>NC_089837.1:294420540-295070540 GCF_035609145.1 Eleutherodactylus coqui
ACTTCTGACAGAATACTTTATATTTTATGTGCTACGGCTGTAGACTCCTAATTTGATTTCATTTGTATCAGTAATTCACTGATCCTAGCTCTTCTTCATATACATTAAAGAACTGTGTAACGATGATTAATACATACATAGGAAAATATGTAGATGTCTACATTGTAAGCCAGGAACATTTCTTTGATGATTGATGTGCAGATTAAGGCCCTAATTAAACCTAAAACACACAGGCCCTGCAGCTGGAGTACACTGAGCTTGTCTTAATCAAACAGTCACAGCTTTTGCACAATGTCATAGATGAGGGCACACATACAGCTGTGAAGTACTTACAGGGACAGTTACACTGAGTGGTTGTAAGAGGGAATTTAATTATGCCTTGCACAAAAATGTATTGTTAAGCACGGTGGTAAGCTCATTGCCATTCTATATATGGTATAACACCATAGGTAGACGGACTAATATGTATTCTGTTAAGCCATTTAAAGGATTATATTTGCAGATTGATTATGGTGGCAATTAACATTTTATTTGGTCCAGATCCATTTGAAACCCATAAGAATGTAAAGGCATTGACAATGGACACAGCAGCAGTGAAAATGGATTTGCATTCAGTTATATACCTTTTGTACCTATCATAATTTTGTCTTCTATATTGCTCATAAAAGCCATCTTCTGAATTGCCTTTAATATTTTTAAGTTAGTGCAATACACAGTTTCAAGAAAAAGTAATTGAACTCTTTGGAACTTCCTGGATTTATGCATTAATTACTAATCTAGGTCAAAACTATAGTTCTAGGTCAAAGTTGTACCATTTGTTAGCACAATAGTCGTTAGTTGGTATATTTTCCGTGGCCAAATTCAAAGGGTTAATGCTCGAGCTCAAGGAGGCTTACAAATCACACAATATTGAATGTGGTTTGAAGTAGTCTGAGTTTACTATCCATAAGCACTAGAGATGAGCGAACGTACTCGTCCGAGCTTGATACTCGTTCGAGTATTAGCGTGTTCGAGATGCTCGTTACTCGTAACGAGTACAACGCGATGTTCGGGTTACTTTCACTTTCATCTCTGAGACGTTAGCGCGCTTTTCTGGCCAATTGAAAGACAGGGAAGGCATTACAACTTCCCCCTGCGACGTTCAAGCCCTATACCACCCCCCTGCAGTGAGTGGCTGGCGAGATCAGGTGTCACCCGAGTATAAAAATCGGCCCCTCCCGCGGCTCGCCTCAGATGCGTTGTGACATAGCTGAGGGACAGTGCTATCGTGTTGGAGCTGCTGTAGGGAGAGTGTTAGGAGTTAGTGTAGGCTTCAAGAACCCCAACGGTCCTTCTTAGGGCCACATCTAACCGTGTGCAGTAGTGTGGAGGCTGCTTTTTGCAGTGTTGCACTTTTTTTTTTTTTTGGTATATCGGCCGTGCAGAGCATTGCGCCCTGCAGTAATACTCCAGGGACAGAAGTGTGGAGGCAGGGAGAGCGTTTAGAGTTATTGTAGGCTTCAAGAACCCCAATGGTCCTTCTTAGGGCCACATCTAACCATGTGCAGTAGTGTGGAGGCTGCTTTTTGCAGTGTTGCACTTTTTTTTTTTTTTGGTATATCGGCCGTGCAGAGCATTGCACCCTGCAGTAACACTCCAGGGACAGAAGTGTGGAGGCAGGGACAGAAGACATATATTATTGATTGAATATAAAATATATTGGGCAAAAAATCTATTTGGCCTGCCTGTCACTGTGCTCAGTGTTCTGGGTCCGTGTGTGCTGGGTGTAGTAGTTCTACAAAATCATACGCAGCCAGCTAAGTGTTACAGCAGGCTTGCGCCAAATTATTTCCTGGCTCTGAAATCACCGCTTTGTTGCAGTTAATAACAGTGCAACACTCTGCAGTTCTGTGACGCACTCCAGGGACAGAATTGTGGAGGCAGGGACAGAAGACATATATTATTGATTGAATATACGCAGTGGGCCTTTTCTAAAAAATATTGGGCAAAAAATCTATTTGGCCTGCCTGTCACTGTGCTCAGTGTTCTGGGTCCGTGTGTGCTGGGTGTAGTAGTTCTACAAAATCATACGCAGCCAGCTAAGTGTTACAGCAGGCTTGCGCCAAATTATTTCCTGGCTCTGAAATCACCGCTCTGTTGCAGTTAATAACAGTGCAACACTCTGCAGTTCTGTGACACACTCCAGGGACAGAATTGTGGAGGCAGGGACAGAAGACATATATTATTGATTGAATATACGCAGTGGGCCTTTTCTAAAAAATATTGGGCAAAAAATCTATTTGGCCTGCCTGTCACTGTGCTCAGTGTTCTGGGTCCGTGTGTGCTGGGTGTAGTAGTTCTACAAAATCATACTCAGCCAGCTAAGTGTTACAGCAGGCTTGCGCCAAATTATTTCCTGGCTCTGAAATCACCGCTCTGTTGCAGTTAATAACAGTGCAACACTCTGCAGTTCTGTGACACACTCCAGGGACAGAATTGTGGAGGCAGGGACAGAAGACATATATTATTGATTGAATATACGCAGTGGGCCTTTTCTAAAAAATATTGGGCAAAAAATCTATTTGGCCTGCCTGTCACTGTGCTCAGTGTTCTGGGTCCGTGTGTGCTGGGTGTAGTAGTTCTACAAAATCATACGCAGCCAGCTAAGTGTTACAGCAGGCTTGCGCCAAATTATTTCCTGGCTCTGAAATCACCGCTCTGTTGCAGTTAATAACAGTGCAACATTCTGCAGTTCTGTGACACACTCCAGGGACAGAATTGTGGAGGCAGGGACAGAAGACATATATTATTGATTGAATATACGCAGTGGGCCTTTTCTAAAAAATATTGGGCAAAAAATCTATTTGGCCTGCCTGTCACTGTGCTCAGTGTTCTGGGTCCGTGTGTGCTGGGTGTAGTAGTTCTACAAAATCATACGCAGCCAGCTAAGTGTTACAGCAGGCTTGCGCCAAATTATTTCCTGGCTCTGAAATCACCGCTCTGTTGCAGTTAATAACAGTGCAACACTCTGCAGTTCTGTGACACACTCCAGGAACAGAATTGTGGAGGCAGGGACAGAAGACATATATTATTGATTGAATATACGCAGTGGGCCTTTTCTAAAAAATATTGGGCAAAAAATCTATTTGGCCTGCCTGTCACTGTGCTCAGTGTTCTGGGTCCGTGTGTGCTGGGTGTAGTAGTTCTACAAAATCATACGCAGCCAGCTAAGTGTTACAGCAGGCTTGCGCCAAATTATTTCCTGGCGTTCCGTAAGCGAACTCAGCCTCCAACTACAGGCCAATAAGTGGCACATTTAATTACAGCGTTCTGTTTCTGCATTACTGGTAATACAGCATGCTGAGGGGTAGGGGTAGGCCTAGAGGACGTGGACGCGGCCGAGGACCCGGAGGCCCTAGTCCGGGTGTGGGCACAGGCCGAGCTCCTGATCCAGGTGTATCGCAGCCGACTGCTGCTGGATTAGGAGAGAGGCACTTTTCTGGCGTCCCCACATTCATAGCACATTTAATGGGTCCACGCGGTAGACCTTTATTAGAAAATGAGCAGTGTGAGCAGGTCCTGTCATGAATGGCAGAAAGTGCTTCCAGCAACCTATCGTCCACCCACAGTTCTGCACCGTCCACTGCTGCAACTCAGAATCCTCTGGCTGCTGCTCCTCCTTCCTCCCAGCCTCCTTACTCCATGAAAATGAGACATTCTGAGGAGCGGGCAGACTCCCAGGAACTGTTCTCGGGCCCCTGCTCAGATTGGGCAGCAGTGGTTCCTCTCCCACCAGAGGAGTTTATCGTGACTGATGCCCAACCATTGCAAAGTTCCCGGGGTCTGGGGGATGAGGCTGGGGACTTCCGGCAACTGTCTCAAGACCTTTCAGTGGGTGAGGAGGCCGATGACGATGAGACACAGTTGTCTATCAGTGAGGTAGTAGTAAGGGCATTAAGTCCGAGGGAGGAGCGCACCGAGGATTCTGAGGAAGAGCAGCAGGACAATGAGGTGACTGACCCCACCTGGTTTGCTACGCCTACTGAGGACAGGTCTTCAGAGGGGGAGGCAAGGGCAGCAGCAGGGCAGGTTGCAAGAGGCAGTGCGGTGTCCAGGGGTAGAGGCAGGGCCAGACCGAATAATCCACCAACTGTTTCCCAAAGCGCCCCCTCGCGCCATGCCACCCTGCAGAGGCCGAGGTGCTCAAAGGTCTGGTAGTTTTTCACTGAGAGTGCAGACGAACGACGAACAGTGGTGTGCAACCTTTGTCGCGCCAAGATCAGCCAGGGAGCCACCACCACCAGCCTCACCACCACCAGCATGCGCAGACATATGATGGCCAAGCACCCCACAAGGTGGGACGAAGGCGGTTTACCGCCTCCGGTTTGCACCGCTGCCTCTACCCCTGTGCCCCAACCTGCCACTGAGATCCAACCCCGCTCTGAGGACACAGGCACTACCGTATCCTGGCCTGAACCCACACCCTCACCTCCGCTGTCCTTGGCCCCATCCACCAATGTCTCTCAGCGCACCGTCCAGCCGTCGCTAGCGCAAGTGTTTGAGCGCAAGCGCAAGTACGCCGCCACGCACCCGCACGCTCAAGCGTTAAACGTGCACGTAGCCAAATTTATCAGCCTGGAGATGCTACCGTATAGGGTTGTGGAAACGGAGTCCTTCAAAAGTATGATGGCGGCGGCGGCCCCGCGCTACTCAGTTGCAAGTCGCCACTATTTTTCCCGATGTGCCGTCCCAGCCCTGCACGACCACGTCTCCCGCAACATTGTACGCGCCCTCACCAATGCGGTTACTGCCAAGGTCCACTTAACAACGGACACGTGGACAAGCACAGGCGGGCAGGGCCACTATATCTCCCTGACGGCACATTGGGTGAATTTAGTGGAGGCTGGGACAGAGTCAGAGCCTGGGACCGCTCACGTCCTACCCACCCCCAGAATTGCGGGCCACAGCTCGGTGGTGGTATCTGCGGCGGTGTATGCTTCCTCCACTAAACCACCCTCCTCCTCCTCCAACGCAACCTCTGTCTCGCAATCAAGATGTGTCAGCAGCAGCAGCACGTCGCCAGCAGTCGGTGTCGCCAGCAGTGGCAGCACAGCGGTGGGCAAGCGTCAGCAGGCCGTGCTGAAACTACTCAGCTTAGGAGATAAGAGGCACACGGCCCACGAACTGCTGCAGGGTCTGACAGAGCAGACCGACAGCTGGCTTGCGCCACTGAGCCTCTAACCGGGCATGGTCGTGTGTGACAACGGCCGTAACCTGGTGGCGGCTCTGCAGCTCGGCAGCCTCACGCACGTGCCATGCCTGGCCCACGTCTTTAATTTGGTGGTTCAGCGCTTTCTGAAAAGCTACCCACACTTGTCAGACCTGCTCGGAAAGGCGCGCCGGCTCTGCGCACATTTCCGCTAGTCCCACACGGACGCTGCCACCCTGCGCACCCTGCAACATCGGTTTCATCTGCCAGTGCACCGACTGCTGTGCGACGTGCCCACACGGTGGAACTCTACGCTCCACATGTTGGCCAGGCTCTATGAGCAGCGTAGAGCTATAGTGGAATACCAACTCCAACATGGGCGGCGCAGTGGGAGTCAGCCTCCTCAATTATTTTCAGAAGAGTGGGCCTGGTTGGCAGACATCTGCCAGGTCCTTGGAAAGTTTGAGGCGTCTACCCAGGTGGTGAGCGGCGATGCTGCAATCATTAGCGTCACCATTCCTCTGCTATGCCTCTTGAGAAGTTCCCTGCAAAGCATAAAGGCCGAAGCCCACCTGCATTAAACATGACATTATTACCTCAGCTGTGATGGGCAATGCAATGGGATATATTTATGTACCACCGGTGGCTTCCTGGCACCCACCCATGCTGTGGGTCCACAGGGAGTTGTAACTGCATGTGTCCACTTCTAAAGAACCCCAGTCTGACTGGGGCATGCAGTGTGGGCCGAAGCCCACCTGCATTAAACATGACATTATTACCTCAGCTGTGATGGGCAATGCAATGGGATATTTTTATGTACCGCCGGTGGGTTCCAGGGAGCCACCCATGCTGTGGGTCCACACAGAGTTGTAACTACATGTGTCCACTTCTAAAGAACCCCAGTCTGACTGGGGCATGCAGTGTGGGCCGAAGCCCACCTGCATTTCATCTGACGTCAGCTCTGCTGTCCAGGGCACTGCAATGGGATACATTTATGTACAGCGGGTGGGTTCCAGGGAGCCACCCATGCTGTGGGTGCACATGGAATTCCCATTGCGGAGTTGGGGATTCCCAGTTGTACCTGCCTGTGACTATTTATAAAAAACCGCGGTCTGACTGGGGCATGCAGACACCTTGACAGAATGAATAGTGTGTGGCACATAGGTTCCCCATTGCTATGCCCACGTGTGCAGCTCCAGATGGAGGTGGCACAGGATTGGATTTCTCATTGCTTCTGTACAGCATTGTGGGCTATCGCCCCGCCCCTTTTAAAGAGGGTCGCTGCCTAGCCGTGCCAACCCTCTGCAGTGTGTGCCTGCGGTTCCTCCTCATGGCAGACGCACTTATAAATAGACATGAGTGTGGCGTGGCATGAGTGCAGCTGAAGGCTGCGCAGGGACACTTTGGTGTGCGCTGTGGACACTGGGTCGTGGGGGGGGGGGGTGGTTGGTCAGCATGTAACCCAGGAGAAGTGGCAGCGGAGTGTCATGCAGGCAGTGATTGTGCTTTGTTGGAGGTAGTGTGGTGCTTAGCTAAGGTATGCATTGCTAATGAGGGCTTTTCAGAAGTAAAAGTTGTTGGGGGGGGGCCCACTCTTGCCGCTATTGTGGCTTAAAGGGGTTGTCCCACGAAACAAAGTTGGGGTATACACTTCTGTATGGCCATATTAATGCACTTTGTAATATACATCGTGCATTAATTATGAGCCATACAGAAGTTATTCACTTACCTGCTCCGTTGCTGGCGTCCCCGTCTCCATGGTGCCGTCTAATTTTCAGCGTCTAATCGCCCGATTAGACGCGCTTGCGCAGTCCGGTCTTCTCCCTTCTGAATGGGGCCGCTCGTACTGGAGAGCTGCTCCTCGTAGCTCCGCCCCGTCACGTGTGCCGATTCCAGCCAATCAGGAGGCTGAAATCGGCAATGGACCGCACAGAAGACCTGCGGTCCACCGAGGGTGAAGATCCCGGCGGCCATCTTCGCAAGGTAAGTAAAAAGTCACCGGAGCGTGGGGATTCGGGTAAGTACTATCCGTTTTTTTTTTTTTTAAACCCCTGCATCGGGTTTGTCTCTCGCCGAACGGGGGGGCTATTGAAAAAAAAAAAACCCGTTTCGGCGCGGGACAACCCCTTTAATAGTGGTACCTGTAAACTTGAGATGCAGCCCAACATGTTGCCCCTCGCCTGCCCTATCCGTTGCTGTGTCGTTCCCATCACTTTCTTGAATTGCCCAGATTTTCACAAATGAAAACCTTAGCGAGCATCGGCGATATACAAAAATGCTCGGGTCGCCCATTCACTTCAATGGGGTTCGTTATTCGAAATGAACCCTCGAGCATCGCGAAAAGTTCGTCTCGAGTAACGAGCACCCGAGCATTTTGGTGCTCGCTCATCTCTAATAAGCACTCATATTTATAACATTCACACAAAGACATGCCAACAAAAGTGAAAGTAAATAGTAATTGGTCGTAAAAGGTAATGATGCATGATGACCCATCTCCGGGCAGAATTCATCTGTATGGGGACTTTGAGAAGATCACTGTTCCTGGCACGATGAATTGGATTTTTCTTAGTTATACCTAAAACTCAATTAGTTAACGCACTTTATAAATAAAATTGAAGTTAATTACTAATCTATGAGTATACCTGTGCTCTATTAATAAAAGGTGTATGTAAATACATTTGTATATTGTGGCAAGGGGGTTTCTTGCCTGCGGATTGCAGGTCTCTAGATCTGGGAAATAGCGCACCTCACGCATGTAGACATCACTTCAGGAACAGGAATTTCTTTACTGGCCTTAAACTGGAATTTATTTATCAGCACTCAGCAAATAACGCAGTCCATCAGGGTTCACAAACCCACAGGGTGACCATCACCAAAGTCTAGAGGGCGTCCTCCTCCATTAGACTAACGACAGTTCCCAAACCGGTCCACACAGGACCTCACTGGTCCAACTATTTCTCTTTTCAGAATGCCTGTTTAGCACCTTTTGCGCTCTCACTATATATATATATATATATATATATATATATATATATATATATATATATATATATATATATACATACACACATACATGAGAATTACATGTTTGCAGCTGAAATTGTATAAAATTCACTCACATAAGAAAATAGAGAACATCTTATTTACTCTCACATGTTCATGTCTTGTATTGAGCACATTGAGATGAAGTACGTGAACCCTTTGGAACTGCCTGGATTTATACACTAATTACTGATCAAATTGGTCTGATTGTTATCTCACAATCTATATGCAAACACAACCTAATTAAACAAATAAAATACAAGAGCTACATTCACATCTGCACTGGCATAGATCCAGCATTAAATCATTAAATTGTGCAGCATTTTGCATTATTTTGTCCAAGAAAATTCTGAACAATAAGTCAGCCCAGCGCTGTTATAGTCAATGGGGTTAGTCTTGTGCTGTTTGGCCCAGCATACACCAGATTCAACACTACTAGTATTTTGTTTTTTGGGTTGTTTGGTCAGAGCAGGAGCAGGAACAAAATCAGTGCTGGTGTGAACGAAAGAGGAGGTTTCCTTCACACATTTTTTTCTTATAAAGAAGTGTATGGGAAAACACCAAAAAAATGTCAGACCCATACAGGCTCAGTAATTACATATAGCTGTCAAACTCACTCAAAATATGTGCTTATGGCAACTTTTTGGAGTGATCATTAAGCCCTGCCCCTTCTGAAACAAACACGGAGGTGTTGGGTATGAAGCGCTACATACCTGATAGATGACAGCTGTTTTTGACACCTTATACCTGCAGCAAATAGCCACAATCGTAGCTAGCTCCAATTGCTGTTTGACAGCTAAGGTGTATGGTCAATCCTGACTATGGTATGTAAACTGTCAGTTTGAAGGGGGTGTTCCCCCTCTGACTCACAATGCGATTGTAGGGTACCAATGGTTGCAGTGGGAACCCCAGTTAGAGAGAAGGTCTGTAGGGCTGCCATGTATTTACCATCTTAAGATATACTGTAAAAAATTTGAATCGATTGTCAATAAATTTGCTTTTGATGTCATTTTGTCGAACATTGAATTTTGAAATTTTGCTGAAGATGTCCAGATAGGAGTGAGAGATACAGTACAGAAAGTTTGAAGCAAGTTATATAGAGCGGATTTGGAGGACATTAAGAGAGCTAAGTGGTTAAGAGACTTAAATGAGTATTCCAATGGAGTCGCGTTTAACTGGCAGAAATCTCAAGTTTCTCCTGCAGGTGGACCTGGAATGGGCCCCAACCAAGGACTCCCGCGTAGACGACACGCGAAACAGGGACAAAGATATGGTCCATCCCCAGCAGGCTCTTGGTGATGATTCAGTAAGGGATTCTGGTGGACACGATACCTCTTTTTTAGGACATACGCGGGATACGATATCTATGCAAACGCAAACTCTCTATGGCATGTAAACTGTCAGTTGGAAGGGGGTGTTCCCCCTCTGACTCACACTGCGATTGTAGGGTACCAATGGTTGCAGTGGGAACCCCAGTTAGAGAGAAGGTCTGTAGGGCTGCCATGTATTTACCATCTTAAGTTGCAGGGCTTAATATGTGAGTGTGTAAAAAACTAAATACTAAAGTATTGCAGTATACTGTAGAAGTGTTCAAGCGATTGCAACTCACCTTTTCTCATTTTTCCCCACGAAATGATCAAAACAAAAAAAAAAGAAATGATCATCTCTGCTTATAAAAAAAGCCCAAACTATCTAAGCATTGCATTGTTTATATCCCATGGTGAACACCGTAAAAAAAGAATATACCCTGTTTCCCTGAAAATAAGCCCTAGCATGATTTTTAAGGATTTTTGAGGATGCAGAATGATTTTTGAGGATTTTTGAGAATGCCTCAAATATAAGCCCTGCTCCATAATTAAGCCCTTGCTACAGGTAATAAAAAAGACAATCTAAATAGTGTCCAGGTAGCTATACATGTAAAAAAGTGAAATATTATGGAGCAAAAATTAATATAGGACACTGTCTTATTTTCAGGAAACAGGGTAATGCCAGAATTGAGAAGTTTTAGTCACCCCATCTTTCAATAAAAAGTAAATAGAAAGTGACAAAAAATAGTAGCAATAAAAGCTACAACTTCCCCTGCAAAAATAAGCCTTCATGGGGCATGGCTTAGCACATGTAGATAGAAGACACGTCTGGAAGAGCTCTGAAACCCGACTCGGGAATACTCACCACTCAGCTTGTCCTGAGTCCCCATCTAGCCAAAATCCCCTTCCTCCTTAGGGTTACCTGTAAGCGTGTGCATTACTGTTGTAGTGGCTCACTATTAGCCAGCTACACCTTTCTGCAGCCCAGCGTATAATTTTTTCGACCTACAGTGTGCGTTACATAACCGCTGTGACCCTCCAAGTGCAGGCCAATAATTGCCTAATTTTTTACACCGCTCTGTGCGTCCCGTCAACTTCACGCACAGCGTACGCCCACAGCCGCTAATAGAGGGAAAGACATATACACGCTATCTAGGCGGCTGGTTTTTAAAAAAAAAAAACTGAAAAAACCCTCCTCCTTAGGGCTACCTGTGAGCGTGTGCATTACTGTTGTAGTGGCTCACTATTAGCCAGCTAGGCCTTTTTGCAGCCTAGCGTATACTTTTTTGCGCACTGCAGTGTGCGTAACATAACCGCTGTCAGCCTCCAACTGCACGCCACTAATTGCATAATTATTCAGACCGCTCTGTGTCTGCTCTATTGGTAATACACCATGCTGAGGGGTATGGGTAGGCCTAGAGGACGTGGCCGTGGACGGGGGCGAGGATGCGGAGGTCCAAGTGAGGGTGTGGGCACAGGCTGAGTTCCTGGTCCAGGTCGCAGCGGGCTGATTCGGGATTAGGAGAGAGGCAAGTTTCTGGGGTCCCCAGCTTCATATCACAATTTATGGGTCCACGTGGTAGACCTTTATTACAAAATGAGCAGTGTGAGTAGGTCCTGTCGTGGATGGCAGAAAATGCATCCAGCAATGTATCGACCACCCAGTCTTCTACGCCGTCCACTGCTGCAACTCTGAATCCTCTCGCTGCTGCTACTCCTTCCTCCCAGCCTCCTCACTCCATGAAAATGACACATTCTGATGAGCAGACAGACTTCCAGGAACTGTTCTCGGGCCCCTGCCTTGATTGGGAAAAAATGGTTCCTCTCCCACCTGAGGAGTTTGTCGTGACTGATGCCCAACCTTTGGAAAGTTCCTGGGGTCCGGGTGATGAGGCTGGGGACTTCTGGCAACTGCCTCAAGAGCTTTCAGTGGTTGAGGAGGTCGATGATGATGATGAGACACAGTTGTCTATCTGTGAGGTAGTAGTAAGGGCAGTAAGTCCGAGGTAGAAGCGCACAGAGGATTCGGAGGAAGAGCTGCTGGACGATGAGGTGACTGACCCCACCTGGTTCACTAAGCCAACTGAGGAGAGGTCTTCAGAGGAAGAGGCAAGTGCAGCAGCAGGACAGGTTGGAAGAGGCAGTGGGGTGGCCAGGGGTAGAGGCAGGGCCAGAGCGAAGACTCCCCCAACTGTTTCCCAAAGCACCCCCTCGCGCCAAGCCACTCTGCAGAGGCCTAGGTCTTCAAAGGTGTGGATGTTTTTCAGTGAGAGCGCGGACGACCGACGAACAGTGGTGTGCAACCTGTGTCGCGCCAAGATCAGCTGGGGAGCCACCAGTACCAGCCTCACCACCACCAGCATGCGCAGGCATATGATGGCCAAGCACCCCACAAGGTGGAACAAGGGCTGTTCACCGCCTCCGGGTCGCACCACTGCCTCTCCCCCTGTGCCCCAACCTGCCACTCAGATCCAAACCCCCTCTCAGGACACAGGCACGAGCGCTTCCCGGCCTGCACCCACACCCTCACCTCCGCTGTCCTCTGCCCCATCCAGCAATGTCTCTCAGCGCAGCATCCAGCTGTCGCTAGCGCAAGCCTTGGAGCGCAAGCGCAAATACGCCACCACGCACCTGCACGCTAAAGCTTTAAACGTGCACATTGCCAAATTGATCAGCCTGGAGATGCTGCCGTACAGGCTTGTGGAAACGAAGGCTTTCAAAAACATGATGGCGGCGGCGGTCCCACGCTACTTGGTCCCCAGTCGCCACTATTTTTCCCGGTGTGCCGTCCCAGCCCTACACCAGCACTTCTCCCGCAACATCAATCGTGCCCTCACCAACGCGGTTACTGGGAAGGTCCACCTAACCACCGACACATGGACAAGTACTGGCGGGGAGGGCCACTATATCTCCCTGACGGAACACTGGGTGAATTTGGTGGAGACTGGGACCGAGTCAGAGCCTGGGACAGCACACGTCCTACCCACACCCAGAATAGCGGGTCCCAGCTCGGTTCGGGTATCTGCGGCGGTCTATGCCACCTCCTCTAAACCCTCCCCCTCCTCCTACGCAACCTCTACCTCTCAATTAAGAAATTTGAGCGGCACGTTGCCAGCAGTCGGTGTGGCGCGGCAGCACAGCGGTGGGCAAGCGTCAGCAGGCCGTGCTGAAACTACTCAGCCTAGGTGACAAGAGGCACACGGCCCCCTAGCTGTTGCAGGGTCTGACTGAGCAGACCGACCTCTGGCTTTCGCCGCTGAGCCTCCAACCGGGCATGGTCGTGTGTGACAATGGCCATAACCTGGTGGCGGCTCTGCAGCTCGGCAGCCTCACACACGTGCCATGCCTGGCCCACGTTTTCAATCTGGTGGTTCAGCGGTTTTTGAAAAACTACCCGCACTTGTCAGACCTGCTCGGCAAGGTACGCCGCGTCTGCGCACATTTCCGCAAGTCCACCACGAACGCTGCCACCCTGCGGACCCTGCAACATCGGTTTAATCTGCCAGAGCACCGGCTGCTGTGCGACGTGCCCACGCGGTGGAATTCTACGCTCCACATGTTGGCCAGGCTCTATGAGCAGCGTAAAGCAATAGTGGAATACCAACTCCAACATGGGCAGCGTAGTGGGAGTCAGCCTCCCCAATTCTTTACCGAGGAGTGGGCCTGGATGGCAGACATCTGCCACGTCCTCGGAAACTTTGAGGAGTCTACCCAGATGGTGAGCGGCGATGCTGCAATCATTAGCGTCACCATTCCACTGCTATGCCTGCTGAGAAGTTCGCTGCAAAGCATAAAGGCTGACGCTTTGCGGTCGGAACAAGAGACGGGGGAAGGGAGTATGTCGCACCCTCATGTCTATATCTCAGCGCGTTTTGGAGGAGGAGGAGGAGGGCGAGGAGCAGGAGGAGGAGGGGGAAGAGACAGCTGGGCCCACTGCAGAGGCTACCCATGCTGCTTGCCTACCATCTGTTCAGCGTGTATGGCCTGTGGACAAGGAGGAGGAGGAGGAGCATCCTGAAAGTGATCTTCCTCGTGAGGACAGCCATGTGTTGCATACTGGTACCCTGGCACACATGGCTGACTTTATGTTAGGCTGCCTTTCTCGTGACCCTCGGGTTAGACGCATTCTGGCCACTACGAATTACTGGGTGTACACCCTTCTCGACCCCCGGTATAAGGAGAACCTTTACACTCTCATTCCCGAAGAGGAAAGGGGTTCGAGAGTGATGCAATACCACAGGGCCCTGGTGGACAAACTGATGGTAAACTTCCCATCTGACAGCGCTAGCGGCAGAAGGCGCAGTTCCGAGGGCCAAGTAGCAGGGGAGGCGCGGAGATCAGGCAGCATGTTCAGCGCAGGCAGGGGAACACTCTCCAAGGCCTTTGCCAGCTTTATGGCTCCCCAGCAAGACTGCTTCACTACTCCCCAGTCGATGCTGAGTCGGAGGGAGCACTGTAAAAAGATGGTGAGGGAGTACGTAGCCGATCGTACCACCGTCCTCCGTGATGCCTCAGCTCCATACAACTATTGGGTGTCAAAGCTGGACACGTGGCACGAACTTGCGCTGTATGCCCTGGAGGTGCTGGCTTGCCCTGCCGCTAGCAACTTGTCAGAGAGGGTGTTTAGTGCAGCTGGGGGAATCATCAAGGACAAGCGTACCCGCCTGTCAACTGCCAGTGCCGACATGCTTACACTCATAAAGATGAACAAAGGCTGGATTTCCCCAGACTTCTCTTCTCCACCTGCGGAGAGCAGCGGAACCAAAAATTATTTTCACTGCAACCGCAGATAAAAGCACTCTTCTGTATCACCGGGAAAATGGCACATTTCTCTTTCTCAATCTGTCTCTGACATTAGTCCTCCTCCTGCTATTCCTCCTCCAGAAACAACATGTCATTGCGCTGAATGGCCAATTTTTCTGCGGCACAAAAGGCTCATCTACCAATGTTTTTACAATTTTTCTAAGTTTCAAAAGTATTGAGACTGTTACATGAACCAATTTTTTCAACAGGGCTGCCTCCAGGCTATGTTACAAATTAAGCAACAGTGAGCTGTATCTTTAAAAAAAAATGTTTATGGTTTTCACCTGCCCTCTCAGTTGATAAATTTTTCAGAGGTACACTTGCACTCTTGGTACACTAATTTTCCAGGCCCATGCCTACACTCTTATCCAACTAATTTTTCCGGCCTTCGCCTTCGCTCGTGGTATCCCAATGTTTCAGAGGTTGGCCTATACTATTACTACAGAGATTTTACTGGGGTCTGCCTGCCTGCCTATACTTCCACTACGAGAAACATACAGGAGTCTGCCTATACTGCTGCTACATAACTGTTAGTGGGGACTGCCTATACTTCTGCCACATAAATGTTACTGGGGTCTGCCTATAGTGCTGCTACAGAAATGATACTGGGGTCTGCCTATACTGCTGCTACAAAACTGTTACTGGGGTCTGCTATACTTCTGCCCCATAAATGTTACAGGGGTCTGCCTATACTGCTGCCACTTAAATGTTACAGGAGTCTGCCTATACTTCTGCTACAATAATGTTACTGGGGTCTGTCTATACTTCTGCCACGTAAATGTTACAGAGGGTCTGCGTATACTTCTGCTACAAAAATGTTACAGGGGTCTGCCTATGCTTCTGCTACATTAATGTTTCAGGAGTCTGCTTATACTGCTACTACATAAATGTTACAGGGGTCTGCCTATGCTGCTGCTACAGAAACGTTACTGTGGTCTGCCTATACTGTTACTACAGAAATGTTACTCGGCTCTGTCTATACTGTTACAACAGAAGTGTTACTGGGTCTGTCTATACTGTTACTACTGAAATGTTACAAATACTGGGCTCTGCCTGTACTGCTGCTACTGAAATGTTACAGGGGTCTGCATATACTGCTGCTACTAAAATGTTACAGGGGTCTGCCAATACTGCTGCCACATAAATGTTACAGGGGTCTACCTATACTGCTGCCACTTAATTGTTAGATGGGTCTGCCTATATTGCTGCCACGTAAATGTTACAGGGGTCTGCCTATACTGCTGCCACAAGGAATGTTACTGGGGTCTGCGTATACTTCTGCCACATAAATTTTACAGTGGTTTGCTATACTGCTGCCACAAGGATGTTACTGGGGTCTGCCTTTACTGCTGCCTCTTAAATTTTACAGGGGTTTGCCCATACTGCTGCCACAAGGATGTTACTGGGGTCTGCGTATACGTCTGCCACGTAAATTTTACAGGGGTTTGCCTATACTGCTGCCACAAGGATGTTACTAGGGTCTGCCTTACTTCTGCTACAGAAATGTTACTGGGATCTGTCTATAGTGTTACTACAGAAATGTTACAGGGGTCTGCCTATACTGCTGCCACTTAAATGCTAGATGGGTCTGCCTATACTGCTGCCACGTAAATGTTACAGGGGTCTGCCTATACTGCTGCCACAAGGAATGTTACTGGGGTCTGCGTATACTTCTGCCACATAAATTTTACAGGGGTTTGCTATACTACTGCCACAAGGATGTTACTGGGGTCTGCCTTTACTGCTGCCACTTAAATTTTACAGGGGTTTGCCCATACTGCTGCCACAAGGATGTTACTGGGGTCTGCATATACTTCTGCCACGTAAATTTTACAGGGGTTTGCCTATACTGCTGCCACAAGGATGTTACTGGGGTCTGCCTATACTTCTGCTACAGAAATGTTACTGGGATCTGTCTATAGTGTTACTACAGAAATGTTACAGGGGTCTGCCTATACTGCTGCCAGGTAAATGTTACAGGGGTCTGCCTATACTGCTGCTACATAAATGTTACTGGGGTCTGCCTATACTGTTACTACAGAAATGTTACTGGGGTCTGTCTATACTGTTACTACTGAAATGTTGCAAATACTGGGCTCTGCCTATACTGCTGCTACTGAAATGTTACAAGGGTCTGCATATACTGCTGCTACACAAATGTTACTAGGGGGTCTGCGTATACTTCTGCTACTAAAATGTTACTGGGGTCTGCCTATACTTCTGGCACGTAAATGTTACAGGGGTCTGTCTATACTTCTGCTAATGAAATGTTACTGGGGTCTGTCTATACTCTTACTACAGAAATGTTACTGAGGTCTCCCTAGACTTCTGCAACATAACTGTTACTGGGCTCAGCTTATACCTTTGCTACAGGAATATTACAGGGGTCTGTGTATACTATGGGTGCACTAAGTCTTCCCATCATGGTGTTCTATCTATTTGGCCCCCCAAAAAAACCCAGACTGACTAGGGCATGGCGTGTGGGCCGCAGCCAACATGTATTCCCTCTCACTTAACCTCAGCTATCCGGGGCACTGCAATGGGATTTCGTTCTGTACCATCTGTGTGTTCCTGCTAGCCACCCATGCTGCGGATGCACACAGACTTGCCATAGCGGAGTTGTACCTGCCTGGCACTTTTAAAAATAACCCTGAATGTCTAGGGCATGGCGTGTGGGCCGCAGCCAACATGTATTTCCTCTCACGTAACCTTAGCTATCCGGGGCACTGCAATGGGATTTCTTTCTGTACTGTCTGTGTGTTCCTGCTAGCCACCCATGCTGCGAGTGCATAAGGACTTGCCATAGCGGAGTTATACCTGCCTGGCTCTTTTAAAAATGACCCTTAATGTCTAGGGCATGGCGCATGGGCCGCAGCCAACATGTATTTCCTCTCACGTAACCTCAGCTATCCGGGGCACTGCAATGGGATTTCTTTCTGTACCATCTGTGTGTACCTGCTAGCCACCCATGCTGCGGGTGCACACAGACTTGCCATAGCGGAGTTGTACCTGTCTGTCCCCAAAACACTGAGAGACTTGGGTAGGGTGCAGTGTGCAGAGGGTTTACCCCTTGCGTTTCCGATGAGGTATCCGACACCCGAACAGAATGAGTAATGTGTGGACACATGGAGTCCCCATTGCTATGTCACTCGTAGCATCTTGGGCCACACAAGGTGTTTGCTGGGACAGAGGCTGACCCAGGGCCCACTCACATACTTCCCACACCGAGTATTGCTGCATTGTGGAGATGTGTAGAAGTGCTGGGCTGGCAGCGGACTCCCCTTTATGCCCACGTTTGCAGCTCCTGACGGAGGTGGCAAAGGATTGGAATGAAGATGGAACGTCAATCTATTATTAATTCTCAACAGCATTGTGGGCTATCGCCCACACTTTCAAGCAGGGTCGCTGCCTGGCCCTGCCAACCCTCTGCAGTGTGTGCCTCCTGTTCCTCCTCATGGCAGACGCACTTATGAATAGACATGAGGGTGGTGTGGCTATGAGGCCAGCGTGTGGCATGAGGGCAGCTGAGGGCTGCGCAGGGGCACTTTTGTGTGCGCTGCGGACGCAGGGTCGTGTGGGGGGTGGGGGTTGGGCAGCATGTAACCCAGCAGAAGAGGCAGCGGTGTGTCCCGCAGGCAGTGCTTGTGCTTGGTTGGAGGTAGTGTGGTGCTTAGCTAATGTGTGCCTTGCTAATGAGGGTTTGTCCGAAGTAAAAATTGTTAGGGAGGGTGGCCCACTCTTGCCGCTATTGTGGCTTAATAGTGAGACCTGGGATCCTGAGATGCAACCCTGCATGTTGCCCCTCGCCTGCCCTATCCGTTTCTGTGTCGTTTCCATCACTTTCGTAGGTTTTGCAGATTTGCACATATGAAAACCTTAGCGAACATCAGTCATATACAAAAATGCTTGAGTCGCCCATTGACTTCAATGGGGTTCGTTACTCGAAAGGAACTCTCGAGCATCGCGGAAAGTTCGACTCGAGCAACGAGCACCCGAGCATTTTGGTGCTCGCTCATTTCTAGTTCTGAATCTTCTTCATATCTCACGAACACAAAGAGCAGCATTACTGATACTAGCCTTAGATATAGAAAAGGCTTTCGATAGCCTTTCATGGGACTATTTTTTTGCAGTTCTATAGACCGCAGGAATAAGAAGAGCTTTCATGACAGCATTACGAATCCTCTACTCTAATCCTCAGCTCAGCTAAAACTCTCTTCTTCCGCTCCAAAATCTTTGGCCATACAGAGAGGAACAAGAAAGGACTGCCCCCTGTCCGCAGCATTATTTGCTCTGGTGATGGAGCCTTTAGCTAGCCTTATTAAAGATAACCCTAATATATCAGGCATTAGATGTGCGGCAGATGAATAAAAGGCAATTTTGTTTGCAGATGATATTCTTCTCACTTTGTCCAGACCACTCACCTCCCTCCCTCCCAAACCTAATAAAACTACCAGATTCTTTTGCCACTATGTCAGGTTTAGTAGTAAACCTCAATAAAACAGAAGCCCTATATCTCAATGTCCCCCAGTATATGCGGAAACTTGTTGAACTCAACTTCGGATTTTAAGCCCAACCACATTTTATCACCTATTTGGGGATCAAAATCATTTCCACCCTAAAGTCGTTATATAAGTGGAACTATCCACCACTACTTACCGCCCTTAAATCCAACATGAAGAAATGTGAACAACATAATTTATCCTGGATAGGATAGATTAATTCTGTAAGGAAATCTCTGCTACCCCAAATCCTTTTCCAATGCAGTTGCCTACCCGTTAAGGTTTCCACATCTGATTTGAAATCTATTTTTCGATCTATCTGGAGAAACAAAAAACCCAGACTCAAGCAGAAAGTGATGCACTACAATAGTTGGGTGGGCGGGCTATCAGTTCTTAATTTACAAAAATATTATACAGCTACGCAATTGTCATAACTACTACCTGTACTTGCGGGAACCAAAGCACCACCATGGGTGAATATATAGGCTCATCTAATGAAGCCAAGATCCCTTACACCATTTTCTGGGACAAAAACCTAAAAATTACAAATTTACAAAAAAATGCACCCATAATTCATCATTTGTTCCCTAATATGGAGGAAAAATAGATTCAAATATTCACGAATATCAAACCCACCACTTCTATCACCTATTATTCCTAATCCCTTTTTTGTCCCAAGCACACAACAGGGGGGATACTCTTGGAATAAAGGCTTGACCACATTATATCAATTTATAATACGATACTCTTGGAATAAAGGCTTGACCACATTATATCAATTTATAATACTAAATAGAATTCCCTCACCATAGCAACTTAAAGAAAACCTGGCTATACCCAATCACCGCTGGCTTGAATTAAACCAAATGTATTGCTCATATTCTCTACTACCAACCCCCCAAATTCTCTGCAATCTCACAGCTTTCGAGAGAAGGTGTCTATGGAATCCCCTACAGCTAGATACAATCTGTCGCCTCTATTCTATCTAAGATCAATGAATCGACCCCCCAAGGGAAAAAAACTCCCTTTCATGCTATGTTGGAAAGACGATTTAAAACATGACACTCTCACAGGAGCAGGGGCTACATTGCTGGGACTTTATATCAAAGGTAACCATCAGGTTACTTTGGCGGAATCCTCATTTAAAATATTACAGAAAACGTATTTAGTAATATTCTACAAATTCTAACCAGGTGCATCCCCAGAATGCTTCAGGGGATTCAGAGATCTGGGAACAACACTACATATTTGGTAGCTTCTGGAGACAGTGCATCTTATAACCAAAGTGATTGACAAAACATTCCCCTTGTCCCCAAAAGTTTACCTGTTAGCTGATAAACAAAAGGATATGATAACCAACAGCACAATTGTTCCAATACATTTGTATAGCAGACAGAATTTACATAACCTTACAATGGTTAGCGACCTCTCTCTAATTTTAAATAGAGTCTCAAGGATGATGCTTTATGAAAACCTATCAGCAATGAGGGACGATAAAATGGAGGGATTCCTTAGAACATGGTCCCCATGGTCCTTACATCTCGACCTACCTGGACAGTCGCGCCTCCTGATGATATAGCACTAATTATAACAGAGGTTACTCAGATGGGAGGGGGATGGTAGAAAAGGTACCTAGTGGGCCCAGATGTCATTTACTGCTACCTAGTTCTATACATATTGTAGACGTGCAGTAGTAAGAGTAGCCTGCAGAGGGCCTGGACAGGCATTCTGACAGCTACTAGAAAATCAGAGAACGAGTTAACACCTGTGGGTGTGGCAGAAACTAAATAAAAGCCAGTTCCTTCCAGACTCAGCAGATAGAAGAGACAGTTTAGCAGAGCTGGACAGGCGGCAAGCCTGAGGTCCAGGGTGGACCAGTGAGAGGCGGTATGCAGGAGCCACTCCAGGGATTTGGAGCCTGAGGTCCGGTGCGGACCAGTGTGGGACCTGTCACCCAGCCTTAAAGAGGAGGACTTCCTCTAGACACCCCAGGTAGGGGTTAGGGACAGGGACTCCGTGGGTTGTGTACCCTAAACTTTAGGCATTACATGAACTGTCTTCTATGCTTTGCACATATGTTGCTGTGCTGTGAATAAATGCTGGTAGGTGCCAGTTTTAAAGAAATTCAAGTCTCCTGTAACCTGCTTATACGTGAGGACTTCAAAGATTGTAGTGGCAGCATCAAAGGTGTATCATAAAAGAAATCCTTTATTTCATTCCAACCAGTAAAATTTGCAATGTTTCGGCCTAGTGGCCTTTTTCAAGCATAACATGTTTCACAAAACAACCCCAATATATACATTAAAAAAACCCATTAAGAACCCTCTTCTCGCAATCAATAATGCAAACATGCACCTGTAGTGAGAGGAGACCATATTAATATAAAAACAGTACATACATTAAAAAAACAGCCATTTCAGCATAGCCATTACCTCCCCTGCCGTGCCATGATTTGTCAGCATTCTCTGATATGCAGTGTGCATGTTTGTGATTCCAATTTCCCACGATAGTTATAGTAAAATCCTCTCCATCGCATGCGCAGGACAACGTTAGGTCCACAAGACTTTGCAAATGCCGCCATTTTAGGTATTGGCAACTTGAGCAGATCAGGGACAGCGCCATTAAATGGGCTAATAACCACATATAAGCCCCGAGCATAGCCCTGAGACGCATCTCAAGAGTATATATGTATCCATACTTGGTACCTCGCAGCCTAAAACTATAAAAACCTTGACTCAAATTTAAAGATATCTATTCATGATATTGTACTGTTGTCATACCAACTACCTATATTCTCAAAATCCAATATATTGTGTCTAGAATAGTGTATATATAATCATTATTGATCCACAAAAAAAACATAATACTATTTCCATAATCAACATATAAGACATACAATATTAACCACTAAAAAAGTCATATAAATAATTTAATGAAAATATTAAATAAATAGTTTATTGTGAAGGTCATAAAGTGCTGTGTGCATACTGGCCCAAGAAGTGAACAAAATTTATACAACTCATATAACAACCGTAAGACACTACAATATACATCATAATAATTTAATGCTAAATGAACTCTATCTTGGACAAAGCACGGTAGTTTGGAGAAGTCGCACAATAAAAATAAAGTTAAAATCAGATACGTCCAGGAAAGGTTATTAAGTACAATTTATCAAAATTAGATGTAGGGCATATAGTGATATTCCACATTGAGTCCCCGCAGGGTTAAAGTAATTAAGGTATGAATCCATTTTAACTCTTTTTTCTTTAATAAACCCTCTCGATCTCCACCCCTCGCCAGAGGTGTGGCGTGATCGATAATACAAAACCTAAACTGGCTAATATTATGTTGTTTCTGCATGAAATGTCTTGGTATTGGTAATTCTTTATTATTTGTTCTGATGGTACTCTTATGCTTTGTCATATGTGTCCTCACCTCCATCGTGGTCTCCCGGACATAAGCCAAGCCACATGGGCAAGTAATCAGGTAGACCACGAAGGAGGATCGACATGTATACCTTCCATTGATCTTAAAACGTCTACCAGTTTGTGGGTCAAAAAAAAATCATGTCTAAGTGGCCACAGCACGCACACCAATGACAAGGGTAATTGACATTTTTTAATGGAGCCAGTAGCCTCTGTATCGCCTGCTGTGATGACTTCATACACGTGTGCCATTTCTCTGACATTGAGGTTTGCAATCCGCAGGCGAGAAAAACCCTGTATAAATTTTATTTTATAGGCCGCCTGCAGACAGCCAGGTCGGATCTGACAGCAAGAATTCCCGCCGCGGACCCGACCCGAGCTCCTGCAGAGAGTAGCACGTACTCATCCGCGCCCCGCAGCTGCGGATCTTTCATGTGCCGGCTGCCGGGCAGCCGGCGCATGCGCAGACCGGAGCCGGCAGCCGGTGAGTGACGTTTCTCTGCGAGCCCCGCACAGAAATAGAACATGCTGCAGTTTGCTTGCCACGCGAGATTTCGCACGGCCGAACCGCAGTTGTCTGCCTAGGATTGCGTTTGCTAACGCAATCCTATAGCAGCTTCCAAGGGCAGAAATTCAACTGGAAATCCCGCTGCAGAATTTCTGCCCGTCTGTAGGCGGCCATAATGTCCAAACATAAGGGTGGATACTTGTTACTGTTTATTATTGAATATGCTTCGAGCACTCTTCAAATATACCTCCTGTGATGGGTATTTTCGGCATACTGTCATATATGATGTGTTATAAAATAAATAAAATATTTGAAACAAAAAGATGAGCCCTAACACAGCCGCACTGACAAAAAAAGGAGTTATGGGGCTCTGAATATGACAACAAAAAAAACATTTTTCTTTTAATTAAAGGGTGTTTACTAGAGATGAGCGAACACCAAAATGTTCGGGTGTTCGTTATTCGAAACGAACTTCCCGCGATGTTCGAGGGTTCGTTTCGAATAACGAACCCCATTGAAGTTAATGGGCGACCAGAACATTTTTTAATGGAGCCAGTAGCCTCTGTATCGCCTGCTGTGATGACTTCATACACGTGTGCCATTTCTCTGACATTGAGGTTTGCAATCCGCAGGCGAGAAAAACCCTGTATAAATTTTATTTTATAGGCCGCCTGCAGACAGCCAGGTCGGATCTGACAGCAAGAATTCCCGCCGCGGACCCGACCCGAGCTCCTGCAGAGAGTAGCACGTACTCATCCGCGCCCCGCAGCTGCGGATCTTTCATGTGCCGGCTGCCGGGCAGCCGGCGCATGCGCAGACCGGAGCCGGCAGCCGGTGAGTGACGTTTCTCTGCGAGCCCCGCACAGAAATAGAACATGCTGCAGTTTGCTTGCCACGCGAGATTTCGCACGGCCGAACCGCAGTTGTCTGCCTAGGATTGCGTTTGCTAACGCAATCCTATAGCAGCTTCCAAGGGCAGAAATTCAACTGGAAATCCCGCTGCAGAATTTCTGCCCGTCTGTAGGCGGCCATAATGTCCAAACATAAGGGTGGATACTTGTTACTGTTTATTATTGAATATGCTTCGAGCACTCTTCAAATATACCTCCTGTGATGGGTATTTTCGGCATACTGTCATATATGATGTGTTATAAAATAAATAAAATATTTGAAACAAAAAGATGAGCCCTAACACAGCCGCACTGACAAAAAAAGGAGTTATGGGGCTCTGAATATGACAACAAAAAAAACATTTTTCTTTTAATTAAAGGGTGTTTACTAGAGATGAGCGAACACCAAAATGTTCGGGTGTTCGTTATTCGAAACGAACTTCCCGCGATGTTCGAGGGTTCGTTTCGAATAACGAACCCCATTGAAGTTAATGGGCGACCAGAACATTTTTGTATTTCGCCGATGCTCGCTAAGGTTTTCATGTGTGAAAATCTGGGCAATTCAAGAAAGTGATGGGAACGACACAGCAACGGATAGGGCAGGCGAGGGGCTACATGTTGGGCTGCATCTCAAGTTCACAGGTCCCACTATTAAGCCACAATAGCGGCAAGAGTGGGCCCCCCCCCCCCTCCCAACAACTTTTACTTCTGAAAAGCCATCATTAGCATGGCATACCTTTGCTAAGCACCACACTACCTCCAACAAAGCACAATCACCGCCTGCATGACACTCCACTGCCACTTCTACTGGGTTACATGCTGCCCAACCGCCCCCCCCTCCCCCCCACAGCGCACACCAAAGTGTCCCTGCGCAGCCTTCAGCTGCCCTCATGCCACACCACCCTCATGTCTATTTAGAAGTGCGTCTGCCATGACGAGGGACCGCAGGCACACACTGCACAGGGTTGGCACGGCTAGGCAGCGACCCTCTTTAAAAGGGGCGGGGCGATAGCCCACAATGCTGTACAGAAGCAATGAGAAAAAGAATCCTGTGCCACCGCCATCAGGAGCTGCACACGTGGGCATAGCAATGGGGAACCTATGTGCCACACACTATTCATTCTGTCAAGGTGTCTGCATGCCCCAGTTAGACCGGGCTTTTTAATTCATAGACACAGGCAGGTACAACTCCCTATTGTGAAGTCCCTGTCGACCGACAGCATGGGTGGCTCCCTGGAACCCACCGGCGGTACACAAAAATATCCCATTGCATTGCCCAACACAGCTGAGGTAGTAATGTCGTGCGTAATACAGGTGGGCTTCGGCCCACACTGCATGCCCCAGTCAGACTGGGGTTCTTTACAAGTGGACACATGTAGGTTACACTCCGTGTGCACCTACAGCATGGGTGGCTCCCTGGAACCCACCGGCGGTACACAAAAATATCCCATTGCATTGCCCAACACAGCTGAGGTAGTAATGTCGTGCGTAATACAGGTGGGCTTCGGCCCACACTGCATGCCCCAGTCAGACTGGGGTTCTTTACAAGTGGACACATGTAGGTTACACTCCGTGTGCACCTACAGCATGGGTGGCTCCCTGGAACCCACCGGCGGTACACAAAAATATCCCATTGCATTGCCCAACACAGCTGAGGTAGTAATGTCGTGCTTAATGCAGGTGGGCTAAAAATTTATTTGATTACACTGTAGGCGAGGGCCCACAAAAATTGCTGTATCAACAGTACTAATGTACATCCCAAAAATTGGCCATGGCCAGCCAAGAGGGCAGGTGAAACCCATTAATCGCTTTGGTTAATGTGGCTTAAGTGGTAACTAGGCCTGGAGGCAGCCCAGTGTAACGAAAAATTGGTTCAAGTTACAGTTCCAACGCTTTTAAGCGCATTGAAACTTTTAAAAATTGTTTAGAAAAATTATTTGAGTGAGCCTTGTGGCCCTAAGAAAAATTGCCCGTTCAGCGTGATTACGTGAGGTTTCAGGAGGAATAGCAGGAGGAGGAGGAGGAGGAGGAATATTAGACACAGATTGATGAAGCAGAAATGTCCCCGTTTTGGATGGTGAGAGAGAACGTAGCTTCCATCCGCGGGTGCAGCCTACGTATTGCTTACGTATCGCTGCTGTCCGCTGGTGGAGAACAGAAGTCTGGGGAAATCCAGGCTTTGTTCATCTTGATGAGTGTAAGCCTGTCGGCACTGTCGGTTGACAAGCGGCTACGCTTATCTGTGATGATTCCCCCAGCCGCACTAAACATCCTCTCCGACAAGACGCTAGCCGCAGGACAAGCAAGCACCTCCAGGGCATACAGCGCTAGTTCAGGCCATGTGTCCAGCTTCGACACCCAGTAGTTGTAGGTGGCAGAGGCGTCACGGAGGACGGTCGTGCGATCGGCTATGTACTCCCTCACCATCCTTTTACAGTGCTCCCGCCGACTCAGCCTTGACTGGGGAGCGGTGACACAGTCTTGGTGGGGAGCCATAAAGCTGTCCAGGCCCTTAAAGACTGTTGCACTGCCTGGGATGTACATGCTGCTCGATCTCCGCACCTCCCCTGCTACCTTGACCTCGGTACTGCGCC
This sequence comes from Eleutherodactylus coqui, assembly GCF_035609145.1. NCBI lineage: Eukaryota > Metazoa > Chordata > Amphibia > Anura > Eleutherodactylidae > Eleutherodactylus > Eleutherodactylus coqui. The sequence goes on from NC_089837.1 coordinate 294,446,800, forward strand.
TTCTGCCACTAGCGCTGTCGGCTGGGAATTTTACCATCAGCTTGTCCGCAAGGGTCCTGTGGTATAGCAACACTCTCGAACCCCTTTCCTCTTCGGGAATGAGAGTGGGCAGGTTCTCCTTATAGCGTGGGTCGAGCAGTGTGTACACTCAGTAATCCGTTGTGGCCAGAATGCGTGCAACGCGAGGGTCACGAGAAAGGCATCCTAACATGAAGTCAGCCATGTGTGCCAGGGTACCAGTACGCAACACATGGCTGTCTTCACTAGGAAGATCACTTTCAGGATCCTCCTCCTCCTCCTCAGGCCATACACGCTGAAAGGATGACAGGCAATCAGCCGGTGTACCGTCAGCAGCGGGCCAAGCTGTCTCTTCCCCCTCCTCCTCATCCTCCTCATGCTCCTCCTCCTCCTCCTGTACGCGCTGAGAAATAGACAGGAGGGTGCCCTGACTATCCAGCGGCATACTGTCTTCCCCCGCCCCCGTTTCCGAGCGCAAAGCAGCTGCCTTTATGCTTTGCAGGGAATTTCTCAAGATGCATAGCAGAGGAATGGTGACGCTAATGATTGTAGCATCGCCGCTCACCACCTGGGTAGACTGCTCAAAATTACCAAGGACATGGCAGATGTCTGCCAACCAGGCCCACTCTTCTGAAAGGAATTGAGGAGGCTGACTCCCACTGCGCCGCCCATGTTGGAGTTGGTATTCGACTATAGCTCTACGCTGTTCATAGAGCCTGGCCAACATGTGGAGCGTAGAGTTCCACCGTGTGGGCACGTCGCACAGCAGTCGGTGCACTGGCAGCTTAAAGTGATGTTGCAGGGTGCGCAGGGTGGCAGCGTCCGTGTGGGACTTGCGGAAATGTGCGCAGAGCCGGCGCGCCTTTACGAGCAGGTCTGACAAGCGTGGGTAGCTTTTCAGAAAGCGCTGAACCACCAAATTAAAGACATGGGCCAGGCATGGCACGTGCGTGAGGCTGCCGAGCTGCCGAGCCGCCACCAGGTTACGGCCGTTGTCACACACGACCATGCCCGGTTGGAGGCTCAGCGGCGCAAGCCAGCGGTCGGTCTGCTGTGTCAGACCCTGCAGCAGTTCGTGGGCCGTGTGCCTCTTATCGCCTAAGCTGAGTAGTTTCAGCACGGCCTGCTGACGCTTGCCCACCGCTGTGCTGCCACACCGCGCGACACCGACTGCTGGCGACATGCTGCTGCTAACACATCTTGATTGCGAGACAGAGGAGGAGGAGGAGGAGGAGGGTGCTTTAGTGGAGGAAGCATACACCTCCGCAGATACAACCACCGAGCTGGTGCCCGCAATTCTGGGGGTGGGTAGGACGTAAGCGGTCCCAGGCTCTGACTCTGTCCCAGCCTCCACTAAATTCACCCAATGTGCCGTCAGGGAGATGTAGTGGCCCTGCCCGCCTGTGCTTGTCCACGTGTCCGTTGTTAAGTGGACCGTAGCAGTAACCGCGTTGGTGAGGGCGCGTACAATGTTGCGGGAGATGTGGTCGTGCAGGGCTGGGACGGCACATCGGGAAAAGTAGTGGCGACTGGGTATGAGTAGCGCGGGGCCGCCGCCTCCATGATACTTTTGAAGGACTCCGTTTCCACAACCCTATACGGCAGCATCTCAAGGCTGATGAATTTGGCTATGCGGACGGTTAACGCTTGAGCGTGCAGGTGCGTGGCGGCGTACTTGCGCTTGCGCTCAAACACTTGCGCAAGCGACGGTTGGACGGTGCGCTGAACTACACTGGTGGATGGGTCCGAGGACAGCGGAGGTGAGGGTGTGGGTGCAGGCCATGAGGCGGTAGTGCCTGTGTCCTGAGAGGGGGGTTGGATAGCAGTGTCAGGTTGGGGCACAGGGGGAGAGGCAGCGGTGCAAACCGGAGGTGGTGAACGGCCTTCGTCCCACCTTGTGGGGTGCTTGGCCATCATATGTCTGCGCATGCTGGTGGTGCTGAGGCTGTTGGTGTTGGCTCCCCGGCTGAGCTTTGAGCGACAAAGGTTGCACACCACTGCTCGTCGGTCGTCAGGCGTCTCTGTGAAAAACTCCCAGACCTTAGAGCACCTCGGCCTCTGCAGGGTGGCATGGCGCGAGGGTGCGCTTTGGGAAACAGTTGGTGGATTATTCGGTCTGGCCCTGCCTCTACCCCTGGACACCGCACTGCCTCTTGCAACCTGCCCTGCTGCTGCCCCTGCCTCCCCCTCTGAAGACCTGTCCTGAGTAGGCGTTGCAAACCAGGTGGGGTCAGTCACCTCATCGTCCTGCTGCTCTTCCTCAGAATCCTCTGTGCGCTCCTCCCTCGCACTTACTGCCCTCACTACTACCTGACTGCAAGACAACTGTGTCTCATCGTCATCGTCCTGCTCACCCAGAGAAAGTTCTTGAGACAGTTTGCGGAAGTCCCCAGCCTCATCCCCCGGACCCCGGGAACTTTGCAATGGTTGGGCATCAGTGACGATAAACTCCTCTGGTGGGAGAGGAACCACTGCTGCCCAATCTGAGCAGGGGCCAGAGAACAGTTCCTGGGAGTCTTCACGCAGCTGAGCAGGTGTCATTGTAGTGGAGTGAGGAGGCTGGGAGGAAGGAGGAGCAGCAGACAGAGGATTCTGATTTGCAGCAGTGGACGGCGCAGAACTGCGGTTGGACGATAGGTTGCTCGAAGCACTTTCTGCCATCCAGGACAGGACCTGCTCACACTGCTCATTTTCTAATAACCGTCTCCCGCGTGGACCCATGAATTGTGCGATGACTGTCGGGACGCCAGAAACGTGCCTCTCTACTAATCGCGCCGCAGTCGGCTGCGATACACCTGGATCAGGAGCTCGGCCTGTGCCCACACCCTGACTTGGCCCTCCGCGTCCTCGGCCGCGTCCACGTCCTCTAGGCCTACCCCTACCCCTCAGCATGCTGTATTACCAGTGATTTGATTTCACAGGCAGGAAATAAATTGGCGCAAGACTGCAGGCCAAATATAATTTTTTCCCTTTTTTGAAAACAAAAGGCCCCACTGCCTCTAGTGAATGAATAATCTAAGTTTAATAACTGTGCTGTGGCCCTGCTAATGTGTCACAGAACTTGAGGGTAGCAGAGTTATTATAACTCTGGCAGAGCAGGTATTTTTTTCCCAATTAAGGAAAGCAAATGGCGAAGCCAGGAGTAAAACGTAGCTGGGTGCGTCTGATTTTTAAACGTTGCACACGCAGCCGACACGTGTCCACCGCCCTTAGGACGGACAGAGGCAGGACAAATAGAATTTTTTTCAGTTTTTTTCCACCAAAAGGCAGCACTGCGTATATTCAATGAACATGAGAAGTTTAATAACTGTGCTGTGGCCCTGCTAATGTGGCACAGAACTTGAGGGTAGCAGAGTTATTATAACTCTGGCAGAGCAGGTATTTTTTTTCCCAATTAAGGAAAGCAAATGGCGAAGCCAGGAGTAAAACGTAGCTGGGTGCGTCTGATTTTTAAACGTTGCACACGCAGCCGACACGTGTCCACCGCCCTTAGGACGGACAGAGGCAGGACAAATACAATTTTTTTCAGTTTTTTTCCACCAAAAGGCAGCACTGCGTATATTCAATGAACATGAGAAGTTTAATAACTGTGCTGTGGCCCTGCTAATGTGGCACAGAACTTGAGGGTAGCAGAGTTATTATAACTCTGGCAGAGCAGGTATTTTTTTTCCAAATTAAGGAAAGCAAATGGCGAAGCCAGCAGTAAAACGTAGCTGGGTGCGTCTGATTTTTAAACGTTGCACACGCAGCCGACACGTGTCCACCGCCCTTAGGACGGACAGAGGCAGGACAAATACAATTTTTTTCAGTTTTTTTCCACCAAAAGGCAGCACTGCGTATATTCAATGAACATGAGAAGTTTAATAACTGTGCTGTGGCCCTGCTAATGTGGCACAGAACTTGAGGGTAGCAGAGTTATTATAACTCTGGCAGAGCAGGTATTTTTTTTCCAAATTAAGGAAAGCAAATGGCGAAGCCAGCAGTAAAACGTAGCTGGGTGCGTCTGATTTTTAAACGTTGCACACGCAGCCGACACGTGTCCACAGCCCTTAGGACGGACAGAGGCAGGTCAAATAGAATTTTTTTCACTTGTTTTACAAGCAAAAGGCCGCACTGCGTATATTCAATGAATAATAACTGTGTTGTGGCCCTGCCTACACAATTCTTTCCCTGCAGTATCAATGGAGGGTGCAATGCTCTGCAGAGGCGATTTTGAGAAGAAAAAAAATATGCAGCACAGCTAACAGCAGCCAGCACAGTACTGCACACGGATAAATATGGCCCTAGAAAGGACCGTTGAGGTTCTTGAAGGCTACACTCACTCCTAACACTCTCCCTGCCTATGCAGCACTTCTGTCCCTAATGCCAGGTGCAACGCTCTGCAGAGCCGATTTTGAGAAGAAAAAAAAATTGCCACTGCTAACAGCAGCCAACACACAGCTATCAGTGGCCCTAATAAGGACCTTTGGGGGTCTTCAAGCCTACACTAACTACCAATTCTTTCCCTACAGCAGCTCCGGTACAAACAGCACTGTCCCTCATCTAACTCACAAGGCATCTGAGGCGAGCCGCGGGAGGGGCCGACTTTTATATTAGGCGGACACCTGATCTCGCCAGCCACTCACAGCAGGGGGGTGGTATAGGGCTGGAACAACACAGGAGGAAGTTGTAATGCCTTCCCTGTCTTTCAATTGGCCAGAAAAGCGCGCTAACGTCTCAGGGAAGGAAGTGAAAGTAACCCGAACACCGCATGGTGTTCGTTACGAATAACGAACATCCCGAACACCCTAATATCCGCACGGATATCAAGTTCGGACGAACACGTTCGCTCATCTCTAGTGTTTACATTTTTTTAACTAATAAACCATTTTAAAAAAATCGCTAAATATAGTATTGTCATAATGGTACTACTGACCCATAAAATGACAATGGCATGTCAAATGAATGTTGAAAGGCCAAAAAAATTCCAAATTTTCCAATTGCACCTCACCTGAAAAATGTTGCTAAGACTTTGTCCAGTTAACAGTGTTTGAGGGGTGCATTATTGCAATGCAAGAGGCTGGATAGTCATATCGACAAATTGTCCGCCACCTGAGCCATTCTGACCGGACTGTTAGGATGTGCTGGGACCAGTGGATGTATAAGGGCACACAAGGCAACCGGGCTCAGGACGCCCTTGACAGACCACCAGCAGAGAGGATCAGCTGATTGTCCAACAAGCAAAAGCAGCTCCAACTGTTATGTTGTTTACCATCCAGAGACTGGAGGCACCATTGTTACAGCCACTGTGTCTGTCCAAATCATTTCCAGGTACTGAAAGAAATTTTGTGTACTGCCTTTGACACCGTCTCACTAGCTCCTCTGTTTGCATTAGATTAGTTTTGAACCTCGGTGGTATATGTGTTAAAATAATACAACAGACAATTATCTGTTAGGGTGCCTTAAAGGAGATGTCTCGAGGAAGCAGTGAATTTTTTTTTTTGCCCAGTCCCCCTAATTAAACATACATTACTAATTACCCCTGTAAATTACTTTCCTAGCTGGTTTCTACTTACCGTTCCAGCGTTTCAGCAACTTATAAAACTTTTTCCCAAGATGGCCGCCAGCTCTTTTCGCATCGCTTGCTGTAGCCCGACGTGCGCGCTCCCGAGACGCTACCAGCTGTGTCTCCATGGCAACCAGACGCCCCGCAGCCGCCTGGAGTGAACACGGCCGACCTGTCACCCACCGCCAGGCAGAAGGTAACCGGCGCAGCCCCCCCCCCCCCCGGCCCAGCGACAGCCCCCCCCCCCCCCCCGGCCCAGCGACAGCCCCCCCCCCCCAGGCCCAGCGCTAGTTCCCCCGAAGCAGCGACAGCCCCCCCCCCATCACAGCGGCAGCCCCCCCGGCCTAGCGCTAGTTCCCCCATCACAGCGGCAGCCCCCCCCGGCCTAGCGACAGCCCCCCCCCCCGGCCCAGCGCTAGTTCCCCCGGAGCAGCGACAGCCCCCCCCCATCACAGCGGCAGCCCCCCCGGCCTAGCGCTAGTTCCCCCATCACAGCGGCAGCCCCCCCCGGCCTAGCGACAGCCCCCCCCGGCCTAGCGCTAGTTCCCCCATCACAGCGGCAGCCCCCCCGGCCCAGCGACAGCCCCCCCCCCCAGCCCAGCGCTAGTTCCCCCGGCGCAGCGACAGCCCCCCCCATCACAGCGGCAGCCCCCCCGGCCTAGCGCTAGTTCCCCCATCACAGCGGCAGCCCCCCGGCCCAGCGACAGCCCCCCCCGGCCCAGCGCTAGTTCCCCCGGCGCAGCGACAGCCCCCCCCCGGCGCAGCGGCAGCCCCCCCGGCCCATCACTTACCAGGACAGCTGGGCTGCTTCTCCGGACAGCTCGGCAGCTCTGCACCTTCCTCTAACAGAGGAAGGTACAGAATGGCCGCTCCAGCGCGCTCCCGAGCAGTGACAGCTCGTCTGCGCATGCGCAGAAGAGCTGTAGCGGGGAGCACACTGAAGCGGCTCGTGCTGAATGGAGAAGACCGGACTGCGCAAGCGCGTCTAAAAAAGCAAGCTGCCGGCGAATTTAGACGGAACCATGGAGACGAGGACGCTAGCAACGGAGCAGGTAAGTGGAATAACTTCTGTATGGCTCATATTTAATGCACGATGTATATTACAAAGTGCATTAATATGGCCATACGGAAGTGTATAACCCCACTTGGTTTCGCGAGACCACCCCTTTAACAATTTACACCACATGCAAATACACTGTAAAATATGGATTTTTGACTGAATTGCTGCAGAATATGCCCATTGTATTGCAAATGGCAAAATTCATAGAAATTCAGCAGCAATCCGCACCAAAATCTGTATCAAAATTCACATGTAGGATGTGCAGATTTTTTGTGGTGTAAAATTACACCCCGTGTAAAAATACAGTAAAACCAACTTTAAAATCAACCAATACTCCTGTGCTCCATCTGGAAGACTTTCTTTACATGCCAGTAATGTTTCTCGTCTTGATCAGCCAGACAATAAAATCAACCCTATTTTAGCAAAATGGAATCGAGTAAGTCTGAAGTGATTTTAGGTAAAAATTGTGGGAAAATTGAATTTCCCATTTTGCCTGCTGCAGAGGTCAGCATGCGGCCAATCAACAGAGCAGATTGTTGATGTCACCAAATATGTCCTCCATATTGCGTATGGACAGCTGCATCACATTTACATGCCTATCTGAAATGTGGTCTGTACTTTGAGAGAGGGAATATTTCTGCTGCTGTCAACGCATATAGCAATAAAGCAGACCGACAAACTATGCTTTGGTGTGGGAACTACAAAGCTAGAGCTCTCATGTTTCAAGTACTTGTGCATATATGATAAATAGGAAATGTTTAGTACATTTCTCCCAATGCGGGGTTTATGTCTGGGATCGCCCTGATGATTATCTCTTGATATATATGAGTATTAGTTCCTGTAAAGTGACTTTATTTGTGATCTATCCTTAAATGCAATATTTTTCTATATACATGGTTTTTTTTTTATTGATTCTAATGAAATTTAATTTTTATGAATCCTTGTGAGATAATGTGTTACTCATGTTTACATTTAAAATAATTTTGGACCATTCATCCCTGCAAATGTCTTAGTTCATCAACATTTCTGGTATGCCTAGCATGCACAGCTCTCTTCAGGCCATTCCACAGTATATCAATATGTATAAGGTCGGGACTTAGCCATTCCAAACCACAATCCAGTTTTTTAGATAATTTACTTGTGTACTTTGGGTCCTTGTCTTGTTCGACTACTCAATATCTCTAAATAATCCCACATTTTTGTGCAAATATGGTTTGTGCCAAAATCTGCAACTATTTTAAGCCAGTAAACCGATTAATGGAACAGAGCTCGTAGAATCATTCCAGGTTGCTGCACAGCTATGGAGCAGTACTAATTTCAGCCACAGTCACTCGGAAATACAGATGATTGGGGAATGCCAAGGGCGGAGCTCTGGCGATCTGATATTGATGACCTATCATGGATCATAAATTGTATAGTGCTGGAAAACACCTAGAAAAAAACAAACCATTCACGTTTATGAAAACCAAGTCCATTGTTTTTGTCAACCATAGGTATTTAGTAGTGCAAGTCAAGGTGGCATTATAGGTGAGGCAGAACACAGCACTGCAGAATATGTCAATGTAAAGCGATCACTGTCAGACTCCTGCAGAGCATAACATTATCATTCACATTTCCGATGCCTTGAGGGAGGAACAATATTTACGCTTTACAGCTAAATACATTCTGGAGCAATAGAAAACACAGTCTGGAAAAGAGCAAGGGAATTTTTAATTAGATCTTAATGGCCCTCTAATTACTCCACACACAGTGAAGGAGAACTAGTGTTTATTCTACACTGTCAGCTGTAAGTGAGGGACTATAATTTTAAGAGATCTTTTAGGCAGGAGCCTATAGTTTTTAATTGCCATTCTCAGCATGAATCTCTCATTGGTTGAGATGAGCTATCCCAAGACCATTGCATTATTAGCTACTCCGTGTTTTCAAGCTTTTTGATTATATAAACAAATGCCACTATGCTATAAAGCTCAGACATCATCACTTACACAGAGGAATTCTTCTGCGGGTGATACCATATTCCACTATGTAGAAAATGTGAAAAGTTTTGTTTTCCTTTCCTGACAGCTTCTACCATTGCCCAATGACACATAGCTGCCACCATATTGATCAAAACCCTGTTGCTTTGGTAGTAGGTTCTGAAAGCAACCCTCCAGTCCTGGGAGCTACATTACTCAGCCTTCTGCACTGCGGGTTCCAGCCTGTGTTTTCAGTTGGCCAACATGGTTGCAGCAATCTGCTGACCACCTAATCTGCACAATGCATTGGTAGGTGTTAGACTACTTATGCACTATGCCTACTCTCTGATTGGCCAGATCTGCTCACGAGATCAATTGTCCTAGCCCCTAGAAAAAGTTCAAAAACATCTGTTGGAAATGAGAAGGGAGGATGTGCCCTAGCTTTATCCTGCATCATCAGCTGGTTATTGTTGGATTTCTGCGGTTCTGTTAATTTGCTTAAGAGCGTAGAACTTTGTAATTCTTAGTATGCATTGACTCCTGATGTTGTAGTTGTGTCCAGAATATGACACTAGGACATATAGAAGATAATTCTAAAAATACATAGACTAATTAGCTTCATTTCCATTTCTATAAGGCCGGCTTCACACGGGTGAGAAAATCTTGCAAAATTTTTGCATTACGAGACGCACAAATCTTACACAAATATGAACCCCAAAACCAATATGAGCCCCCTGCCGCTCTGCCTTCTCCCATCCCTGCTCCGGTGCAGTCATTCATCCGCTGACATTCTCCTCGCCAGACTTGCATAATGCTTGCAATATGTGAAGCCAGCAAGGAAAACGACGGTGCAGAAGGTGGTAAGGGAGCAAGCAAGAGCGGCTGCAGAGGGGTCAGTGACACCAGGCGGGATGGGGAGATAATGGCCACGCAATCTCCACCCCAGCCAATCAAGTTGTGGGCATTGGTTGGGGGTATGCATCTTGTCTCCACCCATTCTTTTTTTAACTTTGTTTTATTAGCAGATTACAAAACAAGTATTACATTCAGTTCTGTATACAATATTTCTCATTTGTTCTGTATCTTTATATCCCATTATAATAATATATCACCTTTATTAACATTTAACATTCAAAAATAAAACCTTTAATATGTTTGGTTTACTGTGCATTAATTTCTTCCTCATTTCTACTAGCTGTCAAGATTATGTTTATTCAACTTGTAATGTATTGCCTGAGCCTATCCATATATACCGTCTCCAGCCATTCTTGTGGTGGAGACAAGATACAGCAGTACTCTCACACTCTTTAGGCTGCGAACTCCTGAGGCTAGTAGTCCTCAAACAGCCATCAGGCCATCGTCTTGGCCCACTCCATTCTGGGCCTCAGTAAGGCAAGACACGGTTTTCTTCTAGGGTAGAGCAGACTCACTCATGTCCTTCTCTGCAGAACTCCAGACAGACTCTTGCACTGCCTTGCTTGCACTCCAACTAACTAGATTATGCTAATCTTGAATTTTGGATAGCAAGGGGATGAAGACCTGAGAGACTCAGACTTCAAGGTTGGGTTTCAGAAAGACACATTTTAATGGATTCAGAAAGAGGGTAGGAAGAATCCAATGGATCGATATTCTTAAGGACAGAAATGTACAATAAGGTTGGGAAATATTGCGAAATAAGATTCTCAAAGCACAATCGTTAACAGTCCCAAAGAGAAAGAAGAATGGGAAGCATTTAAACACAGAACTTGCATACATGTTAAAATGGAAGAAAAATATGTTTAACGATTGGAAAGAGGGGTGAATATCTAAATGATAAATAATAATATAATGAGGTCTGCAGAAACTGTACGGCAAGTGGCAGAAAAGCTAAATTTAATTGAGGCTTGCAACAGTGGCTAAAAACAATAAAAAAGGATTTTGGGGGTATGTCAAATGCAAAAGAAGAGTCAAAGATGATATAGGATGTTTACAGGATGAAAATGGTGAATTGGTGAATTGATTAAGAATGATGTTGAGAAGGCCGCACTTTTAAATTCCTACTTTGTATCTGTTTTCTCTCAGAAAGTAAATGTAACATAAACTGATCTTGCTTGTGTTATTGGGGAAATAATAGAATGCAGGCTATATATAAGCAGAGATATGGTGAGGGAACACTTAGCTAACTTAAATGAATTCAAGTCTCCAGGTCCAGATGATTTAAATCCTAGGACACTAAAGGAAGCAGCAGGGGTAATTGATGAACCACTCGCCATAATCTTTAAAAATTCCTGGAGAATAGAAGTCCCTGAAGATTGGAAAAGGGCAAATCTTGTCCCTAACTTCAAAAAAGTGGATCTAGGAAACCACAAGCCTGTGAGCCTGAGCTCTATACCAGGACAGAGCTTTGAACAAATTATTAAACAGCAAATGTGCAAGTACTTGGATGAGAATGGAGTACTTATTTAACCAGAGCCAGCATGGGTTTGTAACAAACAAGTCATACCAGACAAATCTAATTTCCTTCTATGACAGAATCACTGAACAGGTTGATCAGGGGAAATGCCTGTGGATATAGTATATCTTGACTTTAGTACAGCATTTGACAAAGTATCTCATAATATACTTATTAAAAAAATTACCAAATATGCGATTGAGAAGGCAACTATTAGGTGGATTCACAACTGGCTGAGTGATCGTACTCAAAGAGTTGTCATAAATGGCTGCACATCCAATTGGAAGAATGTATCAAGTGGGGTATCACAGAGCTTTGTCCTGAGCCCAGTATTGTTCAACATTTTTATAAATGATCTAGAGGAGGAAATTGAGGGGAAACTGAGAAAATTTGCTGATGACACAAAGCTAGGAGGGATAGCTAATAGAGATGAGCGAGCCTACTCGGCCACGCCCCTTTTTCGCCCGAGTACCGCGATTTTCGAGTACTTCCGTACTCGGGCGAAAAGATTCAGGGGGCGCCATGGGTGAGTGGGGGTTTGCAGCGGGGAGTGGGGGGAGAGGGAGAGAGAGAGGGCTCCCCCCTGTTCCCCGCTGCTACCCCCCACTCCGCCACGCCGCCCCCCGGCGCCCCCCGAATCTTTTCACCCGAGTACTGAAGTACTCGAAAATCACGGTGCTCGATCGAGTAATTACTCGAAACGAGTAGGTTCGCTCATCTCTAATAGCTAACACTAGGGAATAGAGAAAGTGAGAGTATTGAAAAAGATCTAGAAAAGCTTAAACAGTAGGCGGCGACTAACAATGATATTTAACAAGGAGAAATGCAAAGTCCTACATCTGGGCAAGAAAAATGAAAAAAGCACATACAGAATGGGAGGAATTGAGCTAAGCAGCAGCACATGTGAAAAAGACTTGGGTATACGAATAGATCATAGACTGAACATGAGTCAACAATGTCATGCAGCAGCCAAAAAGGCAAACATAATTCTGGGATTTATTAAGAGAAGCATAGAATCTAAATCACGTGAGGTCATTATCCCCCTCTACACTTCCTTAGTCAGACCTCATCTGGAATACTGTGTCCAGTTCTGGGCACCCCAATTTTAAAAAGACACCGACAAACTGGATCAAGTTCAGAGAAGGGTTACCAAGATGGTAAGTAGTCTGCAAATCATGTCCTATGATGAACAGTTAAAGGATCTGGAAATGTTTAGTTTGCAAAAAAGTAGGCTGAGAGGGGACTTAATAGCTGTCTACAAATATCTGAAGGGCTGTCACAGTGCAGAGGGATCAGCCCTATTCTCATTTGGACAAGGAAATACTAGAAGAAATGGGATTAAACTGAAAAGGAGGAGGAGATACAAATTATATATTAGGAAAAGCTTTCTGACAGTGAGGGTGATCAATGAGTAGAACAGGTTGCCACAGGAGGTGGTGAGTTTTGCTTCAATGGAAGTCTTTAGACAGAGTCTGGACAGACGTGTCTGGGATGACTTAGTGACTCCTGCACTGAGCAGGGGGTTGGACCTGATGACCCTGGAGGTCCCTTTCAACTCTACCATTCTCTGATTCTACATTGCTAGTGCCGTAAAATTCTACATATTTTCAGTATACAATTCCAATGCAGAAAATCTGTAGCGTATCCGCCCCACATTTACATGCCCTTAGAATGCATCCAAATGTAATCTATACATTGCACATTTGTGGATTTGTGTGTGGAAAATATGCAGGATATTACAGCTCAAGCAATGAGGATGAGACTTCAAGAAATCTTCTTATTTATTAGGTATATTACTATATAATAAAAGAGAAGTTGGATAATGCATGCTATTGTCCCACCATCTTTTCTGGAGATTTGCGCCTATCCACCAGTCTTTTCTTTCTATAGCTCTTCGCACATGTGGTATTGACATACACTGCAAATTTTAAACTTACTGTATGTCAATTAATTGCTGCAGATTCCAGCTCAGATTTCACGCTTTTCCATGCAAGATACAAATTCACAGCAAATCTGTACCAAATTGCATGGCAAAATCCATAGGTGCAGATTTAGGGCAGTTTCATATGGGCGTAATCTGCGCGTGCAATGCGCGCAGAATAGAACTCGTTGTATTACTCTCATGTTTGTTCTTGTGCCCACATCTTGCACTCGAAAAAACCTCAGCACCAGGCTCTATTTTAGTATGCATTTGCACACTAAAAGGCACCATGGGAGTTTATGAGGGAATGCGTAAATGCACACCCAAGACCTATGCAATTGCACAACACACTGCACAATTTCATGGGGAAAAGAACACACCGAGGACTAATTATGCTAAATGGCCTTTCAACTCGCGGTGCAGATATGTCCCGCACCATGTGAACAGTCATGGTCAACGTGAAAAGTACAGTAAAATGTCAGATATGTGCACAATAGCCTGCTATACACTGGGCTGCGGCTGTAGTCTAAATCTAGATGACATAAAATCTGTGGGCAGCTTTGAGCACACTAAGAGCCCCTGATATCTACAATAAGGAAGTAGTGTGCTGTGTGCCATCTTCATGTTTTAGTCAGACACCTGACTTTCCGTTCTCTGTTGTTCAGGGCCTTCTACCTCCCTCTGTACTTTTCAGCTGCAGGACTGCCTGACTGCCCTCTTATAAGGGTGCCCACCCACTGGCGTTTTTTTTCACTGCGAAATTCACAGGTTTTTTGTTTCTGCAGGGGGTCTATGGGACTTGTAATGTAAAAATCGCGATCGCGCAAAATCGCGATTTACCGCGATATCGCGATTTTGCGCGATCGCGATTTTAGCTTTGCATGTCCCATAGCCCAAAGACCCGTGCAGAAAAAACAAACGCTGCGAATTTCGCAGTAAAAAAACGCTAATGGGTGGGCACTCTAAGGATGGACAGCACCACAGCTGAAAAGCATTGGTGGCACTGAAGGCACGCTGTGGGGATGGGGGGCCCTAGGCAATTACCCAGTTTGCTCCTCCCCTAACGCTGGCCCTACCAAGTCTAAAACTAATATTGATTGGTTTCAAAATATTTTATATCAGGCCCAGCCTTAGGTTAGATGGTGGCCTCTCTTCCCCAATCATAGTAACAAACACTAGGTAAACAGTGTTGAGACGTCACCTCAGGTAGCAGAAGTGAGCTGCAGCTCTCCAAACCAAGCATAATGCACATGGAGTGGATGGCAAATTTTAACATGGGGGCAAAGCACAAGATTCTGGCCCATGAGTAGCAGCCCACCATTACTGTATGTTCACACATGGTGGATTTGCTGTGGCTTTTCTGCAAGGGAAAAAAGTCACAACAAATTTGCAGCCAAATCTGAATGAAATTGTGTGGACTTTGATGTGGAAAATGTACGGTCCCAGAACTAACTTCAGTACAAAAATATAGTACCAGAACCAAGCTCATAACATGAAAACAGTGCTAGAAGCAAGCTCATAATATAAATACAGCACCAGAACCAAGATCATAAAGCATGAGAATCACGCTTATAAGATTAATATAGCACCAGAGCCAAGCTCATAACCTAAATACAGAACAAGTATCTCAGTACATAAATACAGCACCAGAACAAAACTCATAATAAATAACACACCAAAATCAATCTCATAACATAAGTAAAGCACTAGAACCGAAATCATTAAATAAAAACACCTCCAGAATTAAGCTCAGTATATAAAGACAGCAACAGAACCGAGCTTAGTGAGTAAATACAGCACCAGAATCAGGTTCATAACAGAAATACTGCACCAAAGCTACACTTAGGCCTCATGTCCACCAGCAATATTGAATTGCGGATTCCGCGCATTCAATTTTACCTATAGGGAATCATTGGCCATCCGCAGTCAATTAAATTGAATTTTGCACCCGCGGATGGCATTTTAATTGATTTGCATTTTTCACGCGCGGAAAAAAAACGCGGCATGCTCCATTTTAGTGCTGATTCCGCATGGATCGGCCACATTGCTATCACATTGCTATCAATAGGTGCAGATATCCGCATGAAAAAAATATACTATTTAAAGCAAATCCGCGCGGAATCTGCTGCAGAAATCTGTGCGGATTGTATTCATCAATACAACACCAGAACAAAGTGTAATTAATAAATACAGCACTAGAACCAAGCTAAGTTAATACCTACAACACCAGAACTACTGGACACTGCACTAGAAGAAGCAACAAGCAAAACATGCGTCAGGGGTTTGGTATGGTTTTTGTGTTGGCTGAATGTGGTGACAGTGCTTATTTGCACTGGATTTATATGTTATTTACCTTTCTATCCATTGATTATGATTAGAGATGAGCGAACGTACTCGGTAAGGCCGATTTCGCAATCGAGGACCGCGGTTTTCGAGTACTTCACTACTCGGGTGAAAAGTACTCGGGTGCGCTGTGGGTGAGCGGGGGGTTGCAGCGGGGAGTGGGGGGGAGAGGGAGAGAGAGAGGGCTCCCCCCTGTTTCCCGCTGCTACCCCCTACTCCCCTCTGCAACCCCCCGCCCCACAGCGCCCCCGAGTACTTTTCACCCGAGTAGTGAAGTACTCGAAAATCGCGGTGCTCGATTGCGAAATCGGCCTTACCGAGTACGTTCGCTCATCTCTAATTATGATATATAACTGATATATATGTTTTGGTAATCAGTCTTCACACATAATAATAATAAATGAATACAATTAACATATAATGTACTAAAATACTGGCTCTACACACAGTGATAGTGATTAAAACACAGTTAAAGGGGTTGTCCCGCGCCGAAACGTTTTTTTTTTTTCCAACAGCCCCCCGTTCGGCGCGAGACAACCCCGATGCAGGGGTTAAAAATAAAAACCGCACAGTGCTTACCTGAATCCCCGCGCTCCGGTGACTTCTTACTTACCGGTTGAAGATGGCCGCCGGGATCTTCTCCCTCGGTGGACCGCAGCTCTTCTGTGCGGTCCATTGCCGATTCCAGCCTCCTGATTGGCTGGAATCGGCACGTGACGGGGCGGAGCTACACGGAGCCGCTCTCTGGCACGAGCGGCCCCATTGAGAAAAGAAGAAGACCCGGACTGTGCAAGCACGTCTAATCTGGAGATTAGACACTGAAAATTAGACGGCACCATGGAGACGAGGACGCTAGCAACGGAACAGGTAAGTGAATAACTTCTGATAACTTCTGTGTGGCTCATAATTAATGCACAATGTACATTACAAAGTGCATTAATATGGCCATACAGAAGTGTATAGACCCACTTGCTTTCGCGGGACAACCCCTTTAACTCTTTGAATTTGTCTTTTTCGTCCATATTTGCCTTCTGTATTTCTCTCAAGACCACCATTGAGAGTACTTTTAGACAGGACTTACCTCTGCACTCACTCCCTGTCCAGCTGCTGCAACTGCTAATCAATTTTTCAGTGCCAATTAGAGATGAGCAAACGTACTCGTCCGAGCTTGATACGTCTCATCTCTGAGACGTTAGCGCGCTTTTCTGGCCAATAGAAAGACAGGGAAGGCATTACAACTTCCCCCTGCGACGTTCAAGCCCTATACCACCCCCCTGCAGTGAGTGGCTGGCGAGATCAGGTGTCACCCGAGTATATAAATCGGCCCCTCCCGCGGCTCGCCACAGATGCATTCTGACAGAGATCAGGGAAAGTGCTGCTGATGCCGGAGCTGCTATAGGGAGAGCGTTAGGAGTGATTTTATGCTTCAAGAACCCCAACGGTCCTTCTTAGGGCCACATCTGACCGTGTGCAGTACTGTTGAGGCTGCTTTTTGCAGTGTTGCACTTTTATTTTTATTTTTTTCTATATCGGCCGTGCAGAGCATTGCATCCAGAGCATTGTGTCCTGCAGTAATTTTACATAGTCCACGACCAGTAGTGGTGGTGAGGCAGGGACAGTGAAAGCCATATCCAGTCTATATACGCAGTGGGCTTTTCCAAAAAAATTTGGGAAAAAAAATCTATTTGGGCTGCCTGTGACCGTCCTGACTGTACTGCGTCTCTGCTGAGGGTAGTTGTCCTAATTCATACGCAGCCAGCTAAGTGTTACAGCAGGCTTGCGCAAAATTCTTTCCTGCCTCTGCGTTGCCTCTTACATCACCGCTGTCATCCTGTCCAGAGTGAAACAGTCTGCAGTAATTTTACATAGTCCACAGCCAGTAGTGGTGGTGAGGCAGGGACAGTGAAAGACATATCCAGTCTATATACGCAGTGGGCTTTTCCAAAAAAATTTGGGAAAAAGAATCTGTTTGGGCTGCCTGTGACCGTCCTGACTGTACTGCGTCTCTGCTGGGGGTAGTTGTCCTAATTCATACGCAGCCAGCTAAGTGTTACAGCAGGCTTGCGCAAAATTCTTTCCTGCCTCTGCGTTGCCTCTTACATCACCGCTGTCATCCTGTCCAGAGTGAAACAGTCTGCAGTAATTTTACATAGTCCACGGCCAGTAGTGGTGGTGAGGCAGGGACAGTGAAAGACATATCCAGTCTATATACGCAGTGGGCTTTTCCAAAAAAATTTGGGAAAAAAAATCTGTTTGGGCTGCCTGTGACCGTCCTGACTGTACTGCGTCTCTGCTGGGGGTAGTTGTCCTAATTCATACGCAGCCAGCTAAGTATTACAGCAGGCTTGCGCAAAATTCTTTCCAGCCTCTGCTGTGCGTTCCGTAAGCGAAGTCAGCCTCCAACCACAGGCCAATAAGCGGCACATTTAATTACAGCGTTCTGTTTCTGCACTACTGGTAATACAGCATGCTGAGGGGTAGGGGTAGGCCTAGAGGACGTGGACGCGGGCGAGGACGCGGAGGCCCAAGTCAGGGTGTGGGCACAGGCCGAGCTCCTGATCCAGGTGTATCGCAGCCGACTGCTGCGGGATTAGGAGAGAGGCACGTTTCTGGCGGCCCCACATTCATCTCACAATTAATGGGTCCACGCGGTAGACCTTTATTAGAAAATGAGCAGTGTGAGCAGGTCCTGTCGTGAATGGCAGAAAGTGCATCCAGCAATCTATCGACCACCCAGAATTCTGCGCCGTCCACTGCTGCAACTCTGAATCCTCTGGCTGCTGCTCCTCCTTCCTCCCAGCCTCCTCACTCCATTACAATGACACATTCTGAGTAGCAGGCAGACTCCCAGGAACTGTTCCCGGGCCCCTGCCCAGAATGGCCAACAATGGTTCCTCTCCCACAGGAGGAGTTTGTCGTGACCGATGCCCAACCTTTGGAAAGTTCCCGGGGTCCGGGGGATGAGGCTGGGGACTTCCGGCAACTGTCTCAAGAGCTTTCAGTGGGTGAGGAGGACGATGACGATGAGACACAGTTGTCTATCACTCAGGTAGTAGTAATTGGAGTAAGTCCGAGGGAGGAGCGCACAGAGGATTCGGAGGAAGAGCAGCAGGACAATGAGGTGACTGACCCCACCTGGTTTGCTACGCCTTCAGAGGACAGGTCTTCAGAGGGGGAGGCAAGTGCAGCAGCAGGGCAGGTTGGAAGAGGCAGTGCGGTGGCCAGGGGTAGAGGCAGGGCCAGACCGAATAATCCACCAACTGTTTCCCAAAGCGCCCCCTCGCGCTATGCCACCCTGCAGAGGCCGAGGTGCTCAAAGGTCTGGCAGTTTTTCACTGAGAGTGCAGACGACCGACAAACAGTGGTGTGCAACCTTTGTCGCGCCAAGATCAGCCGGGGAGCCACCACCACCAGCCTCACCAGCACCAGCATGCGCAGATATATGATGGCCAAGCACCCCACAAGGTGGGACGAAGGCCGTTCACCGCCTCCGGTTTGCACCGCTGCCTCTCACCCTGTGCCCCAACCTGCCACTGAGAGCCAACCCCCCTCTCAGGACACAGGCACTACCGTCTCCTCGCCTGCACCCACACCCTCACCTCCGCTGTCCTCGGCCCCATCCACCAATGTCTCTCAGCGCACCGTCCAGCCGTCGCTAGTGCAAGTGTTGGAGCGCAAGCGCAAGTACGCCGCCACGCACCCGCACGCTCAAGCGTTAAATGTGCACATAGCCAAATTTATCAGCCTGGAGATGCTGCCGTATAGGCTTGTGGAAACGGAGGCTTTCAAAGGTATGATGGCGGCCGCGGCCCCGCGCTACTCAGTTCCCAGTCGCCACTACTTTTCCCGATGTGCCGTCCCAGCCCTGCACGACCACGTCTCCCGCAACATTGTACGCGCCCTCACCAACGCGGTTACTGCCAAGGTCCACTTAACAACGGACACGTGGACAAGCACAGGCGGGCAGGGCCACTATATCTCCCTGACGGCACATTGGGTGAATTTAGTGGAGGCTGGGACAGAGTCAGAGCCTGGGACCGCTCACGTCCTACCCACCCCCAGAATTGCGGGCCCCAGCTTGGTGGTGGTATCTGAGGCGGTGTATGCTTCCTCCACTAAACCACCCTCCTCCTCCTCCTACGCAACCTCTGTCTCGCAATCAAGATGTGTCAGCAGCAGCACGTCGCCAGCAGTCGGTGTCGCGTGGCACGGCAGCACAGCGGTGGGCAAGCGTCAGCAGGCCGTGCTGAAACTACTCAGCTTAGGAGAGAAGAGGCACACGGCCCACAAACTGCTGCAGGGTCTGACAGAGCAGACCGACTGCTGGCTTGCGCCACTAAGCCTCCAACCGGGCATGGTCGTGTGTGACAACGGCCGTAACCTGGTGGCGGCTCTGCAGCTCGGCAGCCTCACGCACGTGCCATGCCTGGCCCACGTCTTTAATTTGGTGGTTCAGCGCTTTCTGAAAAGCTACCCACGCTTGTCACACCTGCTCGGAAAGGTGCGCCGACTCTGCGCACATTTCCGCAAGTCCCACACGGACGCTGCCACCCTGCGCACCCTGCAACATCGGTTTCATCTGTCAGTGCACCGACTGCTGTGCGACGTGCCCACACGGTGGAACTCTACGCTCCACATGTTGGCCAGGCTCTATGAGCAGCATAGAGCTATAGTGGAATACCAACTTCAACATGGGCGGCGCAGTGGGAGTCAGCCTCCTCAATTCTTTACAGAAGTGTGGGCCTGGTTGGCAGACATCTGCCAGGTCCTTGGAAACTTTGAGGAGTCTACCCAGATGGTGTGCGGTGATGCTGCAATCATTAGCATCACCATTCCTCTGCTATGCCTCTTGAGAAGTTCCCTGCAAAGCATAAAGGCAGACGCTTTGCGCTCGGAAACAGAGGCGGGGGAAGACAGTATGTCGCTGGATAGTCAGAGCACCCTCCTGTCTATATCTCAGCGCGTTGAGGAGGAGGGGGAGGAGGATGAGGAGGAGTGGGAAGAGACAGCTTGGCCCACTGCTGAGGGTACCCATGCTGCTTGCCTGTCATCCTTTCAGCGTGTATGGCCTGAGGAGGAGGAGGAGGATCCTGAAAGTGATCTTCCTAGTGAGGACAGCCATGTGTTGCGTACAGGTACCCTGGCACACATGGCTGACTTCATGTTAGGATGCCTTTCTCGTGACCCTCGCGTTACACGCATTCTGGCCACTACGGATTACTGGGTGTACACACTGCTCAACCCACGGTATAAGGAGAACCTTTCCACTCTCATACCCGAAGAGTAACTGATGGTAAAATTCCCATCCGACAGCGCTAGTGGCCGAAGGCACAGTTCCGAGGGCCAGGTAGCAGGAGAGGCGCGGAGATCGAGCAGCATGTACAGCATAGGCAGGGGAACACTCTCTAAGGCCTTTGACAGCTTTTTGGCTCCCCAGCAAGACTGTGTCACTGCTCCCCAGTCAAGGCTGAGTCGGCGGGAGCACTGTAAAAGGATGGTGAGGGAGTACGTAGCCGATCGCACGACCGTCCTCCGTGACGCCTCTGCCCCCTACAACTACTGGGTGTCAAAGCTGGACACGTGGCCTGAACTCGCGCTGTATGCCCTGGAGGTGCTTGCTTGTCCTGCGGCTAGCGTCTTGTCAGAGAGGGTGTTTAGTGCAGCTGGGGGAATCATCACAGATAAGCGTACCCGCCTGTCAACTGACAGTGCCGACAGGCTTACACTCATCAAGATGAACAAAGCCTGGATTTCCCCAGACTTCTCTTCTCCACCAGTGGACAGCAGCGATACCTAAACAATACGTAGGCTGCACCCGCGGATGGAAGCATTGTTCTCTATCACCATCAAAAACGTGGACCTTTTAGCTTCATCAATCTGTGTATAATATTCATCCTCCTCCTCCTGCTCCTCCTCCTGAAACCTGACGTAATCACGCCGAACGGGCAATTTTTCTTAGGCCCACAAGGCTCAGTCATATAATTTTTGTAAACAATTTTTATACGTTTCAATGCTCATTAAAGCGTTGAAACTTGCACCTGAACCAATTTTTATTTTAACTGGGCTGCTTCCAGGCCTAGTTACAAATTAAGCCACCTTAACCAAAGCGATTATTGGGTTTCACCTGCCCTCTTGGTTGGGCATGGGCAATTTTTTTGATGTACATTAGTACTGTTGGTACACCAATTTTTTGGGGCCCTCGCCTACAGTGTAATCCAATTAATTTTTTGCCCACCTGCATTAAAGCTGATGTTACATCAGCTGTGCTGGGCACTGCAATGGGATATATTTATGTACCGCCGGTGGGTTCCAGGGAGCCACCCATGCTGTCGGTCCACACGGAGTTGTAACTGCATGTGTCCACTTCTAAAGAACCCCAGTCTGACTGGGGCATGCAATGTGAGCCGAAGCCCACCTGCATTAAACATGACATTACCTCAGCTGTGATGGGCACTGCAATGGGATATATTTATGTACCGCCGGTGGGTTCCAGGGAGCCACCCATGCTGTGGGTCCACACGGAGTTGTAACTGCATGTGTCCACTTCTAAAGAACCCCAGTCTGACTGGGGCATGCAGTGTGGGCCGAAGCCCACCTGCATTAAACATGACATTACCTCAGCTGTGATGGGCACTGCAATGGGATATATTTATGTACCGCTGGTGGGTTCCAGGGAGCCACCCATGCTGTGGGTCCACAGGGACTTCACAATAGGGAGTTGTACCTGCCTGTGTCTATGAATTAAAAACCCCGGTCAGGTTGGGGCATGCAGTGTGGGCCGAAGCCCACCTCCATTTAATCTGACGTTAGCGCTGCTGTCCAGGGCACTGCAATGGGATACATTTATGTACAGCCGGTGGGTTCCAGGGAGCCACCCATGCTGTGGGTGCACACAGAATTCCCATTGCGGAGTTGTACCTGCCTGTGACTATTTATAAAAAACCGCGGTCTGACTGGGGCATGCAGACACCTTGACAGAATGAATAGTGTGTGGCACATGAGTTCCCCATTGCTATGCCCACGTGTGCAGCTCCTGATGGCGGTGGCACAGGATTATATTTCTCATTGCTTCTGTACAGCATTGTGGGCTATTGCCCCGCCCCTTTTAAAGAGGGTCGCTGCCTAGCCGTGCCAACCCTCTGCAGTGTGTGCCTGTGGTTCCTCCTCATGGCAGACGCAGTTATAAATAGTGTGAGGGATTAGCGTTTAGGATCGGTAGCAACCTGGGCATAAGCAGTCAGAGACAGTGACACATAGGATAAAGTCTTTAGTGCAGGCTTTGCCTGGGTTTATTTCCAAGCAAACAAAAGCAAAATATAGGCCTTAACATCAGGCAAACATAACGTAAATCCTGCTCGTCTGAGCACTTACTATACATGTAGCGTCCCTGTCTACGTACTGGTAAACAAATGGCTCCTGCACACAGCCAGCCAGGACTCTCAGACCTGCAAAGGTCTCAGCTCTCCCTCTAGGCCCTGTAGGCCCAGGCTTTATAAGGCCTGGTACCAGCCCCACCTGGTACGTGGGAGTGACCATCCCATCCTTCACTTTGGTCACTCCAGGAAAAGCCGGCCCAGATTATGCGGCTTGGAGCCACTTACTTGCTACAACGTGTCAGTAACTTAGTGTTACTGACACCATACTGCCGGCTTCCTCCACCGAGCCCAGGCTGCTCGGTGGCACGTATCTGCCCAAGTGCTCCCTAAAGCCGCATAGGAGAGCTTCCTAGGCGAAATGTAACGGCCCTCCAGCACTTTGCCGGTCATTGTCTCACAATAGACATGAGGGTGGGGTGGCATGAGGGCAGCTGAAGGCTGCGCAGGGACACTTTGGTGTGCGCTGTGGACACTGGGTCGTGCGGGGGGGGGGGGGGTTGGGCAGCATGTAACCCAGGAGAAGTAGCAGCGGAGTGTCATGCAGGCAGTGATTGTGCTTTGTTGGAGGTAGTGTGGTGCTTAGCTAAGGTATGCATTGCTAATGAGGGCTTTTCAGAAGTAAAAATTGTTAAGAGGGGGGGGGGGCACTCTTGCCGCTATTGTGGCTTAATGGTGGGACCTGGGAACTTGAAATGCAGCCCAACATGTAGCCCCTCGCCTGCCCTATCCGTTGCTGTGTCATTCCCATCACTTTCTTGAATTGCCCAGATTTTCACAAATGGAAACCTTAGCGAGCATCGGCGATATACAAAAATGCTCGGGTCACCCATTGACTTCAATGGGGTTCGTTACTCGAAACGAACCCTCGAGCATCGCGTAAATTTCGTCCCGAGTAACGAGCACCCGAGCATTTTGGTGCTCGCTCATCTTTAGTGCCAATCTATTGTAATAATGTGCCCGCTCTACTCCCATTCAGTAATAAGACACTCTATGTGACTCCACCTAGTAATAGGAATCTCTGCATGCCCACACTTAGTAATAAGAACCCCTCGGTGCGCCCACTAAGTAATAGGATCCCCTCTTTGTCCTCAAATAATAAAAGTGACCCCCATCCGTGCCCCCACTTAAAAATAAGAGCCCCTCTGTGGTCTCATATAGTAATAGCACTCCCTCAATAGACCTAAATTTCTCTTGCCACAAATAGTAATATTGTCCACCTCGGTGCTCCCACTTAGTAAAAGCACCCCCTCCATAAACCTAAATAGTAATAGTGACCCACTCTGTAGCCCCATTTAGTAGTAGGATCCCGTTGGTGTCCCCACTTAGTAATAGGAACCCCTGGGTGCTCACATGCATGTTTAGAGCAATGTGACGCTGCTCCTAAAACTCCAGCTGCTGAAAAAGGTTAAATTCCTTAACGCACTGGCTGTCCACTTGCTATCTCTGCATAGCACACAGCAGCTTTTTTACTTCTTCCCTGCCTGACACTCAATGAACTCTGAGCACTTCAGCTCGGCAGGAGGCTATTGTATACTATATGGAGATCTGAGATTGAATTGGGACTCAGACAGCAGCCAGTGAAGAGTGTGTTAAGGAGTTTAACTATTTCCAGCAGCTGGAGATTTGGGAATAAGGTAGGCAGCCCTAGAGGCACCCCCTTGTTCCAGGTGGGGTGATGTGTCCTGTGCAGCTGCTTATATAAAGCATTAATAAGTGTTTAATAAATCTTACTATACATAACGGTTATTATACTGGTATATCATAATGCATATTATGATATAACATAAAGTAGATTATATGCATGAAGAATCTGATCATGCATTACACATATGATTATTACAGTGTTACATACATTGTTAATAAAACACTACATGATGGAAGTCATGAGCAGGTAAGTGCTCAGCTGACTAAGTACATACATAGAGTATCCATATATTTATCTTTTCTTTCCCATCTTCCAGAATTCTCATGAGACTGTAACAGTACACAATGCACTCTGCAGCTAGAATACACTGTGATTGTCTTCTATGGCCATACCTATTTATGCTCTTCTTCCTTCTCCCAGGGGGAAGTGATTATGCTGCCTATATTTATATGTTCTGTACTTTCAAAGGGATAAATTACAGCATGTACAAAACAGATCACATGCATTGACATGAACCTACAGATAACTGTATTTTTTTCCTTCACTTCAATGAATTCCACTTGCAAGTTGTTTTCCGTAAATTACATTCATAACAAGTTTTTTTTTTGTTTCACAGAAATTCACATGGCGCACAGTGATAAAAAAAAGACAAAATACACCTCCTACCTATCATTAGAGATCAGTAAGTATCAAATGAAGAATTTCCTGCATCTGTTGTCAGACTCAGTTTAGGATTGTGGCCATCTTTCATCCTGGACTGCTATGTAGAATCATTCAATAGTCTTTATAAATAAATACCATAGGAATAGATACTGCATACAGTATGCAGGCATTTTACTTATATTGTTCATTGCTGGGTCAGCGTTAGTACTTGGAAAACTCATTCAGGGCGGGATCAATCCAGTCCTCGTTCTTTAACCCTTTCCAATCCAATTTGTATCCTGGTTTTCCTAGGGGGCTTACTCTTCTTCTGCTGTTATACAATGGTGCCCTATGCTGGCTAAAGCCAGTACTGCATGAGGTGACACATTAGATAGGCTCCGACAGCAGAGAGGCTGGCAATATACAGTAAGAGAACCCCGACGGACGTCTTCCAACATCGGAGCTGTACAGCCTTAAATCATAATGTCTTCAGACGTCAGACAGTGGATTGGAAAGGGTTAAAATTAAAGACATAGATACAATTGACTACCACAGCACTTCCTGCTACACTGCCTGATGCCTTCTTTGTCATGCAAGTGGTGCGATGAATTCATTGTACCGCCTGCATTTTTCTGCACAATCCTAGCTAGAAGAGGCCAAGGCAGAGAATGCAGGATACTCTGGGGGTGTGATGAAAGTGATTGGGTTTATTAGTTTATTGCCAGGGTACAGCAGGGCCTATAAATGACTCAGAGGGTCCACTGTGACTCTGTCATTCCCACGTAAACCTGCAGTCGGCCCTGGTTCAATATACGAATAAGGCTATCCAGAAACAAATAAGGCTCCAACTTCAGGCAGAATGGAATATAAAAGTCAATGCTTTATTCATATATAGCACGCAAAGTCCAGTACAGAATGTGGCCAGCTTGGCTTACCTGTTTTGACTAGAAGCCTTAATCATAGTCTGCCTGGGTCATTCCATGCCAAATCATCACAGTTCCCAAAACTGACGATCTCAGATTTTCATGAAATTCAGTTGGATGCATAAAATAACTTACAATGTAAAATTTTAGCCCTCTTTGATACACGGGATTCATACAGCAGGGTTGCAAACAGGAGAAAAAATGTGAAATTTCTGCTTACTGGGTCAACAAAAAAAAGTCATAACTTTGCTTCTAATTATGGTAGAATATTATATTCTTCATTTCAAGATCACATGATGTAAAATTTGACCTCGAATATCTAAAAAAGTGTATATAAAAAAAGAGTATAAAGTATGTAATAACGGTAAATACAATCCCTCCTTGGTGCAAGTTTCATTTTGAGATGACTTTTGGAAACAGGAGTAAAAAAATATAATAGTATACATCACATTTAATGTAATACTTTAGCACTTATTTAGGAAATTACTGTATTATAGAATGAAATGTTATATACAATTTTGAGGATAAGTTACAATCAGCGCCTTTTTCTCGGCAGTGCTGCTTCTGTACTCCGGGTGTCTGCAGCAGTCAGTTTGTCGGTTCGCCCGTCTGAAGTACGTGGATCAACCTTAGTGAGAACTTGTTCTCTCGGAATGTTCCAGATATCTTGCTGATGAGGGGACTTATATGATAGGATGACCATTGGGATGTAGAAAACTGATCCAAACCTCTTGTAATGTTACTTTTACATTCATGACACAACCTAACCACCCATAAACGACCCATAAACAAGCTGTGGCAGCCTGTAAACATGACATCAGTGGGAGACCTGCAACAGTGGCTCGGAGCACAGTAGGGAGCAGGGAGAGGTGAATATACACTATAGGGACAAAAGCATTTGGACACTCCATGTTCTTCAGAAAAAGTGCTTTATTATTTTATTTAGTAACATGTCGGCCTTCCTTTTGCTTGTATTAAAGCGGCAACACGTCAAGGCATACTTTCCACAAGTTCTCTGTAAGTCTGGGCAGGAATAGCTTGCCATTTCTCGTGCCAGGCTGTGAGAAAAGATTGTTGTGTAGATGGGCGTTGGTGGCTGTGCCATACCCATCGCTCCAGTTCGTTCCGCTCGATCGGATGAATGAATAGTTATTACAAAATGAGCAGCTTTTTATTTTACCTATGCCTTCCCAGCATGCCATTCGGCAAACTCACTATTTGCATATTTGCTGAATTTCTGTAATGACCAAATACTTTTGTCCATATAGTATGCGACGATTAGTTATGGGGAACAGGATTTTAACATTAAAAGAAACAACTCAGACAACGCCTTTAAGCCTATTCATTCATTACTAAGCCTTGCATTATTAAGCCATTCCTTGTTCCAGTTATGCAAGCATGAAATGTTTGAGTTCCATTCTTTTGTTTTAGTGACACCTACTTTCTTGCTTGGTGTACATTTTGGTAGATCTGCAGTTGTTTCTTGGAGAAAGCCTGTGCTTGGGTGTTCTGCTTACCTGGTACAATTTGTCCTTTGAAAATTTATGACATTGCTTTTAAAGCAAGCAACATACCTACTGTCTCCTGTGGTGTAATTTTTGACCTAGAAAACGCTAAGTGGGTCTTCTTTTGGTTTTTAGTGACACACCTCTATAGTATGAGTGACTCCCCCCTCCTTCACACACACACACACACACACACACCATTGCACATTATTTTTGCCAATTTGTGTAAGAAGCACCAAGTTCTCCAGAATTGTGCCTGCATTCCCGTGCAATCCAGGGTCTTTGGCTGCATTATGGACCTACTGAAGAGCAAAGTAGTGAACTCAATTTTTACTCCCATTGACTTTAAGAGAAATCAGAATCAGACCTTTGAGTGATCACCTGGCGTTTAAAGGCACACAAAGATTAGTGCTCAAAAATGGCTTGAGCAACATCTTTTGAGCGATAATCGTTGTGTCTAAATGGGCCTTAAGACTTACCAGCCTGTAGTTTCCAGGTTCACCTTCTGACCCCCCTTTTGATTATCAGCACCACATTGGCTATGCATCAATCCAGTGGAACAGACTCTGTCGCTATAGAGTCCTTAAATATAAGAATCAAGAGTCTGTCTATCATATTACTTAATTCCCTTAAAGGGGTTGTCTCGCGAAAGCAAGTGGGGTTAAGCACTTCTGTATGGCCATATTAATGCACTTTGTAATATACATCGTGCATTAAATATGAGCCATGCAGAAGTTATTCACTTACCTTCCCTGCGCTGGCGTCCCCGTCTCCATGGCTCCGTCTAACTTCAGCGTCTAATCGCCCGATTAGACGCGCTTGCGCAGAAGGGTCTTCTGCCTTCAGGTCTGTCCGGCAGCAGCGGTGTTCTGGCTCCGCCCCTTCTACGCGTCATCGCGTAGCTCCGCCCCATCACGTGTGCCGATTCCAGCCTCCTGATTGGCTGGAATCGGCACATGTGACGGGGCGGAGCTACGCGATGACGCGTAGAAGGGGCGGAGCCAGAACGCCGCTCGTGCCAGACCGAGCCGAAGACAGAAGACCCTTCTGCGCAAGCGCGTCTAATCGGGCGATTAGACGCTGAAGTTAGACGGAGCCATGGAGACGGGGACGCCAGCGCAGGGAAGGTAAGTGAATAACTTCTGTATGGCTCATATTTAATGCACGATGTATATTACAAAGTGCATTAATATGGCCATACAGAAGTGCTTAACCCCACTTGCTTTCGCGAGACAACCCCTTTAAAACACGGGGGTGTATTGCATTGGGACCCCGTGATTTGTCTATTTTAACCTTTTTAAGATGCTTCTGCACTTCTTCCCAAGTTAGACTGCTGACAGTTAGTGGAGAGTTTACATTATCCCTCTGCATCTCATATGGCATTTAATTTTCCTCTGTGAATACACTAAAGAAAACACTATTTCATAGATTTGTTTTCTCGTCCTTGCCCTCTGCAATTTCTCCTACATTATTTAAGGGCCAACACTTTCAGTATTAATCTTTTTACTATTTATATAGTTAAGAACTGTTTCGGGTTAGTTTTACTCTCTTTGGCAATAAGTCTCTCTGTTTCTATCTTTGATGCTTTTATCTGATTTTTACATAATTTATTTTTTCCCTATAGGTTTTTAGTGCTTCCTTCACTGCCTTTTTGTTTTTGTAGTTTAAACGCTTTCTTTTTGCTTTTTATTGCCCCTTTTAGATCTTTATTGAGCATTGGTTTCCTCCTATTACTAAGTCTTTTATTCCTGTAAGGTATGAACCTCTTGGAGTAAGTGATTAGGATGTTTTTAAATGTTTCCATTTATTGTTTATATTATTGAGGACATTAACCCTGTCAATAAGGTTAAGGGCATCACTAAGCTGATCGAACTTGGCCTTCCTAAAGTTTAGTATTTTCATAGCTCTCCTATAAAACTCTTTCTTGAAGGACAAGTTAAAATTTATTATATTATGGTCACTATTTTCCAGGTGCCCCCAACCTGCACCCCTGTTATTCTGTCAGGTCTGTTGGCTAATATTAAGTCCAAAGTCCAAAATTATCTTTAATAATTGACAGAAAGTTGTTCCCTTTAAGAGATCCGCAGGTTTCAGCTTCCCAGTTTTGTATCATGAAATGGCTCATGTGGCGCAGAGTGTTAAGGCAGCAGAAATGCAGTCCTAAACTCTCTCTCACAACCTGAAGGTTGCAAGTTCAATCCCTGCTTGGTTCAGGTAACCAGCTCAAGGTTGACTTAGCCTTCCGAAAATGAGTGCCCAGCTTGCTGGGGGGTAACAAATAAATAAATAAATAGCCTGAAAGCACTGTGGAATAAGTTGGCGCTATAAAAATAACAAGTCCCTTCCCCTATATCTGGGTAGTTAAAGTCTCCAATAATTACCTCATTGTGAATGCTGCTTCATCAGTTTGTTTCAATAATAGATTTTCAGTAGATTTAGTTATATTTGGTGGTCTATAGAAAACCCTTATGAGGATTTTATTATTGTTTTTCCCTTCATGTATTTCTACCCATAGAGACTCCGCGTGTGTTTATCTCCCTCATATATATCTTTCCATAATCTGGAATTTAAACAGTATTTTACATAGATACAAACAACTCTCTCTTTCTAGCCTTCTTTTTCCCCAACACGGCTGCACCCTCCCCATTGAGATGCAGCCCATCCCTACTGTAGAACCTGTGTCCAATAGCGAAGTCAGCCCAGTTCTCCAGGTTCCAAACCCCTCCTTCCTATACCAACCCTGAAGCCACTTGTTTACCACCCCAATCTCCTGCTGCTTTTTTGGTGTGGCTCGAGGTACAGGTAGTATTTCAGAAAATACTACCCTGGAGGTCCTTGCCCTAAAATTATATCCTAGTTTCCTGAAATAGTTTTTAAGGAGCTTCCACCTACCTTTAACTTTGTCATTGGTGTCAATGTGTACCATGACCACTGGGTCCTCAACAGCCCCCCCCCCCCCCCCCCGAGATCTGTTATCCCGATCTGCGATGTGTCGAACCTGAGCACCAGGAAGACAACACACTGTTCAAAGATCCCAGTCTTTGTGGAAGATTGCCCTGTTTGTTCTAATAATTGAGTCCCCCACTACCAGGACCTGTCTAGCCTGCCCTGCATTCCCATTCCCCTTCTTACTGGAGCAGACATTTTCCTGGCAGTCAGAGGGCATGTCGTGCTACAGCAGTATTAATCCTGTAATGGCATTCTGCTCATTTGCCAACTTTGCAAACTTGTTGAGGTGTGCCAGTTCAGGACTAGCCTCCCTGGATCTCTTCCCTCTTCCCCCGTTGACTGTCACCCAGCTAGCTGCCTGCTCTCCCAAATTACCATCCATCCCCACATCTACCCCAGTGAGTGTCTGCTCAGGGAGCAGCAAACTCCTTTGCATGTTTTCAATGGATCTGAGTGTTGCAAGCTGTGCATTTAGATCCAGGATCTGGGCTTCCAAATGTGTAACATGCTAACATCTCATACAGCAGTACCCACCCACGACCAGCTGTTCAAGGACTGCATACATGGCACAAGATGTACACTAGATGGCATTGTCAATCATGGAGCACATTCTAAATGGGGACCACACAGATAGATTAGATTAAAGTAACGAAGTGAAAGGGACCTGGAATACCTTATCAAACAAGTGCAAAAGGAATGTGAACGCATGGGACTGTATCTCAACAAGAAAACGATACAGTGAACATAAAAATTAACAACGAAGAAGTCAAGATGGTCCAAGATTTCATCTTCCTTGGATCCAAAATTGATCGCAACAGGCAATCTGGACATGAGATCAAGAGACAGATTACAATTGGTAGGAATGTAATGCAAGGAATGGAAAAAGCAGGGATATTAATGCATTGCAACAAAAAACAGACTGGTCAATGCAATCGTCTTTCCCATAACCATGTATGGTTGCGGAAGTTGGAAGGAGAATTGATGCGTTTTAACTGTAGTTCTGGAGGAGAATGCTATGGATACCTTGGACTGCCATGACAACAAACAAGGTAGTGTTACATCGCATCAAACTGAAAAAATCACTGGAGGGCAAAATCATTAAACATCAGCTCTTTTTTGTGCACATGATGCGCGCTAACTCACTGGAAACAGTACTGATGCTTTGCAAGGTCAAAGGGAAGAGAAGATCAGGACGACAAAGAACAAGATAACAAGATGGCTAGATACACTCAAGGCCACCACCAGGCAGATGATAAATTTGCATTACATTGGCAGACATTTTTTTCTGAACTGTTCTCAAGGAACGGTTACAAGACATTGTATTTGTACACTTCCAGCTTTTCTCCCTGGCTTTGACTACTTTACTTTAAAGTGGACTTGCTGACTTGATTTCCTTTCTTTCCTCCTCTTTTCTCTCTCTTTCTCTCTCCTTTGCTAACTCCTCCAGAATAACTTGTCTTTAGTAGTATTCACACTTTAGATGTTCTAGCTTCCCATCACACTGACTGTTGTAGATGTTTCTCCTGGTTCCTCTCTGGTCTCCTTCAGATTTAGCTGAGCTGGCTAGACTACTAGAATGGACTGACTAACCCCAACCACTCTCTACCTTTTATATCTTTCTTCTCAACCAATCCTAAGCTAGGGGAAAACCGACTATCCAAT
Organism: Eleutherodactylus coqui; assembly: GCF_035609145.1. Classification (NCBI taxonomy): domain Eukaryota; kingdom Metazoa; phylum Chordata; class Amphibia; order Anura; family Eleutherodactylidae; genus Eleutherodactylus; species Eleutherodactylus coqui. The sequence goes on from NC_089837.1 coordinate 294,478,775, forward strand.
CCTAGGTTAGCTACGGGTAGCTGACAGGTGTTAGAGCAGGTTAGGGAGCATTCTGCAGAGTCATACAAGGTTAGGCAGCAGGAACACCAAAGATAAATACTTTCTTGACTATTTAACTCCTTAACGTTCCAGGACGTACATTTACACAGGGCGACCCCTCTTCATACACTGCGGGCATCAGCTGTTTATTTAAGCTGACACCTGCAGGCATTATCTGTAGTCAACCGTGTGGCTGATCAGTGCTATTAACCCTTTAAATGCCACTGTCAATTCTGACAGCCGCATTTAAATCCCCTGTACAGCCCCCCACCCACCCCCCATAATGAGATCGCAGGGAGCTGTGTGGGTGTCATGGCAGCTGGGGCCCTTCAGGAAGGCCCCAGGGCTGTCTTAGCAGACTGCCTATAAAGTTATCCCCGTGGGGTGGCTTAATACACTGCCTGTCAGATCACAGTATGATGTAATGCTATGGTATTACATCATTCTGCAGGAAAAATCAAAACATTGCAATTTGTAGTCCCCTATGGGGGCTAAAAAAAAGGAAAAATTAAGATTAATAAAGTTTTACTAATTGTTAAGTAATACAAGTTGAAATCACCCCCATATGCCATATCTATAATAAAAAAATCTAAATCATAAAAGACAAAAATATATTTGGTATTGCCGCATCTGTAAAAGTCCGATCTATCAAATTAGTGCATTATTTACCTCGCATGGCAAACATCGTCCCAAAAAAAAGAATGCCAGAAATGCGCTTTCGGTCACCCTGACTTCCAGAAAAAATGCAATAAAAAGCGATCAAAAAGTCGTATGTATTCCGAAATGGTAGCAACCTAAATGACAAGATGTCTCACAAAAAAATGAGCCCTCGCACAACTACAAGTTATTGTGCGCAGAAGATGGCGGCAGAAAATAATTTTAAAAAAATTAAATGTCTTTGAAAAAAAAATAAAAGTAGCACAACAAAAAAAATGATACAAGTTTGATATTGTAGTAATTGTAATGACCCATAGAATAAAGTCATCATGTCATTTTTGCTGCAGTTTGTGTGCCGTAGAAAGAAGACGCACCGAAAGATGGTGGGATGTTGGGGTTTTTTTCAATCTACTCCACTTAGAATTTTTAAAGGTTTTTCAGTACATTATGTGGTACATTAAATAGTACCATATAAAAATACAACTCGTCCCGCAAAAAACAAGCCCTCATACAGCGACGTCAATGGATAAATAAAGGAGTTACGATTTTTTAAAAGGGAGGAGGAAAAAACAAAATGGAAAAAAAAGGGGGCCATGTCCTTAAGGGGTTAAAATAATATGCACATAATTACACACATTCACAACTATATACACATTTCACTTTTGGCAACAGACGGCAATGCTGTGAGACCCCAACTTTGGGGTACTACATATCTATCTATCTATCTATCTATCTATCTATCATCTGATATTTACTAGCTCCCATACAACTAAGTTATCAGGTCATTTTTACTGAAGTATGTACACCATAAAAATAAGCCCCTCACAAAGATGGTGGAATTTTATTTTTTTCCATTTCAATCCACTTAGAATTTTTTTAAAAGTTTTGCAGTACATATATGGAACATTAAATAGCACCATTAAAAAATACAACTCATCCTGCGAAAAACAAGCCCTCAGACAGCGACATCGATGCATAAATAAAAGAGTTATGATTTTTTTAAAAGGGGAGGGAAAAAAACAGAAATGGAGGGGGGGAAAAGGCCACGTCATTAAGGAGTTAATAAATCAAAAATATCCAATCTGGATTTTTATCCTCTCCAAAGAGGAAATTCATTTATGAACCCTTTTGAAATTCAAGTAGTAGAAGAACTTTAGTAACTTATATTGCAGATGTAAGAAGACAGTAGATAATATATCACTGAGCCAAAGAAAAGCCGTAGAACATATAGTTCCCAGTCCTTTTGTTATAGTTTGCCCTGCAGATAAGGGCGGCTCTATTGCGATATTTGACAAAGCTTTATATGAATGTGAAGTACTTTTATTGCCATCTGACACTTCCACTTACCGCTCTCTTCATATTGATCCAACACAAACATTTAAAACTGTTTCATCTAAATTGGTACAGGAAGGTTTGTCCTCGGGGGTAATTAACCAAAAACTATATGATTATTTATTGGTAGGCTCTTCAGTTTGCCCCATAGTCCACGCATTGGCCAAAATTCATAACGTCTTTCTTCCTCCTTTACACCCAATTATAGCTAATAATGGCTCAGGGTGCATTCACACGAGCATGTGCGTGTGCGTATACAAACACGTGTGAATGCGGGTCCGTGCAGCATTGCTTTCAATGGGGCCACAGCTGCTGCCAGCAGCCCCACTGAACGCAATAGGATGCCGGCAATGCCTGCAGTGATTTTTAGGGAAGGACTTGATATATCACCTCTCCGCCACTGCCGTGTAAATATTCCTCACTGGGAGACGCCTTGTCACTGAACAATGTGACATCACTGTCACAGTGTTCAGTGACAACGGGACTCCCCATGGGGAGTAAAGAATCCCCTGCCACAGCTGTGACAGCTGTGGCAGAGGATCGCAATGTTCTCTCATTGCTTTTAATGGGACCGGGGCATCTGCAGACCCATTGAAAGCAAAGAGCTGCCGCCGGCAAGGGATTTAAATATAAGCCCTTCCCTGAAAATCATCCATAGAATGTGTTAAAAATAAAAAAAATATATATACTCACCTCTCCTCAGCTGCCGTGGCTCAGGCACATCCAGCCGCGTCTTCTGTCTGCACTGTTCTGACTCTCTTTCAGGAGGCGGGAATTTGAAATATCCGCCTGCTGAAAAGGCTGTATCTGTTTGGCTGACTGCTCAGCCAATCACAGGCAGTGCCCAGCCATTCATTGAATGACAGCTGAGCGCTGCCTTTGATTGGGCACAGCGCTCAGCCAATCACAGGCAGCGCTTGGCCATTCATTGAATTTAAACTGTGACAGCTGTGGCAGGGGATTTTTTACTCCCCGCAGGGAGTCCCCTTGTCACTGAACAGTGTGACAGTGCTGCCACAGTGTTCCGTGACAAGGGGACTCTTCGCTGGCGAATATTGACACGCGCTGTAAAACACGGACATGTGAACACACCTTAGGGAACCAATGCTTCGAATAGACGCGTGGTTTTGTGTGCACCTATGTACGCTCAGGCTCGTCTGAAAGCACCCTCAGTGTTTGAATGCCTCAGTAGATGGCTTGATAATCTATAACAACAAGAATTCCTGGCTGCATTAAAGATACCAAGGCCCTGTTACAGGTTTTAGAGTTATTAATGCTCTCAGACATCATCTGGATGCCTATAGCAACTATTCACATGATTTAAGTATATATGTTACCTTGCATCTTTTTTACTTGCTCACAATTTTTTAAAACTTGACTAAAGGTTGTTTCAGATGTGACCAGTCAAGATGTGGTCTGTGCTCTTTAGGCCGGTTTCTCTCGGGCGACAAAAACGTGTGATTTTCCCGCGATGCGACAGTGCTACAAATCACATGCATGTGAAGCCCATGCTTTCCTATGGGTTCCTTCACATCAGTGATGTTTTTTAGTCTGCTACATTGCTAGGCAAAAAAACACAGGTTGCTAAATATTGCCATGATTTGCTATGTTTTGTACTCAATGTTTCCCTATGGACACTTCCTTTCTTCTGCATTGCATCACACGAATACACGATTTTCGTGTGGTGCGATGCAACTTTTACAGTAGGAAGTCCTACTATTTGTCACTAAACTAAATCGATCTGCATTAAAAAAAAATAAAAAGAACACAATACATCACCTAACAGCTGCTCTCCGCTGCGTTGCACTTCTCCTCACAGACCCCCGACATTCCTTTGAAGTCTTCTGTCAGCGCCTCCTGAATTGGTTCTGATTGGTTCTCAAGCACTGCAGCTTGGCCAATGAGAGCCAACGCTCGATGAACTAATCACAGCCATTCAATGAGTGTTGTTCAAACCCCTGACCAGGAATTGTTGCCTGAAGACTGAAGACATGTGCCAGGGACCTGCATAAAAGAGCAGAGCTGACAGCAGATTTAGGTGATGTATCTGTTTTTTGTATTTTTATAATGCAGCTCGGGCTTATTTTTTGGATAGGGCTAGAGATGAGCGAGCATACTCGTCCGAGCTTGATGCTTGTTCGAGTATTAGGGTGCTCGAGATGCTCGTTACTCGAGACGAGCACCACGCGATGCTCGTCTCGATTAAACGAGCACTGACCATTGAATTCAATGGAGCCGGCAATACAGCCGGCTCCATTGAAAGCAATGGGCTGCCGGCGATCTCAGGATGAATTTTCGGGAAGGGCTTAAATATATAAGCCCTTCCCTGCAATTCATCCAGAAATGTGTAAAAATAAAAAAAATATATATACTCACCTCGTCCCGGCAGACGGAGTTCAGCTGCGGCCAGCTGGCAGTTCTCCTGAACTGCTTTCTGTAGTATTCAGCAGCCGGGGATTTTAAATCCCCGCCTGCTGAATGAGCTGCCTCTGATTGGTCACAGCCTCACCAATCAGAGGCAGATCTCACTCACACCCATTCATGAATTCATGAATGGGTGAGTGAATGCTGCCTCTGATTGGCTCAGCACAGCTCTCAGCTGAATGACAGCAGTTCAGCTCCACAGTGCAGGGGACAGCAGGAGAAGACGCGGCTGTGCCCCGGCAGCTGAAGGGAGGTGAGTATCTATTTTTTTTGTTTTTTAAATCACTTTTAATTCATTTCCAGGGAACGGCTTATATGTAAAGCCCTTCCCTGAAAAAGAATTCAGCTGTGCCAGTGGACCATTGTCTTCAATGGAGTCGCCGGCAGCAGCAGCGGCTCCATTGAAGAGAATGCCTGCATTTTTATTCTTTTTTACACTAAAATCTTTCTTTTTCAGGTAAGGGCTTATATTTTTAAGCCCTTCCCGAAAATTCATCCCGTGCTTGCCGGCAGCCCATTGCTTTCAATGGAGCCGGCTGTATTGCCGGCTCCATTGAATTCAATGGGCTAACATCGTTCTTCTCTGCCACAGCTGTAACAGCTGTGGCAGAGGAGAACGATCTTTATGCTGACAGTGCGGGGGGGGGGGAGGGTCTCACTCTTGCCACTATTGTGGCTTAATAGTGAGACCTCGGAGCCCGAAATGCAGCCCTGCATGTTGCTCCTCACCTGCCCTATCCATTTCTGTGTTTTTTACATGACTTTGGTGATTTGCTAAGATTTTCACAAATGAAAACCTTAGCGGAGCACCAGTCATATACAAAACTGCTCGAGTCGCCCATTGACTTCAATGGGGTTCGTTACTCGAAACGAACTCTCGAGCATCACTGAAAGTTCGACTCGAGTAACGAGCACCCGAGCATTTTGGTGCTCGCTCATCTCTAGATAGGGCTTATATTTCAAGCCCCCGCCCCCATATATCCAGGGACAAGCGCTCTACAAAGTTGTGCGACTTTGAAGCACCGCGCACTACTTTGTAATGACACAAAAATGTGATATTGCCACGAGAAGACGCAGTGATATCACCCAAAACACCAATGCGATATCGCTGCGATTTTCACGTGGCAATATCGCTGTCACCTGTGTGAAAGAGGCCTTATTACAAAAACCAAAACATTTTCTTCCTCTACAATGTCCCAGACATTTTATATTAATTCATTTATAAATTGTACCACCACTCCTGGCATTTATGTTATTGAATTATTGAATGGACTATGTGTTGTGAGAAATAGATGTACATCATGTAAATTAAAACTACGTACTGCTGAGCATATATCTGGCTCTAATCCATCCTCAAGTATATTGGAAGTATCCTATTTGCAGCATCCAGACATGTTTTGGAAATCCATCAAGGGGATATATTCTCATTTGGGCCGACTTCACATGGACATATTTGCACACATATTTGCACACAAAATATGTGCATGCGATACACAGAAAATAAAACCTATTCATTTCAATGGGTTTGTTCACATTTCAGTATTTTGTGCACACATTTTGGCCTACACATAGAACATGCTCTATTTTTCTGCATGTTTGCGCACTGTTGTAGTAATAATAATATAAATTTGTTTCTTATAGCAGCCTATGCAAATATATGTATGTATATATTCATACCGTATATACCGGCGTATAAGACGACTTTTGAACCCCGAAAAATCTGCTCTGCAGTCGGGGGTCGTCTTATGCGCCGGTAATACAAAAAAAAAAAAAGTGTAAAAAAAAAAAATGTATTACTCACCTCCCACGGCGTTCTGTCGCGCTCCGGCAGGATGTCGCTCGCTCCGGCAGGCTGTCGCTCGCTCCTCGTCCCCGGCGCAGCATAGCTTTCTGAATGCGGGGCTTGAAATCCCCGCTTCCAGAAAGCTAATACACACGCCGGCAGCCATGACAGCATTGAATGGCTGTGATTGGCTGAAGGCGCACGTGTTAGCAATCACACCCATTCAATGATGTCATTGAATAGTGTGATTGGCTGAAGCCACGTGTGCTTTAGCCAATCACAGCCATTCAATGATGTCATGGCTGCCGGCGTGTGTATTAGCTTTCTGGAAGCGGGGATTTCAAGCCCCGCATTCAGAAAGCTATGCTGCGCCGGGGACGAGGAGTGAGCGACAGCCTGCCGGAGCGAGCGACATCCCGCCGGAGCGCGACAGAACGCCGTGGGAGGTGGGTAATGAATTTTTTTTTTTCTCCACTGTATACCGGCGTATAAGGTGACAGTTGGGGGGTCGTCTTATACGCCCCGTCGCCTTATACGCCGGTATATACGGTATATCCACCTCCATAGAAAATAGCTAGCAGTGAAATGGTTAACTGGTTCATTCTTATGCTGGTATCCTGAAATACACTCCTACACAAGTTCTCAAGTTCTACAAGGTCCTGAGATGTGTTCCTCAGGAGAAACACATCTGTGATGCCCTCCGCTCATAAAGGGGGGCTACTTCTTATCTATGTCTGTCTTGGATTCCTAAGTCCAGGCAGAGATATTGATAGTCTATTCTAGTTGCGTTCCCTAGAAATTACGTGTTCACATAGCAACATACACCTGGGGCGTAAACATATGTTAATCAGCAGCGTCGTTACATACTAGGCCAATCATGAGTTGTTATGATGTTGGGAGGTGTATGCATGTAATTGGTGCATCATATTCAGTATAACTGTATTGTACTTCCTTACAATAAACCAGAAGGTTATGGGGGCTCAACGGGAATACCCCTGAGTCCAAATACATATATTTATGCATGAAGCTTCTCATTATAACCAATTTGGAGCAAACCAGTGAAATCTTCTGGAATATGATTAATTCCTATAACATTACCAAAGGTCAACAAAAAAGTAAGTGGTGGGGATACACAAATGCATAATGTTCCTCCTAGTAAGAGGTGGAGATTGGTTTAAAAACTGCTTTCATGTGAGGCTTATTGGATTATATAGTTAAAAAACAGACTTCCACCCTGCCTTAAGCTCAGATCTGATTTTATGTGTATATACTAATGTTTTTGTACTATGTTTCATTGTTTTTCATGTGTTTCATTCCCTCACTATTTATTCAGTAGAAGGAGTGGTCAAGCCTTGGCTATGTCATATCCTGTTACCTTGCAATATGGGAAGAAATCCAGGCAGCTTCAGATGGTGCATTTAAAAATCATCCATACAGGATGTAATCTTTATTGCACAACCCCGAGAGCAGCAACGCTTCGACCCTAATGTAGCAGTGTCAAGCTACTACACAGTGAACATCACATGCATTAAATAAAAACATTTGACAAATTAATCGCATTGTTATAAAAACTCCACCCATACCTGGTGTGTGTAATTCCAACATAAGAGCGACAGCAGTGGTGGCGTAACCCATAGTTCAAGTTGAATAAACTCATAACAGATGGTGCTTTTTTCGGTTGGTTTGGATATCCTGTTACCTTTACATTACTTGCTTCTTGTACAGGCTATATGCTATGATTAAGGCTTAGTTTCTTGTTGAAACATGTAGGTCCCTGTTCATACATGTGAGCATTTTTAGCTTTCTATGGATATAGTCTAATAAAGATTAATTTTTAATGAATCGTGCTGGAGCTATAAATATTTATATATTTCGTTTTTTTCCACAAATTTAATGCAATATGTCAACAACATGCTAGCAAAATCAAAACCTTTGACAGGCTGCAACTCACTTCATAACCACTAGGTGGCGACTTACGAACTCATCTGGTACATACATCACTTGACAGAGTAGCATGTTTTTTCTTTCAAAGATGAGCATCTCGTGTCACACATTTTCGGATATATTGAGCCAAGAGGAAAGAATAAGTACAATATCTCTGCATTCACTGAATATGGGCTTTACAAATATCACTTTCACCAATGTTAGTATTGAGAAAAGATAAATCTTCACACCTAACAACGTTCACTATTTTAGCTGAAAAGCAGAACAAATTGATTTCTATTGTGCACATAGCTGGCCCAAATATTTCACTGCTAGAAACCTCTTTTCATTCTATTTCAGGGTTTCCCAAGGTGTGCCCCCAGTATAATAGGGGTGATTGGGGTGACCACCCAGGGCCTGAGACGCTAAGGGGTGTAGCAATTACCCCTATTGTAATCTGCCCTGCTAAACTTCTTCATCCATCTCAAGGGCATAGTAGCAATGGGGGACCCTATCACCATTGGGGTGGCAATGGGGGAGCCTATTAATACTGGGGCCAATATAGGGGTCATTATTAGAGATGAGCGAACGTACTCATTTAGGGCAATTTCGCAATCGAGCATAGCTTTTTTCTAGTAACTGACTACTCGGGCGAAAAGATTCGGGGGGCGCCGGGGGGTGGGGGGGGGCGGCGTGGTGGAGCAGGGGGTAGCAGTGGGGAACAGGGGGGAGCTCTCTCTCTCCCCCCCCCCACTCCCCTCTGCAACCCCCTGCTCACCCCCGGCGCCCCCCCGAATCTTTTCGACCGAGTAGGCAGTTACTCGAAAAAAGCGATGCTCGATTGCGAAATTGCCCTACACGAGTACGTTCGCTCATCTCTAGTCACTATTCCTAGTGGGGCCAATATAGGGGACACTATCACTACTTGGGCCACCAATATAGGAACACTATTACTACTGGAGCCACCAATATAGGGGACACTATCACTACTGAGACCACTGTGGAGGACACTATTACTGCTGGGGCCAATATAGGGGACGCTATTAAAGGAGATGTCTCACGCCGAAACGGGTTTTTGTTTTTTTTAATAGCCCCCCCGTTCGGCGCGAGACAAACCCGATGCAGGGATCAAAAAAAAAAACCGCATAGTACTTACCCGAATCCCCGCGGTCCGGCGTCTTCATACTTACCTTGTGAAGATGGCCGCCGGCATCTTCACCCTCGGTGGACCGCAGGGCTTCTGTGCGGTCCATTGCCGATTCCAGCCTCCTGATTGGCTGGAATCGGCACGTGATGGGGCGGAGCTACACGGAAGCGCTCTCCTGCACGAGCGGCCCCATTGAGGAAAGAAGAAGACCCGGACTGCGCAAGCGCGTCTAAAATCGCCAGAAGAGGCGATTTTAGACGGAACCATGGAGACCAGGACGCTAGCAACGGAGCAGGTAAGTGAAATAACTTCTGTATGGCTCATAATTAATGCACAATGTATATTACAAAGTGCATTAATATGGCCATACAGAAGTGTATAGACCCACTTGCTTTCATGAGACATCTCCTTAAATACTGGAGCCACCAAAATAGGGAGTCACTATTACTACAGGAGGAGGATTTGCTGTGAAATTTACAGTAGCTGTAGCAGCAAAGTGGATGAGATTGTAAAGATTTCATCCACATGCTTTGGAAAAATTCTGCACAAAACCCATGTGAATATTGACATGTGGTGCGGGATTTAATTCTGCAGCATGTTAATTTTAAATATAATGTATACCAATAGCCCATCCAGTGCTCCAGCATTCATCTCTTTTTTCAAACAGCGCTATCTTTTCTATAATGATGGAGGTAGAAATCATATGTCGGGATAAGCCATGCCGCTAACCCCTCTCTCGACCGCACTGACTAAACATTTCTTGGGGCTCCACGAGAAACTTTTGCTTCAAAAATGTCCCTAGGCTGAAAAAGTTTCAGAAATGCTACTTTTTTACTCTTTAGAATTACTATCTGAGAACTATAACCTGTAACTCTAGCCTTCTAGTTTAGCTCCCCATAAACCAGCACACTCACAGTGACAGGATGCGAGTGTTTACCTCCATAAGGAAAAGAAGAATGTATATACAGTAAGCTACTGACATTTGCCACTGGACATGTTACAATCTAGTATGCTCAAATTTTTCTTTTCGACTGGCAGTGGACATTGGATGAAAGTTAACAGGCTCCGCAGGTCAGCTTTAGGCTTGTAGCATTGCATTCAGCTACTCATTAACAGCACACGTGCACAACTTGCTCCTTGGGGAACAGATTTTGTTTGTTCTACCTATAATAGCAGGATGCACTAAAGCAAGCTTAAGTCACCCATCATGCTACATTCTCATTGCATCAATTAGCAAAGAATTGTATATAGTATAATGTTGTATTATATTAAAGTATAACATCACATTATGATGTTTTAAGTAATATAAAGTATATTTACAGAGCACTTAGGGAGCAGCAAGATTGTAATATACATCATATCAGAACTTTGCTGAGATTCAACGTGAGAATGGTAGTATGCAGGGGATATGAGGACAACACAATGCATTTCATTGCTTACCTGAAGCCTTACAACTCTGCAGACACGCAGTGTAAAAAGTCAGCAACCGCACATCACCCTGCAGAGAAAATACTATTTTGATGTAGTAAGTCATCTCAGAGCCTTCAGTGGTCCCCGGAAGACATACAACTGCCTTTTTCTCTCAATCATTTTATGATTCTGTTTAGCGTGATAGTGATTAATGTTTCATTTTAGTTTTACAGGAAAAGTGTCCAAAGCCAACTTCTCTGTCAGTTAATTCCCCACACAGTGAGAGTCCCATTTATCACACAATGAGGAAGACTATATCACAATCATTTTTCATACCAAACTGGTCAGAGGAAAATATACACATAGACTCATGCAGGCCAGAGTCCAGCCTTAAGCTATACATTCAGCAGGAGGTGTCTGTCATAGTCACATACACTATTTTGCTAGGGAACAAATGAAAAATGGTTGCACTGCTTTCATATAGTGTGGTGCTGCTGCTCACTCATCCCCAATAGCTGTAATTCCCCTTGTGGCCACTTGATGGACACAAAGAACCACAATCCCAAGATATGATCTTCACTCTTTAGAACATCTAGCGCAACTTACTTCCCTTATCTTTTTCTATCACTAACTACATTATCTTCCCATATCTCATATAATCCCTACAATTTTTCATATTGGTCTTTGCTTGGGTTTATTATATTTTATAGATAGACAGGCAGTGGGTAGATGGATAGATAGATAGATAGATAGATAGATAGATAGATAGATAGATAGATAGATAGATAGATAGATAGATAGATAGATAGATAGATAGATAGATCACTATATTATAGAAATCATATGTATACATAAGCGATTATAAAACGACTATAGAAATTGTACCAGTTTTTTTTTTCTCGATTATTACAGACTTGAAATTTAATTCTTAAGAAATGTGAATTTCTCCCTTTCATTACAAGTAGCAGAGAGATTCCTCCTATCTATTTATATAACAAGCCTGTACATTGTGACCCATGCAGATGACACCTCTCCTCTTATCTATTCATAAGGCTGCTCTTGCTACTTCCTTTTTATCTCTGTACGATTCTTTCATATAATTCCTTCCATATTCTATCTAACTGCAGTACTGCCTACAATATTTCTGTTCTTGCCCTATGTCTGTGACCTATGCATTTTAACAGCAAAAAACTGCTGAGTTTTTCGGTTTCATATTATATCCAAAAGTGTTTAGAGAGGCATTGCTATGAACTATGCAACCCAAGATCTCCCAGAATCCTCTCATTGAGTAGTTCAGGAAAAGCCGGCGGGTGTATTTTGGGTTATGTTTGTTCCCTTTGCAAAATCCCATATGCGTACAACACTCAAGCTATAGACACAGCCGTAAAAGAGCTTGTGTGCATAAAGGGTGGCATCAGTTTATTAGGATCTGACCCCTATTTGTGCTGTAGGCGCTAAAATTTATATGAGAGGAAGACAATCAAGGAATGCAATGAAAAAAAAGAGACGCCAGAAAGAGGAGAGCAATAAGAGCCGGGAGGAGGAATGGAAGCAGGGAGGGAGCTACGAGAGGAAGAAAAATTGATGTAATAAAAGAAAAGACAATTATTTTGACTGTCATGTAAATCAATAATTATACTTAATTAATTGAGAGCTAACCTCTTAATTGCAAGCTGCAACCAGAGCAGCTACAGGGCGAGATTTAACCCTAGAACTCATTTCTATATCCTTATTATATATACCAGCTGCTTTTATTTTTTTCCTTCTAACAACCCACTTTGCAAAGACCCTTTAAAACCACCCCAGCTGCCCTTCTATACAGGTTTTAAGATCGCCTCATCTTACAGAAGGCAGCTGACCTATAATTCTCCAGAATCTTACAAATACCGAATGCCCTACATCTATTGGAAGCCCTTCTCACATAAACACCAGCTGTCCTAAAATATTCCTTTAGCAGGCATGGTATAATTGTAGCCCCAGGCTTCTTAAAAATTGCAGTTCCTGGCCTCTGACTCCCATTAAAGTGAGTCCAGCTCTTTGCAAAACTCTCATCACCCCTCTCAGTTGTAATGATTTGTTTTGTCTAACAGTTGGGCTAACAGTTGTAATGTCAAACAAGTTTCTGGCTCTGTTGCCGCTTGTTCAGATGCAATGAGTGCTGCTGAAATATAGAGTAGATTTCATAGCAAAATTAACCAGACTGAGCTAAAAAGCTATTTTCAAAATGGTTGTAAAATATGGGAAGGAGTCACTTTGGGAAGGAGCGTTATTATGCTAAATGGCATTTCTTTGTGCTGCTTTGTTTGCTCAGCCTGCATACCATCTAACTGTACTTTTTGGCAGCTAATCTGTAAGAAATTACACTAATTTGAACACTAGTTTTTTATGTGATAGGATTTTATCATTTACTGCATATAATTTAACTGCAGCACTGTTTGCAGTTCATTGTCTAATAATGTCCAACCATTTGGATGACTTCCATTAACTACCCCCTAAAATCACTAAATAAACAGCAAATATAAATCCTTGAGTTCTCGTCTTTTGTAAAGCAATTTGCTCAGATGCTTCTTAGTTAATCTGTTTCTAGGATTGGGTGACAGTCAATATGGCCACCATTAGAACTCAAACCCCCGGAAGGCAAACCAGTCTAGTTCCTATACTGCTGTATAAATGGATTAACCATTCAGTACTATAGAAAACTGATTGGCAGCACTTTTGGAACTTGCAATGTAAATTTCTTGGCTGTCACGGAACATTCTCAAAGGGAAAGCTTTAGAGGTGGCCATACACATTGTATAAAAGTAGGCTGATAGTTGAACAACCTGTCTGATGAACAATCCGTATGCAGGTACAGCCATACACATTTTAGTCCATATAGGCTATACAGATTTTAGTCCTTCACACTGGCCATACACATCAATGACATTTGGCAATGGACTAAATGTCTTTCTCTGAATGCTCTTTTGAGGAAAAAGCTTTTGTAGACTAGCAACTATCTGGCAAAATTTTGAAAGCTATCTCATTTCTTTAAAGATGTTGATAGAATGTTGTCAGTCAAATAAAGTGATTGCTCAATAGACAAACGATTATTTTAATTGAAATTGCCAGTTTTGATCAACTTTAGACTTACCAGCCATGACTACTGTTGACGTTTTGTGGAATTTCTCCTGTAGATGAAATTTACATTTCTCTCTAGTTATAGATCCATCCCCTTATCAATCACAGTTTTATGTTGCCTAAGGGCTTAGTCACACGGGCTGTCAGTCAATAGCTGAGGGCTGCCTCTGATTGGTCACAGTGCTCAGCCAATCAGAGGCAGCCCATTCACCAGGCGGGGAATTTAAATCTACTGAAAGCAGTTCAGTAGAAGAGCCGGCTGGACACAGTTGAGCCCCGGCTGCTGCAAAAAGGTGGGTATATATATATTTTTTTATTTTTTACACTTTTTTGGGATGCTTTTCAGGGAAGGGCTTATATTTGAAACCCTTCCCCGAAAATTAATACAGCGATTGCCGGCAGCCCATTGCTTTCAATGGAGCTGGCTGTATTGCAGGCTCCATTGAATGGGAGAACATCATTCTCCTCTGCCACAGCTGTGTCTCCGCGCTCCTGTGCTCCTGCACGGGAGCTAGCAGAGATGGCTGGTTCACAGAGCGACCAGCAGGGGGGCGGGCAGTGCAGGGGATTTCTCTCCTCTCACTTCCCCGCCCCCCTCCATTGAGATACACAGTGGCCGTTCACTACCACTGTTTAAACTAAACAATGAGCTTCATCATTGACCTTTTATGCTGTATAAACAATGAGCGAAGAAACGATCAGCTCATCGTGCAGTTTAAACAGCGTCCGTTCAGTAGTGAACTGCTGCTGTGTTATCTTAATGGGGAGGGGTGGGGGCAGCGAGAGGAGTGAAATCTCCTGCACCGCCCCGCCCCCCTGCTGGCCTTTCCATGAGTGGGACAGCTCTGCTAGATTCCGTGCAGGAGCACTGGAGCGAGGAAACACAGGGACAAGTGTCAGGCATCGTTTGCCGAAAATTTGTCCTGTGTAAATGGAACTTAAGAATCACTAAAATGAAACAAACTCCCTTTTTCTAATTTTCACCTAGAATAAATACTGTTCTAGATGGTCCTGCAACTCAGCAATCCAATGCAGCAGGATAAATAAGTAAACTTACATACCGCACACTAAACTAATACTCTAAATGATGCTCACATACTAGATACATACTGCACAATGTATGTGTTCTCAAATTTTAAAGACTAAGAAGCTGTTCACATCACAGTTTAGGCATCTGTCGAAAGTATACATTTCAATTAAAATGTGTTAAAATGTATTGCTTTACATACCCACAACTATAATTGATCAAAAGTAGTTCAAAAGTGTATACATTTGACTATGTTTTACCTCCCTTATGTTTTGTATACTTTGCTTGATATTTTTTTTCACATTACAGTCAATTCGAATCATAAAGCTATGTGTTTCCATACATTTAACATATGTTTTTCTTCTCAAATCCCAAAAAAGAAAACAAGTATTCAACTCCAAAACTTTATGTAAGAGAAAACCTTTGGAGTGAAAAACATATACTTTTTAAAGAGAAATGCAAATGTGTGGAAATGTATGGCTATATTTTTTATAAAAGTACTCTTATGCTTAAAGTTACATGCGCTTTTATAGGTGTACATTTAATGCATAGACTAAACATACAAATACACAAAAAGTAACATAGTA
Organism: Eleutherodactylus coqui; assembly: GCF_035609145.1. Taxonomy (NCBI): domain Eukaryota; kingdom Metazoa; phylum Chordata; class Amphibia; order Anura; family Eleutherodactylidae; genus Eleutherodactylus; species Eleutherodactylus coqui. Next base: position 294,494,221 of record NC_089837.1, read on the forward strand.
CATTAGGCTGAAAAAAGACATATGTCCATCCAGTTCCGCCTATTACTCCCAACCCCCCAAATTTGTCCCAGTGAAAGGTGAAAAAAACCTATTTTCCTAATTTAATGAAAAAGTTTTCTTCCTGACTCAAAGTCTGGCTATTGGAATAATCCCTGGATCAACAACCCTTCTGAAGTAATTAGTGACTATAACATGTATGTATCGCTCAAGACTTGTGTGCAGGCTCCTCTTAAACTCTTTTATTAAATTTGCCATTACTATATCATCAGATAGAGAGTTCCTTAGTCTCACTGCACTTACAGTAAAGAACCCCCTTCTATGTTGCTGTAGAAACCTTCTTTTCTCTAGACGTAGAGGACGCCCCCTTGTTACAATCACAGTCCTGGGTATAAATAGATGATGGGAGAGATCTCTGTATTGTCCACTGATATATTCATACATGGGTATTAGGTCACCCCTCAGTTGTCTTTTTTCTAAACTAAATAATCCCAATTTTGATAACCTCTCTTGGTACTGTAGTCCATCCATTCTGTTTATTGAGCACCTTTTTAAGCACCAACACCCAAAACTGTACATAACATTCCATGTGTGGCTTGACCAGTGACTTGTAAAGAAGAAGAACAATGTTCTCATCATGTGCCCCTAGACCTCTTTTGATGCAGTCCATGTTCTTACTTGCCTTGGCAGCAGCTGCCTGACACTGGTTGCTCTGGTTAAGCTTACATTTAACTGAAATACCCAAGTGATTTTTTATGGCCGTTTTGCCTAGTGGTTCGCCATTTAGTGTGTAATGGTGACATGTATTTCCTCTGCCCATGTGCATAATCTTACATTTATCAGTGTTAAAAGTTATTTGCCACTTTTTTGCCTAACCCATCAATTTATCCAAATTCATTTGTAATCGTTTTCTGTCTTTTCTTGTGTTAATTACTTTACATAGTTTTGTATCATCTGAAAACATTGATATTTACTGTGCAAACCTTCTACTGGGTCATAATTAAATATATTTAAAAGAATAGAGCCCAATACTGCCCCTGTGGTACCCCACTAGTAACAGTGACCCAATCAGAGTATGTACCATTAATAACCACTCTCTGCTTTCTATCACTTACCACAAGAAGAAAAAGAGTTACAGCAGCAGAACAAAAGTTCAGTCACACCGCTGGTGCAAGGCACTATGCAATAGCCCAGTTAGGGTCCCAACTTCCCGGGTCCACCGTTGGTCATCAATGCAGAAAAGGAGAAGAGCCAGGCAGCATTCATTAAAAATCCTCTTCTTTATTGGAATAGCATGAGGAAGCAAGCAGCCACGTATCGACCCTGTGCTCGGGTCTATCACTTACCCACTTACACACATTCTCACCCAGACCAAGCATTCTCATTTTATATACCAACCTTTTATGCAGCATAGTATCAAAGTTTTGGAAAAGTCCAGGTACACAAGATCCAGTGACTCCACGGTCCAGTCTAGAACTTACCTTCTCGTAGAAGCTGATCAGGTTGGTTTAACAAGAGCGATCTCTCATAAACCCGAGTTATACAGCTATTTTCCTTGAGATACTCCAGGATAGCATCTCTTAGGAACCCTTCATATATTTTACCCACAATAGTAGTAAGGCCACTCTCACACCCAATGCTTTTTATAGAGTTTATTGCAGCGTTTCAAACGCTGCTGTAAATGCTGTACAACAACTCCACTTATTTCAATGGGGCTTTGCAGAATAGCATTTTAATGTGGCACTGAGATTTTGAGTGCTGTCTGCTCTATTTTCGTGCATTTAAGTGCTTCTTAACACACCTCATCGCCCATTGCAATGATGTGGTGCATTAGTATAACGCTGCACAATGCGTTCGAAAATGCTATTCGAAATCACGGTGTGTGTAAAAGTGGCCATAGATTTACCATCCTGTACTTTCCAGGTTCACATTTTGACCCCTTTTTGAACATTGGCACCATATTGGCGATTCGCCAAACCAGTGCCCATGTTCAAAAAATTTTTAGAAAGCCTATCATGTGAAAAAGTTGCCACAGAAAACTCTACACAGGCTGGAACTGTTGCACACGTTTCTTCTCTTGTCTGCGTATGTCCCTGTAAGGGACACAATCACAGGAGTACTGTTAGTCAATTATCGGCTCTCCACCACCAAAGGTCACATTTTTCTCAGGTCAGAACTCAGCTGGACTTTACAATTTGTCCAACTTTCTACCTAATCTACATGGAAGGTCCATTTTGCCAGGGGACCATTCCAGTCTCTCATAATATAACCTACTCCTTTTAACATCTGAAAGTCAGAACAGTTGGAGGAATGACTTCTCATTCTAAAAGAGAGCTGTGGTTGGGGGAAAAGTTCAGCATAGATCATATCTGTCGTAAAACATATTTGGCTTGTGGGTCATGGGAGCGGACATTTAATATTCCATTGTTTAATAAAATGATTTCATTAGTCACAGTGGACATTCTGGCAACAGGCACAGTTTAATAACACTTAGATAGTGGCATAGCTTAATGTCTGATTTCAAGAAGATTCGGCACATATATAGAATTGATGTTGTAAGTGCATATTGTATTGTGAGAAGGGCTAGTTGTTGAAAAAGATTAAACTCACTCAGTCTTATTTTAGTTATCATTCCCTGATATTCTTCCTTGCAAACAAAAACAGCAGTATTGCAATTCTTTGATACCGCTGCCATAAAGTAACCCACCCCCTGCCATACATCACTCGTCATCAGTCTACAGCTCCTGGCACACTACTATTATATCTGGACCCACAGAGAAGTGGTTAATAAAAATCTTCCTTTTCCCTATAAAACCTTATTTAATCTCTTCTCCTCCACTTTTAATAGCCCATCAAAAATCTCTTTTATTATAAGATTTTGTCGGGATTGATATAATAAAACTGTAGGTCTGTGGGCAGGGAAGATAATATCACTTATTTAATGCGAGGATCATAAATCAAAGTCAGCAGGATTCTCTCTCCACTGACAGGCACCTTGGAGAGAGAGAAATCCTATTTGGGATTAATTTAGTAGTGGCCATAATGTTTATGATTCACATGCATCCTGTGGACATACTGAGAGGTAGGATAATGATTTGAAATTGAGATTTTGTGGCATTGGAATTCAGTTTTGCTTTTTAATATATCGTGATCCCTAAAGTATGCTCCTGACAACATGGAACAGAGAAGCTGATGAAACCAAGGGGATAAGATGAAATGTATCGCTTTGCCGAGTTGCTGGAGTGAGAGTCTTCGGTTATTGCAAACGTTTTTTAAATCATTTTCACTAAAATATGAGGTTTGCTGATGTGTGTTGTAGCTAGCAGTTATCTGCAGGACTTGATTTGATGAGTATACTTAAATTACACAGGGGTGCTGTGATTATTATAGGCCCATAATATGAAATCTGTGCATAAAACTGAAGAGTAATGTATTATTTTACATGAAAATTACTTAGATAACAATTTCCTAATGCAGTGTGATTTTCGGAATTGTTTAAAAGTGAAAGTACTTAACTTTTAAATCGCATATTGTTTCCCTACAAATCCAAGTTGCTGTTAATAGTAGGATTAGTCTCTGACTCCAGACTATGGGCCCTTTAACACGGGCCAAGCATGACACCACCCTGCTTGTGGACACTGAAAGGGACCTGGAATACCTTATCTGACGAGTGCAAAAGGAAAGCGAATGCATAGGACTGTACCTCAACCAGTGCCATCTCAACAGCATTGTTGGGCCCCCAGGCAAAGCAGTGTACCCCTGTTGTTGTACCCCTACAACAACTAAAATTTGACAAAATTAAAGTCTTCACACATGGCATAGACAGATTGGAGCCATGTTCATATCCCACCACACAACATTATCGTATATGATACAAGGTGCATTGAAATGCTAAAGGAGTTTTCTGTGGAAATACTATTGATGACCTATCCTTAGGATAATACATCAATAGTTGATCGGCCAGGGTCCGCCGCTTGGGACCCCGACCAATCGTCCTCCCCCCCCCTGCAGATGAGGAAGACGTATATCGGCTCGGCGTGAAAACCGAGCCGATATACGTTCCTGTGAATTCACCCTGAGGATGACACTTGGTAGGAATGTAATGCAAGTAATGGAAAAGATCTGGAAAAGCAAGAATATTAGTATTGCAACAAATACCAGACTGGTCAATGCAATTGTCTTTTCCATAACGACGTACGGTTGTTAAAGTTGGACGCTCAGGAAAACATACGGAGCTCTGTGAGGGCTTATTATTTGCGAGGCGAGCTGTACTTTCTAATAGTACCATTTTGGGGTACATACGGCTTTTTTTGATCACTTTTATTGCGTTTTTAGGGAGGCAAAAAGCTAAAAATTAGCATTTTGCCTCAGTTTTTTAGCCTTTTTGTATTTATGCTTTTTTCCGTGCACACTCAAAAGCCTGTGCAACTTATTGTACGCGTCGTTACAGACGCGACAATACCAAATATGTGTTTTGGGGGTTTTTTTACCTTTTTTTATGCTAATATGAGAAAAAGCATAAAAAAAGGGATTTTTAAACTTTTTTTTTTTTTTTACATTTTTTAAAAATTCATTTTTTTAATCTTTTTTTTTAATGCAACTTGTGTCCCCCTGGGGGACTTTGACCGCAGTAATGCCCATCGCTGTGATAAGGCATGGCAGGGCTAATGCCCTGCCATGCCTTATCGCTTATACAGCGATAATAGGCATTGGCAATACAGGACGCCAGTGTCTGGCGTCCTGTTGCCATGGTGACAGGCCGGGCTCTCGCGATAACATCGTGAGAGCCAGCCAAATACAGGGGGAGCGCGCTCCCTCTGTGAACTCTTTCCCTGCCGCAATCTACTTAGATCGCGGCAGGGAAGGGGTTAACAGCGGGGGGCTCGTCTCCGATGCCCCCCGCTGTTGCAGCGGGACGCCGGCTGTGACTGACAGCCGGCTCCCGCTGGGGGATAGCGCGGGATCATATGTGATCCCGCGCTATCCCCAGGACGTAAGTTTACGCCCTGTTGCGGGAAGTACCCCGCTCCCAGGACATAAACTTACGCCCTGGAGCGGGAATGGGTTAAAAGAAACTGCATTTTTAACAATGAGCACAGAGCCTAATAATATTCTAATACTTCTGATCTTTAGAGAAAACTTTGCAGCAGTCATCTCACTAACATTACAGGTAAGATAACACCTATATATACAATAGAAATGTAGGATCCATCATGTACAATAGGTATAAACTGTGACTACCTACTCCCCCTCCCTGCACAAAGACCTCTACACAGATCACAGATTATACTTAGAACGATCTGCCGTACAAGTCAATAGGTCAGTTCATGTTGACTGTGTGAATGGCCCATGAATCTGCATGTCTTTAAAAGCTGTTAAATGCAGCTCAGGAAAGATGGCCAATCCCCATAGTTATGTACATAAAAACTTCTACAATCAGAAAATAAAACCAGATTAGAAAAAAAAATGTTGTTGATATAGACCCTTTAAGGAGAGATCCCTTAATCCCAGGTTCTTTGTACATCACATAAGAATTGTATGCTGATAATTGTAGAAGATAACACCTTTTTGTACCAATATTTGTATATTAGTAGTGCTCATGGCTTCAGCATTTGTTCACTGAAATCTGCTGCCAATATGTACTTGTTATACTCAACAACACAGAGTGGCTTTTCAGCATATGCATGTTTTTGAATAACAATCATTGGGCCTGAGGAATTGTGAATTTGGCTGAGCAAGAAAACATTTTTCTTATCTTTGTATTTAGTCAGCAGTTCAGCACTGCATACAGAAGTTGATTCCCTTCTGTTTAGGCTTATATTCACAAGTGACTCTGTGAAACCCCTCCTGTTTTTCTAATAGTTCCACTAGACACTGTACCCTTCTCATACAAGTCTTTAAACAGAATTCTTGCATAATGCTTGTCGACATAGAGATGATAGCCTTGCAGTAGTAGTGGATCTATTGGACACAAAATGATTTTCCCATCAGTTCCCTGGTAAGAAATGAAAAATCAGGGAGAGCGCCTTGCATATGGACAGGATAATATATCGACAATCTGGTGTACTCACCCGGTGTCAGGCGGGGCAGCAAAATTAATTTGTGTCCCGCCTACACCTGGAATCCAAGGGGGCCTTCAATAGGTTTCTTTATCCTTGATCCTCCGTTATATCCAAAAAAAAAAAACTATGTATGTTCTAAAATACACGTACTACTTCTTTTTGGAGAGCTGCAGCTCTAAAGGGACCCCAACTTTCTAACAGAAAAATGGGGGTAATATGCATATAAAAAAGAAAAAACCTTTCTCTGGCTGCGCTCTATTACAGGATCTCAAAGACAATTAGGGAATAAGCTACTACCACAGCCATACATAGTAAGCCAAGTTTTATTCCCAATACAAAGATAAAAGTAGGATAAAATAGGGTAAAAATACCTCCAATGACAAACATGCACATGCAACGCGTTTCTGCGTCGTCTGACGCCTTTATCAAGCTTGATAAAGGCGTCAGACGACGCAGAAACGCGTTGCATGTGCATGTTTGTCATTGGAGGTATTTTTACCCTATTTTATCCTACTTTTATCTTTGTATTGGGAATAAAACTTGGCTTACTATGTACAGCTGTGGTAGTAGCTTATTCCCTAATTGTCTTTGAGATCCTGTAATAGAGCGCAGCCAGAGAAAGGTTTTTTTCTTTTTTATATCAGTTCCCTGGTAGGATAGGCGATGAAGGGAATCGAACCATCTTCATATTTTCCTTCATACACCCTTTTCTTGCTTGGTTGTACTGCTTAAATGACAGTTGGTGCGTGAAGAGAATCAGAGTCTTCTGCTGCTACATTTTTCTTTGGAGTACAAATTTCTTAATATTAAGCTGTGAGATAAAGGACCTCAGTTTAAAAAATCTTTCTTGCCCAGTTTGATCATTTCTGTGACAAATGGACTTATCATTAAAATGCAAAAATTAAAATTTGGCAAAACGACCTGGCCCTCACAGTGGGAAAGCTAATGTAATGAATAGGTCATGTAGATAATAGAATAATAGCTCAACCATTTTGTGATTCCCATGTTGAATGAAAAGTTTTTAGTTTACACATTATTGACAGCTTGTGCCTTAAATAGTGGAATGTTTGGCAAATTATTTGACTGTGATCTAAGGGATTTATTATGGATGTATTACTGCATTGTTAGTAATGGGCACAGTGTATGCATCTGTGGTTAATGCCATGTGAACCAGCATTGGTAATTGCATTCAGGGGTTTACCTCTCCCTCCACCACTGCTACAACTAGTACTTTGTGCCACATGGCTTCAGGGCTGTTTTACCACTATGCTCTGGAGGTCCATGCTGGTGCCTTACAGGGACATCTAGCCCAGTGCCCCAAATCCCTGGGCAAAGGGGTGTCGATTAGATTCTGTGCTTCAGATCATAAATGCATTTCCCCGAACCTCCCAGTTGACCAGTGCTGGAGACATCAACCAACCAGGCAATCTGCATCCTGACTAAGTGTGTCAGGTGTGGAGCAATGCAAACTGGGCTAGGAGGCATCTTCCCCCTGGGCCAGTCCCCTAGGGGCAATTTGGGCTGCCCAACCTAGCCACCCTTCTGTTGAAAACATCCTGTCAAATAGTGCTGCAACTCACAGCATGGCAGGGCCAGTGCTGCAAGCAGACTTCAGCTAAACTCCTCATGTTAACTCTTTCAATGCTGCAGCTATGCAATACACACCATTCTTGCAACACATAAGATACTGACAAGACAAATGTATACATACAGTTATGGAGGGGCCCCACTGTACTGGGCCACTACAATGGCAAAGAAAGAGGGAGAGAAAGGGGCAGAGAAAGAGAGAGAGGTAGAGAGAGAAAGGTAGAGTAAAGGCTCATGCCAACAGGCAGATTTTTGTTGCGGAATCTGCAGTGGCCGTCTGCCCACGGTTTCCTCAGCAATGTCCGTCCATAAGATGCAATGTTAAATCAGTTCTTCCACGCACACGGGTGGAAATCAACTGCGATTTCCGCTCGCAGCGTAACAATCACAGCATGCTAAATTTCGGAGCGTTTTCCGCACGGACAGGTTTCTATTGAAGTCAATGGAAGCCGTCCAATCCACGGCCCTTCCGGAATGACAATTCTGGAAAGGTCGTGGGAGTGCGTCATTGCCTAGCGATGGCGTGGGGAAATCTGTATTGCGCATGTGCATCAGCCAGCACATCCACACACAGCTGCAGTATAGAAGAAAGAAGACACAGACATGTACACATGGTTGCTGGCCGTGAGCACGGGTGGATTCCGTGCATGCCCATGTGTATTAGAGAGAGAGAGGCAGAGAAAGAGAGAGAGAGGCAGGCAAAGAAAAAGAAAGGGGCAGAAAAAGAAAGAGGGGCAGAGAGAGAGAGAAAGAGGAGCAGAGAGGCAGAGAGAGGGGAAGAGAGAGAGGTAGAGAAAGAGAGATTTAGAGTGACAGAGAAAGAGAGGCAGACAAAGCGAGAGAGAGAGGCAAAGAGAGGTAGAAAAACACAGCGAGGCAGAGAAAGAGAGAGAGAAGGCAGAGAGAGAGAAAGAGGCAGACAAACAGAGAGAACCATTTTTGCAAACCTTTTATGTTCACGTAGTGAACATTGGGTCAATCTAGTATTATTAATTAGCAGTGGCCTGTGCCCACACAAATAATGGTGACTACAGAACTACAGATAGGACACAAAATTCCTTAGTTACCACCTTTTTATATACACCTTTTTACAGCGATTACTAAGGCAATAGACAATAGTATGTCCCCACTGTAGCCAATAGTGTGTCACTTCTGTGGCCAATATTACAGAATAGGTTCTGATGCATACGCCTTTCTATAACACTGCATCAGAATAATGAAACAAATCTTCCAGACTAATCAGATAGCCAGGCTTTAGCTCTAACAGCTGGGATAAGAGAAACCCCTGATCCCAGCAATTTAACCATTTAGGTGCCACAACACGTAAAATGTTGACAGAGAGAAAAGGCAACTTTGGTCACCCATCAGACCCCGCAATATGATTGTGGGGTCCCAATGGGTTGGTATGTCACACAGAGGCTTGAAGATCGCTTCCAGATCTGCTATCTACAGTGACCTATTAGGATTAGACTCTGGCTGAGCCTCATAAACCAGTATAATACACTGTAATACTGAAATATTGCAGAGTATTATACCAACAATCAAATGTAATAAGAATCAAGTTCCCTAGAGAGACAAAACAGTTAAAAAGTGTAAAAATAATAGCAAAAATATAAAAAAATAAAAAGTCAGAACCCTACCTTATAAAAAGTCACATATTTGGTATCACTGTGCATTACAGGTGTCCGCCTCCTGATTCTATAGCAAATACTGCCCATAGCATGCTATGGAAAAGCGCTTTTTCCTGCCCATGAGCTGAAATCAATTGCAATTTTCCGTTCACGGAGGAAAAATTGCAGGATGTTCTATTTTAGTGCAGATTCCACATGGATGGCTTCCATTCAAGCCAATGGAAGCTGTCTGACCTGCAGCCCTTCCACAATGAAAATGCGGAAAGGTTGCGGGTAACCGCATCGTCACCTAGCGATGACGCTGGAAAAGCAGGGGTTTAAAAGAACAAAAACCTGTACTACGCATGTGCGGACCATCTGCAGTACAGAAATTCAGAAGAATGTCAGGTACGTGTGGATGCCGGCTGGGCACAGGATTGGATTCTGGTGTGGACTGCAGCATGGGGAATCCATCCTGGTCGTGTGCAGATAGCCTTACAAGGGTAATAAAGTAGTAAAGCGAAAAAAAATAAAAAAAATTTTATTCCCAGGGCCATAAAAACACGTTAGCTCTGGGGATTAAAGCAGCGGGGGCTGTGGATATGACAGCTCCCTACTGTTGGCTGACGGAGGTAGCCGAGAGCCTGGAGCTGTCATGGGGAACCACAATATGTGGCCCCCAGACATGCAATCGCATTATCCATTATGCATAAACGTAAATAAAAAGTAAAATAAAATTAAAGCTTCAACTCACCTCAAGGATAGGATCCGTGAGGGGAGCTGAAACTACTCACCTCTGTCATCCACGATGTCCAGCGGCGTTCTGGTCCTTACAGCACCTGACGCCGTCTTCTGCACATCCTGACTACCATGAGTAACAGAGAGCAGGAAGATGTCACCGGGGACTGCGAGATGAGGTTCCTGGTCACATGATCACTGTTATCCATTGATAACAGCGATCATGTGAAAATTAAAAAAAGAAAGATTAAAAAAGTTTGAGTATGATCCATGAGGGGAGATGAAATAGGCAGTACACTCCTAGATGAATTCGTTAAGAGGTCTATTTTTTCAAAATGGGATCAATTGTGGGGGTTCTCTATCATTTTGGACGCTCAAGGGCTCTACAAGTGTGCAATGGGGCCTTAATCACCTTCAAGCAAAATGTCTGTTCTGAAAACAACAGCTGCTCCTTTCTGTTTGGGCCCCGTTGTGCAGCCAGACATATGATTAGGGCCACAATGAGTATGTTTCTGAACACAGGACAACAAGATTCACGGGGTATTTGCACATCCACAGTCACAGTTATCTGTGGGAACTCTCTCCCAGTAACTCTCTCTCTTCTGCCAGTCACTCACATGATCCTCGCTCTCTGGTGGTTTTTCTCTCTCTCCAGATCCATGCGGTTCTTGTGCGGCTTTTCCCATGTCCAGGCTCATGCACTCCTTGTGGCTAATACCTATGGAGGGTTTCTCTGGAAAGGATAGGCCAAGCTGGAACAGCGTACCACCTTTCGGCCTCCTCCATGTCTCCCTCCTTTCACTAACTCTGACTGGAATTCTCCGCCACTCTCAAAAACTCTCCAGAACTCCTCTGAACTCTCAGCCACTCTTGGTAACTCTCCAGAACTCGTCACACTCTCTGCCACTCTTGGTAACTCTCCAGAACTCCTCGGAACTCTCCACTGGGCTAACACGTGACCACTCTTTTATACTACACAGAGGACAAAACGATACATTTTCCAGACATGACCAGACATTACCCCATTCATGCCTGCAAACATCCAATACACATAATTCTGACTCATTCCACAAGCAAGACAAACATAAAACACGAATTCTGAAGTTCTGAAGGGGACACCAAACTCTGGACCACTACATAAGTACCTCATGTAATGAAATAGTATAGGCCCAGAGCCCTGTGAAAGTACAATAGATAAAGAGGTACCACATTATCCTCACCCCACCCCCTCACCCCCATGGGCAGCACTAAATTGATAAAAATCAGCCAAGTAGAATGGAGTTCAGTGTATGGGCTACAGTCCCTGAGATGTGTAGAGTGAATTCAATAGGAGCTGTGCCTATAGTATCAACCCAGGTCAATTGGGCCCTGGGCATTTTAAGTGAACTACTTTTACAGATCTAAACAAAAATTAGGGAGAGCGCCATCGCCAAAAAAGGGTAAAATAATAAATAACTATAAAGGATTCTACTTACCGGGTGTCAGGCAGGGCAACAAAAATCAATCTGTGTCCCACCTGCACCGGGAATCCAAGTTCACCTTTCAATGGTTTCTTTGCCGGAGGGTTTTAGAGTTTTATCCAGAAAAGCTAGTATATGTGAATCTGATAGTTCCACTAAGCTAGTCTGGAGAGCAGCAGCTTAAAAAAGTGCCCCAAACGTTCCAACGAACAGATGGGGAAAACAAAATAAAATACTGAATAGAAAAAACTTTTCTTATAGCTGCGCTACACTATCAACCCTTTGCATAACTTGGGAATAAGCTTCTAAAAACCGCAGTCAATAGTAAGCTGAAATTTTATTCCCCACATAACATCTACAAACATAATAAAAGCAACGCGTTTCTGCATCCACTGACGCCTTTATCAAGCTAAAAATAAAACTGTTGTAACACTCATATAAACATATAAAACAAATACCTTAATCATCTGTGCCAATGCAATGCATCTGCTTTCTTTTTCCTGCTCCATGCTGAACGCCGGTCTGGCGCGTGTAAGCAGAAGGCGGAGTTCCCCAACAACCTGCCCACGTCATCTGACAGGTGGTACGGTGTACGTGCGTTCCACCCTGCGTGCTGCGGCCTCCGTCATCACTAATGAGGGGCGTGATTTGGATAACTCGTCACGCTTCTGCTATCTGTCTCCTCCGCAATACGGAGTGCTAATGCCGGCCGGGAAGTTTTACTAGCGTGAGGTTGTAGCCCTCAAAAGTGGATCGCAGTACAGAAATGAATTTCGTATATTTAAATCACTATTTATATCAACCTACTCCAACTATAATTCTAGATATATAGACTGCTTCTAACCTTAAGCTTATTCATATAAATAGATAATAGAAGCAGAGTTGCAGACAGCACAACCTTAACCCTTAATTGCATTTGAAAAAGACTTTGTGTCGAAACGTCATGTATCTGTGACTTGAGGAGGAATAAAGCTCTGCATCATTTATCTGCACCTGGTTTGCTGCCATACTTTTCTCTATAAATAGATAATACATATGAAATTCTAATAGTAACCCTATATCAAAAATGTACTTAATAATACAATTAATTAATACAGTCCTTAAATACATTAATATAATATAAAATATATTGCTAAAAAAATTTTTTTACACAATCACTATCCTATAAAAACTCTCAATAGATAATAAATAATCTTTTTCATACATGACAACCCATCAATAATAAAAAAAATCTTGAAATCTGATGTTATTAATAATATTAGGTGATTTTTTCTAAGATTTCATTCAAACATTGTAGAGAATTCATCCGGAATATCCAAAACATTTCACGCTGACGTAATTGGGAAAATGATCTGGAAGAAATAGTTTCAAGTGGCGTAACGACTAATGTGGTGGGGTTTTGATTATGTGCTTCTTTAAAATGACATGATACGCTATGCTTCATAAAACCTGATACAATATTAAAACGATGTTGGTTAATCCTTCATTGTAAGGTTCTCATTGTTCGACCAATATATCTGAGTCCGCAGGGGCATTCCAATAAATAAATAACCCATGCAGACTCACAGTTTAAACGTTCTTTAAAATATACCGGTTTACTTTCACGTTCTACAAAAATGTATTTTCTTCCGTTCGGAATATAAGTACAACACTTGCATCGATTTTTTTGACATCTAAATACCCCTACATTATGCTTACTAGATTTCTCCTGAAGCTTTCTTTTATTGTTTACAATTTTTTTCAGTGGATCAGATGGTGCTAAAATATTTTGAAGGGTTCTGTTCCTTCGATAAATAATCTTGGGACCCTCTGGTATTTCTTTAGATAAGAATGGGTCTTGTTTTAATAACTCCCAGTTCTTTCTCATTATCCTCTCTATTACTTTATGTTGCGTATTGAATTTAGTCAAGAATAGACATTTTTTATCAAAATCCTTCTTCTCCACCCTCTTATTGGTCTTCTCCAAGGGGGGTCTCTGTTCTATCAAAACCTTCTTATATGCATCATTAATAGAGATGAGCGAGCGTACTCGGAAAAGCACTACTCGCTCAAGTAATGTGCTTTATCCAAGTATCGCTGTGCTCGGGTCTGAAGATTCGGGTGCCGCTGCGGCTGACAGGTGAGTCGCAGCGGGGAGCAGGGGAGAGCGGGCGGGAGAGAGGGAGAGAAAGATCTTACCTCCGTTCCTCCCCGCTCTCCCCTGCAGCTCCCCGCTCCGTGCCGGCACCCGAATCTTCAGACCCGAGCACAGCGATACTCAGATAAAGCAAATTACTCGAGCGAGTAGTGCTTTTCCGAGTACGCTCGCTCATCTCTAATCATTAATTAAACTTATGGGGTAGCCTTTCTTCATAAATCTTCTTTTAATTATTTCCGCTTGATCTTTAAATATCTCGACTGATGAAGAGTTCCTTCTAAGTCGTTTCAATTGACCATATGGGATGTTTGTCCGCCAACATTTCTTATGACAGCTGTTAAAACTTAGATAACTATTACAATCTGTCTTTTTAAAATGTGTTCTCGTTTTTATTTCACCACTGTCAATAAAAATAACTAAATCTAGAAAGACTATCTCCGTAAGGTGTATATTGCTCGTAAATTCAAGTTGACAATCGTTCTTATTTACTCCACCGATAAAAACTTCCAAATCTTCAACGTGACCATCCCAGATCATAATAATGTCATCAATAAAACGTTTAAAAAATATTATCCGACTGTCATTAAAATTAACCTTCTCAAATGCACCCATAAACAGATTGGCGTAACTGGGTGCGAAATGCGTCCCCATGGCCGTTCCGTTCGTCTGCTCATAAAAGTGACCATTAAATAAAAAATAATTATTCTTTAAGATGAAACCTATAGCATCTAATAAAAATTTCTTTTGAGGCTTAGGCATCAAGGGATCGTCCTCAAGAAACGATTGTATCCCTAATAAACCTTGATGATGTTGTATGTTAGAATACAGGGATGTGACATCAAGTGTACACCATATGTACGACTCTTTCCATGCTAATTGCTCAAGTAACAGTAGTATATGACTAGAGTCTTTAATGTAAGATGGAAGGGAATAGAGATGAGCGAGCATACTCGTCCGAGCTTGATGCTCGTTCGAGTATTAGGGTGTTCGAGATGCTTGTTACTCGTGACGAGTACCACGTGATGTTCGAGTCACTTTCATTTTCTTCCCTGAGAAATTTGCGCGCTTTTCTGGCCAACGGAAAGACAGGGAAGGCATTACAACTTCCCCCTGCGACGTTCAAGCCCTATACCACCCCCCCTGCAGTGAGTGGCTGGCGAGATTAGGTGTCACCCGAGTATTAAAATCTGATGTCATTGAATGGCTGTGATTGGCTGAAGGCACGTGTGTTTTCTGGAGGCGGGGATTTCAAGCCCTGCGTCCAGAAAGCAATGCTCTGCCGGGGACCAGGAGGGAGCGACAGCCTGCAGCAGCGCCGCAGAACGCCGCAGAACGCCGGGGGAAGTGAGTAATGATTTTTATTCTTTGCTCCGCTGTATTCCCGGCGTATAAGGTGACAGTTGGGGGGTTGTCTTATACGCCCCGTCGCCTTATACGCCGGTATATACGGTATATATTTTTATTGTAACACATTTCTGGATGAATTGCAGGGAAGGGCTTATATATTTAAGCCCTTCCCGACAATTAATCCCGCGATCGCCGGCAGCCCATTGCTTTCAGTGGAACCTACAAATTTTTGTAGATGTAGGTCAATATAGTGTGACAACGCACTTGTGATGGAGTTTATCCCCACTATAATTGGACGACCCGGAGGTCGTGTCATGTCCTTATGCACCTTCGGAAGAAAATAAAAAAACTGGATTTCTGGATTCTTGACACAAATGAAATCTCTTTCCTTCTTGCCCAAGCAGTTATTTCTCAAAGCTTCATCCACCAGACTAAATAATTTGGTCGAGATTATATCTGTTGGGTCAGACCTCAATTTTTTGTAATATTTTTGATCACTTAAAATCCTGTCGGATTCCCATAAATAATAATCAAGGTCCATAATCACCACCCCTCCCCCTTTATCAGCCTTCTTAATAACAATATCATTTCTCGAGGTTAAGTTTTTTAGGGTATGAAGTTGTTCACGAGTCATATTTTTTGGGAGATTAATATCCATATTGCACATTTCTGAAAAATCTTGCATTACATTGATAAAATGTTTCTATAAAATTACCACGGCTCTCTACCGGATTAAATTTACTAATGGGTTTAAGATTGGTTAAAATAGGATCCTCTAAATGAAATGATTTGTCAATTATTTGGTTGGAGTTATCATTCTTCAATTTTTGCATAGAAAAATGTCGACATACAGTAAGTTTCTTAATATATTTAAATCAACGAATAAGTCAAACAAATTTGCTTTAGTTGATGGACTAAATGATAAGCCTTCCGCCAAAATTTCGGCTTCCTTTTTTCTCAAGATGTATTTCGAGATATTAAAAATCCCCATCCCTCGCGCCTCATTTATTCCAATTTCTCTGATGTTTGAATTGCTCTCAGTTTTTTTGGTTTTTTTTTGTATCCTAGACCTCCTTCCGCCCCTTTTACCTCGACGTCTTGGAAATTCCTTTTTCTTTGTTTTATTTGCGTCGACGGTGATAGGGGTTGATAGAACTGGAAAATCTTTTTTGACTTTACCCCGGACACCATTGTGGAGTTTACCACCCGAGGTGTTGTGGGCTCCAGAACCGGAAAAAGTGCTTCAGTACTACAAATCCCTTTTAGAGGACTGTGTTTAGATGCCTGTTGTGTGGGTAATATACTCGAAATTTGAGAATTTAAATCTATAAAATTCGGTGGCGAATCAGCTAATGGTGAACATAGAAGTATTTTCTCCACTTCAGATATTGGGGCTTCAATAACGGATTCTATTCCTAGCCCCTTTATAACTTCTCCAGTTTTTGTATTATTTTTCACCATCAGAGGGGTCATTGGTAATGCCTCACAAATCTCTACTCCCTTAACTGCTATTGGTGCTGTTTTAATGGATGGTACAATACTCTTTCTCATCACCAGTTTAGGGGGAGTTAAATCAATTAATAAGGGGGTCATTTTTTTAATCAGACCTATCTCCGATATTTCTGGGACACTTGATAATCTCGAGATCCTGCTTACTTGTGTAGATTTATTGGTTTTTAAGGAGATTTTTTCCGAACAATCGAACTCCTCCTCAGCTCTATAATCCGACCTTCTAGTCCTCAATTTAATTTCAACAGGAGTTGTTTTTTGCATAAGGGGCTCTAATGGAGAGAATACCAAAGGGGCACTGTCGTTGTTTACACTGGTCCCTCTCACCTGGCTCTTCCCTTTTCCTCTAATAGTATTCGTATCCTTTTTATTTCCTTCACTTCTTATAGGATTATTGCGCCAACGAGACTGGTTTGTGAAGACACTGGTTTTCCCTAACCATGTCTCCCTCCTTTGATTCTCACTATATACATAGTTGTTCCTTTTCCATGAATTCATATTCTTATTTCTATAATTCCATCTCGGGGTTCTATTATCTCCTGCCCTAGAATTATGGGTCCTTGTACCATTGGGGGGTGGTTCAGGTTGGTGTGATCTCTCTCTCCCCCTGTTGCCAATCCTTTTATATTCACAAGGGAAATATTTCTCCTGAGAATAATCCATAGCATCCCTTTTTAATTTATCAAATTTCCTAGAGAATGTACTGATTTCTAGATTATTAATATAGGCTAGAGCAAATAAAAAGTCCTCTTTTTTACAGAAATCAGCCAAAAACGTTACTCTCTGAAGTGCAGAAACCATCAGCGTCTCTCTCTTTATCAAAATTTTGTTCAAAATCAAATCCGTAAAGGTGTTTAACAATAAACGCCATTCTCCAGCAAATGTAGAGTCACCTGCAAACGCAGGACCTATGTCGACCCTCAGACCACGTGGAACCAATTTGTTCTCAATATAAACATTCAATGTCAACCAATCCATCGCATGTCTCCACAATGTCAACAGGCTTTCTTTCAAATCATATTTTAACAAACCTCTGAGTTGGGGCTGTTCTTCTGGAAAACTCCCCCACTCAGAGTTACCTGTGAAACCTCGTGAAATGGAGGACAGTTGTAATGTCTCTTAATGTCACAGATGATTAAGGTATTTGTTTTATATATTTATATGAGTGTTACAACAGTTTTATTTTTAGCTTGATAAAGGCGTCAGTGGACGCAGAAACGCGTTGCTTTTATTATGTTTGTAGATGTTATGTGGGGAATAAAAATTCAGCTTACTATTGACTGCGGTTTTTAGAAGCTTATTCCCAAGTTATGCAAAGGGTTGATAGTGTAGCGCAGCTATAAGAAAAGTTTTTTCTATTCAGTATTTTACTTTTACAGATCTGGAGCACACTTTGTCTTTACTTCCACCTCCAATGCAGATATTTAGCTAGGTTTTCCTTAACCCAGGACATAATTCACCTTGGGGTGAACCTTTGTTTTTCATAATTTTATATCTGAGCAATAAAGACGTGTGCATACTGAATTTGCAGTGTGACTTGGAGATATATGTTGGAAGGACTTTTTGATTTATGCCTCTGATTTATTACAGTGGCATCTTTCAATTGTAGGCTCCTGTCTAAAGAAAAAGACGCTTTTACATGTGCTGATTATCGGCTAAAATGAAAGCTTCCACAAGTGTTCTTTCCCAATCATTGCCCTGTGTAATTAAATCCCAGCAATTGAAAGACAAGTGATAAAATGCGGGTTTGTCGTTCATCACATTATTTATATGAGCATAAAAATTACCATTTGTCGATAACACATACCCTCCTGTGAACATGGATATTTTTACAATACTAGATTACAATACTAGATTGACCCGATGTTCGCTACACAAACTGTCTGGAAAAATGGTTGTAAATGTTTTAAGAACTGTCGAGCCGAGGATTTGGCCTGAACTGTTCTCAATCCACGGCTTAGTCTTCCTGTTTTTAAGGACATGGCAACAGTCAAACTGGTAAGCACTTGATATGAGCATCTCTTAGCAACGCTTGACTCTCTTTAGCGGCTGAAGCACAACCGCACTGCTAAATAAATAACACAAAAACTTTGCCCTGACCTGACAGGTCAATCAATGTTCCAAACTCACATTTTATGATTTTACGGTGGTGGTGAGGATGTAACAGATCTAATTGACACCAAAATCATCCACCAAAGGTCACACAAAGGGGTCAAAGTGTGGTGCAAGGAAAAGCCTGCAGGCTTTTCTTATAATAAACTAGCTTGTTACCTGCAACTTCATTTGCATGGAATTTGTATTTTTTAATCTAATCTGTGTTTTGCTGTATATTGAATCATAAAAAGTTGAATGTAACTGCAATATGCTATGTCAGCCCAGTTCCGGTCTTCTCATCTCTTGCTAGGATATAAAGGTTTTGTAGGCTGTATACACGTGAGCATGCCACATACAGTTGCCCATGAGAAAAACATGTTTTTTCTAAATGTACACCTGCTACCTTAAGTGTTTGCCCTTGAGCCTTGATTGTCATTGCAAATGTTTTTTTTAGAGGGAATTGCAGCCTTTTGAATTGAAAAGGCAAATCCATCGGTATTATCGGAATGCGTGGAATGAAAACACTTTCTCCTTTTGCTATTCCACTCATAATAATGGCTCTTACAATATTTTGTCCCAGGTGTGTAATTTGTAATCGTTTCCCGTTGCACAGTTTTGGTGCATCAAGATAAGCCATTAATAAGAGCGTAACACAAACGTTTAGCCTCAGCTTATGGGAAGGCACTCCTGACAATTCTGAAGAGTTAAGGAACTCTACAGGGTATGAGGTGACTTTTTCAGTCTCCATAACATTACCCACCGACAGATACACTACAATTCTCCTTCAACTTGTGAAATTATCTTTTCATTTATCTGTCCTACAGTTTCATTAGTTGGTGCAAACATTGCCCTTTGATACAACCATTCTTTTTTCCTCATATTAGGTTGCAGTTGAAAAAATCTGTCTGTTTCTGTCATACAGCACAGCTTTCATTTGTTATACTGCTGAGGTAAAATGAAAGCTGCGCTGTGATTGACTGCTAGAGCTCAGATTTCAAAAACAGCACTGTGGTGGGTTGCTATGGGCAACAGAGATTTTCTTTAAAATCACAATCCATGTAAATGTGTCTTTCGTTCAAGTTTTAATCCCGGGCAACATGGGGCATCCCTGCTAGCTTAATAATCACATATGTGCAGCAACGACGTCTGCCCTCATGTGTTGCCCGTTTGGGGAGGCCTAGCTTATGATGTGCGCCCCCTTCCCCTCCGCTCCTCTGCACTTAAAAATCGCATACGTGCAGCAACAACGCCTGCTCTCACCTGTCTGGCCATTTGTGTAGGCATAGCATATGATGTGCACCCCCTTCCCTCCACTTCACTGCACAGCGCCAGTGGCGGAGCGGAAGTGTGCCTGTGCATTACCAAATAAATCTGTCCTGTCGCGCTCCCTAGAGAACTCTATAAATTTTCAGGATAAAAGATAGACTATGCCCTTCCTCAAGATGCAAGCCATCTCCCTGCCAAATTTCGGATTGTAAAGTTATTCATAAGAATGATTGCCCGAACAATCATTTGTATGCAGAGAAGAACTGGCCATTTAACCCACTGGAAAAATTCCAGAGGGGCCGGTCAGGTCTTAGGGCCAAAGAAGGGGCAGAATGTTTTTTACATATATTTAAATGCACTGTGAGGGGCACTGTTACTGAGTGGGGGGCCTATGGGAGCATTAGTACTGAGTGGGGGCCTATATGGGGCAGTATTTGTTGGTGTGGGCCCATGGGGGAAATATTACTGAGTGGGGGCCTATATGGGGCATTATTACTGAGTATAGGCCTATATGGGGCCTTTTTAGTGAATGAGGTCTATATGGGGCAATATTACTAAGTGGACGTCTATATGAAGCATTAATACAGAGTGGAGGTCCATGAGGGGCTTTGTAAAATCAAAGATAACTGTGTCAAATTCAGCATAGACAAGTTTTAACCAAGGGAAGTCGTCATGATGGTTTGGGGCAAATCAGGAAGAAAAGGGAGAGTCAATGACTCTGTTCATAGAGAATGTCACCTGTGATCACTGAATATAACGGTACTATAATCACTTATAGGGTTTGCACTGCACTTTGTAGAGCTAGTATCTTCCATGATATGGTCACTCTATGGTAAAATAAAAATGGTCTTTGTATCGTCTTTCTTTTAGCAAAACTATGGCTATATTATGTGTTCACAGTCTGGGGGTATTTTCTGGCCCTCATATAGTGTTGTCATTGATCTTTGCAGTGGTCTTTATTCAGTGACAGTATTGTATGTTGGCATTATTCACTTTGTGATGGTATTATTTGGCCCTCATATAGTGTTACTAGCTGATATACTCGGCTTCGCCCAGGTTAATTTGGTACTGGTGTTTATCTTGTGTTCACAAGGAAAATCTTATGAAGTCGTGGTAACTTTAGAGATACCGAGGAAAAAAATATGTTCACCATTTTGCATGGTTCTCTGCGTTATCCAGGAAACACCACGTGGAGGTAACCATGCGACGTTTCCTTTATATAAAATGACATCAGAAAGTGAGAGAATTAGATTACGTACATAAAATTTGGATGCTAATTCTTTTGTGTTTAGAATTGAATAATCGAGTTGGGAACCATTAGCTTTTCCTATTTATGACATAATCAATGCTCGTGCCAAATTTCAAATTTCTATGACATCGGGAAGTGAGAGAATTAGATTCCGTACGTAAAATTTGGACGCTAATTCTTTTGCGCTTAGAATTGAATGATCGAGTTGGGATCCATTTACATTTCCTATTTTGGACATAATCTATGCTTGTGCCAAATTTCATGTTTCTACGACATCGGGAAGTTGGAGAATTAGTGGTGAGTCAGTCAGTGAATCAGTCAGTCAGTGAATCAGTCAGTGAGTGAGTGAGTCAGTGAGTGAGTGAGTCAGTGAGGGCTTTTGTCTTTATATATATATAGATTAGTAATACTGATCTTTACAATGGTATTTATTCAGTTACAGTATGAAAGTCTTAGTTAAAGGGGTTGTCCCGCGCCAAAACGGGTTGTTTTTTTTTTCAATAGCCCCCCCGTTCGGTGCGAGACAAACCCGATGCAGGGATAAAAAAAAAAAACAGATAGTACTTACCCGAATCCCCGCGGTCCGGCGTCTTCATACTTACCTTGTGAAGATGGCCGCCGGGATCTTCACCCTCGGTGGACCGCAGGGCTTCTGTGCGGTCCATTGCCGATTCCAGCCTCCTGATTGACTGGAATCGGCACACGTGACGGGGCGGAGCTACGAGGAGCCGCTCTCCGGCACGAGCGGCCCCATTCAGCAAAGGAGAAGACCGGACTGCGCAAGCGCGTCTAATCGGGCGATTAGACGCTGAAGATTAGACGGCACCATGGAGACGGGGACGCCAGCAACGGAACAGGTAAGTGAATAACTTCTGTATGGCTCATAATTAATGCACGATGTATATTACAAAGTGCATTAATATGGCCATACAGAAGTGCTTACCCCCACTTTGTTTCGCGCGACAACCCCTTTAAGCATCTTTCATACGCGCGACAGCGATATCGGCGCCTCAAAAATTTCTGCGATATTGCAGCTTTGTACATGCGGTTTTGTAGGGTCAGTGATGCTTTTTCTTGTGACAAATGTTGCATTACATCAATGCTCCTCGCGATACAATTGTGTGATTTTATCACAGGAAAGTTAATAGGAATTTCAAACCTTAAAAACTTTGTCGCGTAGCACAAAAAATCGTGTGCTATGTGTTGTGAGGCTCAAGGAGGCTCCATAGGGAAACATGGGCTACAAAACATTGCAAATCGCTGCAGTATAGAGCATGCCGTGATTTTTTTTTCTAGCAACATAGCATCAGACAAAACATCGCTAATGTGAAGGAACCCATTAGAAAGCATGGGCGTCTCATTCAGTGGGTTCCGGACCGGAAGTGACGTCAGACGCCAGTAGCAGCGCGCCGAGGCAGAGGCACGAGCGGGGGTCTGAGGGAGACAACGGACCAGCGGAGGAGCCGATACCGGCGCCCGAAGGTGACAGGAGCCGGCAGGAGGAGTGCAGAAGCGGAGCGGGTCTCGGAGCAGCAGCAGGAGGGCAGAGTGACAGGTGGAGTGAGCGGCCGCCGGAGCAGAAGCAGGTGCGGGGGCAGCAATCAGAGACCGGCAGTAGCGGAGGGGACCAGCGGAGGGGACCAGAACGGAGCAGCTGAGACAGGAGGGCAGAGTGTGCTGATAAGTATCTACCTCTACCTCTGTGTGTGTTTGTGAGCTGTGTGTCTTCTGTGTATCTGGTTAGTTGTGTCTTCTGTGTGTGTGTGTGTCTGGGGGTCTAAGTGTTTGTGAGGGGGGGGGGAAATAAATAAAAATAATAATAATTTGTGAGCGCGTGTCAGCAGGTAAGCGTTTGCGCGAGAGCGGCAGCGAGTGAGCGGTTGCAGCAGCGTGTGAGCAGTTGAGTGGTCGCAGCAGCGGGTGAGGGGTCGCAGCAGCGGGTGCAGCGGTGAGGGGTCGCAGCAGCGGGTGAGGGGTTGCAGCAGCGGGTCAGCGGTTGCGGCAGCGGGTCAGCGGTTGCGGCAGCGGGTCAGTGGTTGCGGCAGCGGGTCAGCGGTTGCGGCAGCGGTTGAAGCAGCGGGTGAGCAGTTATAGCAGGGTGTGAGCGGTTGCAGCAGCGGGTCAGCGGTTGCAGCAGCGGTTGCAGCAGCGGGTCAGCGGTTGCAGCAGGGTGTGAGAGGTTGCAGAAGGGTGTGAGAGGTTGCAGCAGCGGGTCAGCGGTTGCAGCAGCGGGTCAGCGGTTGCAGCAGCGAGTCAGCGGTTGAGCGGTTGCAGCAGCGCGTGAGCGGAGTGTGAACAAGTCTATCTTCACTACTTCCACAAGTAAATTGTAGATCCCCATTAGGATGAGCTCCATGCCTGGCAATGTCATCCAGTGTGCTACTTGTGCAATGTATGCGGTCCTTGATCAGCCGATCGAGGGTGCATACTGTTGCGCAAGATGCGTGCACGTCGAACATTTAGAAGCCCAAATTCTGGATCTAAATGGGCAACTGGCAACACTGAGAGCCATTGACATCATGGAAAGGAGTTTGGTGCTCACTGAGCAGGCACTCGCTGGGGTAGAGGCGGGGGCGGACGGTAGTACGGAAGTGCAGGGGGAGCAGGCAGTCAGCTGGGTGACAGAAAGAAGGAGGGATAGAGGGAAGAGAACCAGGGAGGCTAGTCCTGAACTGGCACAACCCAACAAGTTTGCACGATTGGCAGATGAGGGGGATGCCATTACAGAGCCAGCACCGCTGCAGCACGACACGCCCTCTGAACGCCAGGGGGATGACTGCTCCAGTGAGACGGGGACGGGGAGCGCAGGGCAGGCTAGACAGGTTCTAGTGGTGGGGGATTCAATTATTAGGGGGACAGAGAGGGCAATCTGCCATAAAGACCGGGATCGTCGAACGGTGTGTTGTCTTCCTGGCGCTCGAGTTCGACACATCGCGGATCGGATTGACAGATTACTGGGAGGGGCTGGTGAGGATCCAGCAGTCATGGTGCACGTTGGCACCAATGAACAAATTAGAGGTCAATGGAGGGCCCTCAAAAATGATTTCAGGGACTTAGGGTCCAAGCTCAGGGCGAGGACCTCCAGGGTAGTTTTCTCGGAAATACTACCTGTACCTAAAGCCACACTAGAAAGGCAGCAGGACCTTAGGGAGGTAAACAAGTGGCTCCGGAGTTGGTGTAAGAAGGAGGGATTTGGGTTCCTGGAGAACTGGGCTGACTTTGCGGTCGGCTACAGGCTCTACCGTAGGGACGGGCTGCATCTAAATGGGGAGGGTGCAGCTGTGCTGGGGGAAAAGATGGCTAGAAGGCTGGAGGAGTGTTTAAACTAGGGACTGGGGGGGAGGGCAAAATGAGAAATAGTGGGGTAGCCAGTGTAATTAGCGATCTGGGTCCAAGCAAAGGGAATGGGGGACGAGCAGGGGGTGGGGTTAGTACAGTTAGAACTGATAGATCAGCCATAAGTACGAATAGCAACAAAACAAATTTAAAAAACAAAAAAAATGATATAAATTGTATGATCACGAATGCACGAAGTCTGATCGGTAAAGTGGGCGAGCTTGAAGCAAGAATGACTGATGAAAGTTATGACATAGTCGGAATTACTGAAACATGGCTTGATGATAAGTGCGATTGGGCAGTGAATTTGCAGGGGTACAATCTCTTCAGAAGAGACCGAAGGAACCAGAAAGGGGGAGGGGTATGTCTGTACGTCAAATCGAACTTGAAGCCGAGGCTACGGGAGGATATAGGGGTAGGAGACGAACAGGTGGAATCTCTGTGGGTAGAAATACAGGGAGGAAAAAATAACAAAATCCTGATAGGGGTCTTCTATCGACCACCAAAAGCAACAGAAGAAACTGAAGACTTACTACTAAGGCAGATAGAAGAGGTGTCAAAACGAAACGAAGTAATTATCATGGGGGACTTTAATTACTCAGATATAACATGGGAGAACGAAACCTGCAAATCTCACAGGGGTGATAAGTTCTTGAGAGTAATTAAAGACAATTACCTGAACCAACTTGTGCAGGAACCAACAAGAGGGAGGGCCATTCTGGACCTAGTACTAACTAACAAACCGGAACGTATAAGGGGGGTGCAGGTTGAGGGGCACTTGGGGAACAGCGACCACAATATAATCAACTTCCAGCTGTTAATCAATAGGAAGCCTTATCAGGGAGTGACAAAGAGACTAAACTTTAGTAAAGCAAAATTTGATGAGCTTAGAACTACTATCGGTAACATTAATTGGGACAACATCCTCAAAAATATCAGTACGGAGGAAAAATGGGAAAAGTTCAAAAGGATCCTAATCACCTCATGTGAGCAGTTCATTCCCTTTAAAAATAAAAGAAACTCAGCTAAAAGGAAACCAATGTGGCTCGACAAGACGGTACGAGGGGCAATAAACGAAAAGAAGAAAGCGTTCAAACTACTAAAGCAAGAAGGCAGCGAAGAAGCGCTAAAATCATACAGGGAAAAAAACAAAATATGCAAAGATACGATCAAAACTGCCAAGGAGGAAGCAGAAAGACGGATCGCAAAAGAGAGCAGAAACAACCCGAAGCTATTTTTCAACTACATAAACAGCAAAAGGATTTGCAGGGAGAGCGCTGGCCCTTTAAAAAACAATGCAGGAGAAATCATTGATGATGACGAAGGGAAAGCAAATCTACTAAACAGCTTCTTCTCAAGTGTGTTCACCAAAGAAAAGGAAATGCCACACGAGATGCAGGGGAATAAAACGAACCCCTCACAAAATATCTCATACCTAACACAGGAGGAGGTGCGGAAGCGTCTAAAGAAAACTAAAATTGATAAATCACCGGGCCCAGATGGATTACACCCAAGGATACTAAAGGAACTAAGTGACGAGATAGCTAGGCCGCTATACCTAATATTTCTAGACACTATCAAGACCGGAGTAGTACCATTGGACTGGCGCATTGCCAACGTGGTTCCAATTTACAAAAAAGGGAGCAAAAGTGAGCCTGGTAACTACAGGCCAGTAAGTCTCACTTCAGTAACGGGAAAAATTTTCGAG
Organism: Eleutherodactylus coqui; assembly: GCF_035609145.1. NCBI lineage: Eukaryota > Metazoa > Chordata > Amphibia > Anura > Eleutherodactylidae > Eleutherodactylus > Eleutherodactylus coqui. The sequence goes on from NC_089837.1 coordinate 294,520,321, forward strand.
GGGATTCTGAGAGACGCCATCGATGAGTACCTCAAGGAGATTAAGGGAATAACTCCTCACCAGCATGGATTCATGAAGGGTCGATCATGTCAGACAAATCTGATCAGTTTCTACGACGAAGTAAGCTCTAAGCTGGACCAGGGAGAATCTATTGATCTTGATTATCTGGACTTCTCTAAAGCCTTTGACACCGTGCCACATAATAGGCTAATATACAAAATGAGGCAGCTCGGACTGGGCGAAAACGTGTGTAAGTGGGTAAAAAATTGGCTCAGAGATAGAAAGCAGAGGGTGGTAATAAATGGTTCGTACTCTGCTTGGACCACAGTCGCTAGCGGGGTGCCACAGGGTTCAGTATTAGGCCCCACTCTGTTCAACATATTTATTAATGACCTGATAGAGGGGCTGCACAGCAAAATATCAATATTTGCAGATGACACAAAATTATACAATATAATTAATGCAACGGAGGACAATGTGCGGCTACAAACGGACCTGGATAAGATGGGGGCTTGGGCAGAAAAATGGCAAATGAAGTTCAATGTTGAAAAATGTAAGACTATGCACATGGGCAGGAGGAACGGATGTCACAAATATTCACTTAATGGGGTACCGCTGGGGAAAAGTGATATGGAAAAGGATCTAGGGGTATTAGTGGATAATAGACTAAACTGGAGTAACCAATGCCAATCAGCTGCTGCAAAGGCAAATAAAGTCTTGGGGTGCATTAAAAGAGGTATAGGGGCGAAGGACGAGAACATTATCCTTCCACTATATAAGGCACTTGTTAGGCCTCACATGGAGTACTGCGTACAATTCTGGACACCGGTGCTCAGGAAAGATGTCACAGTGCTTGAAGGGGTTCAGAGAAGGGCAACTAAACTAATAAATGGAATGACGGGACTGGAATACCCAGAGAGGCTATCCAAATTGGGACTATTTACTCTAGAAAAAAGAAGGCTAAGAGGCGACCAAATAACCATGTATAAGTACATGAGGGGACAATACATGGATCTCTCCCGTGATCTGTTTACACCCAGGACCACAAAGGTAACAAGAGGACATCCGCTACGATTAGAGGAAAGTAGGTTTCATCACCAACACAGAAAGGGGTTCTTTACTGTAAGAGCAGTTAGACTGTGGAACTCTCTACCGGAGGAAGTGGTGATGGCAAAATCGATAGAGGAGTTTAAAAGGGGACTTGATGTCTTTCTGGAGAAGAAGTATATTACAGGATATAAATATTAGGTTAAGTGTCAATCCTGGTATACAGGCAGGTAGGAACTATTAGGGGTTGATCCAGGGAACAGTCTGATTGCCATTAGGGAGTCGGGAAGGAATTTTTCCCCCAAAAGGGCTAATTGGCTTCTGGCCTTGGGGTTTTTTTTGCCTTCCTCTGGATCAACACAGTAGGATAGACAGGCTGGACTAGATGGACAATGTCTTCATTCGGCCTTACATACTATGTTACTATGTTACTATGTTCACATACATGTGATTTTGTCGCCTGTGTGAAAGCGGTCTCACTGTGTGGTCGTAATATGTGATCAAGTTCTGGTGGTGTTATTTGGCCCTTATACAGTACTAGCTGATATACCCGGCTTCGCCCGAGTTAATTTGGTACTGGTGTTTATCTGGTGTTCACACGGAAAATCTTATGAAGTCGTGGTTACTTTAGAGACACTGAGGAAAAACATATGTTCACCATTTTGCATAGTTCTCTGCGTTACCGAGGAAACACCACGTGGAGGCAACCATGCGACGTTTCTTTATATAAAATGACATCAGGAAGTGAGAGAATTAGATTACGTACATAAAATTTGGACACTAATTCTTTTGTGCTCAGAATGGAATAATCGAGTTGGGACTCATTAACTTTTCATAGTTATGACACAATCAATGCTTGTGCCAAATTTCCCGTTTCTATGACACCGGGAAGTGAGAGATTCAGCTTATGTACGTAAAATTTGGACGCTAATTCTTTTGCGCATAGAATTGAATAATGGAGTTGGGACCCATTAGCTTTGTGGGACCCATTAGCTATTTATGACATAATCAATGCTCTTGCCAAATTTCACATTTCTATGACACCGGAAAGTGAGAAAATTACATTCCGCACGTAAAATTTGGACGCTAATTCTTTTGCGCATAGAATTGAATAATGGAGTTGGGACCCATTAGCTTTTCCTATTTATGACATAATCAATGCTCGTGCCAAATTTCCCGTTTCTATGACACCGGAAAGTGAGAAAATTACATTCCGCACGTAAAATTTGGACGCTAATTCTTTTGCGCATAGAATTGAATAATGGAGTTGGGACCCATTAGCTTTTCCTATTTATGACATAATCAATGCTCGTGCCAAGTTTTCCGTTTCTATGACACCGGAAAGTGAGAAAATTAGATTCCGCACGTAAAATTTGGACGCTAATTCTTTTGCGCATAGAATTGAATAATCGAGTTGGGACCCATTAGCTTTTCCTATTTATGACATAATCAATGCTCGTGCCAAATTTTCCGTTTCTATGACACCGGAAAGTGAGAAAATTAGATTCCGTACGTAAAATTTGGACGCTGATTCTTTTGCGCATAGAATTGAATAATGGAGTTGGGACTCATTAGCTTTCACTATTTATGACATAATCAATGCTCGTGCCAAATTTCCTGTTTCTATGACACTGGAAAGTGAAAAAATTACATTCCGCACGTAAAATTTCGACGCCAATTCTTTTGCGCTAGAATTGAATAATGGAGTTGGGACCTATTAACTTTTCCTATTTATGACATAATCAATGCTCGTGCCAAATTTCATGTTTCTATGACACCGGAAAGTGAGAAAATTACATTCCGCACGTAAAATTTGGATGCTAATTCTTTTGCGCATAGAATTGAATAATCGAGTTGGAACCCATTAGCTTTTCCTATTTATGACATAATCAATGCTCGTGCCAAATTTCACGTTTCTATGACACCGGAAAGTGAGAAAATTACATTCCGCACGTAAAATTTCGACGCCAATTCTTTTGCGCTAGAATTGAATAATCGAGTTGGGACCCATTCGCTTTTCCTATTTATGACATAATCAATGCTCGTGCCAAATTTCCCGTTTCTATGACACCGGAAAGTAGGAAAATTATATTCCGCACGTAAAATTTGGACGCTAAATCTTTTGCGCATAGAATTGAATAATCGAGTTGGGACCCATTAACTTTTTCTATTTATGACATAATCAATGCTCGTGCCAAATTTCACGTTTCTATGACATTGGGAAGTAAGTGATTTAGATTATGTACGTTAAATTTCGACGCCAATTCTTTTGCGCTAGAATTGAATAATCAAGTTGGGACCCAATTTCTTTTCCTATTTTGGAGATAATCTACGCTTGCGCCAAATTTCATGTTTCTACGACATTGGGAAGTTGGAGAACTTTTGGCGAGTCAGTCAGTCAGTGAGTCAGTGAGTCAGTGAGTCAGTGAGGGCTTTCGTCTTTATATATATATAGACTAGTTGATATACCCGGCTTCGCCCGAGTTAATTTGGTACTGGTGTTTATCTGGTGTTCACACGGAAAATCTTATGAAGTCGTGCTTACTTTAGAGATACTGAGGAAAAACATATGTTCACCATTTTGCATAGTTCTCTGCGTTACCGAGGAAACACCACGTGGAGGTAACCATGTGACGTTTCCTTCATATAAAATGACATCAGGAAGTGAGAGAATTAGATTACGTACATAAAATTTGGACACTAATTCTTTTGCGCTTAGAATTGAATAATCGAGTTGGGACCCATTAACTTTTCATATTTATGACACAATCATTGCTTGTGCCAAATTTCATGTTTCTATGACATTGTGAAGTGAGAGATTTAGATTATGTACGTAAAATTTGGACGCTAATTCTTTTGCGCATAGAATTGAATAATGGAGTTGGGACCCATTAGCTTTTCCTATTTATGACATAATCAATGCTCGTGCCAAATTTCCCGTTTCTATGACACCGGAAAGTGAGAAAATTACATTCCGCACGTAAAATTTGGACGCTAATTCTTTTGCGCATAGAATTGAATAATTGAGTTGGGACCCATTAGCTTTTCCTATTTATGACATAATCAATGCTCGTGCCAAATTTTCCGTTTCTATGACACCGGAAAGTGAGAAAATTACATTCCGCACGTAAAATTTGGACGCTAATTCTTTTGCGCATAGAATTGAATAATCGAGTTGGGACCCATTAGCTTTTCCTATTTATGACATAATCAATGCTCGTGCCAAATTTTCCGTTTCTATGACACCGGAAAGTGAGAAAATTACATTCCGTACGTAAAATTTGGACGCTAATTCTTTTGCACATAGAAGTGAATAATGGAGTTGGGATCCATTAGCTTTCACTATTTATGACATAATCAATGCTCATGCCAAATTTCCTGTTTCTATGACACTGGAAAGTGAAAAAATTACATTCCGCACGTAAAATTTCGACGCCAATTCTTTTGCGCTAGAATTGAATAATGGAGTTGGGACCTATTAACTTTTCCTATTTATGACATAATCAATGCTCGTGCCAAATTTCATGTTTCTATGACACCGGAAAGTGAGAAAATTACATTCCGCACGTAAAATTTGGATGCTAATTCTTTTGCGCATAGAATTGAATAATCGAGTTGGAACCCATTAGCTTTTCCTATTTATGACATAATCAATGCTCGTGCCAAATTTCACGTTTCTGTGACACCGGAAAGTGAGAAAATTACATTCCGCACGTAAAATTTTGACGCCAATTCTTTTGCGCTAGAATTGAATAATCGAGTTGGGACCCATTCGCTTTTCCTATTTATGACATAATCAATGCTCGTGCCAAATTTCCCGTTTCTATGACACCGGAAAGTAGGACAATTATATTCCGCACGTAAAATTTGGACGCTAAATCTTTTGCGCATAGAATTGAATAATCGAGTTGGGACCCATTAACTTTTTCTATTTATGACATAATCAATGCTCGTGCCAAATTTCACGTTTCTATGACATTGGGAAGTAAGTGATTTAGATTATGTACGTTAAATTTCGACGCCAATTCTTTTGCGCTAGAATTGAATAATCGAGTTGGGACCCAATTTCTTTTCCTATTTTGGAGATAATCTATGCTTGCGCCAAAATTCATGTTTCTACGACATCGGGAAGTTGGAGAACTTTTGGCGAGTCAGTCAGTGAGTCAGTCAGTGAGTCAGTGAGGGCTTTCAGCTTTATATATATAGATGGTAATTTTAGTCTTGTCATAGTGGGTTTTCTTTAGTGACAGTGGATGTAATTATACGAGTCATGATAATTACAATGATATCGCATGTGGGTTTTTTCGGTAAATTGTTACTGTGTTAGCCGGTAGAGTTAAAAGTTAAACAAAATAGTCTTGTAGATATACCTTCATACATTCATTTTTGTAAGCCATTAAAATGTATCATATCTACAAAACTTTGTTTAACGTTTTATTTTCTTCTTTTACAAATTATTTTTTTAACAGTTGCGGCAATGTCTGCGTGGGGGGTGAGGATCGGTGACAACACAGTGGCATGTTCAGTCCATGTAAAAGTCTGAATAGTTTAATTTTTCTTGGATATTCAGAGATAACTGAGAACGTGGAAAACAATCATCGCTAGCAGTACATACAGTTTGTGCAATAAACAAAACTAACGCTTGCCCATCAATGTGCTAACTAAACAGCAGTACTCTCACTAAGGCCTCATGTCCACGGGGAAAATCAGGCCCGCTACGGATTCTCCATGGAGAATCCGTAGCGGGTCCCTCCTGCCCCGCGGACATGAGCGCTTAAAATAAGAATAAACTCACCTCTCCGCACGCTCCGGATCTTCCCTTCGCCGCGGCTTCATCTTCTCTCCGTCGCGGCCGGATCTTCTTTCTTCGGCCCGGCGGATGTGCATGGCACGTCGGTTGCGTGCCGCGCGCATGCGCCAGCCCGAAGAAAAAAGATCCGGCCACGACGGAGAGAAGATGAAGCTGTGGCAAAGGGAAGATCCGGAGCAGGTGAGTATAGTCTTATTTTAGGTCTCCCGCGGATCCGGATGGCTTCCATAGGCTTCAATAGAAGTCTGCGGGAGCCGTCCCCGCGGGAGACCCGCACGAAAATGGAGCATGGTCCAGATTTTTTCATGCTCCATTTTTTTAAAAATCGCTTTTATTGACCATCCGCGGGTATTTATCTACCCGCGGGTGGTCAATGCATCCCTATGGGGTGCGGATCTGCGAGCGGGAGAAGAGTTAAAATCCGCTGCGGATTTTAATTCTTCCTTTGCCCGTGGACATGAGGCCTTACTACTAACAGGCGGCAATGGTCAGCAAACAGCAGAAGTCCACCAGATAGTTGTACTCACTCCAGACTCTGACTGCCCAAGCTTGCACCCTTTTATTTCCCAATGATTACCTCTGGGTCCTGCTGAGCTCACTGGGACCTGTACTGGGATTTTATCTCACCAAGGCTAAGCATTTGGTTGATATGTACACTTGCTCCAGTACTCTTTCTTGTACATGTCTACACAGTGTAAATCTTTTTTTAAATAAAATTTATCATTTATTGCATTATTAATTTAGACCAACAAGGGATGTTACAATTGGATCTTTAGTATCCTCAGTATAGCAAAGAATCATTCCCTGTGCATCTAAAAGCAAAGCAATCCATTAAGCTGTAAGGAAAGTACAGCCTAATGACAGCTGTGTCTGCAATTACCAGAGCTGGCCACTAAACAGGGGTCAGAGGTATCTGCTTCTGCTCTGTACACTGTATTGTTGTGTTGCCAGCAGACACCCATACAGCTGATCGGGCTTGGTCCCGGGCGGTGGACTTCAGCCGATAAACTATTGTGATCTATCCTCATGATGCAAAAAACAAGCTCCATCAATGGAAAAGTAAAAAAACTTATAGGACTTAGAATGCATCGATGAAAAAATAATTATAATTTCTGAAAAAAAAAGGGGTTTTAATGTGCAAAAGTGGGAAAACCTAAAAAAAAGATAACATTTTTTGGTATAAAAGTTTTACTATACATTGTATGCACCCAAAATGGTACCAATAAAAACTATAGTTTGCCACACACAAAAAACAAGCCCTTATACAGCCACGTCAACAGAAAAATTATCAAGAGCGCTGCAAAGTTGCGCGACTTTGTAGCTTCATGTGTGACTTTGTAGCAACATAAAATCACAATATCACCGCGGAAAAACGCAGCGATATCGCACAGCACACCGATACGATATTGCTGCAATTTTCTTGCAGTGATATCGCTGTTGCCCGGGTGGAAGAGGCCTAATACTAACATACACCGATTGAGTTTTTTTACATTGTCATCTGGCATATGTTACAGGCAAAAATCTGCACATGTAGAAAGGACCCTTAGGGCTCATGTCCACGGGCAAAATAAGAATTAAAATCCGCAGCGGATTTTAACTCTTCTCCTGCCCGCGGATCCGCACCCCATAGGGATGCATTGACCACCCGCGGGTAGATAAATACCCGCGGATCGTCAATAAAAGTGATTTTAAAAAAAATGGAGCATGAAAAAATCTGGACCATGCTCCATTTTCATGCGGGTCTCCCGCGGGGACGGCTCCCGCGGGCTTCTATTAAAGCCTATGGAAGCCGTCCGGATCCGCGGGACACAAAAATCTGATTTTACTCACACGCTCCGGTTCTTCTCTTCGCCGCGGCGCCATCTTCTCTCAGTCGCGGCCGGATCATTTTGCTTCGGCCCGGCACATGCGCGGGGCACGTCACCGATGTCATCATGCACATCCGCCGAGCTGAAGAAAGAAGATCCGGCCGCGACGAGAGAAGATGACGCGGCAGCGAAGGAAGTATCCGGAGCGTGTGAGAGGTAAGTTAATTCTGATTTATTCCTATTTTCAGCCCTCATGTCCGCGGGGCAGGAGGGACCCGCTGCAGATTCTACATGGAGAATCCGTAGCGGGCCTGACTTTCCCCGTGGACATGAGGCCTTAGGGCTTGTTGCATTACAAATCAGATAAAATGATTCAGAAATTAGATCCATCTTTTCCTATGATGAGAAGAAACCCCTAGAAATGACTGTTTTCTCATGCTCTGCAGAGCATTTCCTCAATAAAGAGACTTGTATCTCCATGCTGCTTGAGATCTGGTAATGAAGCACTGGTATATATTTCAAACTAGACATCTTTTGAACCTTCCAGGTGAACTTTATACTGGAAATCAATTTTTATTCTGACAAATAAAAGCATTAAAATTAATGTGGTGGATAGTTTAGCTTGGCCTTAGGATTCCACAGAACATATCCCATAGCATCTGCAACCTTTGAAAATTGGGTTTACGCTGATTTTCTGTTGACATTTGACAAAAATTGTCTTCTTGCCATGAAGTATATGAATGCTGGAGCTGGACAATTACCTGCCGTCTTCTGCATCAAGATGATAGCAGGAAGCAGCTCCATCTTATATTAATATATCTTTGTCCTTATTGCTGCCTGTTATGAAGACTCCAGTTACAGTATAAAGAAGCACTATGACAAATATATAAATTACAGGTTTTGTGTGATCCAAGGTCTTCCCCTACTTCTTTTGGCGAATGCTTTAATGTGAGCATTATTGTTTATATGCCTTGTCGCACTGCCCCATGGCGTACATTGAATCTAGCCGACTCAGTTCTGACCTGCAGAATTAGAAATACTGCAGCTAAAGGCCTTGCAGTTTCATTTCTCTATTGCTTATTACGTCAGTTCTAGTTTGCGCTTGAACCTTCACCACCTGATAATTTCTCAGCGTTCCTTCAACTCTTGTGTTACAAGACAAAAATGATAAGAGAGATTGGTTTTTATTTTTTTTAGCATTTTTTCAAAACAGTAGCACAAGGACTTCAACTCAAAGTTGTTTCTGAAAAAACTAAATACTCTATAGCAAAAAAGCCCCTATTTAAGGTGCCACACTGGGGTATTGTAAATTATCAATGTCATAATATTATGATAATCTTACAATAATTGTTAGAAATAACGAAATCAAAGATGATGCAACAATGAAAGAGTAAATCTTCACTTCACTTTCTTCCCAGGTGGTAAAGATAAGACAAAGCACCTCAAGGCACAATGGAGGGTTTATACTTGTATGTGTTGAATGGCTTCGAGAAAATAATATACTATTCCAGTAATTCTTTTTATCTAAAAGTGAAAGAATCAAAAAAGATTTAGTTATGAATGTATTAGGCCCCTTTCATATCTGCATGTATGTTTTCATTGTTCAGTTCCATCCTCACAGCCAAACAACGAAAATACCAGATGTGCCAGATCCACCATATGTCGGAGACAAACAGCGCCAGACCGACCCTATTGACTAAGCTGCTGGACACTTTTCTGGATGAAATAGTGTAGCTGGCTGTGCTATTTTGTCTGGGAGTGTATGCCGAATCTGCACTGGAAGCTACGAATGAAGCCTCTGGCACAGATGTGAACAGAGGCTTAAATAGCAGCATGATCCAAGGATTCCACCATATTGAGTAGAAAACTCAGAATTATATATTTTTTTCGATTGACTGTATTATTGCTGATTATTAAATTTTTAAGGTGCCAATAATTCCAGGGCACTGTACATATGAAAAGGGTTTCAAATTAACTGAGCATGTAACTCACTTGTATTGATATATTACACAATAATGGGAATACCTTATGTAAAAACTTGCAATAACCCTTCGGAATCTGTAACAGGGCCCTGCAACTATAATGCTTCATTTATAGTTATTTGTATAGCAGCAACTTATTCCTCAGCGTTTTCAAGTAATCTATTTATTCCCCCCCCCCCAAGCTGGGTACTCATTTTACCGACCTCGGAAAAATTGGAAGGTTGAGCCGACCTTGAGTTGGCTACCTGAACCATGCGGATTAAACTCACAACCTTCAGGTCGTGCCCTAGAGCTTAGAAATGAATTCTTGCTGTCTTAGCACTCAAAGCTCTGTGATAATATTGGTTTACTTATATGAGAAAGAGAAGCCTTGTGAGTCCCCTGAGGCTCCATGGCTCAAGTGTGAGCATATCTCCTGCACTCATTATAATTATGCCCCTGCATTACACCAACCACATATTTCAGTTAATGTTTTAACTGCGAAGGAAATGCAAAAAAATAAATACAACTAAGGACTGATTCAGATGAACGTGGTTTTCTCCCCTTATGTCACGGCAGTACAACGGGACAAAACCAAACCACTAATCTCTATAGGATTTCAGTGGTTTCGTTTTCATTACCTGTTTTCTCAGCCGGGAAAAGTTAAGACCTGTCCTATCTTTCACGCGCGTAGGTAAACTACATACAGGAAGATTGGATAGCACCTATCTTCTGGCGTGGAGAAATGGGGAAAAGATTCCTCTCATTCAGTCCCAACTATGCTCCGTGCTACTAAGTGTAGTTGCACCCACTCTTGTGGGAATAAGCCCTGAGAGCTCATTTCATTTGTATTTGCGCACCATATTATGCATGTGATATGGAGTTCTGAATCCCCATTGATTTGCATTGAAATATTTAAACCTGCATTTTTCACACGTGTTTTTATGTGTGTAAAAAAATCGCTGCATGTCCTATTTTTATACGTATTACGGAGAAAAATAGCGAATGGGATTGCATAAATACGTAGTAAATACATATGATACGTGTGTATGCACTGTGTATTTACACATGAAGTCAATGGGACCTGTTTGCATTTTCTTTGCTTGTGTGAAAATCACATTGAATACATTCGCAAAAGACGCAACCAATTCCATATACGTAGGGAATTCACGGACCAAAACTAAATACACCTGTGTGAATGAGCCCTTACATAAATTAGTCAGATCCGCCCTGTGAGAACCCAGCCTTAGGGTGCGTTCACACGAGCGCATAAACAGCGCGTTTTTGCGCCCAATCGTATATACGTGACCATCTGAGGCGTTGGTTTTCAATGTATTTGTTCGCACGGGCGATTTTACGGCGCGTAAAAACGGCAACCCGAAAAAAAAAACGGAATATACGCGACCGAAATACGCGCCAACGCATATTCGATGGCCGAAAAGATCGTTTGCAAAGTAGGAACAAACGATAATACGCTTTCTAGCTCTGGTCATGATCGCCGAAAAACGTTCTTTCCAGCGATTATACGCTGCGCACGTGCGAACGTAAATACGCCTACGCTCGTGTGAACGCACCCTTAGCTCAGTCACACGGGCGTTTATTGCCGCGATTTGCGCATGCGTCCGGCGATTTTTTAAAACCATTGCTTTGCAATGGTATCGGACACATGAGCGCTTTTTATGCGCTCGTCCGATAAATTAGAGAACAGAAATCGCAGATCGCACCTATCTGCGATCTGCGATTCCTGTTCTCTTCTCTATATGCGCTCAATGGGGCCGGCGGCAGCAGCGCCGACCCCATTGAGAACATATAGAAGACAAATCATTCTTCTCTGCCACAGCTGGAACAGCTGTGGCAGAGAAGAACGATGTTTGCCCATTGAATTCAATGGAGCCGGCAATACAGCGTGAAGGGGGTGTGACTCAGGCTTGCCCCTGATTGGCTCAGCCTGAGCCAATCAGAGGCTGATCTCAGTCACACCCATTCATGAATTCATGAATGGGTGTGACTGAGACTTGCCTCTGATTGGCTCAGCGCTGAGCCAATCAGGGGCAAGCCTGAGTCACACCCCCTTCACACCCACTGCAGTACGGGCGCGGGGATCTCTGGCTGCCGGGAGCAGGTAAGTACATACATTTTTTTTATTTTTTCACTTTTCAGGATGCATTGCAGGGAAGGGGTTATATATTTAACCCCTTCCCGACAATTCATCCCACACTCGCCCGCAGCGCTTGCATTCAATGGAGCTGTATTGCCGGCTCCATTGAATGCAATGCGCTGGACAGCTCCGGCCCGTTTCTAATGAAACGTGGCTAGGAGCAGATTTTCGGGCGATTTTTCGGCCGATTTTTCGGCGCCGGTCACGCGATTTGCGCATGCGCATCTGTCATGCGATGCGCAAATCGCGTGAAAAAACGCCCGTGTGACTAAGGACTTACAGAGGTTCTGTCACTTCCCCTTAACTCACAGGTAGCTGCATCATGTTTGCTAGCAATTTGTATAGGCTAGACTTGTAATTTTGTCTGAAGCTGCAAACACAGAACTGAAATATTTTGCACGCGGCAGAAGAAATACACGCTCTGTGGATTATCTCTCCCTAAAGTAAAGAGCACATTTTGTATAGACATATAATGTTCATGCAGCTTCTGTGATCCCTCCAATACAACCTATTTTATCTTCCGTGCTGGTATATATTTCTTCCCACCAGCAGCAATATATCCTCTGCACAATATCTCTCTCTAACCCTAAGCACATTTTGTATAGGAATCTAATGCTCATGCAACTTCTATTTTCCCCCAATGAGTTCAATGTGTTGCAGCTTCTCTAGCATGTCCTAAGCTGCTACTACAGTAACACAGAGCCTATGTTATATATGACTAGGTCATGTGATGCGGGTGTTCAGTGAAAGTGTTGCCAGCATGTAAGATAGAGGACACATTTGATGATATCATCAAGTTAACTTATGGTGCTTTAGGCAGATGACAGGTTCCCTTTAATGAGAGAATAACATGGTAGTAAAAACTTAGATATTGTTTCCAGAAGGTAGTTGATTAGAGAGAAGATTTAGGAATACAGTTAATTTTGTGTCGATGTAGACATTTTGCCAGTCCTAAAACCTCAGACAGGGGTCGCACAGAGTGCAGAAATAGTTATCCTATTTGCAGTAAGACCTCAGCTCACTAACGACGCCTAATTAATTGACTTCCTTCATTTCTCTGTCATTATCTACATTGTGCAGCAGTCAACTCTCCCTGGCCCAGATTTACATTCTGTCTTCTCTAATGATCTGCTACATTCAACCTGTGTCAAACTCATAGTCCAGATTACAATACCCAGCAACAAATGGGCCATATTTGCAGAGAATATTTGTCAGACTGAAAAAAGTATGTACGCAGTCAACCACATTGATCAGATAATCTAGCTCAACTAGAGAAAAATATACTCACGATTTATGGTTTAGTCAATATGGATTATATCAACCGTATCCTCTAAACACAGTCACAATCTTTCTACGTATTGAATAAATTCTTCTCTGTTAAAGGGCTATTCCACAGAATTTTTTATTCATTCATTATGTGACTGATCCCCCAGTATATATAAATTGGCTGGTCCTGGAATCTTTCTTTTCAGGTAGGTCATGTGATCTCATTGTGACCACATGGGAATTGGATTTCTTTGATTCCTGCAGAGAACCCTCTCAGTCACCTATACTTCCTGTATGATGAAATTGTAGTGGTGCCTGTGTAGTGGCCCAGCGGGTCCTACAGAACACCTGCAGCAACACCTGTCCTGTCACATCTGTCTAAGTGCTGTCCTTGCACAAAAAAGGTGCCGTCCTTAGGAAAGACTTGTTACCAATGTGGCGGTTGATGGTTCTCCCGGGGCGGCAGTGTGCAGGGTCCCGCGGTCGGGGCACGTCCCTCTGTGTAGTTGTCCGGCTGCCTGGTGGCGCGCGGCGCCGTGCACAGGCACTGGTGAGTGCAGCTGCCATGCACGAGCTCCCTTTTATTATGCTCTGTTGTGAGTTAGCTGTCTCCCTCTCTCCACCCCTTGGCGTAGGCTTTTGTTTAAAAGTCGGGCAAAGACTTGCAATCACTGCTAGTTATTGGTTTCCGTCAGTGCGCTAACTAGTCTGCCTCTGTTGGTCTCCTGCCTCTGTCATCTTGTCTGCTATACAAGAGTGATGGCAAGCAGGCAGGGACAGGGGTTGTGGGTGAGATCTAGGGAACCTGAGCTGGCGTATCAAGGGTAGTATACCGTAACATAATAACTGGCCCTTAAAATTGCTCTCCAATGGAGGCCATGAGTACCCTCGCAAGTCAGTTGCAGCATTTCGTGGTTGTGATCCAAGACCTGTCCGGTCGTATGGTGGCCCAGGAGCAGCGGGAGTTAGTGCTGGTTCTACTGCCCCTTCTATTCCCAAGCCCAAGAGTCCTCTTCCTAAGGTATTTTTAGGGGAGAAGAGCAAGTTTTTTGTTTTTCAGCAGGCATATAGATTGTATTTTCGGATGCGGCCCGCTCCTACGGCTCAGAATCCCAGAAAGTTGGATTAATTATGTCCTTACTTCAGGGTCCCCCCCAGACATGGGCCTACTCCATGTCCAAGAGTTCAGCTTGCCTGCAGTCAGTTGATTTGTTTTTTCAGCAACTTGGAGGTATTTTTGATGAGCTGGACTGAGCAGGGTTGGCGGTATCTCATCTCATGTCTCTACGTCAGGGGCAGCAGTGGGTAGAGGACTATTGCTCTAAATTTAGACTGTATGCAGGTGAAACCTCTTGGAACGATAGCGCCCTTAAAGATGTGTTCTTGTTGGGTCTTTCTGACGCTGTCAAGGATCTCCTCATTTCTCATCCCGCTCCCGTGACACTCAATGATGCAATGGAATTGACGGTCAAAGCTGACAGGAGGCTGAGATCTAGAAGAGAGGAATGCCAGGCCCGTAAGGGTAGGGAATCTGGCAGGCCCGCTCCCCCTTCTCCCATGCCAACTTCTGGTGCCGAGCCTATGGAAGTGGATCAGCTAAGTCCCGAGGAACGTCGACGGTTCCGGATGACTCATTGCCTCTGCCTCTATTGGGGAAAGCCGGACATCGTGTAGTGACTAGAGATGAGCGAACACCAAAATGTTCGGGTGTTCGTTATTCGGAACGAACTTCCCGCGATGTTCGAGGGTTCGTTTCGCACAACGAACCACATTGAAGTCAATGGGCGACCAGAGCATTTTTGTATTTCGCCGATGCTCGCTAAGGTTTTCATGTGTGAAAATCTGGGCAATTCAAGAAAGTGATGGGAATGACACAGAAACGGATAGGGCAGGCGAGGGGCTACATGTTGGGCTGCATCTCAAGTTCACAGGTCCCACTATTAAGCCACAATACCGGCAAGAGTGGGCCCCCCCCCTCCCAACAACTTTTACTTCTGAAAAGCCCTCATTAGCATGGCATACCTTTGCTAAGCACCACACTAGCTACAACAAAGCACAATCACTGCCTGGATGACACTCCGCTGCCACTTCTCCTGGGTTACATGCTGACCAACCGCCCCCCCTCCCCCCCACAGCGCACACCAAAGTGTCCCTGCGCAGCCTTCAGCTGCCCTCATGCCACGCCACACTCATGTCTATTTAGAAGTGCGTCTGCCATGAGGAGGAACCGCAGGCACACACTGCAGAGGGTTGGCATGGCTAGGCAGCGGCCCTCTTTAAAAGGGGCGGAGCGATAGCCCACAATGCTGTACAGAAGCAATGAGAAATAGAATCCTGTGCCACCGCCATCAGGAGCTGCACACGTAGGCATAGCAATGGGGAACCTATGTGCCACACACTATTCATTCTGTCAAGGTGTCTGCATGCCCCAGTTAGACCGGGCTTTTTAATTCATAGACACAGGCAGGTACAACTCCCTATTGTGAAGTCCCTGTCGACCCACAGCATGGGTGGGTGCCAGGAAGCCACCGGCGGTACATAGAAATATCCCATTGCATTGCCCAACACAGCTGAGGTAGTAATGTCGTGCGTAATACAGGTGGGCTTCGGCCCACACTGCATGCCCCAGTCTGACCGGGGTTCTTTACAAGTGGACACATGTAGGTTACACTCCGTGTGCACCTACAGCATGGGTGGCTCCCTGGAACCCACCGGCGGTACATAAAAATATCCCATTGCATTGCCCAACACAGCTGAGGTAGTAATGTCATGCTTAATGCAGGTGGGCTTCGGCCCACACTGCATGCCCCAGTCAGACTGGGGTTCTTTAGAAGTGGACACATGTAGGTTAAACTCCCTGTGGACCCACTGCCTGGGTGGGTGCCAGGAAGCCACCGGCGGTACATAGAAATATCCCATTGCATTGCCCAACACAGCTGAGGTAGTAATGTCGTGCGTAATACAGGTGGGCTTCGGCCCACACTGCATGCCCCAGTCAGACTGGGGTTCTTTAGAAGTGTACAGATGTATTAAAAACTCCGTGTGCACCTACAGCATGGGTGGCTCCCTGGAACCCACCGGCGGTACATAAAAATATCCCATTGCATTGCCCAACACAGCTGAGGTAGTAATGTCGTGCTTAATGCAGGTGGGCTTCGGCCCACACTGCATGCCCCAGTCAGACTGGGGTTCTTTAGAAGTGGACACATGTAGGTTAAACTCCCTGTGGACCCACTGCCTGGGTGGGTGCCAGGAAGCCACCGGCGGTACATAGAAATATCCCATTGCATTGCCCAACACAGCTGAGGTAGTAATGTCGTGCGTAATACAGGTGGGCTTCGGCCCACACTGCATGCCCCAGTCAGACTGGGGTTCTTTACAAGTGGACAGATGTATTAAAAACTCCGTGTGCACCTACAGCATGGGTGGCTCCCTGGAACCCACCGGCGGTACATAAAAATATCCCATTGCATTGCCCAACACAGCTGAGGTAACGTCAGCTGTAATGCAGGTGGGCTAAAAATTAATTTGATTACACTGTAGGCGAGGGCCCACAAAAATTGCTGTATCAACAGTACTAATGTACATCCCAAAAATTGGCCATGGCCAGCCAAGAGGGCAGGTGAAACCCATTAATCGCTTTGGTTAATGTGGCTTAAGTGGTAACTAGGCCTGGAGGCAGCCCAGTGTAACGAAAAATTGGTTCAAGTTAAAGTTCCAACGCTTTTAAGCGCATTGAAACTTATAAAAATTGTTCAGAAAAATTATTTGAGTGAGCCTTGCGGCCCTAAGAAAAATTGCCCGTTCAGCGTGATTACGTGAGGTTTCAGGAGGAGGAGCAGGAGGAGGAGGAGGAATATTAGACACAGATTGATGAAGCAGAAATGTCCCCGTTTTGGATGGTGAGAGAGAACGTAGCTTCCATCCGCGGGTGCAGCCTACGTATTGCTTACGTATCGCTGCTGTCCGCTGGTGGAGAACAGAAGTCTGGGGAAATCCAGCCTTTGTTCATCTTGATGAGTGTTAGCCTGTCGGCACTGTCGGTTGACAAGCGGCTACGCTTATCTGTGATGATTCCCCCAGCCGCACTAAACACCCTCTCCGACAAGACGCTAGCCGCAGGACAAGCAAGCACCTCCAGGGCATACAGCGCTAGTTCAGGCCACGTGTCCAGCTTCGACACCCAGTAGTTGTAGGGGGCAGAGGCGTCACCAAGGATGGTCGTGCGATCCGCTACGTACTCCCTCACCATCCTTTTACAGTGCTCCCGCCGACTCAGCCGTGACTGGGGAGCGGTGACACAGTCTTGGTGGGGAGCCATAAAGCTGGCCAGGCCCTTAAAGACTGTTGCACTGCCTGGGATGTACATGCTGCTCGATCTACGCACATCCCCTGCTACCTTGCCCTCGGTACTGCGCCTTCTGCCACTAGCGCTGTCGGCTGGGAATTTTACCATCAGCTTGTCCGCAAGGGTCCTGTGGTATAGCAACACTCTCGAACCCCTTTCCTCTTCGGGAATCAGAGTGGGAAGGTTCTCCTTATACCGTGGATCGAGCAGTGTGTACACCCAGTAATCCGTCGTGGCCAGAATGCGTGCAACGCGAGGGTCACGAGAAAGGCATCCTAACATGAAGTCAGCCATGTGTGCCAGGGTACCTGTACGCAACACATGGCTGTCTTCACTAGGAAGATCACTTTCAGGATCCTCCTCCTCCTCCTCAGGCCATACACGCTGAAAGGATGACAGGCAATCAGCCGGTGTACCGTCAGCAGCGGCCCAAGCTGTCTCTTCCCCCTCCTCCTCATCCTCCTCATGCTCCTCCTCCTCCTCCTGTACGCGCTGAGAAATAGACAGGAGGGTGCCCTGACTATCCAGCGGCATACTTTCTTCCCCCGCTGCCGTTTCCGAGCGCAAAGCAGCTGCCTTTATGGTTTGCAGGGAATTTCTCAAGATGCATAGCAGAGGAATGGTGACGCTAATGATTGTAGCATCGCCGCTCACCACCTGGGTAGACTCCTCAAAATTACCAAGGACATGGCAGATGTCTGCCAACCAGGCCCACTCTTCTGAAAGGAATTGAGGAGGCTGACTCCCACTGCGCCGCCCATGTTGGAGTTGGTATTCGACTATAGCTCTACGTTGTTCATAGAGCCTGGCCAACATGTGGAGCGTAGAGTTCCACCGTGTGGGCACGTCGCACAGCAGTCGGTGCACTGGCAGCTTAAAGTGATGTTGCAGGGTGCGCAGGGTGGCAGCGTCCGTGTGGGACTTGCGAAAATGTGCGCAGAGCCGGCGCGCCTTTACGAGCAGGTCTGACAAGCGTGGGTAGCTTTTCAGAAACCGCTGAACCACCAAATTAAAGACGTGGGCCAGGCATGGCACGTGCGTGAGGCTGCCGAGCTGCAGAGCCGCCACCAGGTTACGGCCGTTGTCACACACGACCATGCCCGGTTGGAGGCTCAGCGGCGCAAGCCAGCGGTCGGTCTGCTGTGTCAGACCCTGCAGCAGTTCGTGGGCCGTGTGCCTCTTATCGCCTAAGCTGAGTAGTTTCAGCACGGCCTGCTGACGCTTGCCCACCGCTGTGCTGCCACACCGCGCGACACCGACTGCTGGCGACATGCTGCTGCTAACACATCTTGATTGCGAGACAGAGGAGGAGGAGGAGGAGGAGGAGGGTGCTTTAGTGGAGGAAGCATACACCTCCGCAGATACCACCACCGAGCTGGGGCCCGCAATTCTGGGGGTGGGTAGGACGTGAGCGGTCCCAGGCTCTGACTCTGTCCCAGCCTCCACTAAATTCACCCAATGTGCCGTCAGGGAGATGTAGTGGCCCTGCCCGCCTGTGCTTGTCCACGTGTCCGTAGTTAAGTGGACCGTGGCAGTAACCGCGTTGGTGAGGGCGCGTACAATGTTGCGGGAGACGTGGTCGTGCAGGGCTGGGACGGCACATCGGGAAAAGTAGTGGCGACTGGGAACTGAGTAGCGCGGGGCCGCCGCCTCCATGATACTTTTGAAGGACTCCGTTTCCACAACCCTATACGGCAGCATCTCAAGGCTGATGAATTTTGCTATGCGGACGGTTAACGTTTGAGCGTGCGGGTGCGTGGCGGCGTACTTGCGCTTGCGCTCCAACAGTTGCGCAAGCGACGGCTGGACGGTGCGCTGAACTACACTGCTGGATGGGGCCGAGGACAGCGGAGGTGAGGGTGTGGGTGCAGGCCATGAGACGGTTGTGCCTGTGTCCTGAGAGGGAGGTTGGATCTCAGTGGCAGGTTGGGGCACAGGGGGAGAGGCAGCGGTGCAAACCGGAGGCGGTGAACGGCCTTCGTCCCACCTTGTGGGGTGCTTGGCCATCATATGTCTGCGCATGCTGGTGGTGGTGAGGCTGTTGGTGGTGGCTCCCCGGCTGATCTTGGCGCGACAAAGGTTGCACACCACTGTTCGTCGGTCGTCAGGCGTCTCTGTGAAAAACTGCCAGACCTTAGAGCACCTCGGCCTCTGCAGGGTGGCATGGCGCGAGGGGGCGCTTTGGGAAACACTTGGTGGATTATTCGGTCTGGCCCTGCCTCTACCCCTGGCCACCGCACTGCCTCTTGCAACCTGCCCTGCTGATGCCCTTGACTCCCCCTCTGAAGACCTGTCCTCCTGAGTAAGCGTTGCACACCAGGTGGGGTCAGTCACCTCATCGTCCTGCTGCTCTTCCTCCGAATCCTCTGTGCGCTGCTCCCTCGGACTTACTGCCCTTACTACTACCTCACTGCAAGACAACTGTGTCTGATCGTCATCGTCCTCCTCACCCACAGAAAGTTGTTGAGACAGTTGGCGGAAGTCCCCAGCCTCTTCCCCCGGACCCCGGGAACTTTCGAATGGTTGGGCATCAGTGACGATAAACTCCTCTGGTGGGAGAGGAACCGCTGCTGCCCAATCTAAGCAGGGGCCCGAGAACAGTTCCTGGGAGTGTTCCCGCTCCTGAGCAGGTGTTATTGTAGTGGAGTGAGGAGGCTGGGAGGAAGGAGGAGCAGCAGACAGAGGATTCGGATTGGCAGCAGTGGACGGCGCAGAACTGCGGGTAGACGATAGGTTGCTCGAAGCACTTTCTGCCATCCAGGACAGGACCTGCTCACACTGCTCATTTTCTAATAACCGTCTCCCGCGTGGACCCATTAATTGGGCGATGAATGTGGGGACACCAGAAACGTGCCTCTCTCCTAATCGCGCAGCAGTCGGCTGCGACACACCTGGATCAGGAGCTTGGCCTGTGCCCACACCCTGACTTGGCCCTCCGCGTCCTCGGCCGCGTCCACGTCCTCTAGGCCTACCCCTACCCCTCAGCATGCTGTATTACCAGTGATTTGATTTCACAGGCAGCTAATAAATTGGCGCAAGACTGCAGGCCAAATATAATTTTTTCCCTTTTTTGAAAACGAAAGGCCCCACTGCCTCTAGTGAATGAATAATCTAAGTTTAATAACTGTGCTGTTTTCCTGCTAATGTGTCACAGAACGTGAGGGTAGCAGAGTTATTAACTGTGGCAGAGCAGGTATTTTTTTTCCCAATTAAGGAAAGCAAATGGCGAAGCCAGGAGTAAAACGTAGCTGGGTGCGTATGATTTTTACAGGTTGCACACGCAGCCGACACGTGTCCACCGGCGTTAGGACGGACAGAGGCAGGACAAATAGAATTATTTTCCGTTTTTTTGCACCAAAAGGCAGCACTGCGTATATTCTATGAACATGAGAAGTTTAATAACTGTGCTGTTTTCCTGCTAATGTGTCACAGAACGTGAGGGTAGCAGAGTTATTAACTGTGGCAGAGCAGGTATTTTTTTTCCCAATTAAGGAAAGCAAATGGCGAAGCCAGGAGTAAAACGTAGCTGGGTGCGTATGATTTTTACAGGTTGCACACGCAGCTGACACGTGTCCACCGGCGTTAGGACGGACAGAGGCAGGACAAATAGAATTATTTTCCGTTTTTTTGCACCAAAAGGCAGCACTGCGTATATTCTATGAACATGAGAAGTTTAATAACTGTGCTGTTTTCCTGCTAATGTATCACAGAACGTGAGGGTAGCAGAGTTATTAACTGTGGCAGAGCAGGTATTTTTTTTCCCAATTAAGGAAAGCAAATGGCGAAGCCAGGAGTAAAACGTAGCTGGGTGCGTATGATTTTTACAGGTTGCACACGCAGCCAACACGTGTCCACCGGCGTTAGTACGGACAGAGGCAGGACAAATAGAATTATTTTCCGTTTTTTTGCACCAAAAGGCAGCACTGCGTATATTCTATGAACATGAGAAGTTTAATAACTGTGCTGTTTTCCTGCTAATGTGTCACAGAACGTGAGGGTAGCAGAGTTATTAACTGTGGCAGAGCAGGTATTTTTTTTCCCAATTAAGGAAAGCAAATGGCGAAGCCAGGAGTAAAACGTAGCTGGGTGCGTATGATTTTTACAGGTTGCACACGCAGCCGACACGTGTCCACCGGCGTTAGGACGGACAGAGGCAGGACAAATAGAATTATTTTCACTTGTTTTACAAGCAAAAGGCAGCACTGCGTATATTCAATGAATAATAACTGTGTTGTGGCCCTGCCTATACAATTCTTTCCCTGCAGTATCAATGGAGGGTGGAATGCTCTGCAGAGGCGATTTTGAGAAGCAAAAAAAAATGCAGCACAGCTAACAGCAGCCTGGACAGTACTGCACACGGATAAATATGGCCCTAGAAAGGACCGTTGAGGTTCTTGAAGGCTACACTCACTCCTAACACTCTCCCTGCCTATGCAGCACTTCTGTCCCTAATGCCGGGTGCAACGCTCTGCAGAGCCGATTTTGAGAAAAAAAAAATGGCACTGCTAACAGCAGCCAACACACAGCTATCAGTGGCCCTAATAAGGACCTTTGGGGGGTCTTGAAGCCTACACTAACTACCAATTCTTTCCCTACAGCAGCTCCAGTACAAACAGCACTGTCCCTCACTAACTCACACGGCATCTGAGCCGAACCGCGGGAGGGGCCGACTTTTATGTTCGGGTGACACCTGATCTTCCCAGCCACTCACAGCAGGGGGGTGGTATAGGGCTTGAACGTCACAGGGGGAAGTTGTAATGCCTTCCCTGTCTTTCAATTGGCCAAAAAAAGCGCGCTAACGTCTCAGGGAAGGAAGTGAAAGTAACCAGAACACCGCATGGTGTTCGTTACGAATAACGAACATCCCGAACACCCTAATATTCGCACGAATATCAAGCTCGGAAGAACACGTTCGCTCATCTCTAATAGTGATCTCAGAAATGTGTTTTTCTGTCCATGTTAATAAAGAAAATATTAAATTGTTTTTAAATGTTGGCATAGCAAAAATTTATTAGCATATTTTAAATTAGAATGTTGTATTTTAACACAGAAAATATGTCTAAAATATAAAAGTTAACTTTTTGTGACTGCAAAAATTAAATTAATAATAACATTGTTGGTTTTTTTTTAGATCTGAACGCAATATGCAAACTCTGCCCAGGCATAATGAGTCTGCTTCTGGTGGTCATTCATATACAGAGATGCATGGAGAACCCTACATGGAGTCTCTTTTCCCAGAAGAAGAAGTTCACATTGATGATCAGCCTCGACCATCCAGCTACCCAATAAGACCACCTGCAGCATCTACACCATTTTTTTTCAAGCTACTACTGGTAGTGATGTGGGACACTGGGGTAGATCTCAGTGTAGTTAACACAGGGACATAACTACTCAAGGTGAACAAGATGCCATGACTCTCATGCAGAGGGTAGGTAATGAGGACTAATTTAGGCACTTTGGTTATATAGTTACAGATTACAGTCATGCTCTGGAATCTTGCCATCAGTCTGACTGTATTTCCAGTCTTCTTTCCAACATGCAACATCCTATCCTTATCATTATGCAGGCTCACATCTCTCAGTAAAAGCAGCTCTTTCTTATATGGATTCAACACATACTTATTCATATAGACACCATTCTGGTTCTTTTCTGGCTATGGTACATTCTTCCTAAGATCCTCCATATTTTTCTTTCACTACTCATTCTTCTTTATATTTCTCTTAGACCTCCATGTCATCAGTATATCCCTTCATATTCTCTTTTTCTTACTATTGAGACAATGTTGGTTCAAATGTTCAGACACAATTAACATCTTTAATTATTCCTCATTGTGATTCTTCTTCAGTTGTTCCTCCTCCGCTTCATTTGTATTTCCAGAGTTCAAACACAACGACCGCCTACATTTCAGGAATTTGCATGTGAGTTTTGAAAGGTTCATGTTATGAACATTTTACTTTAATTAAAGGATGACATAATGACATGTTTCATATCTGAGTTAGCCAGTGTATGCATTTTTTAATAACGATATAATATCTTTAATAAAGAATATATCTGATACAATACACTTCATTATGTTGTAAAACATTTTCAGGGAATTTTTTAGGCATAACATGCTGGCCAAGTGTAGCCATAAAGTCATAGAGGTGGTTGAGATTAGCAGTTCTAGAGATATTTTAATGTTAACAGAATCAGTATAGCTTTATTTTCAGCATTTATAATTCTGCTTATCCTGAGCAAAGTCATGCAATGTATAGTCTTTGCAGTTATTATCAGATAAACATTTAGGCACTGTCCGATATCTGCCAATCAATAATAAAGGATATTGGACCACTCAGCTCAGAAGAATAACAATTAAAACCTATAAAATAAAAGCTATCATGATTATAAAAATATGCTCTAGAACACAATGTCTACAGTTTGTACAGCAGGTTAAAACTAACAGATTGTAATGTTACCCCCATAAGGACCAGGGTGTGTTGGTTCTAAAGGACCAGACACTTTTTAGGAATTTTACCCATGTGGTCGTTTTACTGCCCTATTTTTTTTCCTTCAGCTACCAAAATTCTTTTTGCTACATCTTTTTTTCTGTGACATATAGAGCTATTTTGTATATCTTTTTTCACTGACTTTTTTCCCCCATTTTTTAGATTTATTAGGGATAAAAAGGTAAAAATATATATTTTTTTCAATTTCTAGTTGCTTATTTTTAAAATTAGTATTTTTACAGTAAAATAAAGTATGGAAATGGGTTCCTCATTTTGCTTTAGACATTTTGGTGGGTAATTTGTATAGTTTTGGATTTCAGGACGCACATGGTAAAGGTTTTGGTTAGCGTTGGGTCATTTTCTTTTTTATGTATATATTTTTGTTTTATTCTGCAATTTTTTTACTCATTTTCGTAACTATTTTTTTTACCATCTATGTCCCCATGACGTCATATAACACTTCTGGGGGTCATTCACGTTATATTTTTCTTTAATTTCCCATTTTTCCACTTTAGCTGGGGCATCCATAGGATGATCGTTATGTTAAATAGCAGAAATATTACTACCACTTTCTCTCTTCATTACATAGCACTAGAGATGAGCGAACGTACTCGTCCGAGCTTGATATTCGTGCGAATATTAGGGTGTTCGGGATGCTCGTTACTCGAAACGAATACCACGCGGTGTTCTGGTTACTTTCAGTTTCCTCTCTGAGACGTTAGGGCGCTTTTCTGGCCAATTAAAAGACAGGGAAGGCATTACAACTTCCCCCTGTGACGTTCAAGCCCTATACCACCCTCCTGCTGTGAGTGGCTGGGGCGATCAGATGTCACCCGAGTATAAAAGTCGGCCCCTCCCGCGGCTCGCCACACATGCCTTGTGACTTAGCTGAGGGAAAGTACTATCGTGCTGGTGCTGCTGTAGGGAGAGCGTTAGGAGTCAGTGTAGGCTTCAAGAACCCCAAAGGTCCTTCTTAGGGCCACATCTACCTGTGTGCAGCTGCTGCTAGCAGTGTTTTTTTTTCTTTCTCAAAATCGGCAGTGCAGAGCATTGCACCCGGCATTAGGGACAGAAGTGGTGCATAGGCAGGGAGAGTGTTAGGAGTGAGTGTAGCCTTCAAGAACCTCAACGGTCTTT
This sequence comes from Eleutherodactylus coqui, assembly GCF_035609145.1. Classification (NCBI taxonomy): domain Eukaryota; kingdom Metazoa; phylum Chordata; class Amphibia; order Anura; family Eleutherodactylidae; genus Eleutherodactylus; species Eleutherodactylus coqui. The sequence goes on from NC_089837.1 coordinate 294,545,341, forward strand.
TCTAGGGCCAAATTTAAGCGTGTGCAGTACTGTGCTCCATTGATACTACAGGGACAGAATTATGTAGGCAGGGCCACAACACAGTTATTGTTCATTGAATATACGCAGTGGGTCCTTCCCTTTGCAAAAAAGGAAAAGAAATTATTATATTTGGCCTGCCTGTGTCAGTCCTAAGGTCTCCGTGTACGTGTGTGCTGCGTGGACAACGTACAAAAATCAGACGCAACCAGCTACGGTTTACTGCAGGCTTGCGCCATTGTCTTTCCTGACTGGCAAATACCTGCTCTGCTAGAGTTAATAACTCTGCTACACTAAAGTTGTGTGTCACTTTTTCAGGGCCACACTACAGTTCTAAAAGTTATTGTTCATTGAATATACGCAGTGGGTCCTTCCCTTTGCAAAAAAGGAAAATAAATTATATTTGGCCTGCCTGTGTCAGTCCTAAGGTCTCCGTGTACGTGTGTGCTGCGTGGACAACGTACTAAAATCAGACGCAACCAGCTACGGTTTACTGCAGGCTTGCGCCATTGTCTTTCCTGACTGGCAAATACCTGCTCTGCTAGAGTTAATAACTCTGCTACACTAAAGTTGTGTGTCACTTTTTCAGGGCCACACTACAGTTCTAAAAGTTATTGTTCATTGAATATACGCAGTGGGTCCTTCCCTTTGCAAAAAAGCGAAAACATTATATTTGGCCTGCAGGCTTGCGCCAATTTATTTCCTGCCTGGGAAATCAAATCACTAGTAATACAGCATGCTGAGGGGTAGGGGTAAGCCTAGAGGACGTGGACGTGGCCGAGGACGCGTAGGCCCAAGTGAGGGTGTGGGCACAGGCCGAGCTCCTGATCCAGGTGTGTCGCAGCCGACTGCTGCGCGATTAGGAGAGAGGCACGTTTCTGGCGTCCCCACATTCATCGCCCAATTAATGGGTCCACGCGGGAGACCTTTATTAGAAAATGAGCAGTGTGAGCAGGTCCTGTCCTGGATGGCAGAAAGTGCTTCGAGCAACCTATCGTCCAGCCACAGTTCTGCGCCGTCCACTGCTGCAAATCCAAATCCTCTGTCTGCTGCTCCTCCTTCCTCCCAGCCTCCTCACTCCACTACAATGACACCTGCTCAGGAGCGGGAACACTCCCAGGAACTGTTCTCGGGCCCCTGCTTAGATTGGGCAGCAGTGGTTCCTCTCCCACCAGAGGAGTTTATCGTCACTGATGCCCAACCATTCGAAAGTTCCCGGGGTCCGGGGGAAGAGGCTGGGGACTTCCACCAACTGTCTCAAGAACTTTCTGTGGGTGAGGAGGACGATGACGATGAGACACAGTTGTCTTGCAGTGAGGTAGTAGTAAGGGCAGTAAGTCCAAGGGAGCAGCGCACAGAGGATTCGGAGGAAGAGCAGCAGGACGATGAGGTGACTGACCCCACCTGGTGTGCAACGCCTACTCAGGACTAGTCTTCAGAGGGGGAGGCAAGGGCAGCAGCAGGGCAGGTTGCAAGAGGCAGTGCGGTGGCCAGGGGTAGAGGGAGGGCCAGACCGAATAATCCACCAATTGTTTCCCAAAGCACACCCTCGCGCCATGCCACCCTGCAGAGGCCGAGGTGCTCTAAGGTCTGGCAGTTTTTCACAGAGACGCCTGACGACCGACGAACAGTGGTGTGCAACCTTTGTTGCGCCAAGATCAGCCGGGGAGCCACCACCAACAGCCTCACCACCACCAGCATGCGCAGACATATGATGGCCAAGCACCCCACAAGGTGGGACGAAGGCCGTTCACCGCCTCCGGTTTGCACCGCTGCCTCTCCCCCTGTGCCCCAACCTGCCACTGAGATCCAACCTCCCTCTCAGGACACAGGCACAACCGTCTCATGGCCTGCACCCACACCCTCACCTCCGCTGTCCTCGGCCCCATCCAGCAATGTCTCGCACCGCACAGTCCAGCCGTCGCTAGCGCAAGTGTTGGAGCGCAAGCGCAAGTACGCCACCACGCACCCGCACGCTCAATCGTTAACCGTCCACATAGCCAAATTTATCAGCCTTGAGATGCTGCCGTATAGGGTTGTGGAAACAGAGTCCTTCAAAGCTATGATGGCGGCGGCGGCCCCGCGCTACTCAGTTCCCAGTCGCCACTACTTTTCCCGATGTGCCATCCCAGCCCTGCACGACCACGTCTCCCGCAACATTGTACGCGCCCTCACCAATGCGGTTAGTGGCAAGGTCCACTTAACTACGGACACGTGGACAAGCACAGGCGGGCAGGGCCACTACATCTCCCTGACGGCACATTGGGTGAATTTAGTGGAGGCTGGGACAGAGTCAGAGCCTGGGACCGCTCACGTCCTACCAACCCCCAGAATTGCGGGCCGCAGCTCGGTGGTGGTATCTGCGGCGGTGTATGCTTCTTCCACTAAAGCACCCTCCTCCTCCTCCTCCTCAACCTCTGTCTCGCAATCTAGATGAGTCAGCAGCAGCAGGACGTCGCCAGCAGTCGGTGTCGCGCGGCGTGGCAGCACAACGGTGGGCAAGCGTCAGCAGGCCGTGCTGAAACTACTCAGCTTAGGCGATAGGAGGCACACGGCCCACGAATTGCTGCAGGGTCTGACAGAGCAGACGGACCGTTGGCTTGCGCCGCTGAGCCTCCAACCGGGCATGGTCGTGTGTGACAACGGCCGTAACCTGGTGGCGGCTCTGCAGCTCGGCAGCCTCACTGAGCAGCGTAGAGCTATAGTGGAATACCAACTCCAACATGGGCGGCGCAGTGGGAGTCAGCCTCCTCAATTCTTTTCAGAAGAGTGGGCCTGGTTGGCAGACATCTGCCAGGTCCTTCGAAACTTTGATCAGTCTACCCAGGTGGTGAGCGGCGATGCTGCAATCATTAGCGTCACCATTCCTCTGCTATGCATCTTGAGAAGTTCCCTGCAAAGCATAAAGGCAGCCGCTTTGCGCTCGGACACCGAGCCGGGGGAAGACAATATGTCGCTGGATAGTCAGAGCACCCTCCTGTCTATATCTCAGCGCGTTCAGGAGGAGGAGGAGGAGGATGAGGAGGATGAGGAGGAGGGGGAAGAGACAGCTTGGCCCACTGCTGAGGGTACCCATGCTGCTTGCCTGTCATCATTTCAGCGTGTATGGCCTGAGGAGGAGGAGGAGGAGGAGGAGGATCCTGAAAGTGATCTTCCTAGTGCGGACAGCCATGTGTTGCGTACAGGTACCCTGGCACACATGGCTGACTTCATGTTAGGATGCCTTTCTCGTGACCCTTGCATTCAACGCATTCTGGCCACTACGGATTACTGGGTGTACACACTGCTCGACCCACACTATAAGGAGAACCTTCCCAGTCTCATTCCCGAAGAGGAAAGGGGTTCGAGAGTGTTGCTATACCACAGGACCCTGGCGGACAAGCTGATGGTAAAATTCCCATCCGACAGCGCTAGTGGCAGAAGGCGCAGTTCCGAGGGCCAGGTAGCAGGGGAGGTGCGTAGATCGAGCAGCATGTACAGCCCAGACAGTGCAACAGTCTTTAAGGGCCTGGCCAGCTTTATGGCTCCCCAGCAAGACTGTGTCACCGCTCCCCAGTCAAGGCTGAGTCGGCGGGAGCACTGTAAAAGGATGGTGAGGGAGTACGTAGCGGATCGCACAACCATCCTCGGTGACGCCTCTGCCCCCTACAACTACTGGGTGTCGAAGCTGGACACGTGGCCTGAACTAGCGCTGTATGCCCTGGAGGTGCTTGCTTGTCCTGCGGCTAGCGTCTTGTCGGAGAGGGTGTTTAGTGCGGCTGGGGGAATCATCACAGATAAGCGTACCCGCCTGTCAACCGACAGTGCCGACAGGCTTACACTCATCAAGATGAACAAAGCCTGGATTTCCCCAGACTTCTCTTCTCCACCAGCGGACAGCAGCGATACGTAAGCAATACGTATTATGCACCCGCGGATGGAAGCTACGTTCTCTCTCACCATCCAAAACGGGGACATTTCTGCTTCATCAATCTGTGTCTAATATTCCTCCTCCTCCTCCTGCTCCTCCTCCTGAAACCTCGCGTAATCACGCTGAACGGGCAATTTTTCTTAGGGCCACAAGGCTCACTCATCTAATTTTTCGAAACAATTTTTATATGTTTCAATGCTCTTAAAAGCGTTGAAACTTTAACTTGAACCAATTTTTCGTTAAACTGGGCTGCCTCCAGGCCTAGTTACCACTTAAGCCACATTAACCAAAGCGATTAATGGGTTTCACCTGCCATCTTGGTTGGGCATGGCCAATTTTTACTGAGGTACATTAGTACTGTTGGTACACCAATTTTTTGGGGCCCTCACCTACAGTGTAATCATAGCAATTTGTATGTTCTTCACCTGCACTCATGGTACAGAAGTGTGTGTGGGGTTGGCCTACACTTTAGCTACATAAATGTAACTTGGGCCTTGGCTATACTGCAGCTACTGAAATGGAACTAAGACTGCGCTCCCACTATACTGCTGCTTCGGAATTGTTACTGGGGCCTGTCTTGAGTGCTACTATTGCTGACATGGAACGAAGACTGCGCTCCCACTATACTGCTGCTTCGGAATTGTTACTGGGGCCTGTCTTGAGTGCTACTATTGCTGACATGGAACGAAGACTGCGCTCCCGCTATAATGCTGCTTCGGAATTGTTACTGGGGCCTGTCTTGAGTGCTACTATTGCTGACATGGAACGAAGACTGCGCTCCCGCTATAATGCTGCTTCGGAATTGTTACTGGGGCCTGTCCTAATGCTACGGCTGAAATGTTACGAATTCTGGGCTCTGCCTATACCGCTGCTAATGGTATGTCTCTGGGGTGTGGAAACAGAGGCTTCCCAAAGACATGATGGCGGCGAGGCCATTTCCCACCAACGCGGTTACTGTTAAGGTGCATATAACCACGGACACGTGTAGAGGACACGTAGTGCCTCAAAAACATCCCCCTCCTCCTCCAACAGGGAAAACAAACATTCTTGGCAAATGCCTTTGCATTGGTTCGTCTGGTGGCAGTCCAAGAATTTCACCTTTACCGACACTACAAGAGAGCCCCCCCACCATCCCCCCGCCACGGCCCACTTAATCCTGGCCACATTCCGAAAACCAACAAAATTAAACCGCGCTACTAGGTCCGCAGTCACCACCTCATTACCACCAACGCGGTTACTGTTAAGGTACATATTACCAGTCTGACTGGGGCATGCAGAGACACCTTGACAGAATGAATAGTGTGTGGCACATAGGTTCCCCATTGCTATGCCCACGTGTGCAGCTCCTGATGGCGGTGGCACATGATTCTATTTCTCATTGCTTCTGTACAGCATTGTGGGCTATCGCCCCACCACTTTTAAAGAGGGTCGCTGCCTAGCCGTGCCAACCCCTCTGCAGTGTGTGCCTGCGGTTCCTCCTCATGGCAGACGCACTTCTAAATAGACATGAGGGTGGTGTGGCATGAGGGCAGCTAAAGACTGCGCAGGGACACTTTGGTGTGCACTGTGGGGGGTGGGGGGGCGGTTGGGCAGCATGTAACCCAGGAGAAGTGGCAGTGGAGTGTCATGCAGGCAGTGATTGTGCTTTGTTGGAGGTAGTGTGGTGCTTAGCTAAGGTATGCATTGCTAATGAGGGCTTTTCAGAAGTAAAAGTTTTTGGGAGGGGGGGGGCCCACTCTTGCCACTATTGTGGCTTAATAGTGGGACCTGGGAACTTGAGATGCAGCCCAACATGTAGCCCCTCGCCTGCCCTATCCGTTGCTGTGTCGTTCCCATCACTTTCTTGAATTGCCCAGATTTTCACACAAGGAAACCTTAGCGAGCATCAGCGAAATACAAAAATGCTCGGGTCGCCCATTGACTTCAATGGGGTTCGTTACTCGAAACGAACCCTCAAGCATCGCGAAAAGTTCGTCCCGAATAACGAGCACCCGAGCATTTTGGTGCTCGCTCATCTCTACATAGCACTCATTAAGCACTATATAGCCTAGAAAAGAGAGAACATAGAAGTGATTCAAAACTGCTTCTACCTTCTCCTCCGGGTCATCAGCTGTCAGTAACAGCAAGGACCAGACCTGCCCCTGTTTGATTGCAGGAGATTTAATCTTGTACCATACTTTTGTTATCACCTGAGATTAAAGTCAATCAAGCACCCTAAAGGTACCGTGCTTGGTCCTTAAAAGGTTAAAGATTTTCAATAATTAAACTTAATTTGCATATGTGCAATATGTATTAAAACAATATGGGATAGCTGAACCAGTACAATACACACACAAGTCTATTAAAAAAGATTTAAGGTCTAAATCTAAAGTTTATTTATACTGGCCATAATGTGAAGTTGATAATAAACATGTCACTATAGCATTGAAGAGCTTAAATTGGAAACTATAATTTAAATTTGAATGTATGTGAACCAACTATGATGTTTGACTTAATGAGTCACATTAACAAAAAACAAAAGTGCTTACTAAGTATTGCATCAAGTACTTTGTATGCATCTCATTTATATGCAAGAGTTAAAAACAAAGTTACTTCTTAATAGGTTAGTGATCAGGGACCCTAATTTGCAAAAACACTTGCAATATTGTTGATAGTAAAAGTGTTGCTAAGCTATAAACCAACATATGTTCTCTATTCTAACTGTATTATGTTACACAACAAACTGTATTAGTTTGCACTTTAACATCTTGTTACTCATTGAAAGTGCAGGTGTTTAAAGATTGTTGCCATAGCCTAATTTGAATGGTCTGTCCATTTTCTGTTAAGTTTCAAACTGCATGCTAATTATATTGCCCTTAATTGAATCTTGTTAAATAAAACATACTACAATAACATAAGGATTTGTATTTTTTAAATTACAGTTACTTTGAGTGTTAGTATATTTCTGTAAGACAAAATTTCATATGTTAATAAAAAATCTTTATTTCCTCTATAAATTTATACTTTATTATGGAAACATGAAAATGTAATGTTTTCATTTTTTTACATTTTGTTTAAAGAAAAAGCAATAAAGAGGGAAAAAAAAGTCTTTAATTAGAATTGTAAAAAATCATTGTTGTCGTCAACAATTTAAGTTACTATTAAATATGACAAAAACATGACACACAATGCATTGTAATAATGTTTATTAATTCAAAATGTGATGCATCGGAGTATTTTCTAATTTTATAATTCAATATATTATCCATTTTCAAATTATACACAGTTTAAACACAGCACATTGTAACCTTGATGCACAAAAGGAAACAAAACCCTGAGCACAGATGTGAAACCACCCTTAGGGCGCCTACCCACTGGCGTTGCCGATTTTCGTGCGTGAAAAACGTAGCGTTTTTCGCGCGTTTTTCGCGTGTTTTCCGTTAATTTCCATTGACATTCATGGGTGCATTAAGAGAAAAATAAGAACACATATGCAACTGACAGTTCCTATTTGAAAAATTGCAACGGACCGAAAAAAAAACCGCAAATGGACAAGAACACATTCTATACTAATTGCTCTTCAGAAAAAACGCAAAGGAAAAAAAATCGCCAGTGGGTAGGCGCCCTTACCATAATATTAAAATATACAATTCTCTTTATAAAATGTTCATTTGTGAAAATATATCTAATCTGTAACAAATGTATTCAAAATAACATACTGTATATGTTTTATGCAATAACTTTAATTCAAAAAAGATCATTACATCAAGTAAGGAATTTTAATCTTATAAGGTACTTGTGGGTTATCTAGCACCATTTTAATCAATTCACAAATGATTCACTAATATGTATGCATTAAAAAAATACTATTTCTTAAACTCTTTTTATTTCTCCCAAACATAAATATTTTTAATATTATTTAGGGCTCATTCAGACGAATGCTGTCCACACACGTTAGTGGAGCGCGCAGGACGTGCGTTCACATGAATGATTGTTAGACGCATCTAACAAAGATAGGAAATGCGAGTGCAAAGTCGCATCTAAGCTCCGTTGAGCGCAAAAAGATAGGACCTGTCCTATCTTTGCTGTGTGCTTTCCTTACACTTCTAAGGGAACTGGAAAGCATGCACCACGCACTTCGGATTGTGTGAACGAACTACTCGATGTCAGTAATAGATGGTGTCATACGGTATGGGAGCTGACTGCCATAGCTAACTTCTTTCCCACTGAAATCAATTGGAGTTGAAGACTGCTATTAGACCTCCAACATTTCCACCTCAGACACTGTGGTTGGACGCAAAAGTCTAATAACCTCTTGAAATATAAGCCCTACCCTGAAAATAAGCCCTAGCTACACTACATGAAAAAAGCAATACTTCCCTAGCAGGCGCTGTCCAGGTCTCTCCCAATGCCCTCCAGTGCTCCTGCAGGCTTCTGTGCAGTTCTCTACGCTGACGGAGCATGTCTTGCTGGTGATTGGGCTTGAATACCCCGTCTTCAGCAAGTGATTGGTCTGATTGGTTCATGAGCGCCACCTCAGCCAATCAGAGCTGGCACTCTAAGGCCATAAATATGATTGCATTTGTAGCAGCTATGCAGCATCAAGAGATGCCAAAAAGTAATGTGATAGTCAAGAAGAGATACGCTGGAGATGTACATGGATATGTTGGTGATGGATGCCACGTGATAAACAATATTGTTTGACTGTTCTCAGTAAGAGAAATCAAGTAAACTTGTAGATATCTATTATAGCGAGCTTTCGAACCTACTTAGATTTCTTCCTAATGAAATAGATCTGAAGAAGCATATATATATATTTATTTATATATTGTGACAAGGTGGTGCACAAAATGGCTTGCAGGAGGCTGTGAACAGACCTTCTGTGTACTGGAGGGTGTGCCAATCCGCAGGGACAGCTGTACGCATTTGTCTGGAGGAGCTAAGCTCTTCAGAAACAGTCAGTCCCATGCTGAAAGCTAGCTGCAGTAGCAGAACCAGGAATCAGGGCCCGTCACGTGTCTGACAGTGGAAGACGCCTTCTAGACACCCTGGGATAGTGAAAGGGACCCTTTGGGTTAGAAACCCTGAAACCATATTATGTTCCAGTAAAATTGTATTATGTTCTAGTACGTGTTTGCTGTGTGTTTAATAAAACTGGTGGAAGTCAGAATTTGAAGTAATCCGGTGGTCCTGAGCATTTATGCATGCGGTGCCAATCCCCTTGATTGGAGAGGATAGCGATCTCAGATAGCAAGTAACCCGCCAGGTAGCCATAATATATACACTATATGTATATATATATATATATATATATATATATATATATATATATATATATATATATAGTCCTCCAGGGGAGGGGCGGCAGTGACACACAGAACGAGAAATTGGAATAAAACTTCTGTTTTATTTTCCAGCACAGCAAGACAGAAAATAAAGTCCTTCAAAGTAGCAGAGGCACCACGCAGGGTGCTCAAGTCAATACAAAACTGTAATCGCAAGTTGCAGCATACAAGGTGGTCAGAGGCTTCCTCCTCAGACTGTTAGCCTGTATGCCTCTCCTCAGGCTGTTAGGCTGTACAGCCACACAAACGATCCACATGACATAGTCCATTCAAATCTGCACCACGCAGGGTGCTCAGGCCCACCAGGCAAGTGATAGCACCTCAAGCTGCTAGACACTGACTCCTGGGAGCTGTAGCTACAGGAGCTGTAAGCCTGAGGTCCAGTGCAGAACAGGCTGTGTCATCACGAGTCTGACAGGAGAGGACACCCCCTAGATTTCCTGGTTGGGGTAAGTGACAGTGACACTGTGAGTTAAAAACCCAGAAGTTATGTTAGATTTGTATGTGCAATGTTTAAGTATTGTGAATATTTGCTGTGAGCACTAAAACTGGTAGAAGTTTTGTACAAATCCGGGTGTCCAGAGTCTCTGTGAGAGTGGTGCCAACTTAGATACTAGCTCCGATGATGTCAGGAGAACAGCACCTAACCACTACAGTGGTCAGGTGGTTGCTTTCCCAAACAAACCAGGAGGACTGCAGACTGCAGTGCTGATTCACCAAAGTAGAGGATGGGTAACTGCTGCTAGTTTTCTTGCTTTCACAGGGTTTATACAAAAAGCATAAAATGGCAGTTACCAATGCGATACCGCCAGATGCAATGTATGTAAGTATTCAATGAAGACAACTACCATCTGTGTCAGTGATACAGTTAATACATTTAAAATAAGCGATTTGTTTGTATAAATTCTTTATTTATACATTTTGGGTAGGATACAGAAAGAAAAAAAGGGAAATCCGCTTATCTGGATCGACACCCAAGAAGCATGTGGGAAAGAAAAACTATTCTTCACTCTGCTGGCGGTGTCTCAAAACTAAAGGCACATATATACACATATGGTTCCCCTGCCCATTACTTTAACCCCTTAATGACACGGCCTATTTTGGCGTTGAGGACCAAGCGATTTTTTGGTATTTTTCCATCTCCATTTTTCAAAAGCCATAACTTTTTTATTTTTCCGTGGACGCGGCCGTATAAGGGCTTGTTTTTTGCGTGGCGATCTGTAGTTTTTACTGGTGCCACTTTTGGGTATATAGACAATATCGTAAAATTTTTATTTATTTTTTTTAATGATAACAGGGAGAGAAAACGCATCAATTCTGCCGTAGATTTTTTTTTTTTTTTTACAGCGTTAATCATGCAGCATAAATGACACACTAAATTTTTTCTGCGGGTCGGTATGGTAACAACGATACCAAAATTGTTATATTTTTTTTAGGTTTTTACACTTTTTTGCAATAAAACCCCCTTTTTTTGGAAATCTTTTTTTTTTCTCTATAGCTGCATTCAAAGTCCTGTAACTTTTTTATTTTTCTATCTACGGAGCTCTTTAAGGGCTTATTTTTTGCGAGACGAGCTGTAGTTTTTATTGGTACCATTTTGGGAAATGTACGGCTTTTTTGATCACTTTTATTGCATTTTTTGTGAGGCAAAATGCTAAAAATTAGCATTTTGCCTCTGTTTTTAAGCGTTTTTTTTTTACGCTTTTTGTCGTACAAAATAAAAAGCGTGTTCAACTTTTTGTACACGTCGTTACAGATGCGTCAATATCCAATATGTGGGGTTTTAGTTTTTTTTCCCTTTTTTTATGCTAATATTAGAAAAAGCATAAAAAAGGGGTTTTTTTACATTTTTTTTTTTACATTTTTCTTTTTTTTACACTTTTCTTTTCTTTTTTTTAAACTATTTGAGTCCCTCTGAGGGACTTACATCACTGTGCCTATGATCGCTGTCATAAGGCATGGCAGAGCTACTGCTCTGCCATGCCTTATCGCTTGTACAGCGATTATAGGCACAGGCAATACAGGACGCCAGTGTCTGGCGTCCTGTTGCCATGGTGACAGGCCGGGCTCTCGCGATAACATTGCGAGTTCCGGCCGGAGACACACAGGGATCGCGATCCCTCTGTGAACTCTTTCCCTGCCGCGATCTACTTAGATCGCAGCAGGGAAGGGGTTAACAGCGGCGGGCGCATCTCCGATGTCCCCCCGCTGCTGGAGCGGGACGCCGGCTGTGACTGACAGCCGGCTCCCGCTGCGGGATAGCGCGGGATCTTATGTGATCTCGTGCTATCTCCAGGACGTACCGGTACGTCCTTTTGCGGGAAGTACCAGGCTCCCGGGACGTAACGGTACGTCCTGGAGCGGGAAGGGGTTAACCCTTTTGGTATGACTTGCAAACCAGGATTAAATCTTTTTTAGGAACCACAATTACTATCACCCCAAAACTACTATTATTAAACTTGAATCCAGCTATTGGCAACATGGGAAAGATAAACTTGTTTCCATTCCTCATAAATGCCGCCAACGTATTAATTTCCAGACATTGGAAAGATGCAGAGCCCCCCGGCATTCAGGAGTGGTACAATGAGCTGAATACCATGAGCAGCTATGAAAAAACTAGATGCCCCCAAGATGAGAATCTGGATAGATATCTGGAGACTTGGAGTAAATGGATATGCTACAAAAACAGACAGAATCTTTTACTTAATAGCAACGCATAGGCTTCCTAATGACAAACCAGTCTCTTGTTGTAAGGGAAAGGGGGAGGAGGGCAGGGCAAAAAAGAGGGAATTTTCACTACCTGACTACATTCAGCATAGATATACTTTCCATTACAATATAAATATTGCATGCCAATGGATAATTAAACAGAATCGTCCACCTTTAAAATAAGAGATTTTATTAACTGTAAGACCAACCATCTAGTATACATAATTAAGTGGGCTACATGCCATTTAATGTATGTAGGATGCACCACCCATAAGCTGAAACAAAGGATGGGTGAACATATTTCAGACATTCGTGACTAATAAAAATAAGAACATTTCTGGTACGGCTAGGCACTTTGCACAAGGGTAGTATCGCTAGCTTTAGATTTCATGGGATAGAGCAAATATATAGAACAGCTCAGGGGGGCAACTGGCATAAAATGGAGCTTCTGGATGTTGAAATTGAATAGTGTTTCCGTTTGCAATGTAGGTAAGATTTAATGTACTTATATTGAAAGAACATTTATAAGGAAGTTTGTATAGGATCTGATATTTGATGTCGATTGGTTAAAACAGGGTCATATGACCATTAACCCCTTAATGACGCAGCCCCTTTTTTTCCCCCATTTTCGTTTTTTCCTCCCCCCCCTTTAAAAAAAATCGTAGCTCCTTTATTTATTCATCGACGTCGCTGTATGAGGGCTTGTTTTTTGCGGGCCGAGTTGTATTTTTCAATGGTGCTATTTAAAGCACCATATAATGTACTGAAAAACGTTTAAAAAATTCTAAGTGGAGTAAAATAAAAAAACGACATACCGACACTTTTCAGTGCGTCTTGTTTCTACGGTGCACAAACTGCAACAAAAGCGAAATAATAACTTTATTCTATGGGTCAGTACGATTGCTACGATACCAAACTTGTATAGGTTTTTTTACTGTACTACTCTTTTTTTTTTCAAAGATATTTACTTTTTGCAATTATTTTCTGCGGTCATTTTGTGTGCGCAATAACTTTTTAATTTTCCCGTCAACGTAATTGAGCAAGGGCTCATTTTTTGCGGGATGTCCTATAGTTTCAGATATTACCAATTCGGAATACATACGACTTTTTGATCGCTTTTTTGTATTTTTTATGTGAGGCAGGGTGACTGAGAATTTCTGGTGTTATTTTTTTTTTTCGGACGATGTTCACCGTTTGGGGTAAATAATGTGCTATTTTGATAGATCAGACTTTTACGGACGCGGTAATACAAAATATGTATTTTTATTTTATGATTTAGATTTTTTTAATTATAGATATGGCAAAAAGGGCCTGATTTAAACTTTTATTACTTTTTTTTTTTACAATTAATAAAGCTTTATTAAACTTTTTTTTACTTTTCTTTTAAGTCCCCCTGGAGGACTACAACATGCGATGCTTTGATCGCTCCTGCAGTATGACGTAATGCTACAGAATTACGTCATACTGCAATTTGACAGGCAGCGAATAAAGCCACCCCACGGGGATGGCTTGATAGGCAGTCACCTAAGGCCCCAGCTGCCATGACACCTGCATGATGGCTCCCCCGATCTCACCACGGGAGGGGGGGGGGCGTACGGGACCCCTGAACACCGTTCGGGGATTTATATGCCGCTGTCAGAATTGACAGCGACATTTAAGGGGGTTAATAGCGGCCGATCGTGGCTATTGCCCGCAAACCTTCTTCATACATACCCTGATGCTCCAGGACGCAAATGTACGTCCTGGACCGGGAAGGGGTTAATCAACGATGATTTACAGCTGGTTTTGATTTTAAATAGTCTCGCTTGAAATGCATACAGTAGATCTATGCCTATGTAGGTCTATGCCTATGTTTTGGAAGATTATGCAAGCAACTATGATTTAATTGTGGATTAAGGAAATACATTTCAATTTTATTTAAAGTGTTGTATTTAATCTTTTTCCTTGTTATTTGTTTACACTTGGAGTCCACTGGTGATTATCTACGCACCTTCTCAGTGATCAGAATGGAGCTTAGCGAGTTCTGGAGGAGAAAGATGTGAGGTGAGCTGACTTTATTTTCATATAATGCAAGAATAAAAGGGTTTCTAGAAACGTGGGTGGTCGAAGTATTACCCAAGGTAGCAGCAGAAATCTCTGATTTACTAGGCAAGGAGAGAGCACTCAAGAGTTCCATTGAAAGAACCCATTGTGCACTTAAGCCCAAGAAAAATGAACCATCTTTGTCCCTGAGGGATAATCAGTACACAATTTTTTAGCCATAACAGACCCCAGACCCCATTTCCTCCCCCTGGGTGAAAGTGATAGGTGCTTGACCAATCAGGAAAACATCTCCACCTTCCTCAGATGTCCTCGGCATCCAACCTTGACTTTGTTCTCTCTGCTTTGAGACCCGCCGACAGGTAGTATGCAGAGTGTAAAACAGGCCTGCATTGCCTGGTTTAACCCCTTCCCGCTCCAAGACATACCGGTACGTCATGGAGCCGCGGGGTATGTATGAAGAGAGGTTGCGTAGCAACCTCTCTTCATACAGTGCGGGCGTCAGCTGTTTACAACAGTTGACACCCGCGGGCAATAACCGCAATCGGCCGTGCGGCCAATCGTGGCTATTCACCATTTAAATGCCGCTGTCAATTCTGACAGCGGCATTTAAATCCCCGAACGATGTTCGGGGGTCCCGCACAGCCCACCCGCGGTGAGATCGGGGGAGCCGTGCAGGTATCATGGCAGCCGGAGGCCTAATGAAATACCCCAGGGCTGCCTTACCGGACTGCCTATCAAGCCATCCCCGTGGGGTGGCTTGATAGACTGCCTGTGAAAAAGCAGTATGACGTAATGCTATAGCATTACGTCATACTGCAGGAGCGATCAAAGCATCGCATGTTAAATTCCCCCAGGGGGACTTCAAAGTAATGTAAAAAAAAATCAATAATTTTTTTTTTATTGTAAAAAAAAAAAAAGTTGTAAAAGTTTAAATCACCCCCCCTTTTGCCATATCTATTATTAAAAAATCTAAATCATACAATAAAAATATGTATTTGGTATCACCGCGCCCGTAAAAGTCCGGTAAAAGTACCGTAAAAGTAGCGCATTATTTTTCCCGCATGGTGAACGTTGTCCGAAAAATAAAATAAAGAACGCCAGGAATGCACTTTTTTAGTTACCCTGTCTCCCAGAAAAAACGCAATAAGAAGCGATCAAAAAGTCGTAGGAATTTTAAATTGGAACTATCAGAAACTACAGGACATCCCGCAGAAAATGAGGCCTTGACCAACTACGTCGACGGAAAAATAAAAAAGTTATCGCGGGCACAAAATGACCGCAGAAAATAATTGAAAAACATTAAATGTCTTTGAAAAAAAAAAAAGAGTAGTATAGTAAAAAAAACTATACAAGTTTGGTATCGTAGTAATCGTACCGACCCATAGAATAAAGTTAGCATGTCGCTTTTGCTGCCGTTTGTGCCCCGTAGAAACAAGACGCACTGAAAGATGGCGAAATGTCATTTGTTTTCATTTTACTCCACTTAGAATTTTTTTAAAGTTTTTCAGTACATTATATGGTGCTTTAAATAGCACCATTGAAAAATACAACTCGTCCCGCAAAAAACAAGCCCTCATACAGCAACGTCGATGGATAAATAAAGGGGGAGGAAAAACGAAAATGGAAAAAGAAAAAGGGGCCTCGTCATTAAGGGCCCGTTCAGACGAGCGTGTTTTCGCGCGCATATACGCGCGCACAAAACTGCGCTCCTATATAAAACTATGGAGTTCCTATGAAGTGTTCACATGGGCGTGTTTTTAGCGCGTGCGAACGCGCGCAGCAACGAATAAAGGACATGCGTACCAGTTTGCTCCGTACTGCGCTGCTCTTAACATTGGCTCCTATGGGACACGCTGCACGCAGCCAACATCACATTTGCTAACACGCATATGTAAAGCACGGACCTTCGTTCACGCGCATTTTTGCGCGCACGTTCAAACGCGCGCATACGCTCGTGTGAACGGACCCTAAGGGGTTAAATAACTACTAGGTGGAAGAATTACTCTATAGGGGACCGTGAATTTTGGAGGTATCTGCTGGAGGGAGATTGTTATTCCATCGTAATTTGCACCAACCACAAAAATCTGACGTATCTTCAAACCACACAGCGGCTTAACCACCGTCAAGCTCGGTGGTCCTTGTTTTTCGCACGGTTCGATTATTATATTGTATTTTCGGCCCGCCGACCAAAATATTAAAGCTGACACGCTATCCAGAGTATTTGACACTGAGGAGTCTCTGCAATTTATCATCAAACCTGCCAATTTGGTAACCGTAGCTTCTGTTTGGGTTAAGGATATCCCACTGTTTGTCCCTGAGGCGAAGAGAAAAGGTGTCCTGTCCTGGGGTCACTGTTCCAAATTAGTTTGCCATTCTAGGCAATGCAAGACTAGTGATTTAATTCACCATCAGTACTTGTGGCCGTCCATGATGAAGGATATCTACAATTTCTTGCCTTTCTGCACTTCCTGCACCCAGTATAAACTGCAGAAACTGAGACTTGCAGGCCTGTTGTGTCCGTTACTTATACCAGAGGCTCCATGGCAGCATATTGCCATGGACTTTATTACAGATTTACCTCCGTTCAGAGGCTAGACTGTTATATGGATGGTAGTGGACCGATTTTCTAAAATGGCACATTTTGTGCCTCTGCCCGGTTTACTGTCCGCCAGTCAACTTGCCAAAAAATTAATTGATCACATTTTCTACCTCCATGGCTTTCCTAAGCATCTTGTGTCGGATAGAGGGGTGCAATTTACATCCAAATTTTGGAGATCTCTTTGTAAATTGATGGATATATCATTAGACTTCTCTTCGGCCTATCATCTGGGCAGGTGAAGCGCACCAACCAAATCCTGCCTGGATATCTCTATAGGCGGCAGCGTGTGAGCGGTTGCGCATAGGCGGCCATCGTGTGAGCGGTTGCGCATAGGCGGCCATCGTGTGAGCGGTTGCGCATAGGCGTCAGCGTGTGAGCGGTTGCGCATAGGCGTCAGCATGTGAGCGGGTGCGCATAGGCGGCAGCGTGTGAGCAGTTGCGCATAAGCAGCAGCGTGTGAGCGGTTGCACATAGGCGGCAGCGTGTGAGCGGTTGCGCATAGGCGGCAGCGTGTGAGCGGAGTGTGAGCAAGTCTATCTTCACTACTTCCGTAATTTAATTGTAGATCCCCATTAGGATGAGCTCCATGCTTGGCAATGTCATCTAGTGTACTACTTGTGTAATGTATGCGGTCCTTAATCAGCCAATCGAGGGTGCATACTGTTGTGCAAGATGCGTGCTTCTAATGCGTGCTTTAGAAGCCCAAATCCTGGATCTAAATGGGCAACTGGCCTCCTGATTGGCTGGAATCGGCACACGTGACAGGGGCAGAGCTACGCGATGACGCGTAGAAGGGGGTGGAGCCAGAATGCCGCTCGTGCCGGGCCGAACAGATGGGAGAAGACCCTTCTGCGCAAGCGCGTCTAATCGGGAGATTAGACGCTGAAATTAGACGGAGCCATGGAGACGGGGACGCCAGCGCAGGGAAGGTAAGTGAATAACTTCTGTATGGCTCATATTTAATGCACGATGTATATTACAAAGTGCATTAATATGGCCATACAGAAGTACTTAACCCCACTTGCTTTCGCGAGACAACTACTTTAAGCTATACACCTGATACATTTTTCGTGTTTTGGTGTTAAATATATTAAAAAGCTGAGTTTTAATTCTTCGTTCACCCTCTTATGGTTCTTGACTGTTCATTTGGGTGAAGTTTTCTATAGAGAGTACAATTGCTCTACTGTTTTATTCTATTTGATATGTTTCTGGGTATGGCAGGTTTTTTATAGGTGGCCTGCACACTGACTCCTGGCTATCTGAAGTAAAAGAAGTGTTTTTAGACAGGGCATTTGTTCAGAGGAAATATGCTCCATCTTTTAAGGCAGCCTTTACATATTACTAAAATATATTATAAAGATCAGATCTCTTCCTTGTAGGAAGTGCAAAGTCTAGAAAATGGTCTAAGACAAGGCATAGTTCTCCGTTCTCTCCTTATCTCATTCATCCCACCTATCAGATTTAGAAACAGATCTTTTATATCTAAGTGAGAAAGGGGGGCGACAAATAATTTGTGGCATTTTATGCAGCTTTTTGATGAGGAAAAACTAAATTTGGAACAGTTTAATAGTAGATTCGAGGAACAGATTGAAATTTTACGAAAATGTAGTCAAGAACCTGGACTTGTCAATAAAAAAAGCAAGTTAAAAGCACGTTGCAGCATTTCCAGGCCACGACACTCACAGGATTTCAGGGATAACAAGGCATATCTGTTCCATGAGAATACATCTGTAAGGCAGGACTTTGAGACTAATTTGTCCTCTACGGAAACGGATCTGTCTGACACAGATAGAGATCCCTAGAAACTAGGAGCAGGGGGAAGGGACAAAGGGGAAGAGATTGGGGAGTTAATTATAAAAATCAGCACAAGCACAATGTAAATAGGCATAAAATATTATCTGGGGCATTGCATTCACTATCCTAGCAGTGTATAACCTGGTTAATTGCCCAGACATCTAATCAACATAACATAATGCAAACATATGTGAAAAACAATATTGGCTGCTGGACACCTCTATAAATAAGGGAAGAGTTCTCCACACTGCTGAAACAGTGTAAAACAATTTCTTCAGGCTGAGAGGACTGAAGTTATAGGGGCTGTCTTAACTTGCTCCCAGTGAGGAGCTGGAAGTGTAATAGGAGGCATTGCTCCTATTGATTTCCATGGGGGTGAAGTTGGCTTGTAGCGTGTTACCGCTGGATAGGAGCCGTGGGTGTAGTAGTCGTACAGATCACTAGAGAGTAGTCAGGATAGCCAGAAGTCATTACCGGGAAGTTTCAGGTCGCAATACAGATGGAGAAGGCAGGTAGCGTTGTTGGGAGGAAAGCCATGAGTTGTTATTGGGAAGTCTTGGGTTGCAGTACAGATGGAGGAGGAGGGTAGCGTTGTTGGGAGGAAAGCCAGAAGACATAATTGGGAAGTCTTCAAGTCACTTATAGCAGAGAAGGAGGAAAGGAGCTGGATCATGGCTGTGGAGCACAATAATTACACACTGACAGAGTGGCAGGGCCAGGATTTTATAGTGAGCTTAATCAGGAACCAGGCAGAGCTAGAACAGGGACTGGGTTTGCAGGATCAGGGGACAAGGCAAAAGTTATGCAGAGAAACCTTCCAAAGGTCTGGATGGCTCAGTAGGGAGACCTATTGACTGAAGTGCAGGAGGTCCCAGGTTCGATCGCTGACATGGCTATTACATTTCTAGCCCTGAACACCTATGGCCATGTCTGGAAAAATCAGTTGATTGTGGGGACCCCAAGTGACAGGCCCCCATCTGTCAATAACTGATGACCTATTCTGAGAATACTAATGAAAGATGAGGAGAAAAAAGATGAAACAGCATGTACTTGTGAGTTTCAAAGTCTATAAACTGATATTTTGGATAGGGAATTTCTTCCACTCCCTTTAGGGCTCCCACCCACTTGCGTTTTTTTAACGCTGCGATATCGCTGCATTTTCTTAAGGCTATTGTCAATGGGACTTTCTAATGTTAAAAACGCGTCGCACAAAAATCACAAAGCACAAACTTGTGATGCGTTTTTAACATTAGAAAGTCCTATTGACAATCGCCTCAAGAAAATGCATGATATCGCAGGGTTAAAAAAACCGCAAGTGGGTAAAAGCCCTTAACCTGGGTTCTCACACGCCGGATTCCCGGCAGAAATCGCGCAGTTTGGCCGCAGCGAAAAACCGCGAGATTTCTGCTGGGAGAAGCGCTGCTTCAAAACCCGCGGCACTTAGCCACGAGTTTTAAGGCGACCCGGCCGCTCGCTCTTCCGCTGCGGCCGCAGCGGAGGAAGAAAAAGAATCAGCATGCTGCGGCCGGCTAATCCGCGCCGCAGTGCCGGCTTTGCCGCGGCGGATTTGCCGTCCCGTGTGGATGAGATTTCTGAGAAATCTCGTTCACATGGCTGGCTAATCGCGGGATTAGCAGCCGCAGGCGGATTTGCCGCGGTGAAATTCCGGACGGAATTTTCGCGGTAAATCCGCCCGTGTGAACCTAGCCTTAGTCTATATATGGGAGTGAGATTACTCAATTCCTGATGAGTATGAGAGGATGCAGCCAGTCCACAAAACATCACACCTTCCCAGGAAGATGGAGTAAATGTAGGAAAAAAGTGGATATAGGCGCAATCCTTTTTCTTAAAGAGGTATGAGGCCTATTTTTTGATCTCAACTACTCTGCTTTTCTTAAGAATAAATCCAGCATACAATAAATGTCTTTTGGGGCTGTTCACTATTTTAGCTGGGGACACACAGTCAGAATTGGAGTGTTCTCTTTACAGAGAAGTGGAGCATTATTCTGAGGAAAGGTCATCAGTAAAGTCCCAGAATACCCCTTTAAGCAAAACAGCAAGTTTTTCTCCTTAGGAGATCAATAAAAGGTGATGGCATAACAGCCAGAAGGACCCACATAGGAACAGAGCATTTCCTATCCTAAGTGACTGGTACAAATTGACAAATTACATATAGGTGTAGCAGAGTATGTCCTTTAAGAGATGCATAGCCACACTTTGTGAATTAATTTACAAGGTTGTGTTCATTATAGTACAGTACATCTCATGGCTACCAATGCTTGCAGATGACATATCAAGTCTACTGACATGTCTGTTTAACAAACTCTTATATTCCCCATATATATCATATATAACATCTTTTCTATGTTTTGCATTTTTCCTCTATTATTTCTCCAAAAAGAGCAGGAAAAAATGGATAACTGAGTCAGATACTTATATACCTAAGGTTGAAAAAAGGCACAGGACCGTCTAGTCCAATCGACTGTATAATCCCATTGATCACCCATGAAATGGACATCAATTGCCCCATATTAGTTGAAACATTCCTACGCCACTTCAAATATAGCAATCAAAGTCCCAGATCCCTCTTGAGTTTGTTCATTGAATCAATCGTCACACAATATTTTGTGCAATGTCAGCTGACCCAAATAGCCCAAAAGAAACTGGAGCATGGCACCAATGCAACAGGCAAGGATGTAGTCAGCATAACAGGTCAAGGTTGAGGCAAGCGGAGTTGATGCAATGTGGTATTCAGACTGAAGGTCAGAGCAGGCAGCAATCAGGTAAGATATAGTCAGAAAACAGGCCAAAGTCGGGACAGCTAGAGTTTGGGAAAGTTGGGTAGCAGACAGAGGGTCAAAACCCAGTAACAAACAGTAAACAGGAACACAACCTCGGAAGGATGGAAGGCTGAGTCGACCTCAAGCCGGCTACCTGAACCATGCTGGGATTGAACTCCCAACCATTAGGCATTGTTCAGGTAGCCGGCTCAAGGTCGACTCAGCCTTCCATCCTTTTGAGTTCAGTAAAATGAGTACCCAGCCTGGTGGGGTATAATAATTAAATGAAAGCGCTGTGGAATGGGTTGGCGCTATACAAATAACAAGCCTTTTGGGGGGGGGGGGGGGACTAGAAACTTTTTGCTCAGATAGCTTCCTGTGAGGTGAGTAACCTGAAATAAAACTGGTAGGAGACAGGAAATCTTAGTGCATGCATTGGCCCTTTAAGTGACAGGCTAAGTGTGCCCATAAGCCCTATAGGCAGAGACAGCAACCAGTGGAACAGTGTGGTATCTGAGGCACAGAAGATGGGGAGTAGGAGGATGCAAACAGCCATGGGTAGGGAGAGGAGACAGAGATCTCCATCAATGGTGGCTGGCAGTCATAACGGGGAGGAGGCAAGATAGTGTAGACTGTGACTTTGGGCTAAGTAATAAAATTGGGGAAAGCGAACAATGAAGGGTGAGGACTATTATTATGGATACTAGGAAAAGGAGATAAGGAAAAACATATACAGTAAAGTGCATTCATATGCCAGAAGCATCACTGAAAAGATTGAGAAACTAGAATTGTTAATGATGGAAGTGAAATGTGGCAGAGTGGGGATAAGTGAGACATGGCTGGATGATAGCTATGAGTGTGCTGGTAATTTACAAGATTAGGAAGGTTTAGACCTTATTATTGGTGTATGTCCAGCTTTCCATTATGAGGCTCTGTTAGAGTTTTAATTAAGCCTGCCCCAGGTGTCAGGGAGTCCAAGGATCCCCTCAGCTGAAAGCATTTCATCCAGGCTCTGGAGGGATGCGAGTCTCTACAAATTACTCAACATAGGTCTCAACCCCTATGTGCCGGCCAAGTCTCTCAAGCATGGAATAGGATTTGAGGGGGTGAGGTGATAAGTTAGGGAAGTCCCTAAGCAAACTGCCCGGAATCCAAAATACCCCCTGTGTAAACATGGGGGCCGTGTCATATTCTATATCAACGCAAAGCTTGGACGTCTGGTGCTTGAGGAGATTCAAAACACAGTTTACTATATTGGCCTTGTAGTGTAGAGAGAAATCTGGGAGACTGAGACCCCCTGCTTCTTTTGCGGACACTATAATTTAATCGTGGCCTACAAACCCTCCAAACAAAGCTAGTTATTAGGGCATGTATACGTAACAGAAATAGTCTGGGTAAACGAATTGGAAGTGCCTGGCATAAGTACAAAAGCTTTGGAAGGGAGTCTATTTTAGCAGAATTTATTCATCCACACCAGGACAGGATGAGTGGGTTCCATTTGTTTAGATCTTTTTCAAAGCCGGTTTTAAAAAAGGTTTAAATTTTTACAAATAAATGGAAAAGGGATCAACTGGGAATTGGATACCTAAGTATTTAATGGCAGAATTTTGCCATCTTAATGGAAATTGCTTCTATAGGAGCAACACCTCGGTCTGCGGCAGGGTGACATTCAGGATCTCTGTTTTATGAAGATTAATTTTAAAGTTACCTGCTACACTAAATTTATTGATCTCTTGTAGCAAAACAGGCATACCCACGCTTGGGCAAGATAAGTAAAGGAGAAGGTTGTTCACGAAGGGGGACAGCTTATAGTCTGTATGACTCACTACTACTCCTCTAATGGAGTTGTTCCATCTGATAGCGCTGGCAATTGTTAGGGCATATAAAAGCGGCGGACAACGTACAACCCTGCCTTGTTTCATTTTAAATGCTAAAAGAATCCGATAAAGACCCATTAACTATGACCCTGGCGAATGGATTGTTGTACAAAGCCCTGATGCGAGACCCCAGCCCCACCCCCCACAAGAGGGTCCTCCAAGAGCTCCCACCTCACTCTGTCAAAGGTTTTCTCCATGTCCACTCGTCAACTGCCATGAGGCAGAGTGGGGACCCCACATGCTGGGCCCTCGATACCAAGGACATATTTTTTATTATATTATCCCTGCCCTCTCTTCCAAAAAAAGCCCATCTGGTCCCTATGAATCAACTCCCAGAATGGAGGGTTGTAATCAAGTCGATATCAATTTTTCAAACAGCTTTAAATCAATATTTATGAGCAAAATGGGGCGATAATTTTCGCAAACTGAGACATATTATTCCCGTTTAGGTAATGCTACCAGATAAACCTGCAGAGTCTAAGCAGGAAAGGCACAGCCCCTTGATTGGTCATTTTTTCAATAAGGATGTTGATGAAATGCTTTGTTAAAAGCTTTACTAAAGTCAATACTATATCTACCGTATTTCCCTGATCAACCCAGTCTGTGATTCTGTCATAGAAGAAAATTAGATTAGTCTGGCTTGTTACATACCCATGCTGGCTCTGGTTAATTACTGCATTGTCATCCCAGTACTTGCATACATGCTGTTTAATAATTTGTTCAAAGAGCTTTCCCGGTATAAAAGTCAGGCTCACAGGACTGTAGTCTCCTGATTCCACCTTCTTCCCTTTTTCTCCTATTCTCCAGGAGTTTTTAAAGATTACAGTGAGTGATTCAGCAATTACCTCCGCTGCTTCCTTTAGTATCCTAGGATGTAATTCATCGGGACCTGGAGACTTGAATTCATTTGTTAGCTAAGTGTTCACTCACCATCTCTTTGCTTATAGATAGCCTGCATTCTTTTATTCCTTCAACAGCACAGAGATCAATTGATGTTACATTTACTTTCTTTACAGATACAAAATAGGAATTTAAAATTTCACCCTTCTCAACATAATTTTTAACCAATCATTTTGTATACATCCTATAGCATCTTTGACTTTTCTTTTTGCTTTTCACACACACCCCACATCCTTTTTTATTTCTTTTGCCCTCTCTTGCAAGCCTCAATTCATTATTAGCTTTAGCTATTCTGACGCTTGCCCTACATTTTCTGCAGACCTTATTATATTCTTCCTTAAATATGCCCTCCTCTTTCCATTTGCTAAACATATTTTCTTCCTTTTTAGCATGTATGTAAGTTCTATGTTTACATATCCTTGTCTTTAAATCCTTTCCATGCTTTCTTCGTTTAGGGATTGAGTTTTCTCAGGTCTTCCTCCCTTTGTTATCCAAAATTTAATGATAGCATAATCACTGCCTCCCACCGATACTTCCTCAAACATTTCCCCCGTTTTCTCTTTCAGAAAATACAGTTGTCAGCAATAGCGGATAAGAATTTGTTGGACGCATTACTTTTTCCTCAGAGAGATTCCCAACAAATCTCTGGTTAGTTTAATTCTCCCATAATCATTATGTTGTACATTTTTGAAAACTTGGCCATCTGATGTCGATAGAGTTTATCCATATCTTCTGCTTGTCCAGGGGGCCTATAGTAAATGCCTACAATGGTGTCCTTTCTGTTGTTCTCTCCTTGTATTTTTACCCCAACAGTTTCTACACAACTATTATTCTCTAAAGTTGAAATCTCTGTAAAGATGTATGCTTTTCTAACATATAATTCAATATCTTCTCCACTATTATTACACCTGTTTCTTATAAATTGGTTGCAACTAGAGATGAGCGAGCATACTCGCTAAGGGCAATGTCTCGATCGAGCATTGCCTTTAGTGAGTACCTGCCCGCTCGGGAGCAAAGATTCAGCTGCCAGCGGCGGGGGAGAGCGGGGAGGAACGGAGGGGAGATCTCTCTCTGCCTCTCCCCCCCCCCCCCCCCCCGTTCATGGCCGCAACTCACCTGTCACCCTCGCCGGCAGCCGAACCTTTTCTTCCAAGCGGGGAGATACTCTTTAAGGACAATGCTCGATCGAGCAGTTGTCCTTAGCGAGTATGCTCGCTCATCTCTAGTTGCATCGTTCAAGTCTTGTATTCCAATCATGTGTATCATCTCACTGAATTTCTATGATACCTATAACATCATATTTCTCTTCCTGTTAGGAGTTCTCATTCTCATTGTTTGCTTCCCATGCTCTGTGCATTTGTATAGAAACATTTTAATTTGTGATTGGTGTCTTGTCTTTCTCCACTACTTTCCTTCAGAATTTTTTTGTTTTTCCACTTCTTATAGCAAGGTTCTCAATTGTATTCATTAGCTATATATTTTTGCCTGGATTTTCACTTACCTTCCATATTATTCTAGCTTGCACAAAAAAAAGGTGCTGCAATTTTTCAGTCTCGCAGCGTTGCTGCAAGAGAAGAATCGTCCATGTAAATACACCCTTTCCAAAAAGTAGGTTGTATTTTCGTGCACGTTTTGTGTGCCTCGCAACGCATAAAACTCGCACAATTTTTCTTGCCCATGTGAATGCACCCAGATAGTGATCACGACCTAACAAGTTTTCATTTATTAAGGACCCATTCACACAGGCAGTAAATTCTGCAGAATTTCTGCTAACTGAAGTTTTACATGAACATGGAATAATTCTTTGCTATATTAAGTATATCCAAGATCACAGTGTGACAACCCAAGTTGGTCTAAGTAAATAACATAAGAAATTTTAATGAAATCAATTAAAAAAATTTACACAGTTAATTTTTTTTTTATTTTGTAGGTGAAGAAAAATAAAGCACATACACAGCATCACTGTAATCACCATGGCCCATATAATTACCTCTCTACTGTGACTCAACATAACCCACTATACCAAGAACAATATTACCAATAAGAACACTATATAAGGGGCAAATAATACCGCCACACCATGAGCACATATTACCACCACGTAGTGATTAATACCAACATACTATAACTGAATAACCACAACATAGAGCAATACTACCAGTAATGACACTATATAAGGACCAAACAATACTTGTAGACCATGACCACATAATGCCACCATATTTTGCTGAAAAGAACCACTATACATTGACCAATGTTATCCCCCTCGCTACACAAACACACACAGTGACCATATAACTGTATATACTAGATCTACACAGGTGCCTTGCAGACCATCTAAATAATTAGAGTACCATTATATCCAGAGATCACAGGTGACATCCCCTCTGACTGGAGTTGTTCACTTTCCATTTTTCCTTACCTGGCCCACACTGTAATGACCACAACTTCCGGTCATAAGTTGTCTGCAGAATTTGACACCAATATCTTTGACTAGGGATGTCATTTTCCAAACTTTTATATAATCTGCTCATTCATAGTGCTCCTGGTAGTAGTAATGCCACTTGAGGTGACCCACTTGATGATAGCATCCCTTTTTTGTACTCCCTGAAAGAGTTAAAACTGGAAATTTTCTGGGCGTCATGGTGGAGGGGGTGAGGAAAATGTCAGTCTATTAAATGCCTTCTTCTGACCTGTACTGATACAGGAAAATCCAGTGACAGATGACATGATTAAAAATCATGTAGAAAATTTTTCTAACGCCGCATTCTGAGACCCTGAACTTTTTCTTTTTCTGTAGATGGGGCTGTATGAGAATGTGTTTTTACTCGGTGAGTTTCAACTTTGATTAGTAATTAGAGATGAGCGAGTATACTCGCTAAGGCACATTACTCGATCGAGTAGTGCCTTAGCCGAGTATCTCCCTGCTCGTCTCTAAAGAGCCGGGGACCGGCGCGGGTGACAGGTGAGTTGCTGCGGGGAGCAGGCGGGAGAGGGAGATCTCCCCTCCATTCCTCCCCGCTCTCCCCCGCCGCTCCCCGCCCCCCGCCTGCCCCCGAATCTTTAGAGATGAGCGGGGAGATACTCAGCTAAGGCACTACTTGATCGAGTAATGTGCCTTAGCGAGTATACTTGCTCATCTCTATTAGTAATGCTTTGGGATACATAAAAATTTGTATTCACTTTTTTTGCCAGTTTTTTTTCTACAGATGGGGGACTTAAAAACTTTAAGAGTTCAGGATAAATTATGTGATATTTGGGTAGCTAAGGATTTTAAGGATACAGCAACATCAATTATGTCTCTATACTGTTTAGAGTTTTTGTAGGAAAAAGTTAGGAGAAGTTTGGTTTTGAACATTTAATATTCTGGTTATATTTCTAAGTTTTTATTAGACATATATTTATATTTTTTAGCTCTGCTAGGGAATTGGAACATGCAATCATTTAATCGCTTATACCATATACTGCAATATCTCTGTATTGCAGTATATTGAACTTTTCATTGTTTCCTATTGAGCCATGCCATAGGAATATGGCACAGTTAAATTAAAGTGTGTTAACAACACATTGGCATTATGTATAAACTCAACATAAAAAGTTCAGTTACTTGGACATCAAACAGTTCAAGTACACAGCAACAAGGGATCAGTCCAAGAATACTATTGTGTAAAGGGTGCTAGTCAATGCTATTTATGCTGGAGATTCCCCTTACACAGCATTAATAAATAGGATTGTCACTAGAAATGTTCTAATAATAAACGGCACAGAGGGCACCATATTGTAGATATCTATGTGAGTTGCCCAGAGGGCATGAACAGTATTGATCTAGAAACTGGATCAATAGAGTAATGAGAAGGAAAGAAGTGGGAAGCAGAAAAGCAACTTTGTGTACTGAGATTTGTCAAAAAAAAGGAAGATAAAATAAGCCAAAGATTGACACAGAGCAATAGGTAAGCAGTGACAGGAAACAACATTTATGCCAGATATAAAGGCAAAAGTGGAAACGTACAAGGGGCTTTGTAAATAAAATCTACAGCAAGAGAAGCAAAATTTTATGTTATTTACACATCCAGAAACTAATGTCAGTTTCAAAAGCACATACTAAAATAGATAGTGCCTCCTTGGACGCATAAAAGAGAAACAGTAAATGCAGACACCTAAGATGATATTGCAACATCACAATTCAAAAATACACCATAAAAAACTGCTCTCACTGCAACACAAAAATTAGGACACATTACCTCTAATGATGCTTATAAAAGTAAAAGCAAATCTTCAATAAATGAGAAACGTTTTTGACCCTTGTGGGTGACAGGACTGGGGGATTTGTGAACTGACCACATATTGAAAAGGCATTTATATCTTGGGTATTTATGGAATTTTTGCAGGGTATGTCATAAATAACAGTGAATAGTGATCCCACGCACACAGGTCTCTCCATTGAGGTCTATGACAGTTACAGAAGAGCTGTTTGCTTCCTTCTATAACTCCCATAGAATTTATTAAAAGGAGCTATGTGCAGTTCCTGCCTCCTCTTCATTGATTTCAATGGGAAAACCCAGCTACCAAAATCACAAGAGTCCTCCCCCCAGTCCTTTTTCTATTTTTTAAAATGCTACCCCCAACTATCAGATACATATGGCATATCCTGAGAAGATGGAAATACTCTTTTGAGTAAAAATATTACAGTTATTTTAACATTTGACCAGCAGACACTTTAAGGCTGGCTTCACATGGGGGGAATTGAAGAAGAATTTCCGTGCAGACCATCTACACGGAAATTCTGCTGCATTATAGTGGCAGGAAAGTGGCCGAGATTTTGAAAATCTCATCCGCATGTTGCGAAAATAATCCGCACAAAACTCGTGTGGAACGTTCCCTGTGGCGCGGAATTCAAATACGCAACATGTTCATCATGTCGCTGCCCCTCTAATGCGGGTGAATTCCACACAGAAATTTGCGATAAAAACACTTTAAAACCCACACCAAATGGTGCAGGTCTGGAGGCAGT
Organism: Eleutherodactylus coqui; assembly: GCF_035609145.1. Lineage (NCBI taxonomy): Eukaryota > Metazoa > Chordata > Amphibia > Anura > Eleutherodactylidae > Eleutherodactylus > Eleutherodactylus coqui. The sequence continues at coordinate 294,574,306 of NC_089837.1, forward strand.
CATTCCGATGCTGATCTGCCATGGGATGACCGCTGCGAACATTCTGCTAAAAATCAGCCCTGTATGAACCCAGCCTTAGGGTGACTAACAACTAGCGGTTTTTTTCCCTGGGAATTCACTGCATTTTTTTCCAGATGTCAATGGGACTTTCTAATGTTAAATTCGCAACACACCAAAAACGCAAGTTGCCGTTTTTGGTGCATTGCGAATTTAACATTAGAAAGTCCCATTGACATCTGGAAAAAACGCAGCGAATTTGCAGTAAAAAAAAAGGCTAGTGGGTTTTTCTGGACTTGAACGAAATGTTAAATGGCTATAAAATAAGGAAAAATTGAATACTCGCCTATCCCTGCCATGTCCAGTGCTGCAGCCATGGTGCCCACCGCACAGAACCTGGAAAAATTGGTGGCCGGTCATGTACTGTTTAATGTGCACATGACCACTCAGCCACTCACAGGTGTCAGCGGTGGTTCTTCTACGGCCACTGAAGCCTGTGACTTGCTGAGCGGTCATGTGCACAAAGTATATCACGTGACCTCTCGCCGCTTCTTCTGGATTCCATGTGGGGAGCACCTCGGCTGAACAGAGAGTGGCATGGAGAGGTTAGTATTCAATTTCTCTTTATTTTAAGGTCGTTTAGCTTTTTTTAAGTTCCAGAAAACCACTTTAAATGTGCATATGTAGTGGGGCAGATTTGATAATATTGTCCTATAGTTAGGGCTCAGTCACACGGGCGTTTTGATGCACAAATTTTTGAACGCATCAGTTATACATTCAAAAATTTGCGTGACCGAAGTGGGGCGTCACGTCGGAAAAAACGCTGCTAGCAGCGTTTATCTGCTCAAGATGAGCGCTGCCCACTATCCACTGCTGCGGCTGTGACAGCTGTATCAGGGGATTCATTGGATGTGAAACCCCTAGATGCTGTCATATCCAAGGGTTTCACCTGTGGTCAATGGGGCCGGGGTGGCAGCTGCGGCAGCCCAGTCGACATACAGAGAACATTGTGATCCTCTGCTACAGCTGTGACAGCTGTGGCAAAGGATTTCTTCATCTCAGCGGGGAGTCCCATTGTCACTGGACACTGTTGAATCCAGTGGAGATGAAGAAATCCTCTGCCACAGCTGTCATATCTCTGGCACAGGAGTGCGATGTTCTCCCATTGAATTCAATGGAGCCAGCGATACAGCCGGCTCCATTGAAAGCAATGGACTTCTGGCAAGCGCTGCAGTGATTTTCGGGGAAGGGCTTAAAATATAAGCCCTTCGCTGAAAATCAATCCAAAAATGTGTAAAAAATAAAAAAAAAATGTATACTCATTTCTCTGCAGCTGCCAGGGCTCAGCCGTCTCCTGCCGGCTCTTCTCCTGCACTGCTCTGAGGATTCTTCAGCAGGCGGGGATTTAAAATCCCTGCCTGCTGAAAGGGCTGCCCCTGATTGGCTGAGCACTGTGACCAATCAAAGGCAGCTCTCAGCTATTGAATAATAGCTGAGAGCTGCCTCTGATTGTTCCCTGCTCTCAGCCAATCAGAGGCAGTACTGACCAATTCATAAATTCAACCGGTGTCCTATAATTTTAGCAGCATGCGTTTGTGCGCATGTAGAATTCGCACATGTGCCCGTTCCCATTGACTGAGCCCTTAGACAGTGCAAACGTAGGGCTCGTTTACACAGGCGTATGCTCCAGATTTATAACAGTGGCTTCACTGCATGATAAATTTATCAACTTTTAAGTGTGTCTGTTCTAACTTAATATCACATATTAGTTGGCTTTGTTTATGCCAAAAATGTGCCAAAATGTGATGTTATCTGCAAAAGTTTCTGGCACGAGTTTGGCATATAACATTACATTTAGGCCACATACCTTTTTTAACAAGCCTCAACCCTTTGTCAAACGAGTCATAAGAAGTACCTGAAAGTGTCTAAAATACCTGTTAAATCCGATACAGGTATAGGCTTTCTTGCAATGTGAGAGTGAGTGAACACGCATGATAATGAAACCAATGATTTTCAATTATTTCATTCTCATTTATGATGTCTTCACTCAACCCTCAAAGTGGTGGAAAAAATCTGCGCTATCGCCCATTGTTTTCAATGGGGCCGGGGCAGCAGCGCCAGACCCATTGAAAACATAGCAAGCACATTGTGCTCCCGACACAGCTGTCACAGCTATGGCAGGGGATTCCTTCTTCCCTATAAAGACAAAGGCCTGGTCATAGAGGAGAGTTATATCTCCTCCAGGTTTCTGCTCTATGTAAAGTAACAGGTAGAGTATCACCTACTGGCTGATTAATCAGGTAAGCCAGTAGGTGGATATAGATGTGTAACTTGAAGTTACTGGACCCCAGTGCAAAATCTGGAACTGGGCCCCCAAGTATAAAACTTAATTGATAGTATTGGTTTTCAATATGGGGAAGATAGACTTTATGGGCCCCCTAAGGCTCATGGTCCCAGATGCTACCGCACCTCCTATATGTACGCCCATGAGTGGATACTTAAGGAGCAGCTAGAGAGGTTAGTAGTTGTTCTGCCTGAGGAACACAGACGTAATGTGTGTGAGCTATACAGAGGACTGTAAATACAGTTGCTCCAGACCTTTTTGTTAGCTGTTAGTGAGGGGTTTCCTGTATTAATTGTATTAGAGAGGCAAGGCTGTTTATTTTTCTGTTTTCTGTAATTTTTGCAACCATGCACAATAAAACTGGCTGTGTGTTAGTACAAACTGACTTCTGGCTGCTGAATCAGTGTTCTGGAGTAAAGATGTGTCCTTTGACAAGCTAATCCCCCTCACATCCCATATATCCTCACATACACATTAAAGTATCATATCTCCTCATATATCACCACATACCCAGTATACCGCCATAAATCTTCATACACCGTCATATACAAAGTATGATGATGATTATCCATTCAGTCGCATCCAACCTTCAGTCACTCTATGTATCAATGTTCTCCACGCATTCCTGTCTTTCACCGCTTCTTTCAGTTCCGCGATTGACATGTTCGTGGTGGCCTTGATTGTATCTAGCCATCATGTTCTTTGTTGTCCTGATCTTCTCTTTCCACTGACTGTGCCAAGCATCAGTACTGTTTCCAGTGAGTTAGCGCACATCATGTGGCAAAAAAAAGAGATTCCCTGTTTGGTGATTCTGCCCTCTAGTGATATTTTCAGTCTGATGCGATATGACACTACCTTGTTTATTGTCATGGCAGTCCAAGGTATCCGAAGCATTCTCCTCCAGCACCATAGATCAAACGCATCAATTTTCCTTCTGTTTGTTTTCCTGAGCGTCCAACTTTTGCAACCATACATCGTTATGGGAAAGACGATTGCATTGACCAGTCTGGTTTTTGTTGCAATGCTAATGTCCTTGCTTTTCCAGATCGCTTCCATTCCTTGCATTGCAATCCTGCCAAATGTAATCCGTCTCTTGATCTCGGGTCCAGATTGCCCATTGCAATCAATTTTGGACCATCTTGATTTCTTCATTGTTAATTTTAATGTTTATTGCACCGTTTGCTAATCAGAGTGACGTCTTTCGATTTCTTGCTGTTGAGGTACAGTCCCAGTTTGCTTTTCCTATTTCACTCATTGGATAAGGTATTCCAGGTCCCTTTAACTTTCTGCTTGCAGCGTGGTGTTGTCTGCATATCGAACGTTGTTGACATTTCTGACACCGATTTCTAATTCATCCAAATTGCATCGCCTCATGATCGTTTCTGCCTATGAATTGAAAAGGACTGGTGATAGAATGTAGCCATACCGTACGTCTTTCTCAATTCCGAACCAATCCATGTTTCCATAAGCTGTTCTGACTGTTGTTTCTTGGTTCTTATAAAGCGACCTTATAAGCCGTTATAGGACGCCCATTTGCTTCAGACACTCCCAAAGCTTGTCATGTTCAACACAATCAAATGCCTTGCTGTAGTCGATGAAACACATGTACACGTCCTTTTGATACTCTCGGGTCTTCTCCATGATCCAGCGCAGGTTCGCGATTTGGTCTCTGGTGCCGCATCCTTTGAAAAAGCCAACTTGAACATCCATCAGTTCCCGTTCAACAATTGTCGCAATCTGTTTTTGTATAATCTTTAAAAGAATTTTGCTCGCGTGAGGTATGAGGGTGATGGTGCGGTAATTGGAACATTCTTGAGTGTCACCTTCTTTGGAAGTGTGATGAAGACAGATCTTGTCCAGTCTTTGGGCCACGATTTGGAGCTCCAGATCTTTTACACAGTATACCCCTATATATACTCATACATCACCACGATGCCAGTGATAGTGGCTATGCAGTGATACATTATGTCTCCTTCTTATACAAATCTCCTATATAATATCTGTTTCTTTCTCATTAAATCTATCAATCGCATGGTTATTTCTAATTTATTACTGCTGTCAGATTTTATTTTCCGGGGTTCAGACAGTGTAAACCTGATCCACTTTGGGCCTGTGTAATTCGGGGGTATTTTGATGAAGTGACATGGAGGTGTGGTTAACACAAAGGAAAGGAGCATAGATCCATAAAAATATTGGACCGTTAATGAATTTTGATTCAGTTGTCCAGTAAAAAAATGTTCAGGGGGATGGCAACCCTGCCATAGAGGCCATGCTATATAATGTTGATAGGTCTGAAGCCATGATTAGCTACCATCATTTACTATTTCCTTTGTAACACTGAATGCTTAAGACTGAGAGACTAGTGAATTTTAGCTACATGAAACTTACCCAACTACTGCATATTTTGCAGTAATGCTCCTTATGACAGTACAGTAAAACCTTGAGCAGCATTGCTCTTAAGTAACACTGTTTTCAACTAAGGTCGATGTGTCAGGGCAGCAGCGGGTCCCTTAAATAAAGTTGCATTCCTCAGATAAGGGCGCCGACCGCTCCATGACCCCGGGCGCCGCTCAGTGAGCCGGCGCGCAGCTGATGCCGGTCACTTTCTGCTTCAGCGCGCGCCTACTCCTCCCCTTCCCCTCTCCACAGTGCACAGTGCCGGCTGAACATTGCTGTGTCTGCTTGCCTCCTGACACAGTACAGCAACTGAATCCTCAAAGTGCCGGCTGAACGCTGCCTGCCTCCTGAATCCCCACTGTAATGCAAAATGTAAGTACTGTACAGATGAGTACTGTACAGTAAAGAAACGTTTGCAAATAAATACTGCAGTCCTATGCCAAAGCACGGATAACACAGTGATACGTACTGCTATAATGATGTCCCTGTAGTCCTATGTTAAAGCACTGTATGCTAAATGTCCAAAAACCTGTTAAATGTTAATTTATTCTTTACAGTTGTGTTTTATATTCATTCAGTATTGTTATTGTTATTGTTTTTGGTATTAAAGACCAGAGTTATTCTCTATTAAATGGGGTTTGGTGTGTTTTTGGAATGTCTAGAACCAATTAATTGGATTTACATTAATTCCTATGGAAATAATGTCCTCAACTAACATTGATTTCTACTAAAGTCTATTGCTTCTGGTCGGATTAATGGCGTTAGTTGAGGTTCTACTGTATAAGCTTTCAGCAGTTGCAATAGGAGATCCAGACACTATTATCTCTAGTTCGCTGATGTTGCCTTTCTAAAACTAAGCAACAAACACAAATTTCATATATTGTACAAGTCAATGAAACAAGTAGAGAGTCAAGAGTAACAAGCATCTGTCTTGTAATGTCTAACATCGGACCAGCACTTTGCTTAATCTTGCCTGCCACTGGCTGAGTTACAGGGCACAATGTCAACAGGAGTGAAATAAGATGGCAGTGATTCATTAGACTAAGAAACAACTTCTGAAAACATGTGGTACTATGGCTTTTTAACCATATGTTATGTTATGTAAAATGGTATTCAATGTTCTATGGATTTGCAATGTGAAGTTAGAATTCTGTCACTTTGTAGGAAGCGTCTTTGTATTTTGCATGAATACATTTGAAATTAAACATATGTGACAGGTTGAGATTACTATTGATATATGCTTACGCACAAGCTGTTCAAGACCATTGTATCTGTTTTCTATTCTCAATATTACATTATTTTCTTAGAGATGGTAAACTAGGGCTTTATTAGAATTAAAGATAGAAAAGGCAATCATTCTGGTTAGCCTTGTGAAGGTGTGTTTTGGCATGGCACATTATGTGAGCCAGTATTGGGGCATTTCAAAACGCTCTTAAATGGACACTGACTTTTCACACAATTTATGCTTATCTAACAGCCAATGTGTGTATCAGTCCTGTAATATCAGTCCTGTAATATACTTGCTTTCATTTTTTTTGTTTTACCATTTAAAACAAATCAAGTTTAAAGTGCCTGCCACTAGGGGTTTCCCTCCCAGTACCTTTGCAATCCACTGCCTGATGGTAGATATTTGGCTTCTCTAGTAGCAGGGACATGGGGATATTGCAAGCTACTGCATGCAACAAAGTGGCAGGCCTTGCAGCTGATTGGATCAAGGCAGCATGGGAAGTGTGGGATAGGAAGTCATGGCTAGCACAGTACTGGCAAAATGGATGCTTAGGACAAGTCCTCACCTGTATGTGGATTGTAAACAGCAGGGTGGTAGAAACAGAGAAACATTTTCATGGAAAATTAATATATAGAACTGAAACTGGGTGCAAACAGCAGCTGTCAATGAAAACCTGGGCTGCTTCTGAAAAGATTTTTGAAAACTCAGGTATGCTTTAATGGTAATTTTTGTTAAGTTGCTGATATCGTGTTTTTCGCCTTTAAGAGGGTTGCAGAATGTGTGTTTTGATGTTGCTCTGTAATTAGTACTCCAAAGATGTCAAGAGTCCCTCCTGAGGCAATTGGAGACATACAAGTTAGTTGACTGCACTCTGAAGTAGTTTAGCTGCTAGAGTAGAAGTCCCCTTCCAGTATGAGGGAGCCTTCACATGAGCGTGTGTGTACATAGGTGCGTACCTAGGTGCGCACCCATGTACGTGCAAAAGCACGCGTGTATGAAAGTCCGTGCATTGCCTTCAACGGAGCCGCGGCTGCTGCCGGCAGCTCCATTAAATATAAGCTCTTCCCTGAAAATCATCCCTTTTAGTGTAAAAATAAATATATATATACTTACCTGTTGGCTGCTGCCGTGTCCCCTGCGGAGATGAAGATCACTTCTGCCACATGCGGCAGATGTTTTCTTCATCCCCGCAGGGATTAAAGAATTCCCTGCTGCACCTGTCACAGATGTGACATATGTGGCAAAGGAGTTCTTCATCAATGAATGACAGGCGAGAGCTGCTTGTGATTGGCTGAGCGCCTCAGCCATTCAGAAGCAGTTCTTTCAGCAGGCGTGAATTTTAATTCCCCGCCTGCTGAAAGAACTTCAGTGCAGAGCCAGAGACAGAGGAGACAGGATGCGGCTGAGCCCCGGCAACTGAAGAAAGGTGAGTATGTTTTTTTCTTTTCTTTTTACACCAGTTTGGGCTGTTTTTTAGGGAAGAGTTTATATTTAAAGCCTTTCTCTGAAAAAAAATTAAGGGGTGCCGGCAGCTGGATCCTCTACCGCAGCTGTCGTCTGTGACAGCTGCAGTAGTGAATTCTTTATTACCCGCAGGGATGAAGAACTCCTTTGCCGCATCTGTCACATCTCTGACCGGTGCAGCAGGAAATTCTTTATTCCCTGCGGGGATGAAGAAAACATCTGCCGCATGTGGCAGATGTGATCTTCATCTCCGCGGGGGACGTGGCAGCGGCGGACAGGTAAGTAAGTATATATATATATTTATTTTTACACTAAAAGGGATGATTTTATATTTAAAGCTCTTCCCTGAAAATCACTTCAGGGGTGCCAGCAGACCATTGCCTTCAATGGAGCCGCCAGCAGCAGCCGTGGCTCCATTCAAGGAAATGCGTGCAGGACCTATGGTGCACACATGTCCTATCTTTACAGGTGCACACCATAGGGAATTCAGTGGTTGTAATAGACGCGTGTTTTTGTGCACGCGTATGCACACACATAAACATGCTTGTGTGAAGGCTCACTAAGAAAGCACTCCAATATGCAATTGCTGATGTGAAAGTTTTATTAGGCAATCCAAAATATGTAACTTTTCAGTCTGCCCACTTATGCAGACCATTATCAAACACAATTGCTAATGATAGTAGGATATCATTGAAGTGAAAGGGCTGTATGGTGCTAAGAAAGAAAACATCAGCCATGTATAAGGTGTTCTGCAGTGGGCAGTGAATGGGAAAGGAAGCAAGACTTCTCACAGAAGCATCACCACTGCTCTGAAAACATGAGGCTATTAGTAAGTCCGAGTAATCACTTAATTTAGGTGATACTCAACGAATATCGTAGCCTTATCAATCAGGTATGCCTAATTATAATTTGATGCATCTGAGAAGAAAACAATGAGAAACACTGAAGTGATTTTTCCAGGCTCTTCTGAAGTGCTTTATTATTGCATAGTTTATATAGAAAAATTTCTAGCACTTCACAGGAGTTGATCACGAGCTACCTCGCCCCACCAACGTCCAGTCAAAATACAATAAACATTTTATACCGAATCATCGCAAAGTTATGGCTTTGTACACATACATGAATCTGTAGTGGCCCAGAGTTAATGGGGTCCCCTCCTGAATGTTCAATGTTTGTCTCATGCACTGTCTTGTTTGTGGAATGCATCAGGTTTATGTGTATTGGATGGCTGCATGCATACAAGGGTTAATGCCTGGGTCATGTCTGGAAATTGTATCATTTTGTCTGGTGTGGTATAAAATTATGGTCATGTTGTAATGTCCCGCAGCAACCGAGACACGAGGCACACGCTGAGGAGATGGCGGGGGTAGAGATGGCACTACACGCTGTGGCTCTACCAAACTCCTCCCCAGAGGGATGCACGCAACCTCAGCTAAGGCATCGCTAGGCCTCTTCCAGGCAACACTGTGACAGCGGTTACCGGAATAAGTGTAGTGGACCTGAAGAGTTTGTCACCTGTGACACCACCGTTCCTTTACTCCGTTGGATGTCCGACGGGCAAATAAGAAAGTCCACAAACAGTTGAATTAGAAACTTCAATCACTGGGAACGGGCAGTGACTGGAACTTTACTTATCCACTTGAAAGCAACTTCACACACCAGTGCAAGAAGAATAGTTCAAAGAGGTCAGGGAGGTGAACACAGGATGAAACTGGGCCTACGGTCGTAGTTCTCTGTATGACTCCACTACTGGACACACACACTGGAGGAGCACAACACACTCCACTGACCAACACTTGCAGGTGGATACCTGGACACTGCACAGCAGCTCCTTCTCTCACTGTCACTTAAGGTAGGGGTCCTGGAGTTGGAACATCAGGGTACCTCTCCTCTGCTTCAATTCTTCACCACATGAGGGTTGAAGGTACCCCCACATGGCCGGCACTCTCCCTCCTAACTCTACCTTTGAAGACAATGGAATCCAAAGGCAGACAGCCAGAATGGACAGACTGACTGACCACACCTTTTAGACTTGCACTCATATTTATATCTTACATACCCACGTGACATGACAATAAGTTACAATTTCCAGACATTCACAGACATTAACCTCTTACATTTTGGAGCTGTGCAATACACATAACTGGAGACAAGACAATCTGCACAGTGAATCCACACTGAAGACATGACATGTATGACAGTTATGGAGGGGCCAAATATATAGATTTTGGGCCACTACATTGTTATGTGTGATAGGCTGTCACGGTCTGGCTTCCTGGTCAGGCGGTTCTGTGCTGTCTGTTGGTCTACTGCGGCTGTTGCTGTTGGTAGGAGTTAGTCAGCTTTAGGCCTCCTTCCCATGGACGGATTTCCGCCACGTTGCCCGCAGCTATTAGGTTCTATTGAACCTAATAGCTCAATGCTCATGGTGAGGAATTTCATCGCGGAATTCCGCACCGTGAAATCTCCCGTCCTCACCCCGGCATGCTCTATTTGCCGCGGGTGTACGCGCGGCCGGCTTCCATTGCAGTCAATGAAAGCCGTCCGCTCACGCTATCTTCCGCTGTAGCACAGCGGAAGATAGCATGAAATCGGCTCTCTGCCCACCGCATCATGTCATGTGACGCTGTGGGCGTGTCTTGTGACGTAGCCGGCGTGTCACATGATGCTGCGGCGCGTCACGCCGAAGCGTCATGCGGGACCCAGGACGTCGGATCCGCTGCTAAGCATGGGGTCTCTGGGGGGCGCCGTGACGGGCTTCACCGCGGAATATTCTGCGGCAGAGCCCGTCACGGCCGTGTGCAGCCGGCCTTAGTGAGAGAACCGAGAGGTGGTCTGTTGTTTCTGCCTGGGCCTAGCCTGGTAGAGAAACTCCTCTTAGCCGTCATCTCTAAATATAAGTGACTGGAAGAAACATGTAGAAATCTCATGAGTTCAGAGAGGGAGAAATGAACCGCTAGCAAGCAAGAGAAATATGAGTGACTGGAAGGAGAGAGTTGTTGGGAGAGACAGAACTGACAGATAACAGAGACTTTAGTTGAGTAATGCCCCGAGAGTCCTCCCTGATCCAGCACTGCTCTCACAGAATGTTTAAGACTGTTGTATTGCTGTTTACCTAAAGAGACTTAAGTAAATGAGCAGAACTGAACGTTCCCAGTTCCTGTTCAGAAAAGTGTACTTTGATCGTGGACTTCTTTATTTCCTGGAATTGACATTGGAGGGATCCACTGCAGAGGATGGAACGTTGGCATCAAGAGTGATAAGTTAGGCTATAGGTAACCATGGCTACTGTACCTGCGATTTTCCCCAGCAATAACGAGGTCGGATCCCGCGCTACCCTTAAGGAGGAGATAGTAGAGCCCCATGACAAGATTATCTCTCTACCCCACTGTCTCCTCGGCTGTGGGCCTACTCCTCGGAGGCTGCATATCCTTTTTTTTTTTTTTAAAGGAATGTTTATTTAGCCGAAAAAGACAAATATAATAATAATAATAAACTTTATTTGTATAGCGCCAACATATTCCGCAGCGCTTACATAGACAGGGGATACAGAAAGACAAAAGTACAAACATTACAGAACCACAGTTACATAGTAATCAATTGATGGAAACAATAGGGGTGAGGGTCCTGCTCCAACGAGCTTACATACTACAAGTAATGGGGTGATACAAAAGGTAAAGGGGCTGGAGATGTGCACTGTATGGCGAGGTGGAGAGTGAGGGGTGATATACACAGACAATGGTCAGACATTTAGCCGTGTGACGGCAGAAACAGTATGACTGCAGGAGCGGTTTATGATGGCTAGCAGGGATTGCAGTCAGTAGGTCAGGGAGCATGTTATCAGGCGGAGTACAAAGTGGTTTGTTTAGGGAATTCGGTATGCCTCCCTGAAGAGGTGCGTTTTTAGAGCACACCTGAAGTTCTGCGAGTCCTGGATTGCTCGGGTAGCCTTTGGTAGTGCGTTCCAGAGGACCGGTGCTGCTCTGGAGAAGTCTTGGAGGCGGGAATGAGAAGTTCGAATTAAAAGGGGGGCTCAATCTGATTTCGTTAGCAGAGCGGAGAGCCCGGGCTGGTTGATGGATTGAGATGAGGGAGGCGATGTAGGGGGGCGCTGCACTGTGGAGGGCTTTGTGGATGAAGGTGGCGAGTTTAAATTGAATTCTGTATTTAACGGGCAGCCAGTGCAGTGACCGGCACAGGGCAGAGGCGTCCGAGTAGCAGCTGGACAGGAAGATGAGCCTGGCTGCCGCATTCAGGATGGATTGGAGAGGGTAAAGTCTGGTGCAGGGGAGGCCGATCAGCAACGAGTTGCAATAATCGAGCGGGGAGTGGATGAGGGCAACAGTAAGCGTTTTTAGCGTGTCCATAGTGAGAAAAGAGCGGATTCTTGCGATGTTCTTGAGGTGCAGCTGACATGGTCGGGCCAGAGATTGGATGTAGGGGGTAAAAGAGAGATCAGAATCAAATATGACTCCAAGGCAGCGGGCATGTTGTCTAGGAGTTATGTTGGCGCCACACACTGAGATAGAGATGTCAGGAGGAGGTCGGTTAGTGGAGGGTGGAAATACCAGCAGGTCAGTTTTAGACAGAAACAGCAGACATCAAAAAGAATGCACACCTTGCTGATACATCACAGTACATGAGAACTGAGAAAAAAAGAAAACTAAAGTGAAAAGACTGAGTGTCTTGCATATCCGTGTGCATTTCTTATAAAACATAATACTTGGCTGTTCATTTTCACTTTTATTTATCAATTACCAAGGTGGAACAAACCTAAACCAAAGAAGGCTCCTAGTCTCAGAGCCACAAAACACTAGGAGAAAAAGAAAGAAGGAAAAAACAAGACAAAAAATGGGACAAAAAGATAGAAAGAACACCCCCTCCGCAAAACTTTAACCACCACCCCCCCCCCCCCCCTCAAACAACAACCCTGTGCGACTCTTAAAGAAAATAGAATTAGCCTAAACAGTAGTTCGGTTCAAGCGGGTATCCCTCACCATATCTATTCCCAGTATCTAGACAGGCATCTCCACTGCCGTTTCAGGACAGTTCACCCAGCTCCCCCCCAAACTTTGTCAAACTACTCAGGACATCCCCTGGCCATATAAGTCAGTTTATACTTTGGAAGCACAGAGTTCATCACCTGGATCCATGCGTTCCTGGTCGGCCTACCAGTGTGCTTCCAATTCAACAAAATCACCTTCTTAGCACAGAAAAACAGTAGCTTATATAAGGTGCGGGTTGCCGCTGCCATTGGTATGTCTCCAATAAGCCCAAAGAGGTACACCCCAGGATTCATGTTCCTCCCGGCCCCCAGGTGAGATTCCATAAATACAAGAACGTCTCCCCAGTAGTCTCGCATGACACTGCAGTCCCAGAACATGTGCATGATGGTCCCATCAGCAATTAAGCCTGGAGGGGGTATAGTATAGAGGGTGTAGGAACTTGACCTGGATAAGCCTATCCCTAGTACTAATCAAAGGAGGACCAGAGGCCACCAATATGTCTTCATTTTCCCCTGCAAACAGATCAGGAATGTCAATGACTCACTTCTGGGTGGCCCTCTCCCTCAACGGGGCAAGACAATGCACTAAGTGGGCATAGAAACTGGACAGTAATCTAACTAGGTTACATATCTGTGCCAAGCCTTCCAACCGAGTCAGGGACAGTGGTATGGACAGGTCCTGAAATTGAGCCCTGATTACATGTTGTAGCTGGTAGTATCTTAAATAGGAATGCTCAGGCAGGTCATAAATTATCTGCAGCTGAAGGAAAGTGCAGAAGGTGCCCTCACTGAATATGTCAGATAGTACATTAATACCATGAGCTCTCCAGGTGTGGCAAGTGCAGCAAGTGTGGATTATCCCACAAAGGAGTATGCGGGGACCACGTGACTTCCACTGCAGGGGTCAGCTGCAAGGATTGTTGTGCCATATCTTAAGTGTTACCAGCATGGGAGCAGGTAAGGGGGCAATAGAAGAGGAGGGGCCACGCATCAGCAGACCTACCACCGGATTGTAATCCGATGAAGTCAGCCACTACCCAGCATACACCAGCTGGCTGGCCAGAACGTAGTAGAAGTGGGGTAAGGCTAATCCTCCCCAGCTCACCAGGAGGCACAAGGGCTCCAATTTAATCCTGGGGGTGGAGCCTCTCCACAGGATACGCAGTACAATCCCATGAAGCGTGGCAAAGAATCTGGTTGGGACCAGGACAGGGGAGTTATGCAGGACGTCTAAAAATTTTGGTAGTAGCTTCATTTTTAACAAATTGACTCTGCCAACTAGACTGAGCGGGAGAGAGTGCCAGCACATCGCCATTTCCTCAGCCCATTTCAGGAGGGGAGCTAAATTAAGGTAAAAAAAGGTAGAAACCCTCACCAACACTCTTATACCCAAATAGGTTGTCTGAGCTGTCCAACTCAGTGGAGCGGGCAAGGGGAGCTCAGCCGCCGCAGAGTCTGTCGCGATTAACCCTTTGCAATCCAATTTTGGATTCAGGGTTTTCTAGGGGGTTTTCTCTTTCTGCCATTATACAATGGTGCCACCTACTAGCTAGAGCCAATACTGCGGAATTAGACATGCTGGAGAGGCCCCCGACTACAGATCCGCCAGTAATATACAGTAAGAATACCCTGCCGGACGTCTTCCGATATCGGAAGCTGTGCAGCCTTCAATCAGAATGTCTTTAGACGTCAGACAGTGGATTGGAAAGGGTTAAGTACGTTTTGTCCCAATTGACCCGAATACCAGAATGTAGGCCAAATGTGTCAAAAATGTCAGAATCAAGAGAGGACTCTGGATCCTGGAGAAAGAGGAGGGTGTCATCAGCGTATAGTGCTATGCACTCTTCATAATTGTGAAGTTTAAATCCCTTTATTACCGGTGAGGTCCAGAACTGAAAGGGCAAACAGGGCAGGGGACAGGGGGCAACCTTGTCATGTGCCTCTACTGAGGGGGAACTGGGCAGAAACATCGACATTGGAATATCCAAACTTTACCTCTTTTCCTTTCATGAGTTTCATTACACTGCAGAGATAAGGAAAGTATTAGCTGTTTCTCAGTAACCCTGTGTCCTGAGACAGAATGCTAGAATACGGAGAAGTCTCTTTTGTCTGAGGAATCTGGGTCATAAGAATTGAAGCTTGGACTTGTTAGTGCATGTCAATAATCTATACAAACGAATGTAACATGTTGTGAGATTGATCTGTGTTGAATAGACATACATTGTGTTGGTATTGCTGTGCCTCTTTGATGGTGGGTGTAGAGCAAGACAGTGAGAGACCAGAGTGAAGAATATCCAACTGCCGGGCTGTTTTAATTCAGAAACAGTGGGTTAAAAGAATTCTAGGAAGCTCCCATTGCAAGACCATTCCAGGAATGTTCTGACTATCTATCTAGGATGGGTAAGAAAAATTGACACAGTTCCTGGGGACTGAGAGGCATGACTGATAGGGAGGTCATGGGTCTGACAGGGGCTGTCCTAGGGGCAGAGACAGGACTACAAAAGCTTACAGGAAGACGGGTATGCCCAAAACTGGTGGTCTCGATGTAGAGAAAGGAAGGAAATTCAAGACTTAATGTGGGGGCTGGATAGTAGATCATCACGTAAAGAAAGAATTGGATAAGTAAATTAAAGTGTCACAGAAAGTGTGTGCTGGAGGTTACAAAGAAATTGAACAAAAATTGTTTTATGTACAGTCATTTGAATTTGTCTGAGATAAAGGAGGAGTGCAAACTTCATCACACTATTTTAACCGAATTTTTTTCTCTTGAGGTCAATTTCACATGGCCGAGATTCTCGCGCTAGATTTGTGCAGCGTGAAACGCAAAAATCGCGCACGAATATGAATCCCATTCTTTTGGGGTCATACACAGGAACGATTTTTTTGCTGCACCGAAACATGATGCTGAAAAAAAGATGCAACATGTTCTATCTTTGGGCATGCCATCGCAATGACCATTGTTGTCAATGGGGCCAGCGGCAGCAATGCACTACGTGCTAGGTGCACATGGTGTGATGTGAGGTTTCTCATTGGAAACAATGGAAAACACTCCACAATCCTGTCGCAGCATTAAAAAAATGCTAGTGGGTAAAAGCCCTAACAGCGCTTTGGTAGGCTCCTTTACTATTCACTGGTCAAATTATAGCTTATTTAAGCTATTTGTTAAAAAGTTATAGGTTCCTAAACTTGTGGACAATTTTAGCATGACTTTTAGCAGCCATTTTGGGCCTTATGGGCCACTAAACCAATGTTTAGGGAGCCCTGCCTGTAAAATTTTAGAATTTTACACAAAAAGTTGACCAAGTGCGCAAAGTTTCAACACAAACTTGGATATATTTTGGAACGATCCCTGCAAAGGAAAAGTGACTTTTATGCAAATATATCTAGTGCCTTAACCGAGCTATACACCAAGCTTAAACTGATTATTAGGCCACTTGACATGGAATGACCCAAATATTGAAACTCCCATTGTTAATGCACATCTTAAGTTTTTCATATATGGAAATGGACAAGCAAAAACAGATTATGCAGTTGTAACCAATAATGAGGTAATTGTACAAAAACACTTTCCCCTGGGAAGTCTTCTCAGGAGGCCGAGCTAATGGCTCTCCCTAAAGTGTGTGAACTGGCTGAAGGGGAGATACGCTCTTGGAATCGCGTTCGATTTTGCACCCTTAGGGTGCAGTAGAAATGAGTTTGATCATCAGTTAAATTTATCCAGAAAGCAGAGACAGTATCCTTGTTTTGTCAGGTTTTAGCTCTTCCGAAACAGGTAGCTGTTATCAAGGTACAAGCTCATATCAAGGATACTTTGGTGGTTCTCAACGTGGGCATTATTGCCCTCTGGGGGGCATTTTTACTTCTCAAGGGGGCCGTGAAATGAAAAGGGGCGGCAGGGGGGCGTTGGAACATAAAGGGAACGGTAGGGGGGGGGGTGTTCTGTGTTTACTTTGTTGATTTTTTTTGTCTAGTAACTACATTTTCCTAAAAATTAGTAGTGATACCACGGTTTTCGTCGAAAATCCATCCGAAAACAATCAGTGAAAATCCAAAACTGGTGGAAACCAAGGCAATTTTTTCCATATGAATCACTTACATGTAATGGGAGTTGTGTGCAGCCTGCGCGCCTCTATCATATAATGTATGACTTTTCTTTTATAACTCCATAGCTCCGCTACAGATCAATCACACTTCATAACACTGGATAACCTACAGCACAACCTAACCCACTGTATTCCATTATTGCCGCTGATTGGCTGGAACTGCTTCAAACCTTCACTTGTGTGGGTCTTTGGGAGTGGTAGTATTAGTGGATGACAAGTGTCTTTTCAGAACACTGATATTAACTACAACTCCCAGAGACCCACATGATTGAAAGCCAATCAGCAGAATTATGGAATACAGTGGGTTAGGTTGTTCTTTAGGTTATTCAATGTGATTGATCTGTAGCGGAGTCATGGAGTAATAAAAGTGATACATCATTATATGATAGAGCAACATAAGCAGTGCATTCTTGAAGCATATTTTATAAAAATGGCAAAGAAGAAGAAATGCCATCAATATTTAAATGAATACTTGAAAAACCGATTTATCTCTTCTCCTGCAAATGGACAGCTTCCCTTGTGCCTTGTTTGTGAGAAGGCATTTTCAAATGAAGCTATGAAGTCTTTGAGACTGAGTGATCACCTTGCAAAAATGCATTCAGGCAAAGTGGGTAAGCCTATTTAATTTTTCTAAGGTTTAAAGTCAAAGTTTGAGAACCGCAGCACTGTAGGCAAGCTATTTGGAAAATCTGCTCTCAATGCTGACAAAAGCCTCCTTGCTTCCTATAAAGTCTCTTCACTAATAGCGCAATGTGGCAAATAACATACTATTGGGGGAAACACTTGTGTTACCCACAGTTAAAGAGATTGTCAGTAGTATGCTGGGGCCTGATGCATGTGCCATGGTGAAATTGATTTCTTTGAGTAATAACACCGTTTCAAGAAGAATTGACAACATGGCTACTAATGTGGAAGAAACGCTTTTGGACGTGTTAAAGAACAAAGAATTTGTGGTGCAGATTGACAAGTTAATGATTAAAGACAATGAAACATTGCTGCTAGCTTACGTTCATTTCATTAATTGGAATGAAGGGGTAGTTGAGGAACTGTTGTTTACCAGAAATTTAACCACCGACACGAAAGGCTCCTCTATATACAAAAGAGTGAAAGAATTTTTCCAAGAAAAAAACATCCCATTAACAAATGTACTTGCCTGTGCAATCAACAGAGCTGCATCCATGATTGGTCGATATCGCGGATTTATAGCCCATTTAAAATCTGCTATACCTGGCCTAATGGCAGTCCACTGTGTGATCCATCGGCAGCACCTTGTTGCTAAACATTTATGTTAGAGATTGCATGATTCTCTGTGCTATGTAATTAATGCTGTTAAAAAGATAAAAGCACACTCTTTGAAGGAACGTCTTTTCCGCAAGCTCTGTCAAGACCATGAGGAAGAATTCGAACGGCTACTCCTACACACCGAAGTGAAGTGGTTGTTAAGAGGAAAGTGCTTATGACACTTCTACAAACTTTTTGACACAGTCGAGTTTCTTTAGCCGATTGACCCCAACCTTTGTGATGCAAAATATCTCGCAGACATATTTTACGATGGATACGGGAAAGCGCCAAATGGATATTGTCATTAATGAAAAAAGGTCCTTAAAATGAATGACTCACCTGGCGCCGGAAGTCCAGGCGTGCTTATAGATATCAAAGCTTTATCCCAGGTCCTCTAGATCCAGTGGTCCAAGGCGGCAGCAGAGAGTGATCCCCGACACTCCAAGGTGAAGGGTTAAAATCCAAGAAACCGTGAAAAGATTTTAAAAAAGCTCTCTTGCGCTCCAAAAACTTTTTGATAACTTCAATATTTAATATCCCCAAACATGGGGTTTAGAAACCAACAAAGCAACAGCAATAAAATGGCAAAGGATTTGCCAATATCTAACATACAACGCGTTTCTGTGCCTAAAGCACCTTTGTCAAGCATAGTTAGATCACAAAATTTACACACTTATATATTCTAATGTGTCCATTACCTCTCTCATGTGGTCACCCCACTGCATTCCCGTGGCGCATGCGTCGCCATCATGAAGGTCGCTGGACACACACATCACATCCGGCGTGGCCTATTCCGCATCATCGCCGCCGCTGTATGGAAAGCACCATGCGTTCCACTGTGAAGAGCGTCTGTTGCCTAGGGCACGAACTTTACATATACAGCCCATCTGCGTCACCCTGGCCACTGTGTAGGACGCAACAGGCATTCCTCTGCAGGGAACCTCCATTACCCATTACAGGACATGGAGGTCATGTCCGGCGTAACCTATGCTACGTCATGACATTAGAATATATGTGTGTAAATTCTGGGATCTAGCTATGCTTGACAAAGGCGCTTTAAGTGCAGAAACGCATTGTATGTTACATATTGGCAAATCCTTTGCCATTTTATTGCTGTTGGTTTCTAAACACCATGTTTGGGGATATTAAATATTGAAGATATCAAAAACTTTTTGGAGTGCAAGAGAGCTTTTTCATCTTTTCACGGTTTCGCAGACATATTTTACAAACTGAATGAGGTCAACACAAAGCTACAAGAAGACAAAATGAATTTTATTAAGGCTAAAGGTATAATCTCTTCCTTCATTGCCAAACTTTACCTTCATACCAATAACCTGAGTCGATGAGAGCACTGGCAGTTTCCGAATCTTCAAGAAATTGCACGCGAAGACGGAGATAAACTTCAAGATGCAGACTTTTTTCTTACATCTCAAACAAGCCAAAGAAGACATGCAAACTGGGTTCCATGATCTATGTACCCTTGAAATACCAACGTGAGTACTCAATCCATTTTCAGCAGATACAAAAGAATCTCATCCCAGATTACAAGAGCAGTTGATTGACTTGAAACATGATAGCAAAGCCCAAGCACTTTTCTAACAATGTGGCTATGAATGTTTTTGGGTGAAAGGGAAGAATTCCTATCTTATCCTGTGGCAGGAAGTTCAGTTGTTTGTGTTAGCTTTTCCATCTACGTACTTAGGGCTCAGTCACACGGGCGTTTTTTCGCGCGATTTGCGGATCGCATAATGGATTCGCATCCGCAAATCGCGTGACCGAGGCCGACGATTCGACGAAAAATCTGCACCTAGCAGCATTTTCAGCTAAAGGGCCCGATCAAACGAGCACTGCCCGCTATCCTCTGCCACAGCTGTGGTACAGCTGTGGCAGAGGAGAACGATGTTTGCCCATTGAATTCAATGGAGCCGGCAATACAGCTGCATTGAAAGCAATAGGCTGCCAGCAAGCGCGGTATGAATTTTTGCTGCAGCCGGAGTTCAGCCACGTCTGGCCGGCAGTTCTCCTGAACTGCTTTCTGTAGTATTCAGCAGGCGGGGATTTAAAATTAAAAGCCTATACTTTCCTCAGCAATTTCAGGAACAGCATGGAGACTACACACCATAAGAGAAGGAGCTATACAAACTGTTGATAGCCACTCATAGATATGTGTTCTCTTCAATTCCAGATCCAGACTCAAAAAAATGGTCACAAAAACTACTACCAGGAGACCAGGTGGTCCTCAAAAGGAACATGAGAAATAGTCTGGAGCCTAGATTTAACGGATGGTACAAGACACAGCTCAGAACCGCTACTTCAGTCAAACCGTAAGGAAAAGACACCTGGATACACACCAGTCATTGCAAGAAAGTATTGACCTTTGACCCTGAAAAAGGTTCACAAGTCTGTTTTTTATTCGTTTACACAATTCCTAATATTAAGGGACTTAATTAAGTGTTAAAAGATGATTGGGACAATATGTTTGAGAAACACCATAAGGTTAATGTCCATGAGTTTCAGACAGATCAAAAATTCAGGGGCTGTTGCATATGTACAGATAGCCCTATCGCATAGTAATTAGGCATACCTGATTGATAAGGCTACAATACACCTGGAGTATCACCTAAATTGAGTGATTACTTCAACAGCTCCATAAGAAAAATAATCTCTCCATATCCATATTCTTTGGCATGTTAATGTACCAGACTTTCTACTTCCTGTAATTTTTTTAAATAAATTGCTTAGCAAACTGCATAATACTCAGCGAATGTATGCATATGAGTGCCTTTTTGCGGCGTATTTATGCATTGCGTTGACTTCAATAAGCAATTTCTGTGTAGAAATATGCAGAAAGATAGGATATGCTGTGGTTTTTTTTAATCGAAATATGTTGCGTAAATACGCACATGTGAATGAACCTATTGAAATCAATGGGCTCTATTCACTACATATTACATGCTAAATACATTGCGTTTTTACATTGCCTGTGAAAGAGCTCTAAGTGTTTATTGTAATGAGTTAAGGTCCGTTTACATGGGACAAATGTCGGCCAAACGATGCCCGACACTCGTCCCTGTGTTTCCTAGCAGAACAGGCTAGTTCACGGAGCGGCCAGCAGGGGGGCGGGGCAGTGCAGGAGATTTCTTTCCTCTCGTTCCCCCCCTTCACCATTGAAATAACATAGTGGCCGTTCACTACTGGACGGCCACTGTTTAAACTGAGCGATGAAGCTCAAAAAGATCAGCGATGAAGCTCATCACTCATCGCTCAGTTTAAACAGTGGCCGTTCAGTAGTGAACAGCCGCTGTGTTATCTCAATGGAAAGGGGCGGGGGAGCGAGAGGAGAGAAATCTTCTGTACTGCCCTTCCCCCTGCTGGCCAGTCCGTGAGCAAGACAGCTCTGCTAGCTCCCGTGCAGGAGAACAGAAGCAAGGACTCACAGGGACGAATGTGGGGCATCGTTTGCCTGACATTCGTCCCGTGTAAATGGACCTTAAATGATCATCTATTAACACGTGTCGGGCATCGTTTGCCCGACATTCATCCCGTGTAAATGGACCTTAAATGATCATCTATTAACACTGTTATAAAATTGTTCTTAAACTATGGATCTAGTATGTGAGGGCAGGAGGCATTTAATAAATTGTCCTTCTCCTCATCCTTCTCAATCATTAAATCCAGATTATTTCAGAGAGGCCCAATACTTTTGTGAAAGTTTTCTCAAGTTTCATATTATTTACTATTTATATTATTTATTTATTATTATATAGCTAAAGAATATTTTTGGATTATTTTTGCTTTCTTGGGTAATGAATTTCTCTGTTTCCATCTTTGCTCTCCTTGTGTTTTACACTGTTTATTTCTCTCTATATAATTATTTAGTGGCTCATTACTACAGTACCTTCATATTTTAGTAGTTTAAACACTATCATTTACTGTCCTACTTAAAAATTTTACTTAGCAACATCGGTTTTCTCTTGATTATAATTTTTTTTTGTTATAATATATATTAATCACAGGACCTATTTAGGATGCTATTAAAATGTCCCATTTAGCTTGTGCACTTTATTATTAAGGATATACTTCAAGTTTTTGCCTTTCATCCTTTCCAATCCAACGTTCAATGTCTTCCTACATTATGATTTAGCCTTTACAGCTTTTATTATGGTCAGTATTTAAGTGAACTTCAAACTCTTCTTTTGATACATGCACCCTGAAATTGCTGTTCAAGGCCTCCATACATAGCAGACATACAAGATATACGTTGCAAGCATTGCTAATCATGGAGCACCTTTAATGTACACAGCATGTACAGTATGAGTAGGTAAATATTTTTTCTGAAGATGAAACTCCAGTATGGCAATAACTTAAAAATATAATATAACAAAGACAAAGAGAGAGCGAGGTGGAAAACATACATTGTCATTAAACTCGAGCGCAGGGGAAATGTCAGACTGCTGCGGGACTGACAGAACAATTTATAAGGCCATGCAAGTGGCCAGGGCACAGTTCCTGGTACACTAAAATCTCAGTTGGAACCTTTAAACATTCCAAAAAGACCAACTCTTCTCATAGCACTCAAGAAATTTAATAGTGTTATTAATTTGTAACTCACATGAACAGTTTCATTCTAGGCAGGAAGCAGTGAAAGGGGACATATACCATATGCTTTTGTGTTTGAAGGAAATATTCCTTATTAGGAATATTTTCTTTCCTACTACCTTGAAAAATAATAACGTTGCCCCCTATCTATCACTGAAATAAAGCTGAAGGACTCTGGAGAACAATAGTGCTTTGAATCTTATCCGGTTTTACCAAGAAGCTTACCTGGGCCATGACTGCAGAGAGCACAAAGGAAAGACACATCTTTCAACTTTCCTTGTATGAATTCATTTGCATTGTTTTGCTTTTTTGTTAAGAATATATTTAGATCCTTGTTGAAGGTACCAACTGCAAAATCTAGCAAATAGGACAAGTCGGATTCATAAACTATGCAGTCATGTTTAAATGTATGAGCTTGCTTTGCGAATTTCAAAAAAAAAAAAAAGATATCTAAATTTTGTTTTATAAAGGTTTTGATGTCATATTTTGTCCACAAATTTGACAGGGTTCTCCAAACTTAATGATGATCTTTAATACATAGTTGCACCTCCACCTCCGCACACATATAAATGCACACACTGACGTACAGGAGCTGGCTGAATAGAGAAGCTTCGTTACTAGCTTTTCACCACGTTCACACCAATGGGTAAGATTTACCAAGGTAAAATTGGCTATAGCAACCAGATTCCAGCAGCGAGCTTGTCGGTGCTATGAGCATACTATAAATCTCCCCAATCGAGTGTAAAAGTAAAAGGGTATCAGCCCCTAAACTTCCTTCCCCGCCCATCCAAAAAAACAGCACAGAATAAAATTCCACATTTAAGTGCATGTAATGTATTTTGTGGTGTAAGTCAGATGGGGTAAAGTATGAGGAGACTTGTAAGGCAATGTATGTTCTTCTGGGAAATTTATGCAAATGGAAAGATGGACCAATGTCTTTACAGCACCTCCTACTCGAAGGCAACATTCCTGCTAGTCAATGTCTGACTGCACATGGCTGTATTACCTACACGTCCATGTTGTATTGATGTAATATGATGTATAAAGTCTTCTACAATCACATATTGTACCTGTATGTGCCTCAAATTATATTCTGAAGTGCATCGATTTTTTTTCTCAAAAATTCACATGAAAATTGTTCCATTACATGCTAGATTATTGAGTAAGAGTTGCAAACAAAATTATGCATACTTCCATTGCTAATTATTTTTATTCACCATATTTACAAGCTTGCAGCTGTTTGTTCTTCTTTATTTGTTTTTATTTGTAATTGAAATAACTCAAACAACTAAGGCCTCCTGTCTACGGGCCCACATGGTTACCTGTGCAGAATCCTGCAGCGGATTCCACCCGGCCCGCAGACATGAGGCCAGAAAATACATTATTCTTATCTGTCCGGATGCTGTGGGGCTCGTCGTGCTCAGGTCGTCGGCAGCGTGCCGCGCTCATGCACCGTGCCGTCTTTTCTTTTTAACTCCTGCTTTCCCATGGTCTGCAGCAGAGTCGCAGTGACAGCTTTAATGGAAGCGGCGGGAGCCGTCCATGCGGGAAAACCGCACAAAAATGAAGCATTCTGCGGTAGTTTTCCCATGCTTGGAATTCGCACGCTGGGAGAAACTGACATCCGCAGGTATTCAATCACCTGCGGGTGCCCAATGATTCCCTATGGGCGCGGATTGCACAGGTGGGAGACCCGCGCAGATTTCAGAAATCGATTTATGCCGTGGACATGAGACCTTATATAACAAATTGTTTCTCCAAATTCAATACAAAATGCCACTTCTTAATGATTACTGCAGTCTCATAATTATTCCACCCCTTCATCACAAGCATCTTTAGTACTTAGTAGACCAACCTTTTGCTTTTATAACCTGCTGCAAATGTGGTACATAGCCAGTCACTGGCTTTTGAAAGCATTCCTGAGGAATCCTGGCCCATTCCTCATAAGCAATGGCCTCCAGTTCACGAATACTCCTGGGGTTTGCATGTTATGACTATCTTCTTCAAATCCCACAAAAGATTTTCTATGGGGTTCAAGTCAGGTGACTGTAACAGCCACTCCAGAGTCTTCCAGGACTACTTCTGAAACCTCAAGAATAGAAGTGTGCAGCAATTCCTATTAGGGATGTGATCCTAGTATTCAGAATAGTTTTTTGTAGAATAGTTACTAGGGAGCCAGTCCAATAACCGTCACTATGGGTAACGGGACATAGAAATGAATAATTGTAAAAAGGAGAGAATAATGAACTGAGGGCGCAACCCTTGTAATGTAAAGTGCATAAAAGCAAAGGGATTAATCCAAATTATTCTATATTAATTAAATTATAGCCTGCACAAATAATGCATTTAGATGGCAGATCTTGAAGATAGGAACAGGCACAATAACCTCAAGTTAGAGGAATCACTGAATCTATCCAACTTCACGAGCTTCAAAACTACATACAGCAATTAATTCTACGCCTTCTACCTACAACAACAATAGAAGAACAAATTATTGACAGAGTCCACCGATTACAAAGACCTAAAATTGTTTCAAGCTACCTCCCCAAAGATGTAATAGTAGGAGTACATTTTTTCCCATTAAAGAATTGGTGATGTTCGCATCTCAAAAATACCAAAATCTCCATGCCCCCTATGAGCATATAAAGATCTTCTCAGATCTATCACAAGCAACTACACAAACCAGGGAAAAAATTCTCCTCCATAACTCTGACTTTAAGAAATAACAAAATCCCGTACAAATGGGGATACCCAATTAAAGTCATCGTAATGAGGAATAATACCTCATATGTAATTCACACAAAAGAAGAAACGCATAAACGCCTCCAAAAATGGCATCTCACTGAATCGGAGCCGAAAGAACCAATCCACTGAGGATAAGGATGGCGTGTGAAAGCAGAGCCTGAAACAAAATCACCTGGATGCATCTCTCCAGCATCAACAGAAATAAACACCCCCGGATTAAAGACCCATGCGCTTCTACATGCAGGTCATAATTCTATTATGGCTGGACTTTACACCCCACATACATCCTGTTATGGATTAGGAGAGTGGACCACTGCACTAAACAACCAGCCTGGCCTAGACCAGTCCTGGTGTGGTTGGCAGCTGACTCCTAAGGTACGAGGGAATGTTACCAGGAAATGAGAGATGAGAGTCTGACCTTTGGCTATAAAGGGAATGGGAAGACCCCTACCTATAAGCAAGGCAATCGCCCTCATAAGGACAGTCCTGCACTGGAACCTCAGGTCTCACTATCCCTGATGGGGTACCGAATGCAGGGACTGGCAGCAGATAGGCATGCATGCAGATGCAGGACAGGGGCAAATCATAAACAGGAGGGGAACTGACAAAACAAACATACACATGGAAAGATATACAAGAAGCCTGCACAGGGAGGCTGAAGGAGACCTACAAGACACAGAGCAGACTGAGCACACAGAAGCTGAGTGTCAGAACCTAACACACATCAATTCTCAGGCAAAGGGGAAGTGCCACAACCCAGTTAAATAGAGGAGTAATGCCTATTAATCCCAACGGTGAGCTGAGATCCAGAGGACCGCTTAACCCTCTCAGTGCTAGATGAAAACAGACATATGGGATCCATACACACAGGAAGAGCAGAGCTATGCTTGTGGCTGCAGGAAACCCTAAGAGGGCGGCAGACACAAGTGGCAGACTACTGAGTCTGAGAGAGGCTGCCTACTCTCAGATCCAGTCGCTTAGTGACAAACCAAATGGGCTTGGGTAGAGTGCCTCTATTTACAATAGTCACTCTTAGCGGTCTCTCCAGATGCTGAATAGGAATCTGGTAGCAATCCACCAAGGCCTGATGCAAGAAATTCCCTGCTGAACCAGAATCCACACAGGCTGACACAGGGAATTGTGTACTGGAGATGGTTTAAACTGAAAGATGAGCAATGAGCTCATCGTTTATGCAGCATAAAAGATCAGCTCATCGTTCAATTTAAACAGTGGCCGTTAAGTAGTGAACAGCAGCTGTGTTACCTCAATGGAGGGGGGCGGGGGAGCGAGAGAAGAGAAATCTCCTGCACTGCCCGGCCCCCTACTGGCCGCTATGTGACCCAGCCTGCTCTGCTAGCTCCTGTGCAGGAGCACTGGAGTGAGGAAACACAGGGACGAGTGTTGGGCATCGTCTGCCAGACATTCGTCTCATGTAAATGGACCTTTAAGCAGAAATGCATAAAAGCTAGAATACCCTAATTGATAGATCCACACTCAAAGTACAAAATTAGTAACCATTAAGATATTGTGGAAGCATTTAACAAATGTTATGCAAAATCCCTCAACATTTCAACCAACCAAGGAAGTTGTAGTCACTAAAAATATTAACCTCTCCTCGCTAAGTCAAGAAAAATTACAACTTCTAAGGCTGGGCTTATACAGAGCAGAATTCTGTGCGGAATTTCGCGGTGGCAAATCCACCTGCGGCCGCTAATCCCTTAAGTAGTCAACCATGTGGACAAGATTTGTCAAAAATCTCATCCACACAGGATGGCCAATCCATCGCGGCAAAGCCGCCAGAACCCGGCACTGTGGCGCGGATTCTCCGACTGCAGCATGTCTATTTATTTTTTTTCTGTTGCAGCTGCGCTTCTCTCCATGGAAGCGCCGGAAAAGCATGCAGCCAAGCTGCTCCAAAAACCCATGGCTAAGTGCCCCGGGTTTTTTCGCTGCACATTCCCGGCGGAAATCTTGCTCTTATTCGCTGCGGTAAAACCGCAAGATTTCCGGCAGAATTCCGCCCTGTGAGGACCCCGCCTAAATGATCCTAGCCACATAGAAGAAACCTTAAAAACAAGGTTGCAGGAATAAAAAAGGCAATGCACCAAGGGCAGGTGGTTTCTCAGGAGAGGATTACCAAATTTTTCAGAAAGAACTAACAACCCATCTAACAAAAATATTAAATACAGCTATGAAAAGGGTAAGCCTCCCAAAAGAGTTGCTGCAAGCCACAATAATAAACATACCCAAAGTGGACAAAGACCCATCTTCCCCAGCTAACTTTAAACCCATATCCCTACTGAATAACGGTACAAAAATCTATGCTAAAATCCTTGCTCGACGATTCTGTAAAATTCTACCTGAAATAGTCCATAGCAATCAGGTGGGCTTTGTACATAGAAAACAAGCTTCAGATGGAACCAGGAGAGCCCTTAATCTGATATATAAAGGGGGGGACCTTCGAACACCTTCTTTGCTCATAACGCTTCATGCAGAAAAGGACATTTAACAGAATCCACTGGGATTTTGCCTTCACAGTGTTGCAGAAATTTGAGTTTCAGTTTGATATCCTGAGAGCCATACAAGCATTGTATTCTTCCCACTCAGCCAAAGTATTAGTAAATGGAGTCCTGTCTAGCACAGTCGAGATCACTAATGGTACTCACCAGGGGTGCCCTCTCTCCCCATTATTATTTGTATTAATTATGGAACCATTCGCTGAAAGCATCCAAGCAAATCCCAACATAATAGGCATCCCACTACCTTTTGGCCAGCATAAATTAGGACATTTTGCGGCTGATGTCGTGCTATTCCTTACTAAACCCCTAGAATCACTACATGCAGCATCCAGCATGATAGATAATTTCAGCCGAGTGTGAGATTATAAGGTAAATTCCCACAAATTACAACTCTTAGGACTGAACATACCCACCTGAGTTAATTTGGCACAGGTGTTTACCTGTGGTGCGCACAGAAAATTTTCATGAAGTCATGGTTACTTCCGAGAAACCGAGGAATAAAATATGAATTCTTGTGCCAAATTTCACACTTGTACAACACCAGGAAGTTACGTTATCTAAGGGTGTACTTACTTTTGCAATTAGCATTGAATAATCGAGTTGTGACCCATTTAGTTTTCCTATATAACACCTAAAGAATACTCATGCCAAATTTGATGCTTGTAAGACACCGGGAAGTTATATTACAAAGGGGTGCACTTACTTTTGCAATTAGCATTAAATAATCAAGTTGTGACCCTTTACTTTTCCTACTTAGGACCTAAAGAATGGCTGTGCCAAATTTCACGCTTGTAGGACACCGGAAAGTTAGAGAATTAGTGTCAAAGTCAGTCAGTGAGTCAGTGAGGGCTTTCACATTTATGGATATAGATTTCCCCAAAGCAAATGCATAATCAGGTTCTTCTAGGAATTTTTTTGCGGAGAAAAGGAGGAAGAGTAAAGAAAATACAAAAAAGCACACATTCATAACTTGGAAAAAGATTTAAACAACAAATATTCTTCCACACAGTGGTCCAAGGCTCTGAATTGGACGCAGAATAGCTAATCATGTACATTACAAATTAGTTACTAGGTGGTATTAGTCTCCCACTAGGCTGGCCGAATACTTTTCAGGGTCTTCCACTTTAATTTAGAGAGCATGGAAAGGGAAAGGATCCCTTTTGCATATCTTTTGGGAATGCCCACCAGTTTTGAGCCTCTGGAACTCAGTATTTAAGTTAATGACTGGATTTACGGGACTAAAAATGATACCAAATCCACAACTAGCCTTATTTATATTGGGAACAGAAAACATTCCTATGGAATTCAGGAAAGTAGTAGCACATGTTCTTCTTTCAGTGAATCTTTCCATAGCCAGACACTGGAACCACCAACTATCTGACGATTATACAGCTAATTTCAGAACACTGTCAATGCGAAAAGATTTTCGCCCTCAGAAATGGTAGGCTTCATGCATATAATTTAAACTAGCAAGCATGGCATAGTTATATAAATACATGTAATACCTCCATAACATAACGGAGACACTATGGATAGATATTAAATAAGGAAATACGTGTAGAAGCGTTAGTTTATCATCTTAGGCAATATTTGGAATCACTACTCCGAAACCTTTCACCCCCTCCCCGTCCTTCCCATCCTTCTTCCACCACCCTATCCAAACCCTATCCAAACCCCCTCTGTTAATTCTTGTTATTTCTTTCTTTAAAAAAAAAACCAAAAACTAAATTCGGATACACAAGATGTATTACTCACTGGTTAATGTTGTGACATGTCTTTTTAAATAAAAATTATTAAACCTAACATAAAAAATAGCAAGGGCTCGAAAACATAATTAATATTGCATTATACTACGTCAGTGTACAAATAAGAATTTACATTTATCACACCATGGATGCTGTACCATGCAAAGGCGACATAAACAATCGTGTGTTTTTCACCTGAAAGCTTATTTTCCTTTGCTAAACAATGTCTCCTCAAGCATCCTTATAGCAAAACATACTAATATAATAGGTTAATTTGGAATTTAGGCTATAGGCCCCAATGGGGACAGGGACTAGAGATGAGCGAGCACCAAAATGCTCGGGTGCTCGTTACTCGGGACGAAATTATCGCGATGCTCGAGGGTTAGTTTCGAGTAACGAACCCCATTGAAGTCAATGGGCGACCCGAGCATTTTTGTATTTCGCCGATGCTCGCTAAGGTTTTCATGTGTGAAAATCTGGGCAATTCAAGAAAGTGATGGGAACGACACAGCAACGGATAGGGCAGGCGGGGGGCTACATGTTGGGCTGCATCTCAAGTTCACAGGTCCTACTATTAAGCCACAATACCGGCAAGAGTGCCCCCCCCCCCTCCCAACAACTTTTACTTCTGAAAAGCCCTCATTAGCAATGCATACCTTAGCTAAGCACCACACTACCTCCAACAAAGCACAATCACTGCCTGCATGACACTCCGCTGCCACTTCTCCTGGGTTACATGCTGACCAACCCCCCCACAGCGCACACCAAAGTGTCCCTGCGCAGCCTTCAGCTGCCCTCATGCCACACCACCCTCATGTCTATTTATAAGTGCGTCTGCCATGACGAGGAACCGCAGGCACACACTGCAGAGGGTTGGCACAGCGACCCTCTTTAAAAGGGGCGGGGCGATAGCCCACAATGCTGTACAGAAGCAATGAGAAATATAATCCTGTGCCACCGCCATCAGGAGCTGCACACGTGGGCATAGCAATGGGGAACCTATGTGCCACACACTATTCATTCTGTCAAGGTGTCTGCATGCCCCAGTCAGACCGCGGTTTTTAATTCATAGACACAGGCAGGTACAACTCCCTATTGTGAAGTCCCTGTGGACCGACAGCATGGGTGGCTCCCTGGAACCCACCGTCGGTACATAAAAATATCCCATTGCATTGCCCAACACAGCTGAGGTAGTAATGTCGTGCTTAATGCAGGTGGGCTTCGGCCCACACTGCATGCCCCAGTCAGACTGGGGTTCTTTAGAAGTGGAAACAGATGCATTTACAACTCCCTGTGGACCGACAGCATGGGTGGGTGCCAGGAAGCCACCGGCGGTACATAAAAATATCCCATTGCATTGCCCAACACAGCGGATGTAACGTCAGCTGTAATGCAGGTGGGCTAAAAATTAATTCGATTACACTGTAGGCGAGGGCCCACAAAAATTGCTGTATCAACAGTACTAATGTACATCAGAAAAATTGGCCATGGCCAACCAAGAGGGCAGGTGAAACCCATTAATCGCTTTGGTTAATGTGGCTTAAGTGGTAACTAGGCCTGGAGGCAGCCCAGTTTAACGAAAAATTGGTTCAAGTTAAAGTTTCAACGCTTTTAAGAGCATTGAAACGTATAAAAAATTTTAAAAAAAATTATATGAGTGAGCCTTGTGGCCCTAAGAAAAATTGCCTGTTCAGCGTGATTACGTGAGGTTTCAGGAGGAGGAGCAGGAGGAGGAGGAGGAATATTATACACAGATTGATGAAGCAGAAATGTCCCCGTTTTGTATGGTGAGAGAGAACGATGCTTCCATCCGCGGGTGCAGCCTACGTATTGCTTAGGTATCGCTGCTGTCCGCTGGTGGAGAAGAGAAGTCTGGGGAAATCCAGGCTTTGTTCATCTTGATGAGTGTAAGCCTGTCGGCACTGTCGGTTGACAGGTGGGTACACTTATCCGTGATGATTCCCCCAGCCGCACTAAACACACTCTGACAAGACGCTAGCCGCAGGACAAGCAAGCACCTCCAGGGCATACAGCGCGAGTTCAGGCCACGTGTCCAGCTTCCACACCCAGTAGTTGTAGGGGGCAGAGGAGTCACCGAGGACGGTGCTGCAATCGGCTACGTACTCCCTCACCATCCTTTTACAGTGCTCCCGCCAACTCAGCCTTGACTGGGGACCGGTGACACAGTCTTGCTGGGGAGCCATAAAGCTGGCAAAGGCCTTGGAGAATGTTCCCCTGCCTGCGCTGTACATGCTGCCTGATCTCTGCGCCTCCCCTGCTACCTGGCCCTCGGAACTGCGCCTTCTGCCACTAGCGCTGTCGGATGGGAAGTTTACCATCAGTTTGTCCACCAGCGCCCTGTGGTATAGCATCATTCTCGAACCCCTTTCCTCTTCGGGAATGAGAGTGCAAAGGCTCTCCTTATACCGTGGATCGAGCAGTGTGTACACCCAGTAATCCGTAGTGGCCAGAATGCGTGTAACGCGAGGGTCACGAGAAAGGCATCCTAACATGAAGTCAGCCATGTGTGCCAGGGTACCTGTACGCAACACATGGCTGTCTTCACTAGGAAGATCACTTTCAGGATCCTCCTCCTCCTCCTCCTCCTCCTCAGGCCATACACGCTGAAAGGATGACAGACAAGCAGCATGGGTACCGTCAGCAGTGGGCCAAGCTGTCTCTTCCCCCTCCTCCTCATCCTCCTCATGCTCCTCCTCCTCCTCCTGAACGCGCTGAGATATAGACAGGAGGGTGCTTTGACTATCCAGCGACATACTGTCTTCCCCCGGCTCTGTTTCCGAGCGCAAAGCGTCTACCTTTATGCTTTGCAGGGAACTTCTCAAGATGCATAGCAGAGGAATGGTGACGCTAATGATTGCAGCATCGCCGCTCACCATCTGGGTAGACTCCTCAAATTTTCCAAGGACCTGGCAGATGGCTGCCAACCAGGGCCACTCTTCTGTAAATAATTGAGGAGGCTGACTCCCACTGCGCCGCGCAAGTTGGAGTTGGTATTCCACTATAGCTCTACGCTGCTCATAGAGTCTGGCCAACATGTGGAGCGTAGAGTTCCACTGTGTGGGCACGTCGCACAGCAGTCGGTGCACTGGCAGATTAAACCGATGTTGCAGGGTCCGCAGGGTGGTAGCGTGCGTGTGTGATTTGCGGAAATGTGCGCAGAGCTGGCGCACCTTTCCGAGCAGGTATGACAAGTGGGGGTAGCTTTTCAGAAAGCGCTGAACTACCAAATTAAACACATGGGCCAGGCATGGCACGTGCGAGAGGCTGCCGAGCTGCAGAGCTGCCACCAGCTTACGGCCGTTGTCACACATGACCATGCCCGGTTGGAGGCTCAGCGGCGCAAGCCAGCGGTCGGTCTGCTCTGTCAGACCCTGCAGCAGTTCGTGGGCCGTGTGCCTCTTATCTCCTAAGCTGAGTAGTTTCAGCACGGCCTGCTGATGCTTGCCCACCGCTGTGCTGCCACGCCGCGTGACACCGACTGCTGCCGATGTGCTGCTGCTGACACATCTTGATTGCGAGACAGAGGTTGCATAGGAGGAGGAGGAGGGTGGTTTAGTGGAGGAAGCATACACCCCCGCAGATACCACCACCGAGCTGGGGCATGCAATTCGGGGGGTGGGTAGGACGTGAGCGGTCCCAGGCTCTAACTCTGTCCCAGCCTCCACTAAATTCACCCAATGTGCCGTCAGGGAGATATAGTAGCCCTGCCTGCCTGTGCTTGTCCACGTGTCTGTTGTTAAGTGGACCTTGGCAGTAACCGCGTTGGTGAGGGCGCGTACAATGTTGCGGGAGACGTGGTCGTGCAGGCCTGGGACGGCACATCGGGAAAAGTAGTGGCGACTGGGAACCGAGTAGCACGGGGCCGCCGCCGCCATCATGCTTTTGAAAGCCTCCGTTTCCACAAGCCTATACGGCAGCATCTCTAGGCTGATCAATTTTGCAATGTGCACGTTTAACGCTTGAGCGTGCGGGTGCGTGGCGTCGTACTTGCGCTTGCGCTCAAACTGTGGCGCTAGCGACGTCTGGACGCTACGCTGAGAGACATTGCTGGATGGGGCCGAGGACAGCGGAGGTGAGGGTGTGGGTGCAGGCCAGGAGACGGTAGTGCCTGTGTCCTCAGAGGGGGGTTGGATCTCAGTGGCAGGTTGGGGCACAGGGGGAGAGGCAGTGGTGCAAACCGGAGGCGGTGAACGGGCATCGTCCCACCTTGTGGGGTGCTTGGCCATCATATGCCTGCGCATGCTGTTGGTGGTGCCTCCCCAGCTGATCTTGGCGCGACAAAGGTTGCACACCACTGTTCGTCGGTCGTCAGGCGTCTCTGTGAAAAACTGCCACACCGTAGAGCACCTTGACCTCTGCAGGGTGGCATGGCGCGAGGGGGCGCTTTGGGAAACAGTTGGTGGATTATTCGGTCTGGCCCTGCCTCTACCCCTGGCCACCGCATTGGCTCGGCCTGTGCCCACAACCTGACTTGGGCCTCCGCGTCCTCGCCCGCGTCCACGTCCTATAGGCCTACCCCTACCCCTCAGCATGGTGTATTACCAGTGATTTGATTTCCCAGGCAGGAAAGAAATTGGCACAAGCCTGCTGCTAAACGTAGCTGGCTGCGTATGATTTCTGTTTACGTTCTGCACCCACCACACACGTACCCAGAACGCTGAGGACTGTCAGAGGCAGGCCAAATAGAATGTTTCCCTTTTTTTGGTAAAGAAAAGGCCCACTGCGTATATTCAATCAATAATATATGTCTTCTGGCCCTGCAAATGTGTCACAGAACTGCAGGGTTGCAGAGTTATTAACTACAGCAGAGCGGTGATTTTTCCCAGGCAGGAAAGAAATATGCGCAAGCCTGCTGTTAAACGTAGCTGGCTGCGTATGATTTCTGTTTACGTTCTGCACCCACCACACACGTACCCAGAACGCTGAGGACTGTCAGAGGCAGGCCAAATAGAATGTTTCCCTTTTTTTGTTAAAGAAAAGGCCCACTGCGTATATTCAATCAATAATATATGTCTTCTGTCCCTGCCTACACAATTCTGTCCCTGTAGTATTACTGCAGAGCGCAATGCTCTGCACAGCCGATTTAAAAAAAAAAAAAAAATGCAACACTGCTAACAGCAGCCTGCACAGTTCTGCACACGGTTAAATGTGGCCCTAAGAAGGACCGTTGGGGTTCTTGAAGCCTACACTCACTCCTAACACTCTCCCTGCCTAACCACCACTTCTGTCCCTGTAGTATTACTGCAGGGCGCAATGCTCTGCACAGCCGATTTTGAAAAAAAAAAATGGGCAACACTGCTAACAGCAGCCTCCACACGGATAGATGTGGCCCTAAGAAGGACCGTTGGGGTTCTTGAAGCCTACACTCACTACTAACACTCTCCCTACAGCAGCTCCGGCACCAGCAGCACTGTCCCTCAGCTAACTCACAAGGCATCTGAGGCGAGCCGCGGGAGGGGCCGACTTTTATACTCGGGTGACATCTCATCTCCCCAGCCACTCACAGCAGGGGGGTGGTATAGGGCTTGAACGTCACAGGGGGAAGTTGTAATGCCTTCCCTGTCTTTCAATTGGCCAGAAAAGCGCGCTAACGTCTCAGAGAGGAAACTGAAAGTAACCCGAACATCGCGTGGTACTCGTTAAGAGTAACGAGCATCCCGAACACGCTAATATTCGCCCGAGCATCAAGCTCGGACGAGTACGTTCGCTCATCTCTAACAGGGACTGATGTAAGTAATGATCTTTGTACAGCGCTGCAGAATATGTAAGTGCTACATAAATGGGAAAAGCAAAATAAAATAAATATTTCTTGTACCTTCACACTGCAGGAAATAGTACTACTAGTACAACCAAAGTCTTACAGAGCTCAGCACATTTAAAGGGGTTGTCCCGCGAAGGAAGTGGGGTTCAGCACTTCTGTATGGCCTTATTAATGCACTTTGTAATATACATCGTGCATTAAATATGAGCCATACAGAAGTTATTCACTTACCTGCTCCGTTGCTAGCGTCCCCGTCGCCATGGTGCCGTCTAATTTCAGCGTCTAATCGCCTGATTAGACGCGCTTGCGCAGTCCGGTCTTCTCCCTGGTGAATGGGGCCGCTCGTGCCGGAGAGCTGGTCCTCGTAGCTCCGCCCTGTCACGTGTGCCGATTCCAGACAATCAGGAGGCTGGAATCGGCAATGGACCGCACAGAGCCCACGGTGCACCATGGGAGAAGACCCGCGGTGCATCGTGGGTGAAGATCCCGGCGGCCATCTTGCTAAGGTAAGAAAGAAGTCGCCGCAGAGCGGGGATTCGGGTAAGTACTAAACTGTTTTTTTTTTTAACCCATCCCTTGTGTTTGTCTCGCGCCGAACAGGGGGCCTATTGAAAAAAAAAAAAAAATGTTTCGGCGCGGGACAACCCCTTTAAGACTTTACAGAAAGGAGAATGCACAGCAATACAAGTCCCAATATGCTGTCTATACTGAGATATTATATTGGAGCACTTTCCTCCTGGGCATAGAAACCATTTTTGTTCTTATAATATTTAATGTGACCTGGTCTCACCGGCTTTATTTATAACTCTTCTGTTCTCAGCTATTTCAACAGTTACATTTCTATCAGGCAGTCAGTGGGAGTCAAACCCAGAACAGCTATGTATAATGTGGCTTTAGAATATTACTCTTCAAGATCATTAGGTAATGATGAATTGTCAAAACTGAGTCCGTGCCCTGCAGACTGTTATTTCCTCCTGGCTTGATATCAACTCAGCACAGATGTTATCATTGCAAGAGAACAGTGGCTAGAACAGAACTTGATCCTTCTAGCCTAAAGTATTTCAGCCTTCAGACTCATACTTGTCCAGATGCTAGTATAACATGTTATATGCTCATGATATAGGCTTATGATGTTGACCAATCTATAGGAATACTGTAGGTTACTTTTCTTTAAATCGCAATATACACTACCGATCAAAAGTTTGGGGTCACCCAAACAATTTTGTGTTTTCCATGAAAAGTCACACTTATTCACCTCCATGCGTTGTGAAATGAATAGAAAATAGAGTCAAGACATTGACAAGGTTAGAAATAATGATTTGTATTTGAAATAACATTGTTTTTACATCAAACTTTGCTTTCGTCAAAGAATCCTCCTTTTGCAGCAATTACAGCATTGCACACCTTTGACATTCTAGCTGTTAATTTGTTGAGGTAAGCTTGAGAAATTGCACCCCACGCTTCTAGAAGCATCTCCCACAAGTTGGATTGGTTGGATGGGCACTTCTGGCGTACCATACGGTCAAGCTGCTCCCACAACAGCTCAATGGGGTTCAGATCTGGTGACTGCGCTGGCCACTCCATTACCGATAGAATACCAGCTGCCTGCTTCTGCTGTAAATAGGTCTTGCACAATTTGGAGGTGTGTTTAGGGTCATTGTCCTGTTGTAAGATGAAATTGGTTCCAATCAAGCGCTGTCCACTGGGTATGGCATGGCGTTGCAAAATGGAGTGATAGCCTTCCTTATTCAGAATCCCTTTTACCCTGTACAAATCTCCCACCTTACCAGCACCAAAGCAACCCCAGACCATCACATTACCTCCACCATGCTTAACAGATGGCGTCAGGCATTCTTCCAGCATCTTTTCATTTGTTCTGCGTCTCACAAACGTTCTTCTTTGTGATCCAAACACCTTAAACTTGGATTCATCCGTCCACAACACTTTTTTCCAGTCTTCCTCTGTCCAATGTCTGTGTTCTTTTGCCCATCTTAATCTTTTTCTTTTATTGGCCAGTCTCAGATATGGCTTTTTCTTTGCCACTCTGCCCTGAAGCCCAAAATCCTGCAGCCGCCTCTTCACTGTAGATGTTGACACTGGTGTTTTGCGGGTACTATTTAATGAAGATGCCAGTTGGGTACCTGTGAGGCGTCTGTTTCTCAAACTAGAGACTCTAATGTGCTTATCTTCTTGCTTAGTTGTGCAACGCGGCCTCCCACTTCTTTTTCTACTCTGGTTAGAGCCTGTTTGTGCTGTCCTCTGAAGGGAGTAGTACACACCGTTGTAGGAAATCTTCAATTTCTTAGCAATTTCTCGCATGGAATAGCCTTCATTTCTAAGAACAAGAATAGACTGTCGAGTTTCAGATGAAAGTTCTCTTTTTCTGGCCATTTTGAGCGTTTAATTGACCCCACAAATGTGATGCTCCAGAAACTCAATCTGCTCCCAGGAAGGTCAGTTTTGTAGCTTCTGTAACGAGCTAGACTGTTTTCAGATGTGTGAACATGATTGCACAAGGGTTTTCTAATCATCAATTAGCCTTCTGAGCCAATGAGCAAACACATTGTACCATTAGAACACTGGAGTGATAGTTGCTGGAAATGGGCCTCTATACACCTTTGTAGATATTGCACAAAAAACCAGGCATTTGCAGCTAGAATAGTCATTTACCACATTAGCAATGTATAGAGTGCATTTGTTTAAAGTTAGGACTAGTTTAAAGTTATCTTCATTGAAAAGTACAGTGCTTTTCCTTCAAAAATAAGGACATTTCAATGTGACCCCAAACTTTTGAACGGTAGTGTATGTGATCAGTCTCATAGACCAATAGTTAAAGAGCTCCACTTTTTTCCTCTTTTAGCAAAATAGATGACGATTAGAGATGAGCGAGCACCAAAATGCTCGGGTGCTCGTTACTCGAGTCGAACTTTTCGCGATGCTCGAGGGTTCGTTTCGAGTAACGAACCCCATTGAAGTCAATGGGCGACCCGAGCATTTTTGTATATCGCCGATGCTCGCTAAGGTTTTCATTTGTGAAAATCTGCAAAACCCAAGAAAGTGCTGGAAACAACACAGAAACGGATAGGGCAGGCGAGGGACAACATGCTGGGCTACATTTCAAGTTCCCAGGTCCCACTATTCAGCCACAATAGCGGCAAGAGTGGGCCCCCCCCCTACCAATTTTTACTTCGGACAAACCCTCATTAGCAAGGCACACCTTAGCTAAGCACCACGCTACCTCCAACAAAGCACAAGCACTGCCTGCGGGACACACCCCTGCCTCTTTTCTTGGGTTACATGCTGCCCAACCCCCACCCCCACCCCCCTGCATGACCCAGTGTCCACAGCGCACACCAAAGTGTCCCTGCGCAGCCTTCAGCTGCCCTCATGCCACACGCTGGCCTCACAGCCACACCACCCTCATGTCTATTTATAAGTGTGTCTGCCATGAGGAAGAACCGCAGGCACACACTGCAGAGGGTTGGCAGGGCCAGGCAGCGACCCTCTTTAAAAGGGGCGATAGCCCACAATGCTGTACAGAAGCAATGAGAACTCCAATCCTGTGCCACCTCCATCAGGAGCTGCACACGTGGGCATAGCAATGGGGAATCCATGTGCCACAAAGTATTCATTCTGTCATGGTGTCGTATAGCTCAATCCACACTGCAAGGGGAAAGCCGTCAGCGCTCTGCCCCCTACCCAAGTCAGTCAGTGCCTTTGTGCCAGACAGGTCAAACACCGCGATGCGAACTAAGTTTGCACCAACAGCATAGGGGGGTCCTAAGAAGCCCAAGACATGAACAAAAAATTGATCTGAGCGGCCAAACATGGCAGACTTGCACCACGCCCACGACATAGGCCTCGGCCCACAGCTTCAGCAATCCTAGGCAGGAAGCGGACTTTTACTGCACCAAGGACATAGGCCTCTGCACAAACCCTCAGCAATCGCGGGCCTACAGCGGACTCCTATGCTAGCGTAGCTGTGCACATCTCATTAGCGCTGTATTGCTCCTGTAGTTTGTCCCAAAGCAGTGCCCCGGATAGTAGAGCTAACGTCAGATTAAATGCAGGTGGGCTTCGGCCCACACTGCATGCCCCAGTCTGACCGGGGTTTTTAATACATAGACACTGGCAGGTACAAATCCCTAATGTGAAGTCCCTGTGGACCCACAGCATGGGTGGCTCCCTGGAACCCATCGGCGGTACATAAATATATCCCATTGCAGTGCCCTGCTCAGCAGAGCTAACGTCACATACAATACAGGTGGGCTTCGGTCCACAGTGCATGCCCCAGTCAGAGTGGTAATATGTACCTTAACAGTAACCGCGTTGGTGGGAATGTGGTGGCGACTGCGGACCTAGTAGCGCGGTTTTATTTAGTTGGTTTTCGGAATGTGGCCAGGATTAAGTGGGCCGTGGCGGGGGGATGGTGGGGGGGCTCTCTTGTTGTGTCGGTAAAGGTGAAATTCTTGGACTGCCACCAGATGGACCAATGCAAAGGTATTTGCCAAGAATGTTTTCATTGCTGGAGGAGGAGGGGGATTTTTTTGAGGCACTAGGTGTCCGTGGTTATATGCACCTTAACAGTAACCGCGTTGGTGGGAAATGGCCTCGCCACCATCATGTCTTTGGGAAGCCTCCGTTTCCACACCCCAGTGACATAGCAGTAGCAGCAGTATAGGCAGAGCCCAGAATTAGTAACATTTCAGCGGTAGCATTAGGGACAGGCCCCAGTAACATATCACTAGCAGCATTATAGGGGGAGCACAGTATTAGTTCCATTTCAGTAGTAGTAGCAGTCCAGACAGGCCCCAGTAACAATTCCGAAGCAGCAGTATAGGGGGAGCACAGTCTTAGTTCCATTTCAGTAGTAGTAGCAGTCAAGACAGGCCCCAGTAACAATTCCGAAGCAGCAGTATAGGGGGAGCACAGTATTAGTTCCATTTCAGTAGTAGTAGCAGTCAAGACAGGCCACAGTAACATTCCCGTTGCAGCAGTTTAGGGAGATAACAGTCTCTTTCACATTTCAGTAGTTGCAGTATAGACAAGGCCCCAGTTACATTTATGTAGCAAAAGTGTAGGCCAACCCCACACACCTTGCTGTAGCATGAGTGCAGGCGCCAGAAAAATTGCCCATGCCCAACCAAGAGGGCAGGTGAAACCTATTAATTGCTTTGGTTAATGTGGCTTAATTTGTAACTAGGCCTGGAGGCAACCCAGTTAAAATAAAAATTGGTTCAGGTGCAAGTTTCATCGCTTTAATGAGAATTGAAACGTATAAACATTGTTTACAAAAGTCATATGACTGAGCCTTGTGGGCCTAAGAAAAATTGCCTGTTCGGCGTTATTACGTGAGGTTTCAGGAGGAGGAGCAGGAGGAGGAGGATGAATATAATACACAGATTGATGACGCTAAAAGGTCCCCGTTTTTTATGGTGATAGAGAACGATGCTTCCATCCGCAGGTGCAGCCTACGTATTGTATAGGTACCGCTGCTGTCCGCTGGTGGAGAAGAGAAGTCTGGGGAAATCCAGGCTTTGTTCATCTTGATGAGTGTAAGCCTGTCGGCACTGTCAGTTGACAGGCGGGTACGCTTATCCGTGATGATTCCCCCAGCCGCACTAAACACCCTCTCTGACAAGACGCTAGCCGCAGGACAAGCAAGCACCTCCAGGGCATACAGCGCGAGTTCAGGCCACGTGTCCAGCTTCGACACCCAGTAGTTGTAGGGAGCAGAGGCGTCACAGAGGACGGTCATGCGATCAGCTACGTACTCCCTCACCATCCTTTTACAGTGCTCCCGCCGACTCAGCCTTGACTGGGGAGCGGTGACACAGTCTTGGTGGGGAGCCATAAAGCTGGCAAAGGCCGTGGAGAGTGTTCCCCTGCCTGCGCTGTACATGCTGCCTGATCTCCGCGCCTCCCCTGCTACCTGGCCCTCAGAACTGCGCCTTCTGCCACTAGCGCTGTCAGATGGGAATTTTACCATCAGTTTGTTCGCCGGGGTCCTGTGGTATAGCATCACTCTCGAACCCCTTTTCTCTTCGGGTATGAGAGTGGAAAGGTTCTCCTTATACCGTGGGTCGAGCAGTGTGTACACCCAGTAATTCGTAGTGGCCAGAATGCGTGTAACGCGAGGGTCACGAGAAAGGCATCCTAACATGAAGTCAGCTATGTGTGCCAGGGTACCTGTACGCAACACATGGCTGTCCTCACTAGGAAGATCACTTTCAGGATCCTCCTCCTCCTCAGGCCATACACGCTGAAAGGATGACAGGCAAGCAGCATGGGTACCCTCAGCAGTGGGCCAAGCTGTCTCTTCCCCCTCCTCCTCATGCTCCTCCCCCTCCTCAACGCACTGAGATATAGACATGAGGGTGCTTTGACTATCCAGCGACATACTGTCTTCCCCCGCCTCTGTTTCCGAGCGCAAAGCGTCTGCCTTTATGCTTTGCAGGGAACTTCTCAAGAGGCATAGCAGAGGAATGGTGACGCTAATGATTGCAGCATCGCCGCTCACCATCTGGGTAGACTCCTCAAAGTTTCCAAGGACCTGGCAGATGTCTGCCAACCAGGCCCACACTTCTGTAAAGAATTGAGGAGGCTGACTCTCACTACGCTGCCCATGTTGGAGTTGGTATTCCACTATAGCTCTACGTTGCTCATAGAGCCTGGCCAACATGTGGAGCGTAGAGTTCCACCGTGTGGCCACGTCGCACAGCAATCGGTGCACTGGCAGATTAAACCGATGTTGCAGGGTCCGCAGGGGGGCAGCGTCCGTCTTGGACTTGCGGAAATGTGCGCTGATCCGGTGCACCTTTCCGGGCAGGTCTGACAAGCATGGGTAGCTTTTCAGAAACCGCTGAACCACCAAATTAAAGACGTGGGCCAGGCATGGCACGTGCGTGAGGCTGCCGAGCTGCAGAGCCGCCACCAGGTTACGGCCGTTGTCACACACGACCATGCCCGGTTGGAGGCTCAGCGGCGAAAGACAGCGGTCGGTCTGCTCTGTCAGACCCTGCAGCAGTTAGTGGGCCGGGTGCCTCTTCTCTCCTAAGCTGAGTAGTTTCAGCACGGCCTGCTGGCGCTTGCCCGCCGCTGTGCTGCCACCCCGCGCGACACCGACTGCTGGCGACGTGCTGCTGCTGACACATCTTGATTGCGAGACAGAGGTTGCGTAGGAGGAGGAGGGTGGTTTAGTGGAGGAAGCATACACCGCCGCAGATACCACCACCGAGCTGGGGCCCTGCAATTCTGGGGGTGGGTAGGACGTGAGCGGTCCCAGGCTCTGACTCGGTCCCAACCTCCACTAAATTCACCCAATGTGCCGTCAGGGAGATATAGTGGCCCTGCCCGCCTGTGCTTGTCCATGTGTCCGTTGTTAAGTGGACCTTGGCAGTAACCGCGTTGGTGAGGGCGCGTACAATGTTGCGGGAGACGTGGTCGTGCAGGGCTGGGACGGCACATCGGAAAAGTAGTGGTGACTGGGAACCGAGTAGCGCGGGGCCGCCGCCGCCATCATGTTTTTGAAAGCCTCCGTTTCCACAAGCCTATACGGCAGCATCTCCAGGCTGATCAATTTGGCTATGTGCACGTTTAACGCTTGAGCATGCAGGTGCGTGGCGGCGTACTTGCGCTTGCGCTCAAACAGTTGCGCTAGCGACGGCTGGACGCTGTGCTGAGAGACATTGCTGGATGGGGCCGAGGACAGCGGAGGTGAGAGTGTGGGTGCAGGGCGGGAGACGGGAGAATGCGCAAGGCTGGGTATTAATTCACCAACTACTACCCCCAGCAGAGACGCAGTAAACTGAAGGCAGTGACAGGCAGGCCAAATACAGTATTTTTTTGAAGATTTTGGGAACAACCACACTGCCTGTGATATACACTGTATTTCGATTTCCCTGTGGGAGGCTGACTTCGCGTACGTAACGCACTGCAGAGGCAGGCAACAATTATGCGCAAGGCTGGGTATTAATTCACCAACTACTACCCCCAGCAGAGACGCAGTAAACTGAAGCCAGTGACAGGCAGGCCAAATACAGTATTTTTTTGAAGTTTTTGGGAACAACCACACTGCCTGTGATATACACTGTATTTCGATTTCCCTGTTGGAGGCTGACTTCGCGTACGTAACGCACTGCAGAGGCAGGCAACAATTATGCGCGAGGCTGGGTATTAATTAAACAACTACTACCCCCAGCAGAGCCGCAGTAAACTGAAGCCAGTGACAGGCAGGCCAAATACAGTATTTTTTTGAAGTTTTTGGGAACAACCACACTGCCTGTGATATACACTGTATTTCGATTTCCCTGTTGGAGGCTGACTTCGCGTACGTAACGCACTGCAGAGGCAGGCAACAATTATGCGCAAGGCTGGGTATTAATTAAACAACTACTACCCCC
The DNA here is from genome assembly GCF_035609145.1 of Eleutherodactylus coqui. NCBI lineage: Eukaryota > Metazoa > Chordata > Amphibia > Anura > Eleutherodactylidae > Eleutherodactylus > Eleutherodactylus coqui. The sequence continues at coordinate 294,617,917 of NC_089837.1, forward strand.
AGCAGAGCCGCAGTAAACTGAAGGCAGTGACAGGCAGGCCAAATACAGTATTTTTTTGAAGTTTTTAGGAACAACCACACTGCCTGTGATATACACTGTATTTCGATTTCCCTGTTGGAGGCTGACTTCGCGTACGTAACGCACTGCAGAGGCAGGCAACAATTATGCGCAAGGCTGGGTATTAATTCACCAACTACTACCCCCAGCAGAGACGCAGTAAACTGAAGGCAGTGACAGGCAGGCCAAATGCAGCATTTTTTTGAAGTTTTTGGGAACAAACACACTGCCTGTGATATACACTGTATTTCGATTTCCCTGTTGGAGGCTGACTTCGCGTACGTAACGCACTGCAGAAGCAGGCAACAATTATGCGCAAGGCTGGGTATTAATTCACCAACTACTACCCCCAGCAGAGACGCAGTAAACTGAAGGCAGTGACAGGCAGGCCAAATACAGTATTTTTTTGAACTTTTTGGGAAAAAGCCCACTGCCTATATAGCCAGTATATCTCTTTCACCTTTCCCACTGTCCCTGCCTCACCAGTACTGCCCCTATACTCTTTAAAATGACTGCAGACTGAGGACACTATGGTCTGCACGCCCGATATACAAAAAAAAATAAATTGTGCAACACTGCTCCCAGCAGCCTCAACAGTACTGCACACGGTCAGATGTGGCCCTAAGAAGGACCGTTAGGGTTCTTGAAGACTAAAATAACACCTAACACTCTCCCTATAGCAGCAGAAGCATCAGCAGCACTTTCCCTGATCTATGTCAGCATGCATCTGTGGCGAGCTGCGGGCGGGGAAGATTTAAATACTCGGGTGTCATCTGATCTCCCCAGCCACTCACTGCAGAGCGGTGGTATAGGGATGGAACGTCACAGAAGGAAGTTGTAATGCCTTCCCTGTCTTTCTATTGGCCAGAAAAGCACGCAAATTTCTCAGAGATGAAACTGAAAGTAACCCGAACATCGCGTGGTACTCGTCTCGAGTAACGAGCATCTCGAACACCCTAATACTCGAATGAGCATCAAGCTCGGACGAGTATGCTCGCTCATCCCTAATGACGATGGAATGAATAACATGATGGTATAGTGAACAACATGCCTTATATCTCTCATCCCTTCTGTTATAATCTGATCTATTTTACAGTATAATAAATTAGAAAGACGGTAATACAACTGTACATCTAGCCATTTTTTACAATGTTTTAAATAAATTTAATTTTATCTTCATTTGATATTAATCTTTTGCTAAATACTGTTTTAGGATAATAGCAAATTACTCTTGTTACATTAACAATAACTGATACAGCCTTAGTTACAAATAGAGATCTCCATTTAACTAATTTGAAAAAGGTAACAGGTAAAGGAACATAACTGTAAGCTGATGGTAGATGCACTAAATGGGCTGAGGGTTCTGGGCTTGCCACTGCCACAACAAATAGGTGTATGCACCTAGAAGGTGTGAGTAAACTTATAAGGCCATCCATGTTCCTCTAGGAAATATGCATATTTCACTCTCACTAGCCAAGTCAGAAACCTAATGCACACTAATGAGGGACAATCACCCACAGACAGCTGTCTTCGCATGGTTATCTTTTCCTTCTGGAGAAGATTTTGGCTTCGGTTCATAATTCTCAGTCACTGTTACCAGGCTTGTTAAAAGGTCTGACATTGACTTGCAAGAATGCCGCCTTCTAATAGGTGGTGCTGTAGAGGCATTGTTTCATCTTCCCATTTGAAAGTCAGAGTTATAGAAGTTCCCACAGAGTGATGAGTTTGCCCTCTCTGGGTGAATTTTCACTGATTGAGGACACATTCTGTGCACCTCAGTCTCTCACTTTTAAGTGCGCTCCCATTTATTCTTGCCCCAAAATTTTGACTAAACAGAGTGAGTTTTATAATTTCATAGAAAAAGCCTTATGGGATACTTAGGTGACAGTCAGGGGATGACCAGGGAACAATTTGCCTAAGGCCCTGTTCACATCATCATTGGAGACTCTGTTCAGAGCTTTCTTCCCTAATTTCCACGAAAATCCTAGTCAAAATAGAACTGCATGCAGTACTATTTCATCTAGGAAAATGTCGGACTGCAGCTGGATGGAGCCCATTACAGTTTCTTGCAGTGTCATTTGGGTCCAGCATGTCCCAGATCCAGTGGTTCTGCCTTTTGTTGTTGTTTGGGTCCTAGAACAGAGCTGAACAACTGAAAAATAGAGTGACTATCCGCGCTTCTAGGGATATCAGACTCTGATCCGGGATAATAAATTCCTTTTTTTTATTGGAAATACAAGACATAAGTCTCAGTGAGGAGAGGCAAGTAGTGCTTCTTGACCTAGCAAGACTTTCTACTCTTAGAGAAGGCATGTGGTAGACCACATCCTAGCGCACTTGTTGATTAACATACTTCAAGCCTTTTTTAGCACTGTAAGTCTGCCCAACTGAGTGTAAAGTAAACGGGGATCTGCCCCTTAACCCCCCCCCCCCCAACAAAAACATGACAGAATAAAACCCCATGTTTTAGTGCATGTAAAGGTCTGCCGGAGCCGGAAGCCCGCAGGGTTGTAGGAGGAAGGCAGCATGATAGGGTTAACGGGGAGGAGGGGGTTAATTAGAGTAGAGAATTCCGGGAGGAGGCGGGGCCTAGTAAGAGGGGTTAAAAAGAGCGGTACAGCAGGAAAAGGCCATTACAGCAAAAGAAGAAGAGGAAGCAGAAGTTAGAAGAGTGAAGAGTGAAGAGTGAAGAGCGAAGAGCGAAGAGCAGAAGTTACCCCCGAAGTGCCAGCAGACCTGAAGATCCCAGCGGACCTGAAGAGCCCAGCGGAGCTGAAGAGCACAGCGGACGTCAGGAAGGCAAAGAGGACCGAAGACCGAAGACCCAAGGTGCCCGGGAGAAGCAGCGGGAGCAGCCCCGAAACAACCAGCAAGAAAAGAAGAGCCCGAAGACCAGCCACTTACCGGGAGAAGATGGAGGCGATCCTCGCGAAGATCCGGGCAGAGGCAGAGGAAAGGGGTTTGGACTGGCTCGTGCAGCTCTCCGGTGAGGCCATGGGAGCAGCGGCGGGGTCCCCATCAGCGGCGGCAGAAGCAGGAGCGGCAGGAGCCCGAGCGGAGGCAGCGGGAGATGCTGAGGCAGCTGGAGAGGTCCGGACCACGGACCGGAGGCGGAGGACAGGTGCGGGGTCGGCGGCTGCAGCACCAGCGGGGCAAGCAAAAGAGGGCGCGTGCACCCAAAAGACTGAGCCCCGAGCACGCTCCCTCACGCAGGCAGAGGCTGCGGAGTGCCTCTCCGGCCCCCCCCACGTAGTAGGCTCCCCCCGGCAACTCCAACAGGCAGGGGGAGCAGGGCGGGGAGGACTCCCGCCAAAAGACGAGGTGCGGCGTGCAGCGCGAGGTCCCGTGCTGAGAGGGGGGCGGGGCCAAGCGCTGCACAGAGAGCAAAGAGCCTGGAAAGTGTCGGGGGCTGCTCACCTGGAGGTGCATCGGAGGGGGAGCAGCCCTGCAACAGTTCCAGAGATGGGCGGCCCGCAGTATCTCGGGGTTCGGCAGCAGAGTCATTCGGAAGGCGTGCGACAACGACAGAGGTGGCCTATGTTCCTTCGGCACCAAGAAGATCAGCAGCGGTTGCGGTCCCAGCGGAGCGGTCACAGCCCGGCGTTAGCGGAGTCCAGGAGAAACAGCGACATGGCGGGACGGCGGCTGGTGGGTCCACAGCCCCTACGCAGCCAGGTGAGTCATGCTCTATGTCTGGTGTGTCCAGCAATGTTAGCCGCTTAGCGCATGCGGGGAGTAGTAGTGGGCAGTTTGCGGGGGGTAGCGCAGCGTTAAGCAGCGCGCTAGGCGTAGGCGGCGAAACAGGGGCATTGCTGGGGGTCGTGTTAGAATTGCTGAGGAGGCAGGGGGTAGGCTACGCTCCGTCGCCTGTCACAGCATGGAGCTCGCCATGCAGTGCGTCGTCCAGCATGGGGGACGGACCGGGACGTCCGTTGGCTGGTGGGACTGGGGTAGGACAGGCGGTTGGGGTGATGCAATCTGCCCCGCTTGCAGGACAGCTGTCCACAGGCGGTTCACAGGCGGGTGCACAATCCACTGGGAAAATTTCCCAAGGGGGGGTGCAGCGGATACTTTGGAGTTAGGTGGGACGGCCGGGGTGGCAGTGGCGGTCCAGACAGAAAAGGACGGGGAGGGGGTCCGGCTAGACGATAAGGCCAAAGGTGAGGTCTACGTCTGCTTTGAGGGCCCGTTGGGGGCCCACCTGAAAAAAGAGGTTAGGGAGAAGATTTGGAGGGACGAATATGTCGAGATATTCTCCCTCCTACCCTTGGAGAAATTTAATTTAGACAAGGGAAAACGGACAGAGTACAAAAAAGAGGAGGAGGAGAAGCGTAGGTGGCGCCTTATACCCCAGACGTTCACGAATTGGCTGCAGGCGTTTGCCATTCTAGCGAGCGTAATCGGAGAAAAAGCGCCGGACAATTGCTCCGGCCTTTTCTGTTACATGGACTCCATTGGAGAGGCCTATCGGGTGTATGGATGGCAGACCTGGCTGCGCTATGATGAGCAGTTCAGGCAGCGGAAGGCAGTGCGCCCATCTATCAGATGGGATCACAAAGATATAGGGTTATGGTTGAGAGTAATGGCTCCCGCGCGTTTCGGTCAGCCCTTTCAGGGCAGTGCCGGGTCGTTCGTCTCGGCCTCCAGTTCAGTGGGGGGACAGGGTAGTTCAGCAGGGGGGAGTAGGACCGGGTACTGCTGGCAGTACAACGAGGGTCAGTGCAAATTCGGAACAACATGCAAGTTCCGTCATGCCTGCTCCCACTGCGGCGCGGGGTCCATGGGGCTGCCAGATGTTTTAAGAAGGGAAAGGGAAAAGGTCCAGGGGGTTTTACAAAAAGGGATGACCCCAGTGATTCTGGAAGAGATGGTACCTTACCTAAGTAGGTACCCAGATAGAGAGAAGGCGGAGTTATTGTTTAAGGGTTTTAGGGATGGTTTTCACATCCCACCTCCGGTTCATGGGGTCCCCTTTTCGTTAAAAAATTTACGTTCGGCGTTAGAATATCCGGAAGTGGTGACAGAGAAACTAACGAAGGAGGTTAGGTTAGGGCGCATGGCGGGGCTGTTTAAAGAGCCAGCTGTGCAAGATTTTGTGGTGTCACCTTTGGGAGTGGTACCTAAGAAGGAGCCGAATACATTTCGGCTAATTCACCATTTATCATACCCAAAGGGGGCGTCTGTAAACGACGGGATAGACCCCGAGCTATGCTCGGTTGTGTATACATCGTTTGACGCTGCGCTTCAATGGGTTCGGAAATATGGAAGGGGGGCGTTGATGGCAAAGGCGGACATAGAGTCAGCCTTTCGCTTGCTCCCGGTAACACAAGAAAGTGTGAGGTTGTTAGGGTGTTTTTGGGCAGGGAGTTATTTTGCGGATCATTGTTTGACCATGGGATGTTCCATCTCATGTGCGTACTTCGAAGCATTTAGTTCGTTTTTAGAGTGGGTAGTGAAGGACACGGCGGCAGTGCAGTCGGTCATTCATTACCTGGACGATTTTCTGTGCGTGGGGCCGGGGGGTTCGCCGGTTTGTGCGAACTTGCTGGGAACCTTGCAATGGGTGGCAAAACGGTTCGGGGTGCCTCTGGCACCTGAGAAGACGGAGGGGCCCACAACTTGTTTAAGTTTTTTGGGCATCACTATTGACTCTGAGGCAATGGTGTGTCGGTTACCAGAGGAAAAATTAAGAAACTTGCAGGAGGAAGTAGTTGCAGCGCGGCTGGCAAAGAAAATCACGTTAAAAGGGCTGCAGTCACTGCTGGGCAAGCTGAATTTTGCCTGCAGGATCATGCCCATGGGCCGGGTTTTCTGTAGACGTTTGGCGACGGCAACGGCAGGGATTCGGGCCCCCCATCACTTTATCCGTTTGGGAGTTAGTCACAAGGCGAATCTGGCAGTCTGGTCCGCCTTTTTGGAAAAGTACAATGGCAGGTCGGTAATTATGGGGGAGGTCAGTAACAACGTGGACTGGGAGCTCTATACAGATGCAGCAGGAAGTGCAGGGTTTGGGGCCTATTTTCAAGGTAGATGGTGTGTGGGCGAATGGCCGGAGCAGTGGAAGCAAGAAGGATTAGTGCGGAACTTAGTACTATTGGAATTGTTTCCAATAGTAGTGGCTATCACACTGTGGGGTAACCACTTCCGTGATAGAAAAGTAAGATTCCACTGCGGCAACATGGGGGTGGTGCAGGTAATTAACAACCTCTCGGCGTCATCCCCCCCGGTGGTCAACCTGCTGAGTCAGTTGGTGCTAGAAGTCTTGTCATTAAACATGTGGGTGGTAGCGGTGCACGTTCCAGGTGTCGAGAATTCAATTGCGGATGCTCTCTCGCTTTCAGTGGGAGCGGTTCCGGACTCTGGCGCCTGGCGCGAGAAGGAGGGGAGGTAGTGCCCGCTTCGAATCTGGAATGTGGTAAGCGAGCAGTGGGGGGCCTGATAGAGCGGTCACTGGCTCGGCGGACTAGGGCGGCATATTGCGCAGCATGGAGCGAGTGGGAAGAATGGTTGAGGCAGTGTGGGGGGGAGCGTTCAGAGGAGGATAGAGTGGGCTTACTGTTGAGTTGGTTGGGAAAGAGTGCAGAGTTGGGTCAGTCGGTGGCAAAAGTAAATTAGTTTATAGCAGGGGTGGCCTTCGGGTTTAAATTACGGGGGGTAGGGGACGCGACGAAGAATTTTCTGGTAAAACAGGCGCTGAAGGGTCTGAGGAGAGGGAATGGGAGACAGGACACTAGGCGACCGGTATCGTTTGATGTCTTGGAGAAATTAGGGGAGGCGATTGACGTTATTTGCGGGAAAGAGTTCGAGCGGCGGTTGTTTAGGGCGGCTTTTTCATTGGCACTTTTCGGGGCCCTACGGGTAAGCGAATTGGTGTCACCTAGCAAGACCGCGGGGGGCGGCCTGCAGGCGGAAGACGTAAGGTTGGTAGACGGGAGGTTGGAGTTGCTTATCCGTCGGTCTAAGACGGATCAGCAAGGACGCGGCCAGGTGATCCAATTGGGTGAGGTGCCGGGGGCCAGTATGTTCCCGCTGAGTGCTTGGGAGCAGTATAGTAAAGGGTTAAATTTTCGCACGGGCCCATTGTTGCGGCACGAGAACAGGCTGTTTCTATCGCGTTTTCAGTTTATAGCGGTGTTCAAGAGGGCCTTGGAGGTGGCGGGGTTAATAATACACAGTTCGGGTCGCACTCATTTCGGGTGGGGGCGGCGACGGAGGCGTCAGTAAGAGGTATGGGGGAGGAGGCAGTGAAGAGAATAGGTCGTTGGGAGTCAGGGCGTTTTAAATCATACGTGCGACCCCACCTGCTTTAAGTTCAAGGCGGGGTCGTCTGGAGGGTGGGGGGGACATATTGGTGGTTTGTTAATAGTAGTATTGTTGTTGTTTATTTTGCAGATTGTCGTCCAGCCTTAGTTTGGATCTTAGGAGATTCCTATGTTTTTTGGGGAGCAGAGAGAGCGGGGGTACGGCCGAACGGTAGGCAATTGCGTTTCCAAAAGAGCGAGGCGGTAGTTAGATGGATGGGGATTAGAGGTATGACTTGGGGCAGCGTATTGGAGGAAGTTGAAAGGAGGGTTAGGTGGGATAGGGCGCCAGATGTTTTGGTCATACACACGGGGGGGAACGATTTGGGGAAAAGGAGGTTTAGGGACCTGTCAAGGGACATAAGGTATCACTGTCTTAGACTTCAAGCGTCATACCTGGGAACAGTCGTGGTGTGGTCCGAAATTGTGCCAAGGAAAGTTTGGAGGGGGGCGCTGTCTGAGAAGGGCCTGAACAGAGCAAGGGTGAAGCTCAACAGGAAAGTGTCGCGATTCCTGGGAAGCAAAGGGGGAATAGCGGTGCGGCATATAGACTTGGAGAAAGGGGTCGGCAATTACTGGAGGTCAGACGGCGTCCATTTAAATGATATTGGCATTGACCTATGGACGGAGGGATTACAGGAGGGCATTGAGTGTGCGCTATTGGTGTGGGGGGCGGCGCAGGCTCAAGGGGGTCGAGCCTCGCTTGCTGTGGCAGGGGAAGGGGAGGGGCCCTTGGAGCCCGTGTAGAAGGTTAGTGGGGGAAGGCAGGGGCTACATAGCCCCTTCCCCCCTTTTTTGTGTTTGGAATCGTGGCCTGTCACCTCCTGGGTTACAGGGCGGAGCCCTGATAGTCGGTGGGAGAGGCTAGCCAGGGGTGGCTAGCCAGCCTCGGGGTCGGGAAGAAACGGCGGCCGGAGGTTAATTGGGAGTTTGGTTGGTCTCCCGAGTCTGCCACCTGCGGCGGGAGGAAAAAGGTTTATGGAAATAGCGTCGCCTGAGTCAGCCAAGTTGCGGCGGGTGACCGGGACAGCTATTTCCTTGTTGGTTTGAGGCGACAGGATATTTTAGAGGTGGGAGGGGCTCCAAGGTCCTCTTCTCAGGTTTTCATCGGGGGAATGTTTAGAATGTTTATAATGTTTAGGATGTGTATAATGTTGGGATATATATTTTAAAAGGAAAATGCGTTTAAAATGTATGTTAATGTTGCTTGTTTTAATAAATGGCTGCTGTGGCCAAATTTTATCCAACAGATGGTGTCGGTGGTCTGTACGGGTAATGGTAGGTGGGGGGGGGATGTAATGGGAGGGTCATAGCAGCGACGACTCCGTTATACCCGGGTCAAGGTCTGCCGGAGCCGGAAGCCCGCAGGGTGGTAGGAGGAAGGCAGCATGATAGGGTTAACGGGGAGGAGGGGGTTAATTAGAGTAGAGAATGCCGGGAGGAGGCGGGGCCTAGTAAGAGGGGTTAAAAAGAGCGGTAGAGCAGGAAAAGGCCATTACAGCAAAAGAAGAAGAGGAAGCAGAAGTTAGAAGAGTCCCGCCCTCCCACCCTAGAGGAAATCCGGGGGGGGGGAGACCACGGGAGACGGTTTTCGTCATAGCAGCAGGGGAAGGGGAGGGGCCCTTGGAGCCCGTGTAGAAGGTTAGTGGGGGAAGGCAGGGGCTACATAGCCCCTTCCCCCCTTTCTTGTGTTTGGAATCGTGGCCTGTCGCCTCCTGGGTTACAGGGCGGAGCCCTGATAGTCGGTGGGAGAGGCTAGCCAGGGGTGGCTAGCCGGCCTCGAGGTCGGAAGAAACGGCGGCCGGAGGTTAATTGGGAGTTTGGTTGGTCTCCCGAGTCTGCCACCTGCGGCGGGAGGAAAAAGGTTTATGAAAAAGGTTTATGGAAATAGCGTCGCCTGAGTCAGCCAAGTTGCGGCGGGTGACCGGGACAGCTATTTCCTTGTTGGTTTGAGGCGACAGGATATTTTAGAGGTGGGAGGGGCTCCAAGGTCCTCTTCTCAGGTTTTCATCGGGGGAATGTTTAGAATGTTTATAATGTTTAGGATGTGTATAATGTTGGGATATATATTTTAAAAGGAAAATGCGTTTAAAATGTATGTTAAATTTGTTTGTTTTAATAAATGGCTGCTGTGGCCGAATTTTATCCAACAGATGGTGTCGGTGGTCTGTACGGGTAATGGTAGGTGGGGGGGATGTAATGGGAGGGTCATAGCAGCGACGACTCTGTTATACCCGGGTCATGCATTTTTGTTATGTTTATTCATGTAGCCCTTGACTGTTACACATTACCCTACTCAAGAATGGTGCCATGACTCACATGGGCTCACTAAGCTATGACCTGAATAGCAGCTTACTGAGTTTCAGGTTATAAGCATATTGTTACAGCAGACACATAGCCAGGGAATTAGCACATGACGGTTTGAAACATCCTGTGTGGGCCCCTAACCCGAGTACAGCCTTAGCTGAAGTCTGGTCCTCCCAGACACACACCTCTCCTAGGTGTTCAGGTGAGGGCCGTCTCCCTGTCCACCTCTGGCCTTCTTAGCCACACACTGGGCCTGGCAGCCCTACAGCTTCACTGAGCTGTCTCTCTCTGGCTCTCTAAGCCACACACTCTCTGTCACTTCAGCAGGAACCACCCTTTTTATACCACTGACCACACCTGTGGGCGTTTTCCCTCTTACTTCAGGCTCCAGACTGATTGTCTTTTGCCCCCTACAGGCCATCTTCTGTAGCGCACCCCTACAATATATATATATATGTGTATTCAGGTGGCCCTTAGCTATAGGTAATTTTTCCGGAAGTAAACTTTTACTGCTCCCACCCACTAATCCTGGGTCCAATCAACTGGACTGTGCAAAACTTCAGCTCCATCGGACAACTACTAGGTGACCCTCAAACGCCTTGAAGTTGGAACATAGTATACGCATTATGCAATAATTAATTTCCTTCAAAAGCGGTATACTCTTCCCTATCTCGACCATTTTCTTCTTAGAGAAATTTATGTGGACACATCCAGGTAGGGTTGGGACATTGACACAAAAATATCGATAGTCGATAGTATCGACTATCGCTAAAAAAACTATCGATTATTGTAAAATATCTGTGGAAAATTATCGATTAGAGATGAGCGAACGTACTCGTCCGAGCTTGATATTCGTGCGAATATTAGGGTGTTCGGGATGCTCGTTACTCGTAACGAGTACCACGCGGTGTTCCGGTTACTTTCAGTTTCCTCTCTGAGACGTTAGCGCGCTTTTCTGGCCAATTGAAAGACAGGGAAGGCATTACAACTTCCTCCTGTGACGTTCAAGCCCTATACCACCCCCCTGCTGTGAGTGGCTGGGGCGATCAGATGTCACCCGAGTATAAAAGTCGGCCCCTCCCGCGGCTCGCCACACATGCCTTGTGACTTAGCTGAGGGAAAGTACTATCGTGCTGGAGCTGCTGTAGGGAGAGCGTTAGGAGTTAGTGTAGGCTTCAAGAACCCCAACGGCCCTTCTTAGGGCCACATCTACTAGTGTGCAGTACTGTGTTAGCACAGTATTTTTTATTTTTTTTTCCAAAATTGGATCTGCAGAGCATTGCGCCCTGCAATAGGGACAGAAGTGGGGGTTAGGCAGGGAGAGTGTTAGGAGTTAGTGTAGGCTTCAAGAACCCCAACGGTCCTTTCTAGGGCCACATCTATCCGTGTGCAGTACTGTCCAGGCTGCTGTTAGCAGTGTTGCATTTTTTTTTTTTTTTCTCAAAACCGGCTGTGCAGAGCATTGCACCCGGCATTAATACTACAGGGATAGAATTGTGTAGGCAGGGCCAGAAGACATACATTATTCATTGAATACACGCAGTGTGGGTGTTCCTTGTAAAAAGCAGGCAAAAAATTCTATTTGGCCTGCCTCTGACAGTACTCAGGGCTCTGTGTACGTGTGTGCTGTGCGCTGAACGTTCAGAAAAAATCAGACGCAGTCAGCTACGTTTTACCGCAGGCGTGCGGCAATTTTTTTCCTGCATGGGAAATCCCTGATCTGCTGTAGGTAGCGAATTACTTTGCATCACTGCAGTTCTGGGACAAATTGGCAGGGCCACAACACAGTTATTAAACTTAGTATTCATTGAATACACGCAGTGTGGGTGTTCCTTGTAAAAAGCAGGCAAAAAATTCTATTTGGCCTGCCTCTGACAGTACTCAGGGCTCTGTGTACGTGTGTGCTGTGCGCTGAACGTTCAGAAAAAATCAGACGCAGTCAGCTACGTTTTACCGCAGGCGTGCGGCAATTTTTTTCCTGCATGGGAAATCCCTGATCTGCTGTAGGTAGCGAATTACTTTGCATCACTGCAGTTCTGGGACAAATTGGCAGGGCCACAACACAGTTATTAAACTTAGTATTCATTGAATACACGCAGTGTGGGTGTTCCTTGTAAAAAGCAGGCAAAAAATTCTATTTGGCCTGCAGGCTTGCGCCAATTTATTTCCTGGCTGTGAAATCACTGGTAATACAGCATGCTGAGGGGTAGGGGTAGGGGTAGGGCTAGAGGACGTGGACGCGGCCGAGGACGCGTAGGCCCAAGTGAGGGTGTGGGCACAGGCCGAGCTCCTGATCCAGGTGTGTCGCAGCCGACTGCTGCGCGATTAGGAGAGAGGCACGTTTCTGGCGTCCCCACATTCATCGCACAATTAATGGGTCCACGCGGGAGACCTTTATTAGAAAATGAGCAGTGTGAGCAGGTCCTGTCCTGGATGGCAGAAAGTGCTTCCAGCAAGCTATCATCCACCCAGAGTTCTGCGCCGTCCAGTGCTGCAAATCCGAATCCTCTGTCTGCTGCTCCTCCTTCCTCCCAGCCTCCTCACTCCACTACAATGACACATGCTCAGGAGCGGGAAGACTCTCAGGAACTGTTCTCGGGCCCCTGCTCAGATTGGGCAGCAGTGGTTCCTCTCCCACCAGAGGAGTTTATCGTCACTGATGCCCAACCATTGGAAAGTTCCCGGGGTCCGGGGGATGAGGCTGGGGACTTCTGCCAACTGTCTCAAGACCTTTCAGTGGGTGAGGAGGACGATGACGATGAGACACAGTTGTCTTGCAGTGAGGTAGTAGTAAGGGCAGTAAGTGCGAGGGAGGAGCGCACAGAGGATTCTGAGGAAGAGCAGCTGGACGATGAGGTGACTGACCCCACCTGGTGTGCAACGCCTACTCAGGACAGGTCTTCAGAGGGGGAGGCAGCAGCAGGGCAGGTTGCAAGAGGCAGTGCGTTGTCCAGGGGTAGAGGCAGGGCCAGACTGAATAATCCACCAACTGTTTCCCAAAGCGCCCCCTCGCGCCACGCCACCCTGCAGAGGCCGAGGTGCTCAAAGGTCTGGCAGTTTTTCACAGAGACGCCTGAGGACCGACGAACAGTGGTGTGCAACCTTTGTCGCGCCAAGATCAGCCGGGGAGCCACCACCAACAGCCTCACCACCACCAGCATGCGCAGACATATGATGGCCAAGCACCCCACAAGGTGGGACGAAGGCCGTTCACCGCCTCCGGTTTGCACCACTGCCTCTCCCCCTGTGCCCCAACCTGCCACTGAGATACAACCCCCCTCTCAGGACACAGACACAACCGTCTCATGGCCTGCACCCACACCCTCACCTCCGCTGTCCTCGGCCCCATCCACCAATGTCTCGCACCGCACAGTCCAGCCGTCGCTAGCGCAAGTGTTGGAGCGCAAGAGCAAGTACGCCGCCACGCACCCGCACGCTCAATCGTTAACCGTCCACATCGCCAAATTTATCAGCCTTGAGATGCTGCCGTATAGGGTTGTGGAAACGGAGGCTTTCAAAGCTATGATGGCGGCGGCGGCCCCGCGCTACTCAGTTCCCAGTCGCCACTACTTTTCCCGATGTGCCGTCCCAGCCCTGCACGACCACGTCTCCCGCAACATTGTACGCGCCCTCACCAATGCGGTTAGCGGCAATGTCCACTTAACTACGGACACGTGGACAAGCACAGGCGGCCAGGGCCACTACATCTCCCTGATGGCACATTGGGTGAATTTAGTGGAGGCTGGGACAGAGTCAGAGACTGGGACCGCTCACGTCCTACCCACCCCCAGAATTGCGGGCCCCAGCTCGGTGCTGGTATGTTCGGCGGTGTATGCTTCGTCCACTAAAGCACCCTCCTCCTCCTCCTCCTCCTCAACCTCTGTCTCACAATCTAGATGTGTCAGCAGCAGCAGGACGTCGCCAGCAGTCGGTGTCGCGCAGCGTGGCAGCACAGCGGTGGGCAAGCGTCAGCAGGCCGTGCTGAAACTACTCAGCTTAGGAGATAGGAGGCACACGGCCCACGAACTGCTGCAGGGTCTGACAGAGCAGACCGACCGTTGGCTTGCGCCGCTGAGCCTCCAACCGGGCATGGTCGTGTGTGACAACGGCCGTAACCTGGTGGCGGCTCTGCAGCTCGGCAGCCTCACGCACGTGCCATGCCTGGCCCATGTCTTTAATTTGGTGGTTCAGCGCTTTCTGAAAAGCTACCCACGCTTGTCAGACCTGCTCGTAAAGGTGCGCCGGCTCTGTGCACATTTCCGCAAGTCCCACACGGACGCTGCCACCCTGCGCACCCTGCAACATCGCTTTAATCTGCCAGTGCACCGACTGCTGTGCGACGTGCCCACACGGTGGAACTCTACGCTCCACATGTTGGCCAGGCTCTATGAGCAGCGTAGAGCTATCGTGGAATACCAACTCCAACATGGGCGGCGCAGTGGGAGTCAGCCTCCTCAATTCTTTTCAGAAGAGTGGGCCTGGTTGGCAGACATCTGCCAGGTCCTTGGAAACTTTGAGCAGTCTACCCAGGTGGTGAGCGGCGATGCTGCAATCATTAGCGTCACCATTCCTCTGCTATGCATCTTGAGAAGTTCCCTGCAAACCATAAAGGAAGCCGCTTTGCGCTCGGAAACGGAGGCGGGGGAAGACAGTATGTTGCTGGATAGTCAGAGCACCCTCCTGTCTATATCTCAGCGCATTCAGGAGGAGGAGGAGGAGGAGCATGAGGAGGATGAGGAGAAGGGGGAAGAGACAGCTTGGCCCACTGCTGATGGTGCCCCTGCTGCTTGCCTGTCATCCTTTCAGCGTGTATGGCCTGAGGAGGATGAGGAGGAGGAGGAGGAGGATCCTGAAAGTGATCTTCCTAGTGAAGACAGCCATGTGTTACGTACGGGTACCCTGGCACACATGGCTGACTTCATGTTAGGATGCCTTTCTCGTGACCCTCGCGTTGCACGCATTCTGGCCACTACGGATTACTGGGTGTACACACTGCTCGACCCACGCTATAAGGAGAACCTTCCCAGTCTCATTCCCGAAGAGGAAAGGGGTTCGAGAGTGTTGCTATACCACAGGACCCTGGCGGACAAGCTGATGGTCAAATTCCCATCCGACAGCACTAGTGGCAGAAGGCGCAGTTCCGAGGGCCAGGTAGCAGGGGAGGTGCGGAGATCGAGCAGCATGTACAGCCCAGGCAGTGCAACAGTCTTTAAGGGCCTGGGCCTGTCACCGCTCCCCAGTCAAGGCTGAGTCGGCGGGAGCACTGTAAAAGGATGGTGAGGGAGTACGTAGCGGATCGCACGACCGTCCTCCGTGACGCCTCTGCCACCTACAACTACTGGGTGTCGAAGCTGGACACATGGCCTGAACTCGCGCTGTATGCCCTGGAGGTGCTTGCTTGTCCTGCGGCTAGCGTCTTGTCGGAAAGTGTGTTTAGTGCGGCTGGGGGAATCATCACAGATAAGCGTACCCGCCTGTCAACCGACAGTGCCGACAGGCTAACACTCATCAAGATGAACAAAGCCTGGATTTCCCCAGACTTCTCTTCTCCACCAGCGGACAGCAGCGATGCGTAAGCAATACGTAGGCTGCACCCGCGGATGGAAGCTACGTTCTCACTCACCATCCAAAACGGGGACATTTCTGCTTCATCAATCTGTGTCTAATATTCCTCCTCCTCCTCCTGCTCCTCCTCCTGAAACCTCACGTAATCACGCTGAACGGGCAATTTTTCTTAGGGCCACAAGGCTCACTCATATAATTTTTCAAAACAATTTTTATATGTTTCAATGCTCTTAAAAGCGTTGAAACTTTAACTTGAACCAATTTTTCGTTAAACTGGGCTGCCTCCAGGCCTAGTTACCACTTAAGCCACATTAACCAAAGCGATTAATGGGTTTCACCTGCCATCTTGGTTGGGCATGGCCAATTTTTACTGAGGTACATTAGTACTGTTGGTACACCAATTTTTGGGGGCCCTCACCTACAGTGTAATCATAGCAATTTGTATGTTCTTCGCCTGCACTCATGGTACAGAAGTGTGTGTGGGGTTGGCCTACACTTTAGCTACATAAATGTAACTTGGGCCTTGGCTATACTGCAGCTACTGAAATGGAACTAAGACTGCGCTCCCACTATACTGCTGCTTCGGAATTGTTACTGGGGCCTGTCTTGAGTGCTACTATTACTGACATGGAACGAAGACTGCGCTCCCGCTATACTGCTGCTTCGGAATTGTTACTGGGGCCTGTCTTCAGTGCTACTATTGCTGACATGGAACAATGACTGCGCTCCCGCTATAATGCTGCTAGTGATATGTTAGTGGGGCCTGTCCTAATGCTACGGCTGAAATGTTACGAATTCTGGGCTCTGCCTATACCGCTGCTAATGGTATGTCTCTGGGGTGTGGAAACAGAGGCTTCCCAAAGACATGATGGCGGCGAGGCCATTTCCCACCAACGCGGTTACTGTTAAGCTGCATATAACCACGGACACGTGGAGAGGACACGTAGTGCCTCAAAAACATCCCCCTCCTCCTCCAACAGGGAAAACATTCTTGGCAAATGCCTTTGCATTGGTTCGTCTGGTGCCAGTCCAAGAATTTCACCTTTACCGACACTACAAGAAAGCCCCCCCACCATCCCCCCGCCACGGCCCACTTAATCCTGGCCACATTCCGAAAAGCAACAAAATAAAACCGCGCTACTAGGTCCGCAGTCACCACCACATTACCACCAATGCGGTTACTGTTAAGGTGCATATAACCACAGACACGTGGAGAGGACACGTAGTGCCTCAAAAACATCCCCCTCCTCCTCCAACAGGGAAAACATTCTTGGCAAATGCCTTTGCATTGGTTCGTCTGGTGCCAGTCCAAGAATTTCACCTTTACCGACACTACAAGAGAGCCCCCCCACCATCCGCCCGCCACGGCCCACTTAATCCTGGCCACATTCCGAAAACCAACAAAATAAAACCGCGCTACTAGGTCCGCAGTCACCACCACATTACCACCAACGCGGTTACTGTTAAGGTGCATATAACCACAGACACGTGGAGAGGACACGTAGTGCCTCAAAAACATCCCCCTCCTCCTCCAACAGGGAAAACATTCTTGGCAAATGCCTTTGCATTGGTTCGTCTGGTGCCAGTCCAAGAATTTCACCTTTACCGACACTACAAGAGAGCCCCCCCACCATCCCCCCGCCACGGCCCACTTAATCCTGGCCACATTCCGAAAACCAACAAAATAAAACCGCGCTACTAGGTCCGCAGTCACCACCACATTACCACCAATGCGGTTACTGTTAAGGTGCATATAACCACAGACACGTGGAGAGGACACGTAGTGCCTCAAAAACATCCCCCTCCTCCTCCAACAGGGAAAACATTCTTGGCAAATGCCTTTGCATTGGTTCGTCTGGTGCCAGTCCAAGAATTTCACCTTTACCGACACTACAAGAGAGCCCCCCCACCATCCGCCCGCCACGGCCCACTTAATCCTGGCCACATTCCGAAAACCAACAAAATAAAACCGCGCTACTAGGTCCGCAGTCACCACCACATTACCACCAACGCGGTTACTGTTAAGGTGCATATAACCACAGACACGTGGAGAGGACACGTAGTGCCTCAAAAACATCCCCCTCCTCCTCCAACAGGGAAAACATTCTTGGCAAATGCCTTTGCATTGGTTCGTCTGGTGCCAGTCCAAGAATTTCACCTTTACCGACACTACAAGAGAGCCCCCCCACCATCCCCCCGCCACGGCCCACTTAATCCTGGCCACATTCCGAAAACCAACAAAATAAAACCGCGCTACTAGGTCCGCAGTCACCACCACATTACCACCAACGCGGTTACTGTTAAGGTACATATTACCAGTCTGACTGGGGCATGCAGACACCTTGACAGAATGAATACTGTGTGGCACATAGGTTCCCCATTGCTATGCCCACGTGTGCAGCTCCTGATGGCGGTGGCACAGGATTCTATTTCTCATTGCTTCTGTACAGCATTGTGGGCTATCGCCCCGCCCCTTTTAAAGAGGGTCGCTGCCTAGCCGTGCCAACCCTCTGCAGTGTGTGTCTGCGGTTCCTCCTCATGGCAGACGCACTTCTAAATAGACATGAGGGTGGTGTGGCATTAGGGCAGCTGAAGGCTGCGCAGGGACACTTTGGTGTGCGCTGTGGGGGGGAGGGGGGGCGGTTGGTCAGCATGTAACCCAGGAGAAGTGGCAGCGGAGTGTCATCCAGGCAGTGATTGTGCTTTGTTGTAGCTAGTGTGGTGCTTAGCAAAGGTATGCCATGCTAATGAGGGCTTTTCAGAAGTAAAAGTTTTTGGGAGGGGGGGGCCCCACTCTTGCCGCTATCGTGGCTTAATAGTGGGACCTGTGAACTTGAGATGCAGCCCAACACGTAGCCCCTCGCCTGCCCTATCCGTTGCTGTGTCGTTTCACTTTCTTGAATTGCCCAGATTTTCACACATGAAAACCTTAGCGAGCATCGGCGAAATACAAAAATGCTCGGGTCGCCCATTGACTTCAATGGGGTTCGTTATTTGAAACGAACCCTCGAGCATCGCGAAAAGTTCGTTCCGAGTAACGAGCACCCGAGCATTTTGGTGCTCGCTCATCTCTATTATCGATGCTGTATAAAAAGAAAACAGGTTTAGGGTTAATAAAGCAACACAATCAACAAAAAAAATGTAAAACTTTAAACAGTTGGATTTATTATTAACTTCTAACTATTAATAACATCATAAAAATATATTAAAGTTACAGATGAAACATAGAATTAAAATTAGGTATATGAAAAGAAGTTTTTTATCATTGGCCCCAATAATCGTTATCTAATGAGCCAACAAACACACTGAAACAAGGTCCTGCCAGCTACAAGGCAGCCAGAAGATGGAGGTTGGACCTGACGGCATGTGAGCGTGATCTGTGTGTGTGTGTTGGTAGGGCTGCGTGCCCTGCATTTTTTCAAGGTGCCGCTGAGGGACCAACGGTCTCGATGGCAACTTGTAAACAATGCAGGGCCTGGTAACACAAACGCAGTGCCCCGAACGCAATTGTAATTGCATTAGATAGGTCTCCTATCTTTGCTTTGGGCACTGTGTTCGCGTTAGATGCTGAACGCACGACATGTCGCGTCTCCTTTTCTGGACGTGACCTTCGTGCGTTCAGCGCAGCCCTTCATCTGCATGTGGAAATGCTTTCATTTAGAAAGCATTGCCCACAGCCATCGCGTTAGACGCAAATGTTCAGAGCCTGCGTCTAACACGATGAACAACCGCATGTGGAAAAGGGGCCGAAGACCCCACTTTTTCTGAGAGTCGTTTTGCCTGGAGCAAACCTTATTGGTAACAGAGTCACCTCACACTTTCCAAAAGTTTCTAGAACTTGTTCATAAGTTCATTAGTGCCGCAAGCAAAAGTATATCCTGTAGAACACAAAGGAAAGGGCAGAATGTAAAGAAAGAACATTTGGTCACCAGACCACAAGACACGTTTCTTCTTTACAAATATCGATATTATATTGCCTTAAACTATCAATGTTACCGATATATTCGACATAACAATATCGATGAAAAGTATCGCCAAAGCATTAGCGATGTAGCGATATAGTTTTCGTTGTCCCAACCTTACATCCAGGCAAACCCAGCAATTGTTTAAAACACGCTGAATCAAATTTCCCAAAAGGTAGCTCCAAAAAGTACCTGAAATAACATGAAAAACATTTTTTTTATAACAATCATTTCTATAGAATCAAAACATAATGTGAACGAACATTGAACATTATTTTTTCCTAAGAGAGAGTTTATAGTAGCAGTTGTGTATTTTTTACAGTCTCCGGCAAAGATCTGTAAAACAAATTGTTTCTCAGTTTCATCTTTTGTGAGAATGTTGTTGTAATCCGGAATGAGTTTGACATCTTTTTGCAACGTTATTCACAACAACTGTCTTCCTAAGGTTTTTCATCACACTTTTGTAACCAGGGTAATCCTTCAATTAAGTGCAGTGATAAAGCCTGATAACACTCCCTAGGTATAACGCAGACCAAAGGTGCAGAGCGTTATACATAGGGAATAGAGATGAGCGAGTATACTCGCTAAGGCACATTACTCGAGCGAGTAGTGCCTTAGCCGAGTATCTCCCCGCTCGTCTCTAAAGATTCGAGGCCGGCGCCGGTGACAGGTGAGTTGCGGCGGGGAGCAGGGGGTAGCGGGGGGGAGAGAAGGAGAGAGAGATCTCCCCTCCGTTCCTCCCCGCTCTCCCCCGCAGCTCCCCGCCCCCCGCCGGCCCCCGAATCGTTAGAGACGAGCGGGGAGATACTCGGCTAAGGCACTACTCACTCGAGTAATGTGCCTTAGCGAGTATACTCGCTCATCTCTAATAGGGAACCATATTAAAAGTAACGCCGCCATTAATAGTGACGTTACTTTTAATGCAGGAAAAGTCCTGCATGTAATATTATTGTGCAATGTGCAAATCACATAACATCATTCACGTATAACATAATTGTATGTCATATCAATTGTAGTGCTGGTTTAACAATAGCAATCTAATTAAATTAATGAAAACACATTAATTCCTATTACTAGTGCTTACAAGTAATTATAAATAAAAAAAAAGTTTTATCTGAAAAAATGAATGGGCAAACATTTCAAAACTTCATGGTCGATTGAGCTAAAATTTTGTTGATTGGGAGCTAAACTTTTAGAAAGTTGAAAAATAAGGGCCCTCCTATATATATATATACACACACAAGCATACGTATAAAAAGGCACAGACTCGGTGTGTTTAATTTCCACTTAACCCATTAGTGACCAAGCCTGTTTGCGCCTTAATAACGAGGCCAAATTTTGGAAATTTGACACGTGTTACTTTAACATGGAATAACCCAGTAAAGGCTTTACATATCCAAGCGATTCTGACATTGTTTTTTCGCAACATATTGTACTTCATTTAGGCGGTAAAAATAGACCGATAGAACTTTATATTTATTAAAAGTATCAAAATTGGGATAATTTCGAAAAAAAATCATCGTTTTTTTACATTTCCAACTGCAATATCTCAAATATGTGGAAACATAATATAAAATTTTTTGATAAGATATATGTTTCCATCTGTTTACTTTATTCTGGACGCACATTGGAAAAAATTTCGTTTTTTTTTTAACCATTTAGGAGACTGACAAATTTAATATTGATTATCAGCATTTTGAGAAACACTTTGTTTTCCTACACCAAGCCAAGATTGCAAAGGCTCATAGCTGTCAGAATGATAGATATTCCCACAAATGACCCCATTTTAACAACTACACCCCTTAGGCCCAATGTCCATGGGCGGTTTTAATTTGTGTTCACTGAGGGGTGTCATGAGTATTTTGACCCCACAGCTTCTTTTCAGGAATTATTGCAATTTAGAGGAGAAAAAATAAGATTTCATATTTTTGCAAATATGCAATTTTAAAGAGAGGATTTTTTTTATACTGCACATGAAAATGAGGATTTGCACTCCAAAATGGATACCCCTGTTTGTCCTGTGTTCAGAAACATACCAATTGGGGCCCTAATTTTCTGTCTGTATGTACAACGGGGCCAAAACGAAAGGAGTAATCGGTGGCCTTCAGACATTTTGCTTGAAGGCGTTTTAGGCCCAATTGCCCACTTGTACAGCTCTTGAGTAGCTAAAACGACAGTGAACCCCCACAAATGACCCCATTTTGGAAACTAGACCCCTTAACAAATTCATCTAGGGGTGTACTGTGTATTTTGACCCCACAGTTTTTGAATGAATCTAAGTAGAATCAAAGTAGAAGGAAAAAATTATGATTTTTATTTTTTTAGCAATTGTGTCATTTTAAAAACAATTTTTTTGTACAGCACACATATGAATGAAGACTTCCACCCCAAAATGGATACCCCCATTTGTCCCGTATTCAGAAAAATACCCACTGTGGCTCTAATATTATGTCCGTATGCACAACGGGGCCCAAACCATAACATAGTAACATAGTATGTAAGGCTGAATGAAGACATTGTCCATCTAGTCCAGCCTGTCTATCCTACTTTGTTGATCCAGAGGAAGGCAAAAAACCCCTAGGCCAGAAACCAATTAGCCCTTTTGGGGGAAAAATTCCTTCCCGACTCCCTAATGGCAATCAGACTGTTCCCTGGATCAACCCCTAATAGTTCCTACCTGCCTATATACCCGGATTGACACTTCACCTAATATTTATATCCTGTAATATCCTTCTTCTCCAGAAAGACATCAAGTCCCCTTTTAAACGCCTCTGTGGATTTTGCCATCACCACTTCCTCCGGTAGAGAGTTCCATAGCCTCACTGCTCTTACAGTAAAGAATCCCCTTCTATGTTGGTGATGAAACCTACTTTCCTCTAATCGTAGCGGATGTCCTCTTGTTACCGTCGTGGTCCTGGGTGTAAGGAGCAGCTGGGGGTTTTCAGAACAGACATTTTGCTTGAAGGCGTTTTAGGACCCATAGAACACTTGTAGACCCCTTGAGCGGCCAAAACGATGGAGGACACCACAAAAGACCCCATTTTGAAAACTAGACCCCTTAACGAATTCATCTAGGGGTGTACTGCGTATTTTGACCTCATCGTTTTTGAATTAATGTAAGCAAAGCAGAAGGAAAAAATTACACTTTTCGTTTTTTTGACAATTGTGTCCCTTTAAAAATAGTTTTTTTGAACAGCACACATATAAATGAAGACTCTAACCCCAAAATGGATACCCCTGTTTGTCCTGTGTTCAGAAACATACCCATTGTGGCCCTAATCTTCTGTCTGGATGCACAACGGGCCCAAACTGTCTTTTAACTTTTACGTGATGGCCATTATCCATTGGATAACAGTAATCACGTGACCGGGGAACGTTCACTGCAGCCCTTCGTTACTGCCCCAAGCTCTTGGCTACCTTTAATAGCCATGAGCAAGGAGATTTTAAATTTCTCGTGCCCTCCCCAGCTTCTGCACTTGCGTCCGCCATTTTGGCAACAGGACGCATTCGCCTAAGCTGGGGAAAGGTAAAATCCGGGGGCCTTAGGTACCTAATTTCATCTCCCCTCACGGATATGATCCGTGAGGAGAGGTGAAACAAACTTTTTTCTTTTTTTTTTACACTTTTTGCAACTTTTTTTAACTGTCCATTGGATAGCAGCAATCATGTGACTGGTAATAAAGCCTAGCAAGCCAGCACATAAAAAAGCAATGGGCTGGTCACCAAGAGGTTAAAACAATACCGGAACACAATGAGTAATAGAGTAAATACTTAATTCATCCACTAATAAGGGATGTGAAAGTTTTATGGTCTCCAAATTGGTGTTAGGAGGTCACCAGGCCACCGTGTTAACTCTGCTTCAGATTTCTCATACCCGGTTTCCCTGAAAATAAGACCTACCCCAAAAATTAAGCCCTAGCAAGATTTTTAAATAGAGTCCGGGCAGCGTTACATGTAAAAAATAAATATTTTAGAGAAAAAAATAATATAAGAACCAGTCTTATTTTCGGTGAAAAAACACATTCTTCACTGATGCAAAAAGGCCCCTTTGAGGTTCATTCAGGTCCTGACAGTGTCAAAGGTTGTTAGAAATTTGTACTCCCAAATTCTTCTGTGATGTTGGGATTTGAAATTGTCTTTTAATATACTAACTATGTTCTATGTTGTGTCCATGACTAGAAAAATGCTCGGCCACAGGTAATTTGGCCTTTCTCTCTTTAATTGTGTGGGTGATGTGATGTCATCCCTACAAGTTTTTGTCCTGTTTTTACAACATAAAGGGCCCCAACAGAACATTCACTGCACAGGATCAGGTACACAACATCAGACGTGGAATATGTGAATGTCCCTGAGATCTTGTAGTCCTTGTAGATTTGTATCCTGTCTACCGTCAGTAAATGTGTAAATAAATGAACATTTAGCATATTATTGAACATGTTACATGTGTTATCTGTGGTGTTACATAGGACTGCAGGTCACATCTATTACATCATCTGTCCTCAGCGTTAAAACTGTGTTCTCTGTGCTGTTACATAGGACTGCAGGTGACATCTGCTGTACTACAGTACATCATTTGTCCTCAGCGTTATCACTGTCTTCTCTGTGCTGTTACATAGAATTCTAGGTGACATCATTATCTGTCCTCAGCGTTATCACTGTGTTCTCTGTGCTGTTAAATTGGAGTGCAATTGTACAGTACAGTACTTTACTAGTGTATTACCCGTCGCCGATAATGGTTAAGGGTGTGTTGCATTAGCAGCAGGAGAAAGAGGAGACGCTTAGCAGGAGATCACGTGGGTTCAGCAGCAAGGTCATGCGGGCTGGCACACGCCAGTGTTCTTGGAGGCAACCAATGTTACTAGAGACAAAAGTTTGGCTTTAAAAAAAACAGACAAACTCAAAATTGGCCTTTGTGGATATTAATGCTAGTAGAGGTTTTACTGTGTAAAGTACTCAACAACCTATACATTTTTTGCTGGGGGGCAATGAAAAAAAGCTATTTCCCCATTTATTTTTACAGTGTTCACCATGTGCTATAAATATCATGTCACTTTTTTCCTGCGGGTCATTACGCTTGAGACAACATAAAATTTATATATCTTCTATATACAATATAAACTCTTTTTTTTTTAACAAAAAGACTTTACCACATTCCAAAACCAGGGCTGTTTCATTTTTCCTCCAACAGAGCTATATGAGGACTTGTTTTGATGACTTTTTGAGAGGTTTTTGTACCATTTTGAGGTATAAATACATTTTTGATTACTTTGATTTCCTATTTTCAGAAAGCGAGATGAACAGAAAACGACTAGATAATGTATTATTTTATAGTACTAATTCTCACAGATATGGTGATACCAATTATCCAGCTTTCTTGTTCCTTTTATTTTTTCAATATTAAAAGCATTGTTTAAGGAGGGGGGGGGGGGGGGGACTTTACTTTTTTCTGAAAAAAAAGACAGATGCCACAGTCAGCAATGACTGCAGTATCCGCAGGGTTAAACAGCATAGAAAACTGGTTAGATGAGCAAGTGCTCATCTTTTTATCTTCTTTGTCTTCTTTCTAGGGGAAAAAGGAGCCTCATATGTGACTATTACAGATACATCCTTTGTTGGTTGTCTGTCCCCCACTGCACCCACATTTCCCCCCTCCCCCCCCCCCCCCCCCCCCCCACACACACACACACATACCCACCCACCCATCGCTCTGCAAACAGACATGACAGCTGTAAATTCAATATTTCTGACTGCACTTCAAACGGCTGTAGCTCTGGTTTATCAGTGCCACCAACTTTTACCTTTAAAATGACACCAGAAGCATATTGGCAGCAATGGCAGAACCTGAGCTACAGCTCTTTGAAGTAGAACTAATGTCTTTTTCCTGTATAATGAGCTCTGTTTGTGGTAAACTGTAGGGGAGCTTAAAGCACTTTTTGCTGTACATTCAGGAACTATGATCACAAAAGCATGTGTGGTTACTACAAATTGTGCAGTTTAGCAATGCAATTTTTGGCCACATGGCTAGAACAGTTGAAGCAAAAAAAAACTGCATGCTTCACCTGTACCTACAGCGATACAAACGCTACATTCTAGAGCCACATTCCCATGACCGGATTATGGATGAATTTTAGTTGCATTAGATCTATGATGCTGTGAGTTTGGGTCAGCAGACAGGCGCTAAGATGTGTCCATAATACGGTCATGTGAATGTGGTCTTAGGATTCCCATACATGTGTTTCTTGAGGCCACATGTAAGGTGAAATAACTAGTTTTTATGTGCTTCACTTCACTTGTCCAAGCGACATGGATGAAAATTGCATAGGAAAACTGCAGGAATTCATGGTGAAACCACATGTGCTTTTGGCATGTGCACACAAAGGAACATAGTCTTTGACAGGTTCACTATCTTTTGCTTTCAGTTCAGTCTACTGACCCAAACTCACAGCATTATAGATCCCTATAATCAGGGGTGTAACTAAAGGCTCAGGGGCCTTTGCATATATATCGTTCTGTATATAGTGATGCAGATCATGCCAGTATAATCTGGGTATCTCCTGTGTATAATTATATATGTACAGCTGGTATAAGTTATACATTTCCTGTATACAGTGATTTGAAGCATGCTGGTATAACCTGGGTATTTCCTGTATATAATCATATATGCACAGCTATTATAAGTTATATATTCTATATATGTCTACATCAGACTTGCCTGCATTATGGACATTGCATTCTTTGTTTCAAATTTTTGCATGTAGTTGTAACTCTCTTATTGGATATTTTGCTTCTACACTATGTGCTTTTTTGTATCTATAGCACACTGCATGCAAAAAAAAACCCCACTGATAAATGCGGGTGTTAGTTCGCATTTTGGCCAAAATATGTAAGCCGACGGGTCGTAGCATATTGCAGTCTGGCTTTCTGCATGCTATCAGGGGATATGGTGATAAAGCCTGCCCTGCAGTATCAGGTGATGCATATTTGGCTTTTTTTCTGTGAGTTATGTCTTGTACATTTTTTCTCTCACCTCTGTGATTTTATTTAGCTATTTGTGAGATAGCGTAAGTTCTCACATATGCATGGTGGCCTTGCTACGGCCTGTCAGCTTACGTTTTTTGGCCAAAATGCAAACTAACACCCGCATTTATCAGTGCTTTTTGCATGCAGTGTGCTATAGATGCTGAGGAAGCCCAGCATCTATAGCTAGTTTTCCTAGGGGGCTAACTCTTTTTCTGCTGCTATACAACTGCGCTATATGCTGGCTAAAACCAGTATTGCATGAGGAGACACGTTGGATAGGCTACAACAGCAGAGAGGCTGGCAATATACAGTAAGAGAACCCTGCCGGATGTCTTTCAACAGCAGAGCTGTACAGCCTTAAATCATAATGTCTTCAGAGGTCAGACAGTGGATTGGAAACGGTTAAAAGATCCTCAGCAAATAGAACATGATGCATATTTGAAAATCCGCAATATGACTAGAATCCACAGCAGATGTTTTCTTCTGTTAGCGAATGGGGTTTGTTAAAACCCCATTCACTATCATTGTAATGTACTTACTTGCGTAATTTTGGTGCCGATTCCTTAACTGAAACTCCTCCACTATTACACAGTGTGTGAAACCAGCTAAAGAAATCTTGTCTCTATCTACTGTACTTTTGAGACAGCCCAAGCGATATATGACAATACTGGATCATAATTGCAAGATGTGATACCTGGAGCCCAATGATCTTCACAGACAATCCCAAAAGGGGGCAATATGGGGTCAACTTTTTCCCTTTTAACTATGACAACTGATTCAGGACACAATCAGCGGTGGATTGGCCATTCACTCCACTGGGAAAAATCCCAGTGGGTCGGTTGGGTTCTGGGGCCCGGGCTGCCAAGCATATGTAAGAAAATAACATTACATAGTCACTCTGTCTCTCCCTGTCCACTGGTAGTGAATGCTAATGTCTCCCACTGACTTCCGGGTGACAGACACACTTTGATCGCTGCAGTGAATTCCCGGTTTTAGCATTAGTAAGGTCAGGAATATCTACAGCGATCATTTGTGCCTGTCACATAATCTCACAAGCTGGAAGTCAGCGGGAAACATTAGCGCTGACTATCAGCAGCCGGGGAGCAACAGTGGAGGTATATAATGTTTTATCCATTTTTTTTCAATCTTTTAAACAATTGTATGCAACTTTACTCACTTAACCCCTTAGTGATGAAGCCTGTTTGCGCCTTAGTGACAGAGCCAAATATTGGAAATCTGACATGTGTCTCTTTAACATGCATAACATTGTGCATGCACAGTAGCCGCCAACGCTAGGGGGGGTGACTCGTATCCCGCGATACTTCCACAGTGCTCACTGGGGAAGTGCCGCAGGATGGACGGGTTTCATTAACTTCAATGGGAAAATAGCCGCATGCTGCGATTTATTCTCTGTGAGCGGAAAATCACAATCGATTTCCGCTCGTGGAGATGAAATGACGTTTTGCCACTGAATACTATCGGCTGTATTGGCTGCAGAGTGCAGAGGCAGACACCTGTCATGGACTCCCCAATTCAAATAGGCCCATATGCAGGAGGCCTTAGGCAAATAATTTCACCTTCCCTCATGGATCGGATCTGTGACGAAAGGTAAAATTTTAACTTCTTTTTTCTTCTACGTGATCACCATTATTCATTATATAGCGTTGATCATGTGACTGGGGACCTGGGTACTGTGGCACCCCGTGAACTCTCCAGGCTCTTAGCTAGGTTTGGTAGCCAGGAGCAGGAAGATTTTAAATCACCCAGGCAATCTGCAGCATTTGCACATGCATCTGCCACTAGTGACGGATGCGTGCGCAGAAGCCGGAGTAAGGTCTGCAGATAAATCCGGTGGCCTTAGATACGTAATGTCAACCTCCGTGAGGTGACATGATCCATGAAGGGAGATGAAACTTTAACTTTTTTTTTTACACTTTTTTTTACTTTACATGATTGCAATGATCCGTCCCTACACATGCTAGCCGGAAGCAGAAGGATTTTAAATTTCCCGGGACTCGAACCCTTCTGTGCATGCGCCCGACGTTTCTGTCGGGCGCGCATACGCGAAGGTGACGTGAAGTCCTGGAAGGACCAAATCGCCATGGACATCACGGGGGACTGGGGTGAGTATTTTTGCCTCCCCTCATGGATCCGATCCATGAGGGAAGGTAAAACTGTAACTTTTTTTTTGTCTTTTTTCAACTTTTCCGTGATCACCATTAACCATTGCTTAATGGTGATCACATGCCTGGGGACCAGTCACACTGGTCCCTGGTGAAATCTTCTGTCTTCCGGCTACCTACAGGTAGCCGAGAGCCAGGAAATTGTAAATCTCCCAGGCAATCCAGGCTTCTGCACATATGCTGCAAATTTTTCCTTGGCGCGCATGCACAGAAGATGGCAGAGTTTCTGTTTCGGAGCAGGACACCGCCAGGCATCGTGGAGGACCTGGGTGAGAAGTTTCAGCCAGATGGTAGCTGACAGCATGCAGCTGTCACGTCCAGAGCCTGAAGGGCTTTAATCCTCAGGGGATGCATGTTTTTACGTCCCTGAGGATTAAAGCCCACTTAGGCAGGACGTAAAAAGGCAATGAGGCTGTCACTAAAGGGTTAAACAAATGTATACAACATTGATAAAAGTATACACTTTGGAAAACCAGGGAGTAAAATCAATATATTAGCAATAATAATTAAAAAGAAAAGGGTGACATCTGGCTAATCAATAGAAATGTATAGTAGTGAAACAAGATAAAAGCAATTAGGTAAAATGCACCAATCAGGAGACAGATATACAGTCAAGTAGAGTTCATTTAACCAGAATGGTTAGGCAAACAAACTGATCAACTCAGCTATTGGTTTTCCATAATCTAAGTGGGAGAATGATCCCAGAAATTCATGAGCTGGTATATATAATCCAGCCCTGCCAACTTTCAATTTATTTCTAATGTGATTTTCCGACCTGTATGGTTCCTCCTATCTAAAGAGCTGTCTAACCGTCTCTTTGCATTGGGAGATTAATAGGAGTTCAAAGTCTCTCCATCTTAGAGGGATTAGTAGCTTGGCTGCTTGAATTAGCCAGAGAATGGAGGTTTTAACCCCTTAAGGACAGGGCCTATTTTGGGTTTAAGGACGTAGCAATTTATGGCGTTTTTTTTAATCTCCATTTTTCAAAAGTCATAACGTTTTTACTTTTCTGTCGATGCGGCCATATAAGGGCTTGTTTTTTTCGTGGTGAACTGTAGTTTTTATCGGTGCTATTTTTGGGTACATTGACTATATTGTAAAACTTTAAGGCTGGGTTCACACAGGGCGGATTTGCCGCGGCATCGCCGCGCAGCATTTGGCCGCGGCAGATCCGCCCCGCGGCCGCTAATCTCGGGATTAGCCAGCCATGTGGACGAGATTTCTCAGAAACCTCGTGCACACGGGACGGCCAATCCGCTGCGGTAAATCCGGCTGAAACTGCGGCTGCGGCAGCCACGGTTTCAGAATATGCAGCATGTCTATTTACTTTTTTTTTTTTGTTTATTTTCGGAAAAGCAAGCGGCCAGGCCGCTTCAAAGCCGCCGCGGCTTAAACCGCGGCGGTTCGCCCGGCGGAAATCTCGCGGTTTTTGCTGCGGCCAAACCGCGATATTTCCGATGGGAATCCGCCCTGTGTGAACCCAGCCTTATTATTTTTTTTATGATAACAGAGAGAGAAAACGCATCAATTCTGCCATAGATTTTTTGATTTTTTTTTTAAAGCGTTAATTAGGCAGCATAAATGACACAATACATTTTTTCTGCGGGCCGGTGCGGTAACAACGAGGCAAGCTGTAGTTTTTATTGGTACCATTTTGGGGGACATACAGCTTTTTTGATCACTTTTATTGCGTTTTTGGGGAGGCAAAATGCTAAAAATTTGCATTTTGCCTCAGTTTTTTTGAAACGTTTTTTGCCGTAAAGGAAAAAAAGAATGTTCAACTTATTGTACATGTTGTTGCAGACACGATAATACCAAATATGTGAGATTTTACATTTTTTTAGGCTAATATGAGAAAAAGTACAAAAAAGGGTTTTTTTGGGGACTTCTCTCCTACAATGCCTTATCGCTTGTTACAGTGATCATAGGCACTGGCAATACATGATGCTAGTATCATGGCAACCAGTCAGACTCTCCGCAATTATATCGCGAGAGCCCAATGACGTCACAGAGGGAGCGCGCTCCCTCTGTGAACCCTTCCAGTGCTGCGATCTACATAGATCACTGCAGGGAAGGGGTTAACAGTGGGGGTCACATCTCCTATGCACCCCCACTGTTGCAGCGGTAGGCCGCTATCACTGACAGCTGGCTCCCACTGCAACATAGCGCGAGATCGCTTATGTAGGAATCCAAAGCGGAATAGTTTTCAGGGTCAGTGGAATTTCAATTTTGTAGGTGTTTTGGATTTCTGTTTGAATTTCCTTCCAAAAAGGAGGTATTTTACGATAGGTAAGACAGATATGAGACAGCGCTCTCTGAGAAAGCAAGCACCTCCAACAAAGATCCAAAAAACTAAAATTACTGCTTTTAGAAAATATAGGAGTTTTGTACCATCTTGTTAAAAGCTTTAATGAATTTTTGTGTATTCTGACACAATTTGAGAAAACATGTATGAAATCTCAGATGGTGCTAGCTGAATGTTAGTCAATCCTTTACATAGTATGGTTTTTAGGTGCAGAGTTCTCTGATAGAAGGGTGTAGATATTGAACACAGATTTGGACTGTGGGGTTGTAGAAAACCCCAGATCCTCTAGCCAATTTAGGTTTCGGATAAGAGCAGCCTGTCATACTCCAAAAATTCTAACTTAATTGATGGAAGGAAAAAGTCTGAAGGATTGATATATAAGCCATATCCGTATCACTAAGAAGGTTAGAAAGATTCCAGCCTGGGCCCTTGGTCTGGAGTTCACTAATTGGGAAGTTACCTACTTTAGTCCAAAACTTGCTGGAGCAGCTGAGGGGCCTTGTTGCCAAGCAGGAATCATGGCCATTGGCATCAATGGCGAAAGGCTGTCTGTAAGGTTTAGGGACATTTTAAATTCCTGCCACATTTTAATGGTAGCTCTTGGAAAAGAACTCAGCTCTTGATTTTTAAAAGTTATCTGTTTTGATGACTAGAGGAAATTAGAGCCAAATTCCAGGAGTTCTTTTTTCAAGGGCTATATGTATAGGTGGTGGTGTGTTCAAAGTTATCTCTAGCCATCTTGCTAAGTGATTAGCTTTATAATAACAAAATACATCCAGAAGGGAGAAATCATCTTGACTCTTCTGCCGTGTTAACAAAGAGTAAGCTAGTCGAGGTCACTTTTTGTTCAACAAGACTGAACAAAAAGGACTTTGCATTAGTCTAAAGAAAGCCTTTGGCATCTCAGTTTGAATAGTTTGAAATATGTAAAGAAGCTTGTTTAATATGTACGTTTTCACAGTATTTTTTTCCCATCAATAAAGAAATAGGGAGTTTAAATTCAGCTATTTATTTTTTTTACATAAGAGGGCCTCATTTGTGACTGTGGTTAAAAGGGGGAAAAAATCACTCACCTGGAGCAAAAGAGTTATTGCAGCGTCCAGTAGGGTGACCCTGGACACATAGATTGGGGACCGTGGTGGGCAAGATGCTGGCTTTTCCTGGCGGCACTTACTACACTCCCTCCCGGAAGGACGCACGTAGCCATGGCCAGGGCAGCTCTGGGCCTCTTCCGGACACCCCTAGGAGAGGGATGCCCAATAAACGGTAGAACAGGAAAAGTAGTTGTCACAGTTGATGCAATCGTTCTCATGCACACCAGAATGACCTTCGGCAGAGAATAAATGAGCTGCAGACAGATATCATGTACCTCAGGTCCCTGGGAATGGTCAGGGCCTGGAACAACTTTGGTTAGACAACCTTCAGCAGTACAAGGCAAAGTAGACAATCTTCCAAGTGCAGGCATTTAGACAGACTTGATTAGAAGTACCTCTACACGGTGATCCCAGACTGAACAATTGAAGAAGAGTAGCTCCACTTGGTGGTCCCAGACTTCAGGACGCTTGAGAGTGAACAACTGATAAGAGTATCTCTGCACTGGGCCTTGGGGAAAACTCCACTTACTTATCTGTCACGCTCTCTTACTAAGTGGGGATCACTCTTCTGTCATTCAAGATCACGCAATCCAGGGAACCTCTCCTCCTCTTCCATTCTTCACTTTGTGGGGGTTAAAGGTACTACTATGTAGCTGGCACTCTTTATCAGAAACCCAGAAGACATGGATCTTTTCCCGCTCTCAGACACTCCTATTTATACTCTCACTCATACCATGTGACAGGACATAAATTCATACATTCACAGGCAATCTGCAGGCTTTTGCAAACATTTAGCCCATCACATGCTGCAGCTTTGCACAGCACACCAACATAAGAAATGACATGTATGACATTATGGAGGGGGCCAAGATAGCATGTACTGGGACCCTACATTATTATTACTGACTTGGTGCAAAAGGGGGCCATTATTACTGACCAAGGGAAACAGGGTGCCATAATTACTGACTGGGGACAAAAGGAGGTTATTAATACTGACTAAAGGTACAGGGCCCATTATTTTATAACTGGGGGCAAAATGGGGTCATTAGTAATGACTGCGGGCATAAAAAAGGCTTTTTTTGTGAAGTGGGGGCTCTTTGACTGTGTCAGGGACACTGTAAGCAGCATTTACTGTGTGAGGCCTACAGGGGGCAAAATTATACACATGTATTCTACATTTATTTATACAATCCAAGAAATTAGGAAAAAATATTCTTTATTTCCTAATTTACTAATACCCTGGGAGTGCTGCAAATCTTTCAGATTACATGCTGGGACCCAGAACTGGGGTAAGGGTCACTGGCTCTTCATTCGCTATATTATACTGTACTGTGCTATGTCTTTGATTGAAAAAAAAGGAATATGTAGTATATATTAGACATCGGCTCAACTCTAGTATAGCGCTGAATAATTCAGTCACCATATAAGGGTGGTTTAACACCAGCCTGTTTTTGTGCATGCATACACACGCACACAAACACGCTTCTATTAGCAACATTGCATTGCCTATGGTGTGTGCACATGACCATGCATTACAGAGAACAATGGTCTGCCGGCACACCTGCATTCTTTTTCAGGGAAGGGCTTTACATATCAGCCCTTCCCTGAAAAAGAAACTTTTAGTGTAAAAAAATAAATCAATAAAAAATATACTTACCTGTCCGCTGCTGCCGTGACCCTTGTGGGGATGAAGAACACATCTGCCACATGCGGCAGAAGTTTTCTTCATCCCCGCTAGTATAAAGAATTCCCTGCTGCTACATCTGCCACATCTGTGACAGATGCAGCAGAGGAATTCTTCTATTCTCTACCGCAGATGTCACACGTCAGCTGTGGTAGAGGATTCTGCTGCCAGCAATTTATTTCAGGGAAGGGCTTTAAATATAACCCCTTCTCTAAAAATCAAGTAAAAGTGGTTTAAAAAACAAAAAAAATACATACTTACCTCCCTTCAGCTGCCGGGGCTCAGCCGCGTCTTCTCCTCACTGTCCACGGCTCGCTAGTGCTGATCTATCATCAGGCGGCGCCTGTCATTCATTCGGCGAGAGCTGCCTGTGATTGGCTGAGCACGTCAGCCAATCACAAACAGCTCTTTCAGCAGGCAGGGATTTTAAATCCTTGCCTGCTGATAGATCAGCACCACAGAGCAGGGGACAGCCAGGAGAAGACGCGACTGAGCCCCGGCAGCCGAAGGGAGGTAAGTATGTATTTTTTAGGTTGGTAGGTTGTAGGTTGTTTTTTAATCCACTTTTACTTGATTTTCAGGGAAGGGCTTATATTTAAAGCCCTTCCCTGAAATCATTTGACACAGCAGAGTCCTGTACTGCAGCTGACATGTGTGACAGCTGCGGTTGAGAATTGAAGAATTCCTCTGCTGCATCTGTCACAGATGTGGCAGATGTAGCAGCAGGGAATTCTTTTTACTAGTGGGGATGAAGGAGACATCTGCCGCATGCGGCAGATGTGTTCTTCATCCTCACGGGGGTCACGGCAGTGGTGGACAGGAAAGTATATTTTTAATTTTTTAATTTTTTTTTACACTAAAACTTCTTTTTTAGGGAAGGGCTTATATGTAAAGCCCTTTCCTGAAAAACAATGCAGGGGTGCAGGCAGACCATTGTTTTCAATGGAGCCGCCAGCAGCCACGGCTCCATTAAGAAAACAATGCACGGACCTGCATTCACGTGTGTTTTTGCACGTACATGGGTACGCACTTATGTACGACCTATGTACGCACAAAAACACGCTTGTGTGAAGCCACCCTAATACCAATACCAGCTTTAAACCATGATAGCAATTACAGTGCAGTTATTTCCAGTGATCACAGGTGGCATCTATCTGATTGGTGTTGTTTCCTTTTCCTTCTCTTTTCTATCTAGGTGAAGTCTGCCATAAAGGCTTTTTCGAGTCACCATTCATCTCTGAACACACTCTCTATCATGCTGTTGCCTCTAATCCTGTCACTGCTCTCCCACAGTAGTAGTGCATCCTTTTGTGCCCAAAAAGTAATTATACCCCCACAAAGTAACACAGAGCTTTCTTTGTACAACCACAAAGTAACACATTTTTCTTAAAGTGTGTTAGGGTATGTTCACACATACTTGAAAATGGTATGGATTTTCCACAGTGAAAAATCCACATAAAATCTGCAGTGAAAAATCCATGTCAAAATATTAACCACTGGTGTGGATTTTGGTAATTTTTTTTTATGCATATGTTAAGTGTATGTGGTTGGCTACATGATCATCATATTGCGGCTGATTGCCTCCTTTGACTGTATGCTGAGCTGCTGTCCCTCTTTTTCATTAAGCCCAGGACATATGCCCTACCTGTACCTCCCTAGCTATGCCTCTGCTCTGTGGCTAGCGTTATTTGTGGGCTCTATGACCAGTGCTAAATGGGAACTCTCTATGTACAGTAGGTAAATCTTTCTCTAAACTGAAGATATTGGACATAAAGTAGAGATAATATTGGGAGACATTTTTCTAGATTTTCTATCAATCGTTATATAGTAAAATTTGTCCAAAAGACCACCTTTTTGAGCAGATTAGCCCCGATGAGATTTTCTATGACACATTTTTAGTTCTACCATATATTATTAATACTAAAGAAAATGTCATCTAGAAGGTCACTTTTCTATGCAATTTTCCAATATCTAGCATTGCAAAAACTCTGCTTGGACCATAAAGGGCTATATTAAGTAACTACTTAGAGGGGTATTCTTATCTCAGCTTTTTATGGCCGAGATGGTAAAACCCAGCCACTCTGATCTGACAACCTGTCAGAAAAGGCCGAGTTCTTAGCACAGTGCTGTTTACGCAGCAGTGAATGAGTGCTACAGAAACAGTGTAGAACAGCTCTCTATACTGTTTGTGTAACTCCCTGAGTTATAGAAACCACATAGCACAATTTGTTACGCTGGTTCCATGGCTGCCATTTACTTCAATTAGAGCTACAAAACAGTGCAGCACTTAGAACTCAGCTTGTTTTGTAGGCACCGGTAGCCATGGAAGTGGTTATAATACCCATTAATGATGCAGAAGAAAAAGCTAGGTGCTGTGTGGCACAATCAGTTTTGTCATACTTGTCCCTGTTTTGTAAATTAACTTTGTTAATCGTAATATTTCTTTCAAGTGAATGAATTCATATTAATGTATTGATTGTATCAATTGTAATTCTGCTAATTTTGTGACTTTGAAGCTAATAGAAAATCTAAAAATACATTATTCAGCTTATCATTTTCTATTGTGTCTACACCATGTGCTCCCTCCACACACAGACAGGGCAGCCGCTGCTGCTCCGAGAGCTACTGGACTAAGCCCCAACCCCTGCCAGCATAGCATCCTGGAGAGAAAGGGACTGCCAGCGCTGTAAGCACTGAAGGATGAGGTTCGGTTTCCAACCTGATAAAGGCAGTGCTGTGAGGAGAAGCCACAATTTAGAGGAATGAAGAGGGATAATCCCCCCTCCCTGGACAGCATCAACAAGGCGTAGTGCGTTAAAGGAGATGTCCCGAGGCAGCAAGTGGGTCTATACACTTCTGTATGGCCATAATAATGCACTTTGTAATGTACATTGTGCATTAATTATGAGCCATACAGAAGTTATAAAAAGTTTTATACTTACCTGCTCCGTTGCTGGCGTCCTCGTCTCCATGGTGCCGACTAATTTTCGCCCTCCGATGGCCAAATTAGCCGCGCTTGCGCAGTCCGGGTCTTCTCCTCTTCTCTATGGGGCTCCGTGTAGCTCCGTGTAGCTCCGCCCCGTCACGTGCCGATTCCAGCCAATCAGGAGGCTGGAATCGGCAATGGACCGCACAGAAGCCCTGCGGTCCATGAAGACAGAGGATCCCGGCGGCCATCTTCAGCAGGTGAGTATGAAGACGCCGGACCGCCGGGATTCAGGTAAGCGCTGTGCGGGTGGTTTTTTTAACCCCTGCATCGGGGTTGTCTCGCGCCGAACGGGGGGGGGGGTTTAAAAAAAAAAAAACCCGTTTCGGCGCGGGACATCTCCTTTAACACAACATCAACAATGTCCATATATCATAGCCTCCAGCATGTCAGTCTAAGGGGTTGTCCTCCCCTGTCAGACTCATGGCTCTCTCAGACAGGCTGCAGGAGCTCAGTCTCTCACCACAGTGGACCAAAGTTTGATCTGTAATGGAACCTATGGACCCACAAAGGGTCACTAATCTCCAGAACACAGACATTTTCTGTCCTGTAGATACACCCACACAGATGTTTGCTGATTAATTGGCAGAACATACCTTTTCCCTACCGGAACTCTATCTTTGCAACCCGCCAATAAGTCCCCTAATGGCCATCTCAGGTACTGCATTGCATGTATATTGTAATACACACATATGTAAAATACACAGACACACACAGAGGGTATTGTTAAACATACAAATCCAGCACTATATCTGCATACTGGTGTCCTATATTGAAATAACAATAGTGTACTTGAATAGGAGGGCATGGAAGCACTATACTATGGTATGATGCATGGGCTTTTATGGGTCCTGGAACATGGGTTTCAATTTTGTGTTGTGGCCCCTCTAAGACACAGAGAGTAAAACTCATTTGCAAAGTTGAAGAGTAGCATGGGAGAAGCAGAAATCCACTTACCATGTCTCTATAAGTGCCGTGAGACCAGAAGTAAGGAAATGTAAGTCCTGGTAGTATGGCCCATGTGAAAGCGCACTTGAAGTGGCCTCCTCCTCCACCACTAGTCTGCAGGGGTTTCAGGTACCAATCTGCGTTAGGCCTCCTTTGAGTATGCTTTCATATAGGCCACACTACCAAAACTTATCTTTCCTTACTTCAGTCATAGCACTTAGAGAGACGCAGTAAGTAGATACTCTTCAACTTTGCAGTTGGGTTTTTCTCGCCACCCCACAAAATTGAAATCTATGTTCCGGGGCCTGCTAAGCCCCTATACTTGGAAGGCAATCATGCTCGGCCACGAGTGATAGCCTATGATGATGATGATGTTTCAATATAGTATTGAGGTATAGTGCTGGATTAGTCTTTTTGACTGCACCCTGTGTATATATATATATATATATATATATATATATACAGAGAAAAAAAATTATATCTGGCTGTGAAGTTTACAGTAAAGATGTTTCGTTTAACCTACCGTCGGTGTCCGATATTATTTTAATCCAGAAAAAGATATGGAGTATAATCCTTGTAATCGGTTGTTTGACTGGCGAGTCCAAAATCACAGTATGTGGAAAAACTTTACTACTAAAGTGGAACCTTTGCCTTAAGCTTAATAGAAAATTAATAAAGATCCAGTAGTAATTCTTTCACATATGAAAAGGTAGAAGTTACTGGTTTTGGTGTAGTACTTCGTGATCCACTGTGAACATGATTGCATCGCTTAGGGATGCTTAAGTAAATTATCTTTCACAACAGATCTGATGTTGGATATTTTCTTGAGAAATTCTACATTAGCTTCTGTATATTGCATGTTACATAAATTCTTCTGAATATTGTTTTATTAGTTTTATGTGCATAATCCACAGACTTTACCTTGCAAATAAAGCCAAGAGGGAAATTGCTTTGCAGTAGCATGTCTGTATAATAAAGAGTTATTACTAATGTGTTATCTTCGCAAAGAAAATCTTCCGAACTCCCATTTCCCAATCATTTCTTTTGTGATGAATACTCTTTATATAGTATGTAGCAAGCCTAATGTATGTTGTAGGTTGTTGTGTATGCTGGCAGCCAATAATACTACAGTGTGGAAGTCTACAAAGTAGACCGTAATTTTGCAAGAGCACCATGTCCTTAGTTCTAGCCTGTAGGGATTTTTATTAAAATAATGCAATGCATAATTCCCTGTAGAACATTTGCATTAAAACACTGTCTCGCTTGAGGATTAAAAAGAGGAAGAAAACCAGGAAGGAATTAATTCACTGGCCAAAATATATAGCCATCACAAGTGATTGCTGGTTTCTATCATGCTGACAAAGACACACCCAGCAGTTATACAGAGGGCACTCCCCTCCGTGCCATTACAACAAAACCCTGTCCACCCGCTGAGCCCGACTTAAGATTTAAAAAAAATGCCATACTCTCCTGTCCAGAAGCCCTGTAATGCAGCTCAGATTCTCCACCAGTATCAGCGGCAACTTCCAGGTAGACCACCCGTCGGAAGTCAGTTGTCTGCTGTGGCAAATCAGAGGCTGCAGCATCACCATGCATACTGACCAGGTGTACTTTTGGTGATTGGCCTCTGATATATGTTGAAACTCTTGAGTCCCAATGCAAAATCTGTAATTGGCTCCACATAGTAATGTGCCATCTATAAAATTGCTGTCTGAGGCCATTTATTTTTGAACTGTAAGAAGTGAACTGTGGAGTTTGACGTTTTCACTTTGTTTTGTAATGTTCAAGTAAATTGCCCTTGGTGCCTTGTAAGGGAGATGATTGCTGCTCTTTGTGGTCACTAGGTGACCAGTGTGATTTAAGGGTGTGAATCCCACCTTACGGGTTGGAGAGAGACTCTGAGTGAGAGAAAAAAAGCAAACTTATATGCTGCTGTTGTATTAGGCTCTGCCTGTTTTGCAACACTATAAAACCCTCTACATGGGAAGGTGACAGAGAATCCCTTGTGGATGTGGCAACATCTCCCTGCCAGCACAATGAGAGAGACCTGTCATTACTCCCACGAATTGGTCCAACAGGTCTCAAAATGTGTTGTTAATAAAGTGTTGGAAGGTACCGGGAGCATTGTAAAGGGCGAATGGCATTACCAAGTATTTAAAATGACCATACCTTGTTCCAAAAACAGTCTTCCACTCATGCCCTGAACGCATATATATACAACGTTATAAGCCCCTCTTAGATCTAGTTTAGTGAAGATATTAGCAGAGTGGAGTCTTTCTAGCAATTCTGGAATCAAGGGGAGGGCATAGCAATTTTTAAACTTAATCCTATATAACTCCCTGTAATTAATAAATGGCCGCAGGGTTGAGTTACTCTTTTCTCCGAAAAATATGGGTGCTCCAGCCAGGGAAGAAGAAGGTTGAATGAAACCCTTTTTCAAGTTTTCATCCAGGGATTCTCAGAGTACCTTCAATTCTGGTTCTGATGGGCTGTAGATCCACCCAAATGGAATAGAGACTCCAGAGAGCAACCATATGGCTGATGAGGTGGTAGTTGGTCAGCTTTCTTCTTGCTGCAAACATCCCTACAGTACTGTGAAGAGAAGGCAATGGTCCTTGATTCCCAGTTGATAGAGGGATTATAAGTAGAAAACCAGGGGATCTCAAGAATCACTGGAAATTTAGAGGAGGAGATGAGATGGAAGCTGATTCTTTCTTGATGATCAGGTTCCATGCGGAGCTCCAGTTCGATTGTCCCCTGTGTGACTGCTCCCGAGGACAAGGGTGACCCATCCACGGTTTCCATGTCAACAGTTATGGGCTTAGGTCTACTTGTAAGGTTTTTGTCAAGAGGGAATCTTAAGTCCATGAAGTTTCCTGCTACTTCCAAGTCCAACATCGCCGATTACTGTATCTTCTGACTTCCCATTAAGAGCTCTATGGGGAGGACAAAATGGTGGAATGGAGGAAAGGTTTTCACGCCATCTTGACTTACAGGTAAAAAGGCCTATCTGGCGGCATCCCACTGCCTTGTGACGACTGGATTTGTCGTGGTCTTGACAATGTTTAGGGCAAAAGTCTTCTGGAACTTATTTGGGCAGTTTAAGGCATAATGTCCCAGGTTCCCACAATAAAGGCACAGATTTTCAGCATGGCACCTTTCTTTTTCAGTGGTGGAAAGGGGTTTACGGTTGACATCAACCTGCATTGGTTCTGATGCAGCTTTAGTCCTGGGGACTCAATGTGCATTGGCTGAAGAAATAGATAGGGTTGTTGCCAAAACCCCACAGTTTCTCCTTTCACTGCTCAAAAAGCCTCTGGTCTTTTCGGATGCATAGCTGAATGAAATCTTCCAGGTTGCCTGGGGTCTCCACTCTAGCAAGCTCATCCTTTACACACTCAGATAATCCCTGTCAAAATTGCCTCTGTAGAGCAGCTTAGTTCCACATGGAATCAGCCACCCAGTGACGAAATTCTGCCATGTATTCTACAATAGAGCGTCGCCATTCTCGTAGGTTATGTAATCTACCTTCGGCTGTGGCACAGCGATTCGGATCATCAAAGATTTGATCCATAGCGGTCGTGAAGGCGGTGAGGATATCGAGGAGATTACTGTCGGTCTCCACATATGACGAGGACCATAAAAGTGCCTCATTAATGAGGACGTTGATGATAAAGAATACTTTACTCCTGTCACTGTTAAACAAAGTGGGCTGAATCTGGAAATAAATACGGCATTGATTAAGGAAACCTTGGTAAAGATGACGATCCTCACTGAACTTTGCCGGCAATGGCATGCAGATATCTGAGCCTAAGTGGTACAAATCCAGACGTTACCTCTGTAAATTGGTTATCTCCTTTTGTTGATCTAGCACCAGTGTCTATAACCTGGAAAAATTATCTTGGTACAGTATATGGCACCAAGTTCTTGCAGCTTGGCGATTTGCTTCCTCAGGATGGCCACAAGGCTAAGGTCATCCAGAGAAGCTGTCCAAGGGGCTGGATGGCTCAGCAGAGAGAGCTGCAGACTGGACTACAGGAAGCCCTATATTCAATCCTTGATAGTATATGTGCAGATCTTCTGGATGGAAACCCAATTAAACATCTTGGACATATTTCACGAGGAGACCCTCCAATAGGGAAGTTATGGCTGTAGATTTATGGCATATCATTAATTTACCTACTTGTGGATACTAAACATGGTATGTATAAGATGATTAGCTTTGCAGACATGCAGTTCTGGGGGTCGCACATCAGCAGGAGGGAATGCACTGCATCTGTGGTACACTCAAAAATATAACTACTGTTGAACTGGGAGCTTTGGATGACCCATAGTGCCAATTAATAATTCCTCTTTTGATTAATAACAAAATAACAAAATGGGACCCAGATAAACATTCTTACATTCAATTGCCCACCAGCTCCAATTACAGAAAGAAATTGCCCAGAAGATCAAACCCCTCTTTGATGACGATGATTTTGTTACGTTAAGGCCGACTCTTGCTCACTTTATGGATCATCATTCTCTGTGCTTTCTAATCCCTGGCTGATTCTTTCAGTTCTTCCATGTGCATGTTTGTGTAAGCCTTGATTGTTTTCTTTATGTTGAGGTACTGCCCTATACACTCACTTCCTTTTTTAACTCTTTGGATCAACTATTCGATGTCCTCTTCACTTTCCGCGAGCAATGTTGTATCATTTGCATATCGAAGGGTGTTGATTTTCCGCCCACGCATTTTCACTCTAATTGTTGATTCATCCAGGGTGCATCATCTCATGATTGTTTAAGCATACAGAATTTACAGGGCTGGTGATAGAATGCAACCTTGTTGGACGCCTTTCTCAATCTCGAACTAGTCAGTGTTACCGACAGCTGTCCTCTTAGCTGGTGTTAAATATTCCTCCTAATTAAGAGAAGGAGGCAAGCTCAGATATCATAGTATTGTCAGATCCTGAGCTAAACACATCATATAGTACAGATTGTGTTGCTCTAAAGCCCTATGGTTACTGTATGTTTATCTGGCCTCACACGAAGAGAGGCTAAATGCTGACTTGTTTTGATAAACACTACCATGGGCTGGCATAACGTATCCAGTTAAGATGGCAATCTCATATCTGCCATGGCTTGGTCACTGTACATTCCACATGTAAGAGAGCTATAAGTGGTGTAGAAAAATGGCAGTCACCACAAGCTTTCTTGTATGTATTTGGAACCGACCAAATTGTAATGAACACCCAAAAGTAAAAGCAAAGTCATCAAGTTTGTTATTTATATATACAATACAGAGATACAGCTATAGGCTATAAATGGCTTTGTACATAAACAGATGCAAACTATTCACTTTTATTAGTACTTCTTGGTTTCCACAAGGTACAAGAGCTGTGCCAGTGACAGCAAACACACAAACTCGCAAT
This sequence comes from Eleutherodactylus coqui, assembly GCF_035609145.1. Classification (NCBI taxonomy): domain Eukaryota; kingdom Metazoa; phylum Chordata; class Amphibia; order Anura; family Eleutherodactylidae; genus Eleutherodactylus; species Eleutherodactylus coqui. The sequence goes on from NC_089837.1 coordinate 294,660,743, forward strand.
AGCATCTGACAACAGAACACTGAAGTCTGGAAGGCAAGAAACTCCCAAGCAGCAACTGAGTACAACCGACTGATTATCAAATAGCTGAGTAGCTGTGTTTGTGTAGTCTGTACAAGTGCTGCACAGAGCTTAAGAAAATTACAAGGGTAATTGAAAACCATGATCCAGTCAGCCGCTCAAACCGAGATTACAATACCAATCTGGGATGTGAACCAACCTGTGTTGCCGACTCGTTCTCCCCTGGTGGAGCATGAGAAACCCCAGACTGTTCGTCGGTCCACTTTAACATATAATCCAGAAATCTTTCACTGCCAAAATACTCCTTATTAATAATAATACTTTATTATAATCAGTTAAAATTACCCACAATTTAAAAAACATACAAAAAATAAGTATATAAATACCAACAGATATCATAGCCATGGGTGTACAGCCAGGGAAAAAATAATAAATTACTTACAGTTTGATGGACATTATAATCGAGGTCATAAGAACATGACAACCTGCCAAAGTTTCACCCAAGGATGCTATAAACCATAAAATATCCATACATATGTGACCTGTTTTTGCTGGTCCTTATTTTTTGATTATCACCTGATGACCCTAGCAAAGAAGAATATGGGAGAAACACATCAGAGCTAGGGTGCAACAGGCTCTTGTTAGGAGGTAGCCACCATGGAGTGCGGATGCGGTGACTGCTTATCATAGCGACTGCTCCACAGTTAGGTAGGGGTCCCACAGTGAACCAAATATAGTCATCCTTCCATGTCTCAGCCCTGTGTCTCTGCTTATTGGGGTATCATGAGGATCATATGGTTTCTGGCCTTCTTAGGCAAGACTTTTGCAGACTGCCATGTTCTTATGACCTTGGTTATGAGATCCAACAAACTGTAAGTTGTTTATTTATTATTGGTTCCCAGCTTGTATTTCCGGCAGCGGAATCCAGTCGTGCCCGTGGACATGGACAGGAAAATACATTTTCTTACCTATCTAGATCCAGGGCGGGTCTCCTTTGTGCCAGCCGGATCCCTTTTCTTCAGCACGGCGGATGCGTCCGGTTGCTCTGGGGACGTGTCGGAAGCATGTGCAGTGCAATTTATTATTTTTTTTTTTATCTCCTGCTTTCCCGTGAATCCATGGCACATCCACAGTCACAGCGGTGGCTGTGCCATGGATTGGACGGCTTCCATTGACTTCAACGGAAGTCGTCCCGCGGGATCTGTGCGTGCTGGGAAAAAAAATCCCATCTGCATGCTTTAAATTGCCATGCGGATGCTGATACATTCCTGTGGGCGGCTAGAGTCTCCGTGTGGGAGACTCGTGCAGATTTTATTATTAAGATCTGCCCGTGGACATTGGGCTATCTATTGGTATTTATGATTTGGATGTTTTTCATTGTGGGTAATTTTTAATGATTCTAATATAGTTTTTAATAAGGGGAATTTTTGCAGTGATAGTTGGCTTGGCAATTGATTTATTTGATTATTAGAGTAGGAATAATTTTCTGTGTCATGGTGAATGATCGGCATCCCACACGCTAAATAGGGAATCTGTTGCTAAAATCTAAATCCCAACCATGACAGCTTGCCCTTCCATTCATGCAGATTTTTTTCACAAGCATGTATATGAGATTTTGTAAAACTATATTCACATAAATTACGGGACTTTTGTTGCAGATTTTTATTGCACTTAATACTGTCCTCTGGATCAACAAGGGGAGGTGGAAACAGGCTGAACAGGAAGGACATTGTCTTCTTTCAGCTTAACGTACTATGTTACATGTATGCAGCCAAGGTCAGAAGGCTGGATTTCATTATGCCAAGAAGCATTGCGGTGGCTTATTCCTCTCTTACTATGGCAGTAAACATGCATGCAAGCATCTGTGCGTCTATATAAGAATCAGAGGAGATCACATGTATATTTATGGGAGAGTCAGATGAAATGATGAGCAACTTTGCAGGATGTATTGCTAGCTGTTTATCTTCCAGCTATACAATTCTGAACTAGTTATTATTAGGAAATTAAATAGTACCAGTGTTTCTGGTGGCGGCACACAGCTTTGCTGCATGTACATCACATACAGCTCTGCGGTATTATTGTATCTTGATGCCACCGGAAGCTAGGGGTTTGCCAGGAATTCCATGGACTAATGCCACTGCCACACCCCTAGCTTCCGATTGGCTGAATAGCTGCAGGTCCTGGAAGGTGCTTGGAAGGCCATGATTTCCCCTCCTGGATCAGTTCACTAAGCCCTCCTCGGACACCTGTCTTGGCCTTGGTCCCCTGGCTGCTGTCCTGCTGTGAGTAGTATGCTACTACTAGTAGTAGTGTGCTACTACTCCCCCTTCCTACCTGCCAGTGCTCACTCATGGCCCGATGGCTGTTCTCCCGCTCCGTCACTCATGGGATCCGCTGTCCCTCTGCCTAAACCGCCGCCGCCTCTGCCGGCAGTGCCGCTCACGATGGTTGTGGGCACCTGTGCCAGCAGTGCAGCTCCTGCTGTTTGCTGGAGCCTCTGATGGCGGTCGTGCTCCCGCTCTTTGTCTAGTCCTGCTGCTGTGTCCCAATGGCACTTGAGGTATTGTAGAGGGCGGTGCTTTCAGGCTCACCGCTGTGCTCCGGCACCTGTGGCTGTGGTTCTGCCGCTCCCCCGGTATGGCCTCCCTGCTGCTAAACCGCTTTGCGCTTTAGCACAGAGGGGGGTGCCGCCTTTTGGGGCACCTGCGGGGAAGGCCTTTGCCTTCGCTGTCTGCTATTAAAATGCATTGAGCTGGAGGATAAACTTACTGGAGCCCAGTCAGCTCCCCAGCCAATCATGTACAGGGGGCGTCACCCTCCTGTCAATCTTGACTTCACCAGTACTTCCTGGTGGCGTCAAGATACATTAATACCCAGCTCTGCTATAGAAATTCAGCATACAACAGGAATGAAAAGCAGCACAGCAGAGTCCTGCACACACTGATCACCCCCTGCTCATGTGACCCCAGATTACTCCCACACTGGTGACTGATCACATGATGGTGACATCATGACCGATCCTGTAAGCACACGGCTGCTGTAGGTGTTCATTAGTATTCCATCCCCTACAAACCTCCTGTGGCTTCAGTTGCTATGGAATACTAAGGAACACATAGCCAGACAGCAGCAGTGTGCTTACAGGAACTTTGATGACATCACCGTCATGTCAATGGGGGCAGATCATATAACTCACTGACTTTGGATAAAGAACCTTTGATGACATCACCGTCATGTGATTAGGGGCGGAGCATGTAACTCACTCCCTCTTGCTCCGCCTCTAATCATTCAGAGTGAATTACATGCTCCACCCCTAATCACGTGGCAATGACATCATCACAGGCCCTTCATCTGAAGGTCATCCCAATTGAGTGAGATATGCATCCCCTACGAACCCCCCGCAGCCTCAGTTGCTATGGAATAGGACCTGTGATGATGTCACCATCATGTGATCAGGGGTGGAGCATGTAACTCACTGACTCGGGATGAAGGACCTTTGATGATGTCACCACCATGTGTTCAGGGGCAGAGCACGTAACTCACTCACGCACGGATGGACAAGTGGTCGTTAGTAGTTTGAGGGATTTGGGTGATAACTGTTTAATTTTTAATTTGTCTGTACCACGAAAAAGCATACTGGTGTTCCCATTTTCATCACTTCACGTCAAATCACATTGTTCTGGAATTTATGGCAAAAAAACTGATATGGGGGGCATCTTTCACTTCTAATCCCTTAAAGGTTCCCAGTCAAACATAGTTACTTTTTTTGTTAATATATATACAGTACACTGATAGAGAAACAATAAGGCCCTTAAAGTGGTATCCTGAGCTTTTTTAACTGATGACCTATGCCCTGGATAGTTCATCAGTAGTTGATGGATTGAGGTACACTAGGACCCCTGCCCACCAGTGGATCATCTGGCCCACTGTCAGTGCAGCAGGCCGACCTTGTCACCAGTGGTCAGATGAGGAAGTTAGAGCACCAACTTCACTCCCATTAAAATCAGTCGAAGCACCGTGCTTCTCAAACACTTCCTGCTCAGAACCATGGTTAGGACATCACATCCTGTCCTGATAAGGAAGTGTAAGAGAAATATGGCGCTCCCACTGATTTCAATGGGAGTGAATCCGGCACTCTGACTTCCTCCTCTGACCAATGGTGACAATGTCCAGCCTGCTGCACTGACAATGAGCTGGACAATCAACTAATCTGAGTGGCAGACTCCCATCCATCAACTACTGATGATCTATCCAGGGAATAGGTCAGCAGTTAAAAATGCCCAGAATACTGCTTTAATAAACATACCTCTTTTTTTGAGGCTTCAAACACATCGTGTGTCATTTTGATTGTTCCAAATTAACTCCTATGTGAGGATTTTAAAAATTAAACATAGATCGACAGGTTCTAAACACACTCCCTGTCCATGAATAATGCTTACACCTTTATTCTTGCCTTGGCTTTTTATATAATCTGAGCAGGGAATAAGTGGCATTCAGGATTAAGATAAACAGTTTATTAAAATGCAAGCAGACAAGCAGTCTATTATTATTCTCTGCTTCAGCGAACGCCTTTTTAGGGATAGGGGAAAGATTCTTGGGGTAGATTATACAAGAATCAGAAAAATCAGGTCATTTTCTTACTGTATGTCAGTTGACTGACTAAATTCTGTTCATTCATTATCTGTTGACATCTGGTAATGCTATAGGAGAAAAGAATAGTAACGTGTGGACATTTCATTTACAGGCATAAACTAGGAGCCCTTTTTAATTATTAAAATGTCCACAGGATGTCGTAAATGTCTGATAGGTGCTGGTAACCCCTTTGGAATCTTCTACCTATCTTCTGCAAAGTGAAGCAACCACCCTTTAAGCATTCTCTAATTCAGCAACTTCATCAATGTGATATTTCCTTTTCAGATACTTTAAGTTGACTACCCACTACAGTTTTTTTTCACTGCGAAATTTGCAGCGTTTTTCTTTCTGCAGTGGTCTATGTGACTTTTAATGTTAAAATCGCGATTTCGTGGTGAATTGCGATTTTAACATTACAAGTCCCATAGACCCCTGCAGAAAAAAAAACGCAGCAAATTTCGCAGTGAAAAAAAACTGTAGTGGGTAGTCACCCTAAGGCTGGGTTCACACAGGGCGCATTTGGCCACGGCAAATCTGCCTGCGGCCTCTAATCTCGGTATTAGTCAGCCATGTGGATGAGATTTCTCAGAAACCTCGTCCACACAGGATGGCCAATCCGCTGCGGTAAGTTCGGCTGAAACCGCGGCTGCGGCCGCCGCAGCCGTGGTTTCAGAAGATGCAGCATGTCTATTTACCTTTCCTTTTTTGTTTATTTTCATCACGGCCACGCTCTCCTCTATGGGAGCGCCGGCCGCAACGGAAAAGCGAGCAGCCGGGCCGCTTCAAAGCCGCCGCGGCTTAAACCGCAGCGGTTCTCCCGGCGGACATCTCGCGGTGTTTGCTGCGGCCAAACCGTGAGATTTCTGACGGGAATACGCCTAGTGTGAACCCAGCCTTAGGGCTAACACCCACTGGCGATATTTTCTTTCTTGCGCTGTGAGAGCATGTGAAAACTGTCACCTCGCAGCGCAAGAAAGACGCCGAAATAAGACCGGCATATCGCCAGTCTTTTCAATGGGGCCAGTGGCAGTAGCGCTGCCACTGCCGATCCCATTGTAAGCAGTGCTTTCTGGCAAGCCCCGCAGTATGATTATCCGGGAAGGGCTTGAAATATAAGCCCTTCCCTGAAAATCATCAATAAGTGGTAAAATAATTTTTTTTTAAATTACTCACCTCTCCGCCGCTCGTCCTCCGGCTGGCTCCCCAGCACTGCTGTCCAGCACTTTCAGCAGGCGGAGTTGCCTCCTAAAAGGGCTGTGCTGATTGGCTGAGGGCTCAGCCAATAGCAGCTAGTGCTTAGCTATTGGCTGAGCGCTCAGCCAATTACAGATAGTATTTAGCTATTCATTCATGAATGACTAGCTAAGCTCTATCTGTGACAGCTGTGGCAGAAGTTCGTGGTATTCTTCCTATGTTTTCAATGGGGCTAGCGCTGGTGCCGCTGGCCCCATTGAAAACACTGGCGATGTTCCAGCGATTTACCAGCGTTTTTCTCGCACTGTGCTGCAAGGCTTTTCACTTACTCTCGCAGCGCAGTGGAGAAAAAAACGCCAGTGGGTGTCCACCCTTACACAGAGGCCTAACATTACTAACTCATGTAAGAGTGTAGTTATTAAAGTGGTCACTAGAGGACAAAATTATAGAAGGCTGTAGTGGGGTAAGCGTGGAACCCAGAGAAAAGACGACTTATCCATCTAGATGTTGCACTTGGTCAAATTTGAACCTACAACTCCAGCACTCAAAGCAGCAGTGCTAACAACTGAGCCACCTCACTGCTCCAGAGGTAGAAAAGAAGAACGACAAAAATAAACACGAAGTGAACATAAAAAAACAAGGGCAAAATCTGGTAGTTGTTTTTATGTTCCCTTTGTGTTCATTCTTTCTGTTCTGGAGCAGAAAGGACACGTGTGGTGGCTCAGTTGTGTCTTGCCACTTTGATTAACCCCTTAGTGACGGAGCTTTTTTGCTTTTTTCCATTTTTGTTTTTTCCTACTCCCTTTTAAAAAATCGTAGCTCCTTTATTTTTACGGAATGAGTTGTATTTTTCAATGGCACTATTTATTGTACCATATAATTTACTGAAAAACCTTTTAAAAATTCTTAGCGGAGAGAAATGGAAAAAAAACGACATTCCACCATCCTTCGGTGCGTCCTGTTTCTACAGCACACAAATTCCAACAAAAACGACCTGATATTTTTATTCTATGGGTCAGTACGATTGCTACGATACCAAACTTGTATAGTATTTTTTTTGCTGTAGTACTTTTATTTCTTTTTTTTAAGATATTTATTTTTTTTCAATTATTTTCTGCGGTCATTTTGTGCGCGCAATACCTTTTTTATTTTTTCGTCTGTTGAGCAAGAGCTCATTTTTTGCGGGATGTCCTGAAGTTTCCGATAGTATCAATTTGGAATACATATGACTTTTTGATCGCTTTCTATTGCGTTTTTTCTTGGAGACGGGGTAACTAAAAAAGTGTATTTCTGGCGTTCTTTATTTTTTTTTCAGACGACGTTCACCGTGTGGGAAAAATAATGCACTACTTTGATAGATTGGACTTTTACGGACGCGGCGATATCAAATACATATTTTTATTTTATGATTTTGATTTTTTAATAATGGATATGGCAAAAGGGGGGTGATTTAAACTTTTATAACTTTTTTTTTTTTAACAATTAAAAAAACTTTATTGATTATTTTTTTTACATTACTTTGAAGTCCCCCTGGGGTACTTTAACATGCGATGCTTTGATCGCTCCTGCAGTATGACGTAATGCTATAGCATTACGTCATACTGCTTTTTTACAGGCAGTCTTTCAAGCCACCCTGTGTGGATGGCTTGATAGGCAGTCTGCTAAGGCAGCCCTGGGGCCATTCATTAGGCCCCCGGCTGCCATGACACCTGCACGGCTCCCCCGATCTCACCGCTGGGGGGCCGTGCGGGACCCCCGAACAGCGTTCGGGGGATTTAAATGCCGCTGTCAGAATTGACAGCGGCATTTAAAGGGTTAACGGCCGAGCGCAGCTATTGCCCGCGGGTGTCAGCTGTAATAAACAGCTGATGCCCGCGCTGTATGGAGGGAGATAGCGCCGCTACCTCCCTCCATACACGTCCTGCAACAGCAGGACATAGTTTTACGATAGGGCTGTCACTAAGGGGTTAATAAGGGCCATATGCGGTCCATGTGTAGTCTGTTTTTTAACCCCTTAGTGACCACCCCATAGACTTTTTACATCCTGGCTAAGTGGGCTTTAATCCTCTGGGCCGTAAAAACATGCTTTCTCTGGGGATTAAAGCCCTGCAGGCTGTGGACATGATAGCTTCATGCTGACGGCTGACGGAAGTAGCCAACAACCTGGAGCTGTCACGGGGGGGCTGCGGGTGGCCTTTCTCCCTGGTAATGCGAACAGCATTTTCCATTGGATAACGCAGATCACGAAAAAGTAAACAGTAAGTGAAAAAAGTTAAAGTTTCAGCTACCCCCATGGAGCAAATCCATGAGGGCAGCTGAGCATACTCACCCCTGTCCTCCGTGATGTCTCATGGCGATCTGGTCTAATAAGGACCTGACGCCACCTTCTGCGCATGTGTGCCAGACTATGATGTCACGCACAGAAAGCCGGGGCAATTTAAAATCTCCCGGCTACAGAAGGTAGCTGGGAGGCAGGAGATTTCACCGGACAGCGCCACGACCAGACTCACAGCTGGGATCCGCAAGCGGAAAACACATGCAGTCGCATGAACCCATTGTTATTCAGATCAGTACCTGTAATAGGTAATTTACAAAAAGTCCCCGGGAACGCTCGTCTTTCTGCAGTTTCAGGAGCAGCTTGTTAAGCGCCTCCTGTCTGAGACCGCTGCACCCCAGCAAGCTTATGAAGCCTCACAGAGCACCACTTTTTATACTCCATCCCTGCTGCTGAGGTCAAGAAATACCCCCCAAAAAAGCATGGGAGGAGGAGGGATACCCGGTTTTATTGTCCCATGTGCCTATCCCAACCAGGCCTCTGTAATTACCTTTGTTTTCAGACATACCATGCAGTTTACAATATTTCTTTTATCTAAGATTTAGGGAATGCCAAAAAGGAGGGAGAAGGAGGGGAATATTTTTAGGGAATCAATTTATTTTCTGTACAAGTGAGTAATTTTCCGCACAAGTGGGCCTGCAATTTATTCAGTTGTGCCCTGAAATCCAATGGGAGTTCCCTTTCATTGCAGGCCTAGCCATGTGTCCAGTAAGTAGATTGGGCTACAATTGGTATGTTTCTGAACACGGGACAAACAGGGGCATCCATTTTGGAGGTGAAAGTCTTCATTCATAAGTGTGCTGTACAAAAAAACTGTTTTTAAAATGACACAATTCACAAAAAATGCATTGCTCAGATTCATTCAAAAACTGTGGAGTTAAAATACGCAGTACACCCCTCGATGAATGCGTTAAGGGGTCTAGTTTTGAAAGTAGGGTCATTTATGGGGGTTCTCCATCGCTTTGGCAGCTCAAGGGCTCTATAACTGGGCAATGGGGCCTAGAACAGCTTCAAGCTAAATTTCTGTTCTGAAAGCCATAGGCTATTCCTTTCATTTTGGCCCCCATGTGCATACAGACATACGATTAGGGCCACAATGCATGTGTTTCTGAACACAGGACAAACAGGGATATCTATTTTGGGGTGTAAAATCTCATTTTCATGTCCACTATAGAGAAAAATTGCCTTTAAAATGACATATTTGCAGAAATATGACATTTTATTTTATCTCCTCTAAATTGTATTAACTCCTGAAAAAGGAATAGATTAAGGCCCAATGTCGACTTGCACGCACACATTCCACTGCAGAATCCAGCAGCAGAATCTAGCCGTGCCTGCAGGCATGGACAGAAAAAGACCTTACCTGTACATATCAAGTGCAGGTCTCCTCCGTGGCGTTCTTGAGCGTCGGACGTGTCGGACGCATGTGCAGTGCAATTATTTTTTTTTGTAAATCTCCTACTTTCCCGCGAACTGTGGCACGTCCACAGTGTCGGCTGTGGCTGTGCCGCAGATCAGAATGCTTCCATTGATTGCAGGTTTCTTCCAGCGCGTGTGATACGCACGCCGGGAAAATAACTCACATCCACATGCTTAAAATTAAGGGGTTAATCAGACACCAAATGAAAGAAAAAACTGCTGGTTTGCTAGAGGATTAGCTTGTCTTCATGCAAATCCATGTACTTTCTATGCTTAGGAGTCCAGTGGGCGGTGCTACTCAGTAGTTGATAGTTATCTCTGTATGCACAGTCACATAAGGAGTTAGCAGCACCCTCTCCTGCTTCAGGCAGTTGCCCGAACGCATTTGGTTTTGTGCCAAGCAAACAGAATGGCAAAGGAATGATTAAATCATTGGAAGTACGGAGAGCTACCTAAGACTGACATCAAATTTTTTTAATGCTGTGTCTTTGTAATTTTTTAACTGTAAAAAATGGCGCACAAAAAAAGTTCTGCTTTTTATTGAGAAGAAACAAGTACTGGGTACTTCCATTTGTACCTTCCATTTGCATATTTAGGAAAAACTACAGGTATCATTCAAAAAACACGAGATTATTCTTGGGTTTTTATGTTCACAAAAAATGGCAGAAAAAAAGAGGAAGTGTAAATATAGCCTTATACATAATTACATTGAAAAATGGCTGTTTCAATCAATTTAGAACACTACAATGGACTTACAAAATGGGGAAAAGATGAAACTATTTACCCAAAGAACAATTGGAAAAGTTCAGTGAGAATAGTTTCAGCTAATACTTTGCTGTTCTCTTCTCATGGCTATTTCCCTTTCGCTTGGCGTTGGCTCACCTTCTACACATAATCGTTGTAAACAGGCTGCAGGGATTGAGGAGAGGTGGAACATGGAACAGATGGGAGTTGCAGGTGGCAATGGATCGTGAAAAATAGGGCGGTTTTTCAGCAAATAGCAGAAGGACATAGGAAGTAGGCAAGGGCTGCAGATTAGAAACACTGATCCATCCTGTTATAGCAGATGCTGCGGGATAATTATTTGGATTTATACAAAGGCAATTTGGATTTCAGCAGAATCAATATTATTAATAAATATTAAGAGCAGACACTCAACAAGCTGCACTAAGGACTCTGAAGTCCTGCATGAATAGTGTTATATATGTTTCTGGGGGTCAATAATAATCCTATAAATATGACACAACACACCATAAAATGCGCAGATCAGCCTCACATATAGTCTCTTACTGTCTTCACTAGATCTTGTGTGGCACCGCACTCCAGCGTCCATACGCTTGACCAGAGGATGCTGTAGCACTCAATGGTAATGAAATAACAGAACTTTACATGATCAGTCCAATACATGAAATCAGTCAAAGGGCACTTGTGGGCAAGGGCATGACTAGGTGTCAAAGGGACCATAACTGCATCAGTGATGAAGGGATCATAGTAGTGTCACATAGCATATCCAGTACACAATAGAAAACCCCTTTGTTTTTTCTCCAGTCTCTTGGCCATATACTATATGCTATGGCTACTAAAGCATTAGTCATGCCCATACTGATAGGGGACCTGCCAGCTTGTAAAAAAAATAGGTTAGTAGAGTAAAAGTATATTAGTTACAACTTAAGTACCGAAGTTATCAGCTTGAGGTCTTAAAATGATACATAGGTAGCAAACGTTAACTTGTTGATTGCTACATCTGTTTATCATTACTTTTTGAGTGATGTTCACTTGGCAGTACTTCTGCTCTGTTAGGATGGAGCTACCATCCATTACACTATGTTAGCTGCTCTAACTTTTGGAAGCTTGATGTATCATGAAACTTATCTCCTTTGTTATAGATAACTCTGGTTGCTGCTTATATCCCCATTCTTTACACTTCAACTCTGCCAGCTCACATTGGCTTCTGTGTTCAAGCACAAGCTCGCCAGGGTGTCAGTGCATGGAGAACTGCTTTTCATTACAGTAAGGATAGAATAATTATAGAATATATTGAACTAAACTACCTCTGAGAGCAACAGCAAATGGGTAACTGCAATGCTTATAAAAATGAGCCGTAGTAAGGGGAAATCCTGCAGATTTGCTTTAATTCTCGATTGAAATTGTTATGAGGCGCATGTGGCTATTGCATTGTTTTCAGAGAAAATGATAGACGATCCTCAGGAATCATGATCAAGGAAATATAATGAGGGAAAAAAGAGTAGATATAGTGAAGATAGCCAAAGGCAGAAAGACAAAGATAAAGCAACTGAGATTGAAATAAAATATACAAAGAACACTGGGGATATACAGAAGGAAAAAAACCATAAAGCGCAAGCTGAAACAAAATCTTACAATGTATGAGATGAAAGGATACAAGTCAGAAGTAAAAGGTTAATTACTTGCATCTTCTAACATTTGCATATATTGGCAGCATGTTTATTGTCACACGCCTGTCAGATTACACATATTGCATGTTCCAAAAATGTACTGATGCCAGCTAATTAAATGAAAAGAAAGAAACATACTGCTCAGTAGGGTGCTGGCAGAATGCCAGTTTAAACTTTTGCTATCAGAGGGTGCAATCAGGAAGCATATGCTTAACCCATTCACCAAAACACTAGAAAAAAGCTATGCTAGATGTGAGTCAGTGCAATTACTGTACATTTTAATAGGCATTGCATATATACATATATAATATGTATACTGTCTTGGGTCACACGTTGGGCACCACCAAACAGTAGAGTACATTTCTTAAAGTTATATAGTCATATAATCTGGCATATTTTGTATATGATGCTTGGGGGTACTGTTTACTGCTGTTATTTGTCAAAAGGAAATTTATATAATCTGAACTTTACAAAGGTGTTTAAATAACCTCTGCTAGGAGGTGGAGATTTGTCATTTGTCACTACCTATCAGCACTATAAACTAAATTATGGTGCTCAAAGGACATGACAAACAATGCATTTATTATACTCACCTGCTCTAAATTCCCACGCTGCAACCCATGGAAGTTGGTGCAGTGCAGAAGACTCATCTCTACAGGTTATGTGTGCTCACTCCTATAGAGAATAATGGGAGCGTGCATGAACAACCTGCAGAGGCGATTCCATTGCACTGTCCACACACCGACTTCTATGTCTGGAGGAGAGAGTGAGTGTGGGAACAAGTATAAAAAATACATACTAGGACTCTTAAGAATGATGTTGAAAAGGACGAACTTTCAAATTCCTATTTTGTATCTGTTCTCTCTCAGAAAGTAAATGGAACATCAACTGATCTTGCCTGTGCTATTGAGTGAATAAAAGAATGCAGGCTATCTATAAGCCGAGAGATGGGGAGGGAACACTTAGCTAACTTAAATTAATTCAAGTCTCAAGGTCCAGATGAATTACATCCTAGGATGCTAAAGGAAGCAGTAGAGGTCATTGCTGAACCACTCGCCATAATCTTTGAAAAGTCCTGAAGAACAGGAGAAGTCAAAGAAGATTAGAAAAGAGTAAATGTTGTCCCTATCTTCAAAAAAGGGAAGAAGGTGGATCCAGGAAACTACAGATCTGTGAGCCTGACTTCTATATCGGGAAAGATGTTTGTACAAATTGTTAAACAGCATGTATGGAAGTACTTGGATAAAAATGGAGTAATTAACCAGAGCCAGCATGGGTTTGTAACAAACAAGTCATGCCAGACGAATCTAATTTTCTTCTATGACAGAATCACCAACTGTGTTGATCAGGGAAATGCGGTGAATATAGTATATCTTGACTTTAGTAAAGCATTTGACAAAGTATCTCTCATACCATACTTATTGAAAAAATGACCAAATATGGCATTGACAACGCAACTATTAGGTGGATTCACAACTGGCTGAGTGATTGTACTCAAAGAGTGGTCATAAATGGCTGCACATCCAAGTGGAAGAATGTATCAAGTGGGGTACCACAAGGCTCTGTCCTAGGCCCAGTGTTGTTCAACATTTTTATAAATGATCTGGAGGAGAAAATTGATAAGAAACTGATCAAATTTGCCGACGACACAAAGCTAGGAGGGATAGCTAACACTAGGGAAGAGAGAGAGTATTCAAAAAGATCTAGTCAAGCTTGAACAGTAGGAGGCGACTAACAGAATGGTATTTAACAAGGAGAAATACAAATTCCTACATCTGGGCAAGAAAAATGAAAAAACGCACATACAGAATTGGAGAAATTGGGCTAAGCAGCAGCACATGTGAAAAAGATTTGGGTATACTAATAGATCATAGACTGAACATGAGTCAACAATGTGATGCAGAAGCCAAAAAGGCAAACACAATTCTGGGATGTATTAAGAGAAGAATAGAGTCTAGATCACGTGAGGTAATTATCTCCTTCTCAAGAAGGCTGAGAGGAGACTTAATAGCTGTCTACAAATATCTGAAAGGCTGTCACAGTGCAGAGGGATCAGCCCTATTCGCATTTACACAGAGAAAGACTAGAAGCAATGGGATAAAACTGAAAGAAAGAACAGACAAATTAGATATTAGAAAAAACTTTCTGACAATGAGGGTGAGCAATGAGTGGAACAGGTTATAACTGGAGGTGGTGAGATCTCCTTCAATGGAAGTGTTCAAACAAAGGCTGGACAAATATCTCTCTGGAATGATTTAGTGAATCCTGCACTAAGCAGGGGGTTGGACCTGATGACCCTGGAGGTCCCTTCCAACTCTACCATTCTATGATTCTATGATTCCTCGGTACCTGCCTTATGAGCATCATAACCTACTTTAAAGTTCTTATAGGTGGTGACAAGTCCCTTTTAAAGCCTTATATATAGGTTCAGAGTGGCCCATTAAGGAGATGTTGAATCCAATGAAGCAAGATGTGGACTCATTTTCAATTAATCACAGTGTCCCATAAACAGCCACTCCTCCAGCACTCATCTGAATCTATTGCATCTTGGTCACTTATGTATCCATATATTAAAGGGAACCTGTGAGGTTCTATATAACTAAGTTTATAGGCTCATAATACAGCAGCTGCAGAGTCCAGAGGTGTGCTTTATATAGTTGCCTGTTTTCCTGTTCCATCATTATGCACCCAGGAAGCCATAGCTCAGTCCATGCATCAGACTCATCTTTGTATTCAGTACTCGAGCATGTACAATGGTGGAAGGAAGTCCTCCCACTGAAGCTCAAGCAGCCAAGCCTCTCCAGTCACATGAGAACACTCAAAGAATGGAAAGCTGGAATCTCGTGGAAATGTGACTTGCTTTTTTTTTGCTTGTGCCATATATAGTACAGGATAAGATGAGACGGAGAACGCGTTTCAAACCTTAACCAGGTTCTTGTTCACTTCATCAGTGTTACCTTACACTTCTTTTTAAAAACATGTGACATTACACATTAAAAACATACACCTGAAAATTAACCCCCGCTTTGCCTAGGAATGTTCTTATTTGGAAAGAAACCACTGGGACTGGGCGGTGTAGCTGGAAATAAGGAAAAAGTCTTGCGGTAGCGGAATCAGTGCAGAGACATCAGGCAAGGTGAGATAACTCCTTTTTTCCTTCACTCTCCAGACACATACCCTGCCTCCCTCCTGCTGATGTAGCTGGAGGGAAGAGTTTGACAGGTGCTCCAAGCTGTGAAGGTAAAATATCCCCCACCACCCATAGCCATACCACGCCTGAGCTGAAAAGAAAGTGAACTACCGTGTTTCCCCCGAAAATAAGTCCTACCCTGATTTTTTAGGGATTTTCCGGGAGGCTTGAAAGATAAGCCATACCCCGAAAATAAGCCCTATCTGGATTACTTTTTTTAAAAAAGGAATACTCTACCTAGCCTGTGCGGTCTGGGTCTCTCATGCTGCTCTCCAGAGTTCCGCACTTGAGGAACCAATCAACAGCCACCGTGTTGTGGAGTCGTGGCTCAGCCAATTCATAAATCCCGCCTCCACAACGTGATGGCTGTTGATTGGTTTTTCAGGCACCACGGCTCAGCTAACCAGTGCTACGCTGGATAAACCAATGCGATGGGTGTGATTTGTTCATTGAGCATTGCATTGATTGGCTGAGCCGTGGCACTCGAGAACCAATCACAGCCATCACTTCCTGGAGGTGGGATTTATGAATCCTTTAACCAGGAAGTGATTATGTATGAGAACAGCCCGGACCCGCGGAGAGAGGCATGAGGAATGTGGACTGAGGCCTCTAGGTAAATAAAATAAGCCATTCCCCAAAAATAAGACCTAGCGCCTCTTTTGCGGCAAAAATTTATATAAAACGTGTCTTATTTTTTGGGAAACACGGTATTAGTAGCACAGAGGTGGTTGTGAGAGTCTTCTAAAAAAAATAACTAATTTAAAGCCTGGTTCACAGCAGAAATTTCAGTATATGTGCAGAATGAATAGTTAATATACATGGTGCCCTCCTTTTCAACATTGCTGCAGGGTTTCATCCTATATCCAGTCCCCTCTTCTTGTATGTAAAATGGCCTTCTCGGATTACCCTATGCACAGTGTGCCTTAGTTGTCTGAGACACTCCCCTACTTTCAGGGCAAGGGGCCTGTAGGGGAACCCCTTTCTGTGATGTCCATGTGCTATAACAGGGCTTTAGGAATATAGACCTACTAGCAGGATCCAAGCTTCCATCTACAATGCACTGCGGAATGCAGACATAAAACAGGATTTTAAGGGCAAGGCAAAGAAATTCGAAATTGGCTTGCATGTCATAATTTGAATGCTTCAGCAGCTAATGGGAAAAATTCAGCCAATGGTGTTACATTAAGTGATCATGTAGTCCTCGAATCAATTTTTAAAGTGCCTCCAAAGGTAATACTTCATATAAAAATTTACCAGGAGAATATTTAAATGAGATATCAATAAGGCAGGAAGAGCACAAAAGACAGCACTTGCTAATCTGTCTTTAAGTGGAAGACTTCAGTGAGACACATGGTAATGACAGTGACTCCTCCAAGTTCCAGGGTCAGGATCTTGAAGGATGAGGCTGTGACAGAATTCTGCGCAATGGGTTAAAGTGTCAGTCTCCTGTAGATGTGAAGTGACCTGTGGCTGTGATGTGTTTCAGTGATTGCTAGGATCTGTCATGTTTCTGCCCAAACTGTCGTAGCATCTCCTGCCTTGTAAGTTTAACTGAATACAAAATTAATGTATTTCCACTTCAAAAGCTGCACAAAATCAGTTTCCCATCAAAGGGATTTGAAGTTATCGATCTGAAGATGTGAAGAAAAAATCTGTTGTATCATCTAATGAAAACCGAGAAAAGCTGATAACTCACAGTTTATACAACAGCAGGCTTATCCGAGAGTTCTGGAGAGTTATTCTGTAGAGACAGTAATGTGTTTATAGAGAGAGGTGGGTGGGGCTACAGGGAACAAATAAATGGGGGGCTACATGAGGTTACACAGCATTGTAAATGGAGGAAGAGGGGGCATTGTAGGGAACAGATACGTGAGGGGATGGATAAGGATACACAGCATTCCCAAAAAACACTGAAACAGGTGTTATTATGGGCAAGAAATAGAGCGGCCGGGCCAGATAGGAATACACGGCATCAGGGGTGTAACTAGAGGCTCATGCGCCCGGGTGCAAAAGTTCAGCTTGGGGCCCCATGCCCTTAGGCTAGCTTTACATGGGCAATCGCAAAATCACGGCAATATTGCTTATTTTCTTATGGAGATGTCTGAGCATCGCTGCCGCTTGCAGTTTTTTTTTGCAAGAAAGACAATAGGACTTTCTAATGTTAAAATTGCATTGCCCGAAAATCACAAGACCGTGCTATGCGATAAAATGAAGGCTCCATAGGGAAATATGGGCAATAAAAAAAGAGCAAAACACAGAAAGCTAGGGCATGCACCGATTTTTTTTTTTCAACGCAACATTGCACAAGTGAAAACATCGCAAATGTGAAGGAAACCATTGAAAAGCATGGGCTTCCAAATTCTGTATTATTGCCCGTGTGAAACTGGTCTTGGGGTATGTTCCCAAGTAGTGAAAAACTGCTCTTGCTTGCTTCGGACGATCCACACAGAATTTTGCATCAAAACTACAAAAGAAAATTGTTGCAGATACGCATACAAAACCTGCGTCTAAGCCTTCACCAATGGCGCGGATTTTTACGTTTTTCTGATGTGGTTTTGATGCAGAACTTGGTGCGAATTGTCCGCTGTGGACAATCTGCACAATTTTCCATACTTGGGCCACTCTCACACACAATGCTTTTTTACAGTGTTGACTGCGGCGTTTTAAACACTACGGTAAACACTGTACAATGCCTCCATTGATTTCAATGGGGCTTCGCAGACTAGCGTTTGAATAAGGTGTTTCTAATTTTTGAGAGCTGTCAGCTCAAGTTTCATGTGTTTAAGCACGTTTTAACGCATCTCATCGCCCATTATAACGATGGGGTGCATAAAAAACACTGTGTAGCACTGTACAATGTGTTCTTAAACACCGCTTAAGATCACGGTAGAATGCTGCATTTGAAACGCAGCGTTTTACTGATGGTGTGTGTGTTACGGTGGCCTTAGGCAATTCTCACACAGACGCTCAGCAAAACGCTGCGATTTCGATTGCTGTGTGTTGACGCGATTTTACTTTAGTTTTTGGGCCATACCGGGTTTTAGCGCACACCATCATTGATGAGGTACGCTAAAACCAGCAAAATAGAGCAAACAACACTCATTATCGGTGAGCTTCTCCTGCACGCAGACAATTAGATTCCTCCACTCTGGCGACCATGGAGGAGAACAAGACAGGGGAGGGGACTGAGCGGAGGTCCGGAAGGAAGCGCCAGCGTGCAAGAGAAGCCGCTCGCACCATGCAGGACGCCTAGTTAGAATAACTCTGCGGTCAGTCAGTGTGAGGCTTAGGGGCTGGGTCACAATTGCGACCCCTATGCTGTATGTACGCCAGTGCACAGCATAATTAGATGGAGAAGCAGGTTGGTTATTTGTCTTCATCATGTTAGGAGCATAGTAGTGTTAGGCCCTTTCCACTCTGCGTTTGTTTTTTTCCTGCTGCTCCGTTCCATGACTGGAGCTGAACAAGGGAAAAAAATCAGAAGCACTGGATGTGGTAGATACTAGACACGAATGATGCTAGCCACACTCCATTCACTTCAATGGAGGCAATCCAGGTTCCAGTATGCAGCCCAGAATTTTCCAAGCATGCTGCGCCATTTTATGATTAATCGGTCCTGGAGGTGCCCAAATGGGGCAGTTGAGTGAAGAAATCTGTGGGAGCTATATAAGAGCTGGTTATGTTGTGAGCTAGGTGAGGTTATAAGAAATAGTTACCCAAGGAGTAATAGGAGTTCTTAGAGATTGGCACAAAGTAAATATAGGAAAGTTATATAGAGATTTATCAGGAGTTATATAAGGTTACTAGCTGATATACCCGCCTTCTTTGCATTACCCACGAAACACCACATGGAGGTAACCATGCGACGTTTCCTTTATATAAAATGACATCAGGAAGTGAGAGAATGAGATTCAGTACGTAAAATTTGGATGCTAATTCTTTTGTGCTTAGAATTGAATAATCGAGTTGGGACCCATTAGCTTTTCCTATATATGACATAATCAATGCTCGTGCCAAATTTCAAGTTTCTATGACATCGGGAAGTGAGAGAACTAGATTCCGTACGTACAATTTGGACGCTAATTCTTTTGTGCTTAGACTTGAATAATCGAGTTGGGACCTATTAGCTTTTCCTATTTATGACATAATCAATGCTCGTGCCAAATTTCAAATTTCTATGACATCAGGAAGTGAGAGAATTAGATTACGTACGTAAAATTTGGACACTAATTCTTTTGCGCTTAGAATTGAATAATGAAGTTGGGACCCATTAGCTTTTCCTATTTATGATATAATCAATGCTCGTGCCAAATTTCAAGTTTCTATGACATTGGGAAGTGAGAGAATTAGATTACGTACGTAAAATTTGGACGCTAATTCTTTCGTGCTTAGAATTGAATAATCAAGTTGGGAACCCATTACTTTTCCTATTTTGGACATAATCTATGCTTGTGCCAAATTTCATGTTTCTACGACATCGGGAAGTTGGAGAATTAGTGGCGAGTTAGTGAGTCAGTGAGTCAGTCAGTCAGTGAGTCAGTCAGTGAGTCAGTGAGTCAGTGAGGGCTTTCGTCTTTATATATATATAGATAGGGGATTTGTAAACAGAAAAATAGGTGAAGTTACTGGAAATCATATCATTCAATCATATAACATTAGAAACTAGGTGTAAGGCTTAAAGGGGCTTTCCATTTTTTTTTAAATTTAAGCACCCTCCTGCCCCAATTAATAATTTACTAAATGACTTATTATAGCGCCAGAGGGCTATGCCAGATGTGCCATGTCATCACCAGTCTTCTGGTGTTGGGGACATCCTGTAAACAGGTAACATGGGATTCTAATGTAGTATCCTAGGCCTGTTGAAGAGACATCACTGTTAAGATCCAATTTCATGGTCTGTCATTGGCTGGCATGTCAATCAGAGACTGGGGCATACACTTTGTTTCTGATTTGGACTAAACCCATCATCAGGTAGGATGTCTTGATTATTCCAATTTTCCTTCAATCTATCACCTGTGTTTGCATTCCATGTTTTAAACTAAAACGCTGTTTAATGGCTACCAGGGCATATAGAGAGAGAGAATGAGGGTCCTACTTCTACTGCACACATACAATTTGTTAAGGTTGTGTGTCTGGGACCTGTGGTTCTACAGGCTTCCTTGTGCACACCTTCACAGGTAGCGGTTAGTTGAGCTGGCTAGGTGTAATATTCTCCCCCAGCCAATCCCCTTGGTCTGCTGCAGATAAATACCAAGAAACTCTTGGGAGAGATTGCTGGTCATTTTAGTGCTTTACTGTTTTCCTCTGTATTTATCCCACTCAGAGCTGGTGTTTGCATGCTTGTCTGTAGTGTCCCTCGCTCCTCCCCTGAAGACGGTCTGGGCACCTGCTGTCCCTCCCCTCCTTGCATTCTGGGGTGCATGCATTGTGTAGTGGTAGGGTAGTGACCACACAGGTGCAGGCGGACCACAGGTTTCTCCCTATCCCTGGGCAGGTGTGGCCCCCAGATGTCTGATGTCCTATGTGTGTGTCAGATGGGTGATGCCTGACACTGTTCCCTATGTCAGCACGATGGTTGTGCAGTGGCCCAGTACATACATTCCTGGCCCCCTCCATAATGTCGTAAATGTCATGTCTTATGTTGGTGCACTGTGCAAATCTGCCTAGTCATTCTGTTATATGTATTGCACAGCTGCAGCGTGTGATGGATTAGGTGTCTTCAAAAATCCTGTGGATTACCTTAAATGTATCAATTTATGTCCTGTCACGTGGTATGAGTGAGGCTATAAATGTGAGTGTGTGAGAGCGGGAAAGCGGTCCACTCTTCAGAGATTCTTCTGGGTTCCAGAGGCTTCAGAGTGTCAGCCACATGGGGGTACCTTCAACCCTCATGTGGTGAAGAATGGAGGAAGAAAAGAGGTTCCCTGAAAGCGTATGTTCCAGAGATGAGAGAGGAGTGAGCCCCAATTGAAGAGAGACAGAGAAGGCGTGAGCAAGAAGCAGGTGCCACTTCCAAGGCCTTTATTCATTTTTCCTATGAGGCCGTCCGGATCTAGTGGATCACCGCGTAAAGGTACACCCATTTGTTTTTCACACCCGGCCATTCTGAAGTCTGGGATCACTGGCAGGAGGTACTCTCAAGTCTGTCTAACACCGGCACTGCAAATCATTGTCATTTGTGCCTTGTATGCAAGAAATTGTTCGAGTACAGTTTTGCCCTGCACTGACCAATTCCAGGGACCTGAGGTACGTTTCTTCTGTCTGCAGCTCCATTTATTTACTGCCGAGGGTCATACCGGCGGGTAACGGAACGGTGGCGTCACCCTTGACATCTGCTATCCCTGTTCTCCAGTTTATTGGGCATCCTTATCCTAGGGGTGTCCGGAAGAGGCCCAGTGCTGCCCTGGCCGAGGCTACATGCATCCCTCCAGAAGGAAGCATGGTAAGTGCCGCTGTGACAAGCCAGCATCTTGCCTTCCCAGCTCTTCAACGTACATCCTGTGTCCAGGGTCAGCCTACGGGATGCTGCAACTGACTCTCTATTCCCCTGGTGTGAGGACACTTGGACTGGCTATGGTATTCCATCTGTAAGCATGTGAGCTCTGGGTGAGGTTCCTGTTATATGTTGTATGCACAACCATGTGTGTTGGTGTGAATAGTGACATGTGGTATGTCTGTGCAAGTGGCCAGACGTGAGCTTTGTGCAGTCCTGTTTTGTGTGGGTTGTGTTACTCTGTATGTTGGTGTGAACAGCGATGTATGTTATGTCTGTGCAGGTGGCCAGACATGTGCTCTATGTGCAGTCCTGTTCTATTTGGTTTGCATAACATTGTGTGTTGGTGTGAACAGCAATGTGTTTGTTATGTCTGTGCAAGTGGCCAGACATGTGGTCTATGTGCAGTCATGTTCTGTGTCTAGTGTGTGTGATCAGTGTCCTGTGTGTCTTTGGTGCATCTTTCCAGGTCAGTAATCAGGGATAGCCAGGTCCCAGAAGAAAACAATGGGACCGACCTTATCGGGACGAGCACCCTGCTTTTAGGCAGGGGTTCCCCACTTTCCCTGGTTAGTAAGGAACAGGGGTCCTTCCATCATTGCCTGGAGAGGTGCAAGTGGTGAGTGCAATTACTTTAAGTGCGGTTTTAAATAGCACACCATCTTGCATCCGTTCTGAGGAGTGGCGCTTTAGTGCGCCCAGCGGACATAACACAATTATTGACAGCCCTTTATACAATATGATATAGGAAAAGCTATCAAACATGAGGGTGGGGGGGAAGCTGGTCTTTCAGACTCTCTCTGAGCCCTGCAGCATTTAAACAATTTTGTACATGAAAATACGAATTCAAGTTTCAGAAAACTATATATTCCTGAGCTCAGCATCTCCCTTCCTATGCTATGCTGCACTCTTATTTCCTATGAAATAACAATTTAGGAGTATTGGTTTTTAGAACTCTGTATTTTGCCCTTTTTCTCTGTTAATCCTCCTGGAAATATATGAGTGCGTTAACAGCTAAGTATTACTCTTACCCCTGTCAGTAGGACATGTACTTACACAATAAGACACTATCAATTAGAATACAGTGGACTCATATAATACACGACAATCATCAGTATCGGGTAAATAGCACAGCATATTCAGATGAGAGATCAGTTTAAAGGGAGCTAGGACATGTTATGTGATACATAGAAGGGTTATATGGAGATGTAGAATTCTTCATAGAATAACACAGGAGTTTAGTTAAATAAGGCAAGTACAGTATATGGAAAGAATGATGGAAATGGAAAAGGTTATATAAATGTATGCTAAAGCAGCTATATCAGGTTGCAGAGAAAGGGAAGTATAATGGTAAAATGTATGTTGATGTATTTCTGGAGCATCGCAGGTTGCAGTGAAATATTAATTAATAACACACATGAAAGGTATCACGCTGGAAAACTGATGTTCTGACATACAATAAAAGTTTTATGGTAAAATCCTCTGTTATTCCTGTGGTGTGTGAACTGAGGGCTGGCTGAGCCTCCAGGCGCAGAGGAAGTGAAATTTATTTTATTTCCACGCAGGGAAGAACATCGCTCTCATTTAAAACCCATTTAGGATCAGCGGGGGAGGAAGTGAGAAAGACAGAGGCAAACACTGCTCTGTAATGAAAAGATGCAGTGTGTTTATTTCCACTTCATCAGCTATATTAAGCTGCAGCCTATGTCTCCTACTAAAGGGTAACATGGAAACTCAGGAACACAATGGTCCTCCCACTTCTGGGCTTAGACTCTGTTGACATGATGCACGTGGAATTGGGGGCAAAATTGTGACAAAGACTGTAGAAATGTATCACTCTGCTGCTGACTGTGGCTCATATCCAGTCAGTGAGAAAGAGGAGAGAAGTGGAATAGTAGTG
The DNA here is from genome assembly GCF_035609145.1 of Eleutherodactylus coqui. Lineage (NCBI taxonomy): Eukaryota > Metazoa > Chordata > Amphibia > Anura > Eleutherodactylidae > Eleutherodactylus > Eleutherodactylus coqui. The sequence continues at coordinate 294,684,335 of NC_089837.1, forward strand.
AGTTCTAGCATTATGATGAGGCTGAAAGGACTAACTATGTATGAAATTTGGAGACAGTCCACAAACAAAGTGAAACAGTCGGTCCAACTGTACACAATGAATGGCATGAATGCAATTATTAGACATGAAATTTGCTCTTCATCCCTCTAATATGACCCAGAAAAGGAGACAAAACTACCAAACAGGAATTTTACCCTGGTCACTGCAGGCTGAAGATGACCAGAGGTTGAAAAAAATGGGATAGACATTTAGAAAAGGAGGGGAGCGGAGGAGGAGAAAATGTGAAAGAACAGGAGGAAAAAAAAGCGTTGGATACAAAGATACAAATAGAAAGAGAGACGTGAGGATGAGAACATGTAGAAAAAAGGAAAGGATAAGTCAATAAGTCTGCAGACTGCAAATACAGATAGAAGGTAATGGGGGAAATTAAATGGGAGGAAGGCTACTAAAGAAAAACGACACAGGGAGAAATTCACCAGACTTCCTGAACAAAGAAGACAAACCAGGAGACACATATGGGAATGTAACTGATGATGGATTGGACTTCGAAGCAGAAAATGATAAAATGGAAGTGAGAAGGGTTGTTCAAAAGTGATCCAGCAGAGAATAATGACATAGTACACACGAAGAAAAGAACTAGCAAAATGGACAGCGCAGAGGGTTAACTATTTCACTGCTGTAGGCTCCTTCCTGCACAATACACTTAATACAATAAGACACCAGTATGTGGGTCACCATCTGCTCCCCACTCAACCCCCCTTCAGGAGCTAGGAGACCCGCAGGGTGAGAATACTGTCCCAGGAATATCTGTAAATAGCATTTTCCAGATTCTTCCTTAGAAATAACATTACTGTGTTCCCTGAACAAGGGACTGAGAAATACAAGAGAAAACTTTTAAGATCAAAGAACAACGGTGAAGCGTATAAATGTATTGTAAATGTAAAAATATGATGTTCTAAGATAAAAGAGAACAATGTAGTAATGGCAATTTCTCTATAGTCAACGATGGAAAATTCATGTGAAGGTTGAAATAAAGTGGTGGTATTTAATAAAGTCAATTAGGCAGGAGTAATAATATGCTGCTTTTTTAGATATCATTAGCCAGAACCAAAATGAATAAGATAAGAGCAGAAAATAAAGGTATCAAAAAGCTATAATGTAATAGTGAAAATATATTTAATGGCTGTATAATTAGAATGGGTGCTGTTACAATAAAAAGGCAAGGCTCACCTTTTTTCTTCAAGCTCTGGACATTTTTTGTCCAGAAAAAAAACTGAATTAGACCCTTTTTTTGGGGGGGGGGGGGTTGGGGTGGAAGGTTGTTTTATAGTGCGTTCATGGTGCGGTAAAATGACATGTTCACTTCTGTAGATGAGGCTGTGTGGGGTCTTGTTTTCTGCAGGACGAACTGTAGTTATTGCTATTTTGGAGTTTGTATGACATTTCTTTATTGGGAGATAGGATAACCACAAAACAATTCTTTTTTGCTGATGGCTTTCATCATGTGGGATAAATAATGTAATATTTTAATAGATTGGTCTTTTACCGGCACAACAATACTTTTTATATATTTGTGTATTTGGATATTTTTATGTAAACATTGGATAAAAGGAAGGGTTTATGAGCTTTTAATATTGTTTTGTAATATTTAAAAAATGTTTATTAAACTAATTTGTATGCTTTATTTATTCCCCGCAGAGGACTTGAAGTAGTGATCGTTTGTTCACTTGTTGAGTATACTGCAATATCTCTGTATTACAGTATATTGTCTTCTGACATGAGCATATTAAAGCCTGCCACAGGCAATGATTTATAGGCTGAAATGATGGCAGGTCTGACAGCCTTCACTAGGCTCCAGGCTGCCATGGCTTCCCATTAGCACCTTGTGATTGCTTCGCAGGCACCAGAGGGCATCCTCCTAATGAGGCACCAGAGGGCATCCTCCTTTATCTAGCTGCTTAGATGCCGCTGTCAGTTTTGACTGTGGCATCAAAGTAGTTATAGGTTTGTGATCAATATTGATGAAACAGCTGTTAGCTGCCAGGTATCGAGGGGGCTTGGTGCCTGCTCCATACTCTGCCTGCACACATGACATGTCACATCACCAAGGAGTTATTTACATCAAAAACAAGACAAACCAAATAGTTTCGCCTTAATGGGATTTTCCAAGTTCTACAATTTCTGTAAATCCAGCCTCTCATGCAGTAAAACAACAAGGGGCTGGTTGTACAGAAATGGTAGAACTCGGGAAAACCTCTTTAAAATCGATGCTCTCTGGTTTTATTATATAATTTTTAGGTCAGGGCAGGTAGCAGACAAAGAGTCCAATAAACAAAGCAAAGGGCAGGGAGTATAGAAATTGGGATAGGCAGTACACAGGCAGGGTCAAAACCAGAACACATGAGCACGAGCTGTATTACAAAATGGCAGGATCAGATCAAATTGCTTCAGCACTCACTCTACGGGCACAACATGGGAGCAAGCAGATGAGAGCCATGCAGACATGCAGAGCACAAATGGCAGTGATGATCCATAAAATAGAACAATTCCCCTCTTATCTTCTTGAGGTTTAAGATCTCTTTGATTTCACATTCCTCTTCAACTACAGCGAAGGGTGCAGACGATATGGAATATTCCAATAATATCTGTTTATTTGGCAGATTGGTAATAAAGTCCATGCCAATGTATGACCAGGGTGACTGGATTGTACAAAAGGTAAAGTAGACTGGCAGAATGTAGAAGTTATAGCCTGCTTATGGTTTTTAATGCAAGCTTGATTTAACAGTATTGTGAAATGCGCTATGAACTGACAGTAATAATTTGCAAATCCCAAAAATCACAGGATGGACTTCAGACTCTTAGGTTTAGGCCTCATGTCCACGGGGAAAATCAGGCCCGCTACGGATTCTCCATGGAGAATCCGTAGCGGGTCCCTCCTGCCCCGCGGACATGAGACATTAAAATAAGAATAAACTCACCTTACGCGGATGGTGCGGGTCTTCCCTTCTTCGCGGCTGGATCTTCTTTCTTCGGCCCGGCGGATATGCTCAGCACGCCGGCTGCGTGCCGCCCGCATGCGCCAGGCACATCCGCCAGGCCAAAGAAAGAAGATCCGGCCGCAAAGAAGGAAGCTCAGGCCGCGAAGAAGGGAAGACCTGTACCGTTCGGAGCAGGTGAGTTTAATTCAGGCGCGGGTCTCCCGTGGATCCGGACAGCTTCCATAGGCTTCAATTGAAGCCTGCGGGAGCCGTCCCCGTGGGAGACCCGCACTAAAATGGAGCATGTCTGGATTTTTTCCTGCACGTGGGACCCGAGCCTGCAAGGAAAAATGACATCTGCAAGTATTTAACTACCTGCGGGTGTCTAACGCATCCCTATGGGGCGTGGATCCGCGTGCGGGAGAAACGCTCCGGATTTTAATTCTTCATTTCCCTGTGAACATGAGGCCTTAGGCCAATTGAGAACAGCAGATAATTTCTCTTTGTCCATACTGAGGTCCTGAGCTGAAATGATATACTTCTGGACGGGTAAACTGGATTGTTCAAATAGACATTTCTCAAACTTTGCATAAAGACGGTTCTGATGTAAACGCTGTAAGACTATTTTGAAATGCTTGTGGTGCAAGGTAATATGACAAGAAAATATCAAAATGTGATCCAAAAAAAACAATCACTGAGAAATACAGGAGGTCTCGGTACACATCATTCACAAATTATTGAAAAACAACAGGGGCATTACACAAATCAAAAGGCATGGCAATATATTCATGATATCTCTGGTGTTGAATGCAGTTTTCCACTCATCTCCCTCATGTATTCTGATGAGATTGTAGATCTCATGGAGATCAAGCTTGGAAAAAATGGTATCCCCTTGTATCCTGTCAAACAGTTCTGAAATTAGAGGTAATGGGTATTTATTCTTTATGGTAACATCTGTAATCAATGCAGTCGCAATGAACCATCTTTCTTCTTTACAAAGAAGAACCCTGCACCAGCTGGAGAAGATTTTCAGATGAAACAAAAAGATTATCCTTGATATATTCAGGCATGGTTTGAGTCTCAGGAAGTGACAACAGATACACTTGACTTGTCGATATACATGCGCCTGGCAGAAGGTTGATTGTGCAATAAGATGGTCTATGTGGCAGCAGGGTCTCAGCCTCTTTCTTACTAAAAACATCTGCAAACATAACATATTGCTGAGTGAGACCTGGAAGCTCAGGATTAACTTGTGACTTGAGGACTGAAGAAACAGTACATATATATCAGTATATCAGTGGGTGCTCCAAGGTGAGATTTGGCCAGTATGCCAGTCGATAACTGAAGAATGCAGGTGAATCCAAGTAAGACTCAACTATTGATCAGCAATCAGTGCAATAATGGTTTAGTGTAAATTCCGATTTCCAATAAAATTCAAGGAAAGAAAACTTGAGTTCACTAATTTACCCTCCAGAAGGTACCCAATGCAACCAAAGCCACCCAAATTACATGGGAATACAGTCCTACATCTGTGGAACACTGTGCTCCTCCCAAAAATTGGTCAACATAGTGTATAGAAATGTAGGAGTCAATCATAGCAAACAGGTGTCAGTGAAAACAAAAGAAGGCCATATAGGGTCTCCTAGTTCAAACATTTCGCCAAAGAAGACAGCAGGCGTGGTGCTCGTTTTAAAAGCAATGTCATAAATTTTAAGAGGACGAATTCTGCCAGGTGAACAGAACAGCCAAGCATGGACCTTCTCCAAGGAAAATCTGTGGAGCTACAACTGTTTCTTGTGCTCTAGAAACTTTTTATTTTGGGAGAAGTAGGAGAAAACATGGTGGAAGTAGGAGAAAGAGAGCAGCAGGTTACCACCTAAAAGGATTTCCAGATCAACAGCACTAGCAATGTTCACCGAGCAGACCAACTACACTTCTCACCGACCAGGACAGTTGATAATTGTGAATTTCAGGCAGTCTCGTGCAGCTGTCACATCCACACCTGACACTAGCTATACACTGCCCTGCTTAGTACATCACAACTCAACTAAAGCTCGAAAAGCAGCCTCACTCATAGTCTCTTACTCTACCCTTAAGATACTATGCTCCAGTTTCTGCACCCGTAATTAGAGAATGTTGTGACGCCGATGTCTACCAACTATACACAATTAGGGTGCATGCGCACAGGCGGATTTTTGCTGTGGAATCCGGAGTGGGCATCCGCCAACATGTTCCACAGCAAATACCCTCCATAGCATGCAATGTAAAAGTGATTTTTTTTCATGCACACGAGAGGAAACCAAATGCGGTTTCCACTCCCGGAGGAAAAATCACAGCATGCTTCATTTTCCTGCTGGGTCCGCACTGATGGCTTCCATTGAAGTCAATGGAAGAAGTCCAAACTGCGGCCTGTCTGCATTTGACATAGTTGGCGGGCTATAGATTCCACAGGAAAAGCAGGAGTATTAAAAAAAATCTGTACTGCACATGTCCGACAGCGAGCTGTGCGAACTATCCGTAGTACAGATGTAGTACCTGCTGCTGCCAGGGCCGGATTCCAATGCAGGATTCCACATGCAGACCACAAGCCAGGGTTGCCAACCGTCCTGAAATTCCTGGACAGTCCGTTAAAAAAAAGGGCACTTTTTTCTAGTGTCCGTCAAAAAAAATAGATGCTTTTATGTTTTGTTTTTTTTAAAGCAGGTTATCATGACTGCAATTATTATCATTTCACAGTCAATGCTCGTAATGAGTTCAAATCAGTAGCTCACCTATAAACATTCATCACTTATAATCTTTATCGTTCATTATGGTTTTTCTATTTGTCTATAATAAATGTTGGCTTTCTGTGATTTTTGAAAGAGTTATCCAGAAAAAAGAAAAATTCAGGTTAGCAACCCTGCATCCAGCCAGCGACTTGATACCTAGCATTAAGACTACAAGGCTTATCATTGTGTCTTAAAAAGCAACATATTCGTTTATACTTGCCAAAAAAAGTAAGTGAATGCTTTTCGACCATCTGCATTGATTACTAATAAAATGTGGTCTGATAGTGCCCCATATTGTGGCGCATAGGTTAATAGTGCACTACAGAGTAAAAGTGCAATACGCCACAGGGTAATAGTTATCTTCTCAGTGCCCCAAACACTAATAGCTTTATTCTCAGTGCCTCAAGCAGTAATTATATACTCTCTGTGCTCCCACACAGTAATAGTGCCTCTTGTTTAATAATAACCACCATTCTGCCACAAAGTAATGCCTCCTTGGGTCCTCTAGTCAGTAATAATGCCCCCTAGAAAGTAATATTTTGCCCTACCTACACCCTAGAAAGTAATAATGTTCCCTGTGTGCCCCTAAAAAGTAATCATATCCCCTGTGTAAAGGTAATAATGGCCCAAGTATCACCTTAAAAAGTAATAATGTGCCGTGTGACCCTTTGAAGGTATTAATGCACCTGAGTGTCACCTTAAAAAGAAATAGTGCCCCGAGTGCCCTCTTTAAAAATAATAATGGCTCCTTAAAAAGTGAACTATGTGTTTCTTTGAAGGTAATAATGCCCCATTGAGTGCCCCAGTAAAAGTTATAATGCCCCTAGGAGTCCCAATACAGTAATTTGTGCTCCAGAAAAAAATAAAACACTGATTTGCTGACAAGCACAACAACTTCTCAGACCTGAAGTAGTAATCCAAGTTTGATGCAGGCGACAATATGCAATGATGTCGTCACCCCACCTATATCACGGCACTAACTTCATTGCGTAGTCCCAGTGATTTACCAGACAGAAAATGGTAGGGCTGCTCTACTATAAGTTTCAACTGTAGTCTGTATCGTATCCTGTTGACGCAGATTCTATTGAGAGTGATCCGGCACCAGCCAGAAGTTTGAAGTAGGTAACCCTGATGATACATATTGCATAGGCATCATATTTACCCAAGACAATATCAACATAAACAAGATAGTAAAGTGATATATGCACACAGTCCATTCACAAAAGGGGAGGATAATGCTTACCCATAAAGGAGACTTGGGTCTAATAACACACTAGCACCATTGTGTACATAATGTTGTGCAGGGGTAAACATAGAAGACTCCTGTGCAATAAAAATGAATGGGCCTTATGTTGTGCAGCAGCTGATTTGCCAAGCAAGGATCTTGACAAATATCCACTCCAGAGTCATACCAATATATTCTCTAGCAAATCCATTAGCATAATTTATCGAGTAATGCAGAGCAAATTTTTGAAAAGCGTGATTCGGCGGGTAAAATTTCTGTATAGAACTGTATAAGAGCTACAAAAGTACTACTTCTTCTTCAATGTAAGCGCTATAAAGGTGATTATTATTATGAAACACAGGGAGATCACACAAAGTCTATGCAGACATTGCCCATGGTCAGATTTGAACCTAGGATCCCAATGCTGCAAGGCAGCAGTACTAACCACTAAGCCACTATGCTTCTTCCTCCCCTGGGTCCTATTAATATATATAAAGGTAAAAAGCCCTCACTCACTGACTCGCCACTAATTCTCTAACTTCCCGATGTCGTACAAACATGAAATTTGGCAGGAGCATTCTTTAGATCCTAAATAGGAAAAGTAAAGGGGTCACAACTTGAAAATTCAATGCTAAGTGCAAAAGTATTGGAGCCCCTGTGTAATGTATCGAATCCAATTCTCTAATTTCCCGATGTCGTACAAACATGAAATTTGGCAGGAGCATTCTTTAGGTCCTAAATAGGAAAAGTAAAGGGGTCACAACAACTCGGCAATTCAATGCTAAGTGCAAAAGTATTGGCACCCCTATGTAATGTAACTTCCCAGTGTCGCACAAACATGAAATTTGGCAGGAGCAGTCTTAAGACCCTAAATAGGAAAAGTAAATGGGTCTCAACTCGGAAATTTAATGCTAAGTGCAAAAGTATTGGCACCCCTGTGTAATGTACCAAATCTAATTCTCTAACTTCCCGGTGTCGTACAAACATGAAATTTGGCATGAGCATTCTTTAGGTCCTAAATAGAAAAAGTATGTATATACATATTTTATTCCTCGGTTACTCTAAAGTAACCTTGACTTCATAACATTTTTTTGTGCAAACAACACGTAAACACCTGTATCAAATTAACTCGGGCGAGGCCGGGTATATCAGCTAGTGTTTATATATGACAAAGAACAACATCTCTATGGAGTTTGCACATTTTCCCTGTTTTTGTATGGGTTCTTCTTCATAATAATCACCTTTATTTATATAGCAGAGGAGGAGGAAGAATAATTTTCAGCGGGATCAACATAGAAGAACTGTCTGAGGTTCAGCTTGCGCCAAACTGAATTTTCAGCAATGTTCAACCGGAAATAGAATTTGACTGTTTCAATTCACTCAACATTATTTTCTGGTGGATCACAACCAAGCAAAATCTATGAACTATGGGAGTAAGTAACATGCAAACTAGTGGAAAAGAGGATGCATTGTTACTAGAGATGAGCGAGCATACTCATCCGAGCTTGATGCTCGTTCGAGTATTAGGGTGCTCGAGATGCTCGTTACTCGAGACAAGCACCACGCGGTACTCGTCTCGATTAAACGAGCACTGACCATTGAATTCAATGAAGCCGGCAATACAGCCGGCTCCATTGAAAGCAATGGGCTGCCGGCGAGCGCGGGATGAATTTTCGGGAAGGGCTTAAAAATATAAGCCCTTCCCTGAAATTCATCCAGAAATGTGTAAAAGGTAAAAAAAAAAAATACTCACCTTGTCCCGGCAGACGGAGTTCAGCCGCGGCTGGCCGGCAGTTCTCCTGAACTGCTTTCTGTAGTATTCAGCAGGTGGGGATTTAAAATCCCCGCCTGCTGAATGAGCTGCCTCTGATTGGTCACAGCCTCACCAATCAGAGGCAGCTCTCACTCACCCATTCATGAATTCATGAATGGGTGAGTGAGTGCTGCCTGTGATTGGCTCAGCGCAGGGACCAATCAGGGGCAGCTCTGAATACTACAGAAAGCAGTTCAGGAGAACTGCTGGCCAGACGCGGCTGAACTCCGGCTGCAGCGGAAAGGTGAGTATACATTTTTTTTTTATTTTTACACATTTTAGGATGATTTTCAGGTAAGGGCTTATATTTTTAAGCCCTTCCCGAAATATTCATCCCGCGCTCGCCGGCAGCCCATTGCTTTCAATGGAGCCGGCTGTATTGCCGGCTCCATTGAATTCAATGGGCTTACATCGTTCTTCTCTGCCACAGCTGTTACAGCTGTGGCAGACGAGAACGATCTTTATGCTGACAGTGCGAGGGGGGGGCGGTCTCACTCTTGCCACTATTGTGGCTTAATAGTGAGACCGCGGAGCCCGAAATGCAGCCCTACATGTTGCTCCTCGCCTGCCCTATCCATTTCTGTGTTTTTTACATGACTTTGGTGATTTGCTAAAATTTTCACAAATGAAAACCTTAGCGGAGCACCAGTCATATACAAAAATGCTCGAATCGCCCATTGACTTCAATGGGGTTCGTTACTCGAAACGAACTCTTGAGCATCACTGAAAGTTCAACTCGAGTAAGGAGCACTCGAGCATTTTGGTGCTCGCTCATCTCTAATTGTTACCTTTTTTTATTAGTACAGTACCTATCAATTTGCATTAGATCCAAAATTCTCTAATATAGCTTTACATGGTTCACAGTGCAGTTTGTAAGATTCAGAGCTCCAAAACCTAATCTTACTGTCCAACACTGTATGTTCTCATAGGACTCCGACCCAAATTTTACTACAAGATCTGCAGCAGAAATCTGAGACTTATACTTGCTGCAGGTGTACAGCAGGCCTGTGTGAGGATTAACACCCTTGTCATTCGATAGGACCGAATTTTGGCTTTTCTACTACATGCTACTTATTTTCACTGCAGACCTTTTCAACCACAATGCCAAAAATCTACACTGGGATTTTCCGTTGACTATGAACAAAATTGCACAAACCCCATTCACATGCATGGGAAACAGACTGTCATCAAGTGTAAAATCTGAACTGTGTTAACTGGCCCTTATGTATCTGAAGGAGTTTTCTCCACAGTTGTGTGCCATAAATTGCTGTTAAAGGAAAACACATTCAAAAAACACCACTCCCGCATATGGCAGTAGCAGCTGCAGGTAGCCAGAATTTTATCATGCAACCATAGGGCAAACAGACTCCCTTTTACACTAAGCCATGCCCTTTGTACCCCTCACAGTAATAGTGTCCATTATTGATATCTTCACAGTAAAAGTACCCCACAGTGACCCCCACACAGTATCAGTATACCCCTAAATAATAGTTAGTTACAAGCTCTACACAGTGATAGTGATTACAATACAATTACCTCTAGTGGTTACAGGTGGCATGTTCTCTGACTAGTGTTGTTCTCTTTTCTTTTCCTTCTCTATCTGGGCACAGACCTCCATGATGACTTCTCCTATCTACAACTTGTTTCTGCATTATTTGACATCTTTGGGTCCTTGCTTTTCCAGCATCTTCCATATATTTTTCACACCTATTTTTACACACTTTCCCTTTCCATAGTGCCCCAGATGGTAATTAGGTTCCACTGGTCCTAAAACAAAGATGGCCACACCTGCTTTGATTGACTAGTTTTGCTCATGTGAGCAGCCTTAAACAGACACATCAGCATGTAGTGTCTGAGACTACTTATGTATAATAATGCACAGTGTGAACTAGGTAGTTAGAGAAGTGGTTTGGTCATCTTTATTTCTCTAGGATCGGAGCATTGCTTAAAGTGTCCTCCTTATAGTAAAACTACTTTGTTTTATGCCTCCACCAGTAATATTGCCCACTTATGTTCCAATCAGTAATAATGCTCCCTTTTCTGCCCCCATCAGTAATACTGCTGCCTTTTCTGCTCCAATAAGCAATAATGCTCCTATGCAATCCCTGTAAGTAATAATGCCACTGTGGTCTCACAATCTGAGGCGATCACATACACAGAATGAAGAAAACAGTTACCTGCAGCTTTTTCCGCAGTCCAGCTTTCACATCCATATATGGGCACGAGGAAAACTGTGGTTTGCATTTAGTTGCTATACCAATATCCCTACTTTTCCAGATTTTGTCCATATTTAGCATCGCGCTTCGCCCCAATGCTATCCTAAGTTTTATCTCTGGCATAGATTCTCCAACCTAGTCAAATTTTGAACCAAGGAAGATGAAGTCTCGCACGCATTCTATTGCCTCGTTGTCAGCTTTAGTTCTTTAAATTCAGGTACAGTCCCATTTTTTCAATTTCAGTTTTAATCTTACATTTTAGCTGCTTCAGACCGGCCTCTGTTTCTACAAGCAGAGTTGTGTCATCCGCATAACAGAGATTGTTGATGTTTCTTCCACCTATTTTCACTCCAACTTCCAATTCGTCTCGGTCCATTTTCTGCATGATCACTTCCACATATAAGTTAAACAGTAAGAGTGAGAGGATGCAGCTCTGTCGGGCGCCTTTACGGAACCCAAACCAATCTGTGTCCCCATGCTGTGTTCTCACAGTGGCTTCTTGATTGGTATAAAGTGATTTTATCAGCTTGACTAGATGTGCCGATACACCCGGCTATGGCAGTAGGGCCACCCATAGCTTGTCATGGTCGACGCAGTCAAAGGCCTTGATGTAGTTGATGAAGCACATGTAGATATTCTTTTGGTATTCTCGTTTTTTTTCCATGGTCCATCGCAGGTTTGCAATATGGTCGTGTTTGCTGTATCTCCGCCAGAGTCCTGCCTGCCAATCAAGGAGTGCCGCTTAAACTACTGATCTCAGTCTTTCCTGTATAATTTTGAGAAGGTTCTTGCTTGCATGCAGAATGAGGGCTTTTGTTTGGTAGTTGAAGCAATTCTTGGAGTCGCCTTTCTTTCGTATAGGGATGAAGACAGATCTTTTCCAGTCCTGTGGCCATTGTGTGGATGCCCATACTGCTTGGCACAGTGCTGTGATGGTTTACACTGGTACTGGCAGTAATAATAGAAAAAAGCACAGGGCCGTTTTTAAAAAGCCAGGGAGCAAATTCTGCAGCATTTCTGCATTCAAAACAGTCAAAATCCATACCATGGGTGCGGATTTTGACTGAAAATACCCAGCATACCCGCAGCTGATTTCATTTATTGTGGTGTTTTCCCTCAGCTCCTTTGTAGGCTTCCTGCTGTCAGCAGCCTGCAGTGCCCTCACCTGACCGACATCACCTTAAAGGGGTTCTGACACAAAAAAAAAAAAATTGTACTCACCTTGCCTGGCCAGGACCGATCGCCAGGCATGTCCCTTCCAGCCGGCATCTTTTTCTGTGGCTTGTAGAAGCAGAGCAGGAGCGGTCAAAATGACCACTTCCTGCTCTGCTTCCATCCGTCAGCCACTTTCGAGGTGAACGGACGGGCCGCCCACAGCAAGCACGTCACAAGCAGTGCTTGCTGTGGGCGGCCCGTCCGTCCTGGCTAAACTCTGAGATTCTGCGCGTGCGCAGTGGAGACGCGGCCCGTCCTGACTCCTGTCAGTGGGCACCTCTCCACTGCGCATGCGCGCGATCCCAGAGCGGCGCGGCTCGTGAAGGAAGAAGCAGAAGAACAGCGCCTGCCGGGAGATGACCCCCCCGATGTCAACAACAACAGGAGACAAGGTAAGTATCATATTTTTATGCTTTAACAGCCATTAAATCGTTGGTTCCCTGTGTCCATTAGGCAGACCAGGGAACAATGGCTGGTAAAGCATAAAAACATTATTCATGTCAGAACCCCTTTAACAATGTTGCCGCATTGCCACAGAGCCCGGGGATGCTGGCAGCTGATTGCCGGTCAAAATCTGCACCAATGGTAGTAGTAGTGACCCCCACAGTAGCCTTAGTAGGAATAGTGTCCCCTATATCTTGCCTAGTAGTAATAGTGACCCCCACAATAGCCCCACTAGTAATAGTGCCCCCCTGAGACCAATATACTTACTTCCTACATTTCTGCTTGGGTGGATGTGTGTGCCCCTGGACACCTCCTCCCTTCTCGTTCCCTCCTGTGGAACCAAGGAAGAGAGGTCAGGGAAGGAAGATCCCTAATACACACACACTGACAGCAGCGCCACGTTACAGCCGGGGTGCAGCTGTTCCAACCCCTGTGCTGTAGCCAGCATTTGTAACTGCTCCTATTGATTTTAATTAGACCCCAGTCTGCAATTACAAGTGAACTGCCACTACACCATGGCTAAATCAGCGGCTTCCATTCCAAACCCCTGTCTATTGCAAGGCTGATAGCGGGCACCAGATCAGCCGGGTTCCTGACCTGCAGACCCCAGCCAATCAACTATTGATGACCTATTCTTCTAGGTGACCAGGCTTTCAGATGGGTCCTAATGCTAATACCAGGTGGTTTACTCTTAACCTGGGGAAGTTGTGTAACTTCCTCTAAGAATTCTCCTCTCTTGGGACTAAGCCTACAAATAAAACCAGGGAAGGTAGGATACCATTCATATGCTCCAGTAGGAGGGCCAGAGAGCAAATGTGCAGTGGGCGTGCACGACCAGGTGAAGGCAGCCAAAACTTCACAATATTTGTAGAAAAAGGATAAAATAGGTCAGTACTTCCCAATAGAAATCTATAGGTGCACGCTAAACCAAGGCTGCAATATATACAATACAAGCAGAAACAAAAAAACGGCAACAATTTATCCTTTTTTCTACAAATATTGTGAAGTTTTGGCTGCCTTCACTTGGTCGTGCACGCCCACCACCCATTTACCCTCTGTCCCCCCTACTAATAGGTCTAGTGCCATATCTATGTGTAAAACTTCAACGTTCTACTGTACAACTTAACTACTTTTCCCAGTGTACACCCTAAGTAAATGGGCTGCACATGCCCATGTGTTCATATATAGGTTAATAAGTAATAGATGATAGATGAGTGTAATCTATGTGTGCATGATTATATTCACAGCGTATCAAACCATTTTCAGGTCGCTACATGTTAGTATACCTAATAATGCAGTAAGCAGACTGAGCTATCCCATACAGAGGGCATCCAGTAAAAAAAAAAAAAGGATAGCGCTCAGTATATGTTTCTACAATGGGAGCCTATAGGCAGTGTAAATGTGACCTTATACTGCACAAAAAAATGTATATGTCTTACAGTATACATTTTTTAACTTCAAAACTTGTACAGTGCATTTTTGCAATAGAAGGTAAAAAGCTCACTGCCTGTTTCCAACACAGCATTCATCCAGGGAGAGTATGTGGATGCATGGGCATGCACTGAACCAGATCTCAGGTGAAACATGAAGTAATAGCAAGGGTGAAGTCCAGTACCAAAAAATAAATAAAGGTTAAAAATCCAATTTATTGATATGCATTAAAAATTCATGAATACAAACATGATGGTTCCAGCTATGAGTAAGAACCCAATTTTTGTGGGGCTCGATACACGTAAGCGGAAACCATCATGTTTGCATTCATGAATATTTAATGCATATCAATAAATTGGATTTTTAATCTTTAATATTTTTCTGGTGCTGGACTTCTCTCTTGCTATTATATTGTGTATTTATGTATTGAATATGTTTGTGCATTGAGCGGAGGCATACATATATTGTTGTTCTCACCAAGAAAAAAATTTGTACTATAAGTGAAAACCAAGATGTGAAAGGGACATTTCTTGTTATCTATATTGTGCTGTATTTTTATCGGGCATTTCCTCTCTGAAGCCCACTATCTAATTTTTAATCAAAGGCATTTATATTTATTTTCCATACAGATATAGCATAGGTTAAAGTGGCATAGTTAAATTCAACAAGTCTAAAATCCCCCAATTATACACTATTGAAGTAGCAAACAGATTAGAACTGCTTGACACAGCAGAAATGCATCTAGAGGAACTATGGCACAATATACAGTCCACAGTTATGGAAACAGCCAGTAAGCATCTCACCTATAAGAAGCAGGAAAAACAATGCTATTCGATATCAGAGCAAACCCTGAGAATAGCCAATAAACGAAGAGCAGCAAAGGCAGACGGCAACAAAGACGAAATGCCGATTTTCAGCGAGCAGCATGGAGAGACAGGAAAATAGACTGGAATGAGGGTTGCAAACAACTTGAAGCAGAAGCCATGAAAGGCCATATACGAGGCTTATTCTCTCAGGTTAAGATGGCCAGAAAACCTTTCTTGGCACACAACAGCACAATTAAAGGCAAAAATGGGAAGGAACTGAATGACCAACAGAGTATCAAGGATAGGTAGAGGGAATACACAGATGAACAGATGAAATATATGCCTGCAAACACATACCTGAACCATTACATGAGGTGGAGCCTGTGGACTTGGAGCCTTCCATTATGGAGTCAGAAGTAGTTATGGCAATGAAACAACTAGTCAAAACTAAAGCACCAGTCATAGATAACATACCAGCAGAGCTATTGCTGCCAGTACCAGTGAAAACCATCACAGCACTGTGCCAAGCAGAATGGGCATCCACACAATGGCCACAGGGCTGGAAAAGATCTGTGTTCATCCTTCTACCAAAGAAAGGCAACTCTAAGAATTGCCCCAACTACTGAACAATAGCCCTCATTCCGCATGCAAGCAGGATCCTTCTCAAAATTATACAGGAAAGACTGAGATCAGTAGTTGAAGTGCAGGCAGGATTCCAGCGAGGACACGATACCCGCGACCATATTGCAAACCTGCCATGGACCATGGAAAAAGCTTGAGAAAAGCAAAGAATATCAGCACGTGCTTCAAGGACTACATGAAGGCCTTTGGCTGCGTTGACCATGACAAGCTATGGCACCCGATGGCTGGGCATATCAGCTAATTTAGTCAAGCTTATAAAATTCCGTTATACCAATTAAGAAGCCACTGTGAGAACACAGTATGGGAACACAGATTGGTTTGGGATTGGCAAAGGTGTCTGACAGGGCTGCATCCTCTCACCCTTCTTGTTTAACCCATATGCGGATGTGATCATGCGGAAAATGGACCTAGACGAATTGGAAACCTGGGTGAAAATAGGTGGAAGAAACATCAACAATCTCCGTTATGTGGATGACACAACTCTGCTTTCAGAAACAGAAGCAGGTCTAAAGCAGCTGATAGTAAAAAGTGAAAAAATGCACCTCTACCTGAATTTAAAGAAGACTAGAGATGAGCGAGCGTACTCGGAAAAGCACTACTCGCTCGAGTAATTTGATTTATCCGAGTATCGCTGTGCTCGTCCCTGAAGATTCGGGTGCCGGCAAGGAGCGGGGAGCTGCAGGGGAGAGCGGGGAGGAACGGAGGGGAGATCTTTCTCTCCCTCTCTCCCGCCCGCTCCCCCCCGCTCCCCGCTGCGACTCACCTGTCAGCCGCAGCGGCACCCGAATCTTCAGGGACGAGCACAGCGATACTCAGATAAAGCAAATTACTCGAGCGAGTAGTGCTTTTCCGAGTACGCTCGCTCATCTCTAAAGAAGACTAAAATTATGATGACTGCAAAAAATTGCCAAATTAAAATCAAATCTGACAATGAGCCCATAGACTAGGTCCAAAAAATCTTCCTTGGTCCAAAAATTCACCAGAATGGATAATCCATGCCAGAGATAAAATGTAAGATAGCATTGGAAAAGTAGGGAAATCAGCATAGCAATGAAACACAGGATAGTGCAAACCATTGTTTGCCCCATAGCCATGTAGGCATGTGAAAGCTAGACTGTAAAAAAAGCTAATAGAAAGAAGCATTTGAGCTGTAGTGCCAGCAAAAGCTGCTCCGTATACTCTGGATGGCAAGAGTAACAGAGAAGTGCTGAATTGTATAAGACCCAATATATTGCTAGAGAACAAGATGCCCAGACTCAGACTCACGGATTTTGCCCATGTAATGCGAGCAGAGTCGCTAGCAAAATCTATAATGCTTGGACAGATTAGCAGCAAAAGACCTGATCGCCAAAGGACATGATGGCTGATACTGTCAGAGCTGATACTGGCATGGATATTACACAATTAAAAGAAGCAGTGCAAAATCGAAAAACATGGAGAACATTGTTCTTCCTCTTTACAAGTCACTGGTTAAACCACACATGAAATATTGTGCATAGTTTTGGGCACCGATATTTAAGAAGGACATATCAGAGCTTGAGTGGGCACAAAGGCGGGCAACTAAAGTAATAAATGGAATGCGCGGACTACAATACCCAGAGAGGTTATGGATATTGGGATTATTTAGTTTAGAAAAAAGATGGCTGAGGGGCAACCTAATAACCATGTATAAATATATCAGGGGACAATACAGAAATCTCCCCCATGATCTGTTTATACCCAGGACTGTGACAAGAAGGCATCCTCCACGTCAGGAGGAAAGAAGGTTTCTACACCAACATAGAAGGGGGTTCTTTACTGTAAGAGTAGTGAAACTGTGGGACTTTCTGCCTGAGGACGTGGTGATGACAAATTTGATAAAAGAGTACAAGAGAAGCTTGGACATCTTTCTTGAGCGTTACAATATTATATGTTATGATCATTAACTTCAAAAGGGTTGTTGATCCAGGGGTTATTCCAATTGCCAGATTGGAGTTAGGAAGGAATTTTTTCCCTTAAAGGGGTTGTCCCGCGCCGAAACGTTTTTTGTTTTTTTTCAAACCCCCCCCCCCCCCCCCCCCGTTCGGCGCGAGACAACCCCGATGCAGGGGTTAAAAAAGAACACCGGAGAGTGCTTACCTGAATCCCCGAGCTCCGGTGACTTCTTACTTACCTGCTGAAGATGGCCACTGGGATCTTCTCCCTCGGTGGACCGCAGGGCTTCTGTGCGGTCCATTGCCGATTCCAGCCTCCTGATTGGCTGGAATCGGCACGTGACGGGGCGGAGCTACACGGAGCCGGCATCCTGCACGAGCGGCCCCATTGAGAAAAGAAGAAGACCCGGACTGCGCAAGCGCGGCTAATTTGGCCATTAGACGGCGAAAATTAGTCGGCTCCATGGAAACGAGGACGCTAGCAACGGAACAGGTAAGTGAAAAACTTCTTATAACTTCTGTATGGCTCATAATTAATGCACAATGTACATTACAAAGTGCATTAATATGGCCATACAGAAGTGTATAGACCCACTTGCTGCCGCGGGACAACCCCTTTAAATGGGCAAATAGGGTTCTACCTCATTGTATTTTTTTGTCTTCCTCTGGATCAACATTGGGGGTTAATAGGCTGAACTGGATGGACCTAGGTCTTTTTTCAGCCTTACATACTATGACTATGGAGGGAGCTCGCCTTTAGGGTCGCCAAAGGTTGTGAACAACTATATGGCTAACAACAACAACTTGACATTTCATGCATTTTGATAAATTAGACAAATACTGTACTTTTTGAGACGAAATACAGGAAGTTCAGAAGGGTGATGACTCATGCTACCCATAGAAGTCTATGAAGAGTGGAAAGAAGGAAGGAAACAGAAGCAAAGAAACAAAGACATAGCAGCAGTGAAGTGGTAAGTAAATTACAACTACAGAAATCACATCTACACTGCTCTAGTTTCCTCTATGCTGTTATTCGTCTGTGTGTGCGCTACAGAAAGTTCGAGAACAGAATCTACAGTTCACTCCTTGTACTTCCAGCTAAAAGAATATGCAATACATGCTAATTATCAAAACAAATTCCGAACTTTATAGTGTAACAAATTCCACATCATTAAAAGGGATGATCTTGCTCAGTGGAAAAAGATACTATGTGGCTAACACGTCTTAATAAGCCATTTCTTATTGCTATATATATATATATATATATATATATATATATATATATATATATATATTGCGAGGGATTAGTGTTTAGGATCGGTAGCAACCTGGGCATAAGCAGTCAGAGACAGTGACACATAGGATAAAGTCTTTAGTCCAGGCTTTGCCTGGGTTTATTTCCAAGCAAACAAAGCAAAATACAGGCCTTTACATCAGGCAAACATAAAGTAAATCCTGCTCGCCTGAGCACTTACTACACCGGTAGCGTCCCTGTCTACGTACTGGTAAACAAATGGCTCCTGCACACAGCCAGCCAGGACTCTCAGACCTGCAAAGGTCTCAGCTCTCCTCCTGGCCCTGTAGGCCCAGGCTTTATAATGCCTGGTACCAGCCCCATCTGGTACGTGGGAGTGACCATCCCACCCTTCACTTTGGTCACTCCAGGAAAAGCCAGCCCGGATTATGCAGCTTGGAGCCACTTACTCACTACAACGTGTTAGTGGCTTAATGCCACTAACACTAAACTGCCGGCTTCCTCCACCGAGCCCAGGCTGCTCAGTGGCACGTATCTGCCCAAGCGCTCCCCAACGCCTCATAGGAGAGCATCCTAGGGCAAATATAACGGCCCTCCAGCACTTTGCCGGTCACTGTCTCACAATATATATATATATACAGTCAAATCCTGCTACTCCTCATGATGACAGCTTATTCTGAAAAGCCACCTGAAAGTATGGGTAAACTTTAACTACAATGTACTAATGATGATTATCCATTCAGGCGGGACTGACTTTCAGTGACTTCATGGATCAACGTTCCCCATCCTTACCTATCCCTGACCGCTTCTTTCAGTTCTTCCATGTGCCTGTTTGTATCCGCCTTCATTGTAGTCTAGCCAGCATGTTCTTTGGTGTACTCTTCTTCGTGACCCACTGACTATGCCGAGCATCAATGCTGTTTCCAGAGAATTGGCTCGCATGATATGCCCAAAGTATGAGAGCCACTGTTTGGTGATTTTGCCCTCTAGTAATATTTTTGGTCTGATACACTCTAGGACACATGTGTCAAACACAAGGTCCGCGGGCCGAATCCGGCCCGCTGCCTCGTGTTATGTGGCCCGCGGTGTGCCGACGCCACTCACCACTGAAGCGATTACCAGCTGGGGTGCCGCAGCTCCCCGCTGGTAATCGTGCTATAACCGCTGTTCCCGGTGCACACTGACGTCAGTGTGCAGCCAGGATCCGAGTCCCCGAGTCCCCTGCTCTTCAGTTCCGCAGGAGAGGACTCGGGGAGGAAGCATGCCGAGCGCACACACTGTTGTCAGAGTGTAGCCAGGATCAGCGCGAGCAGAAGGAGAGCGGCGCTGACTGCAGGGAGCAGGTAAGTATAAGGGTTGGGGGAGGGTTAATATTGGTGCTGGAAGGGGTTAATATTACTACTGCTGCTGGGGGGGTTGGGGTTAATATTACTGCTGCTGGGGGAGGGGGAATTAATATTACTGCTGCTGGGGGGGTTAATTAATATTACTGCTGCTGAGGGGGGTTAATTAATATTACTGCTGCTGAGAGGGGTTAATTAATATTACTACTGCTGAGGTGGGTTAATTAATATTACTGCTGCTGGGGGGGTTAATTATTACTGCTGCTGGGGTGGGGTTAATATTACTGCTGCTGGGGGGGGGGTAATTAATATTAATGCTGCTGGGGAGGGTTAATTAATATTACTGCTGCTAGGGGGGGAGTAATTAATATTACTGCTGCTGAGGGGGGGGGGTTAATTAATATTACTGCTGCTGAGGAGGGTTAATTAATATTACTGCTGCTGAGAGGGGTTAATTAATATTACTACTGCTGAGGGGGGTTAATTAATATTACTGCTGCTGGGGGGGGGTTAATTATTACTGCTGCTGGGGGGGGGTTAATATTACTGCTGCTGGGGGGGGGTAATTAATATTACTGCTGCTGGGGGGGGGGTTAATTAATATTAATGCTGCTGGGGAGGGTTAATTAATATTACTGCTGCTGGGGGGGTAATTAATATTACTGCTGCTGAGGAAGGGTTAATATTACTGCTGCTGGGGGGGGTTAATTAATATTACTGCTGCTGGGGGGGGTTAATTAATATTACTGCTGCTGGGGGGGGGTTAATTAATATTACTGCTGCTGGGGGAGGGTAAATTAATATTACTGCTGCTGGGGGAGGGTTGATTAATATTACTGCTGCTGGGGGGGGGGGGTTAATATTACTGCTGGGGACGATGTTGCTGAGGGGTTATTACTAGTGTCTATTACTAGTGGGGGTTACTATTACTACTGGAGCCACTCTGGGGTACCCTGTTACTACTGGGGCCACTGTGGGGCTCGCTATTACTAATGGGGCCCCTGAGGGGGTCAATATTGTTACTGGGGCCAGTATGAGAGTCACTATGACTACTGCGGCCACTATAGGGGTCACTATTAGGGCTCGTTCACACGGGTGTAATCGTATTTCGTTCGCACAAATACGCTGCGTATTTGCGAAATCGAAAATCGCTTATGCCTGCGTATTTGGGCACGGAAAAAACGCAGATGGGCCCATTAAAATGCGCAAATATGCAGTGAATACATTGGTTTCCTGCGCATTCACCATGTATTTGCGTGGCCCATTCACTTCAATGGCCTATTGGGGTGTGTAGGACACAACAAAATAGGCCATGCTGTGTGAAAATATCCATCATGTGAATGAACACATTGACATCAATGGCTTCTATTCACTGCATATTATGTACGCAAATACGCTGGTGTGAACAGGCCCTTACTGTACTGTCTGACGATCGGCCCTTTGAAGGTCACCATAAGCCCGATGTGGCCCTCGGTAAAAATGAGTTTGACATCCCTGCTCTAGGACCATCTTGTTGGTGACCATTGCCGTACATGGTATACGCAGCATTCTTCTCTAGCACCATAGTTCGAAAGCATCAATTTTCCTTGTATCTGCCTTCCTGAGCGTCCAACTTTTGCATGCGTATATGGAGATCGAAAACACAATTGCCTTTATCATTTAGATTTTTGTGAAATGCTTACCTCTTTGCTCTTCCATATCCCTGGTTTCTTGTTCTGATTCTCCATTGCTGTCAATCACGCTATGACAAATCACACTATAAAAAATCGCCCGTGGACACTCGGCCTAACTCTTCGGATCAGATATACAATGTACTACAAAGCTGTAAATTGAGTTACCACAATGCACCAGTTATGTTAATGACTACTAATCATCTTATAGCACGTGCATATCACGCAGCACTTTACATCACTTAGTATTCTCTCAGCAGCTTAGTTGCTTGTAACTTTAAAAGAATAGCTAGTCTGTGTTGTGGGAGCCACATCTGCTATTTAGTTGAGCAGACGAAAGAGCGGGATAATTCAAGCTTGTGTCTGTGATGTTTTATTGCCGAGTCCAGCTGAAGGTAGGTCACTACATTCCTCTTTTACTTTTGGGGGGCGGCAGGTAAAAGTGTTGTTCACTGAGATCTTTTGTCATGCAGAGGATTTCTTGTTGCTCTCTTTTCTGCTTTTTGTGTACTTTATGACCCTGTTCAACCTTGTGTTTGGTTACCTGCCACCAGTTTTACTAGATAATGAAAGTGTAAACATTTTATGTTTCTTTCTGTCAAAATATTTTGGAAAGAAAGAAACTATACTTACTGACAAAGGACAACTTAAGGATGCCTACCCACTGGCGTTTTTTTCCCCCTGTAAATCGCGGTAAATTGCGATTTTGCGCGATCGCGATTTTAACATTACAAGTCCCATAGACCCCAGGAGAAAAAAAATGCTGCGAATTTCGCAGGGAAAAAAAAACGCCAGTGGGTAGGCACCCTAGGGTGACCACCCACTAGCGTTACTTTTACTGCGAAATTCGCAGCTTTTTTTTTCTGCAGGGGTCTATGGGACTTGTAATGTTAAAAATGCGATCGCGCAAAACTGCGATTTTGCGCGATTGCGATTTTAGCTTTACATGTCCCATAGCCCAAGGATCCCTGCAGAAAAAAAAAACGCTGCGAATTTTGCAGTAAAAAAAATGCTAGTGGGTAGTCACTAGAGATGAGCGAATGTACTCGTCCGAGCTTGATGCTCGTTCGAGTATTAGGGTGTTCGAGATGCTCGTTACTCGAGACGAGCACCACGCGATGTTCGAGTTACTTTCACTTTCATCTCTGAGACATTAGCGCGCTTTTCTGGCCAATAGAAAGACAGGGAAGGCATTACAACTTCCTCCTGTGATATTCCAGCCCTATACCACCCCCCTGCAGTGAGTGGCTGGGGAGATCAGGTGTCACCTGAGTATTTAAATCTGCCCCGCCCGCGGCTCGCCACAGATGCATTCTGACGGAGATCAGGGACAGTGCTGCTGATGCTGCTGCTGCTATAGGGAGAGCGTTAGGAGTTATTTTAGGCTTGAAGAACCCCAACGGTCCTTCCTAGGGCACATCTGACCGTGTGCAGTACTGTTGAGGCTGCTGTGAGCAGTGTTGTACAATTTTTTTTTGTATATCGGGCGTGCAGAGCATTGCATCCTCAGTCTGCAGTCATTGTACAGAGTATAGGGCTAGTACTGGTGAGGCAGGGACAGTGGGAAAGGTGAAAGAGATATACTGTCTATATAGGCAGTGGGCTTTTTCAAACAAATTTGGGAAAAATACTATCTTTGGGCTGCCTGTGACCGTCTTGAGTGTACTGCGTCTCTGCTGGGGGTAGTAGTCCTAATTATTACGCAGCTAAGTGTTACAGCAGACTTACGCAAAATTGTTTCCTGGCTCTGCGTTGCCCGTTACATCACCACCGTCATCCCGTCCAGAGGGAAACAGTCTGCAGTAATTTTACATAGTATAGGGCCAGTACTGGTGAGGCAGGGACAGTGGGAAAGGTGAAAGAGATATACTGTCTATATAGGCAGTGGGCTTTTTCAAACAAATTTGAGAAAAATACTATCTTTGGGCTGCCTGTGACCGTCTTGAGTGTACTGCGTCTCTGCTGGGGGTAGTAGTCCTAATTATTACGCAGCTAAGTGTTACAGCAGGCTTGCGCAAAATTGTTTCCTGGCTCTGCGTTGCCCGTTACATCACCGCCATCATCCCGTCCAGAGGGAAACAGTATACATATATATGCTGCATACAGTATCTGTCTGCTGTCTCAGCTCAGCCTTTAAAAAAATAGAAGCAAAATACTTAAGGCCTACTAGTGGCCTTTGGACACTTGACTGCTTCTGCGCTGTGAATTCCACTAGCTCAGCCATACGCACCTACGTCTCACTACAGGCTTGCGCAAAATTCTTTCCTGGCTCTGCTGTGCGTTCCGTAAGCGAAGTCAGCCTCCAACCACAGGCCAATAAGCGGCACATTTAATTACAGCATTCTGTTTCTGCACTACTAGTAATACACCATGCTGAGGGGTAGGGGTAGGCCTAGAGGACGTGGACGCGTGCGAGGACGCGGAGGCCCAAGTCAGGGTGTGGGCACAGGCCGAGCTCCTGATCCAGGTGTATCGCAGCCGACTGCTGCGGGATTAGGAGAGAGGCACGTTTCTGGCATCCCCAGATTAATCTCACAATTAATGGGTCCACGCGGTAGACCTTTATTAGAAAATGAGCAGTCTGAGCAGGTCCTGTCGTGGATGGCAGAAAGTGCATCCAGCAATCTATCGACCACCCAGAGTTCTACGCCGTCCACTGCTGCAACTCTGAATCCTCTGGCTGCTGCTCCTCCTTCCTCCCAGCCTCCTCACTCCATTACAATGACACATTCTGAGGAGCAGGCAGACTCCCAGGAACTGTTCTCGGGCCACTGCCCAGAATGGGCAGCAATGGTTCCTCTCCCACCGGAGGAGTTTGTCGTGACCGATGCCCAACCTTTGGAAAGTTCCCGGGGTCCGGGGGATGAGGCTGGGGACTTCCGGCAACTGTCTCAAGGGCTTTCAGTGGGTGAGGAGGACGACGACGATGAGACACAGTTGTCTATCACTCAGGTAGTAGTAATTGCAGTAAGTCCTAGGGAGGAGCGCACAGAGGATTCGGAGGAAGAGCAGCAGGACGATGAGGTGACTGACCCCACCTGGTTTGCTAAGCCTACTGAGGACAGGTCTTCAGAGGGGGAGGCAAGTGCAGCAGCAGGGCAGGTTGGAAGAGGCAGTGCGGTTGCCAGGGGTAGAGGCAGGACCAGACCAAATAATCCACCAACTGTTTCCCAAAGTTCCCCCTCGCGCCATGCCACCCTGCAGAGGCCGAGGTGCTCAAAGGTGTGGCAGTTTTTCACTGAGAGTGCAGACGACTGACGAACTGTGGTGTGCAAGGTTTGTCGCGCCAAGATCAGCCGTGGAGCCACCACCACCAGCCTCACCACCACCAGCATGCGCAGACATATGATGGCCAAGCACCCCACAAGGTGGGACAAAGGCCGTTCACCGCCTCCGGTTCGCACCACTGCCTCTCCCCCTGTGCCCCAACCTGCCACTGAGATCCAACCCCCCTCTCAGGACACAGGCACTACCGTCTCCCGGCCTGCACCCACACCCTCACCTCCGCTGTCCTCGGCCCCATCCACCAATGTCTCTCAGCGCACCGTCCAGCCGTCGCTAGCGCAAGTGTTTGAGCGCAAGCGCAAGTACGCAGCCACGCACCCGCACGCTCAAGCGTTAAACGTGCACATAGCCAAATTGATCAGCCTGGAGATGCTGCCGTATAGGCTTGGGGAAACGGAGGCTTTCAAAAACATGATGGCGGCGGCAGCCCCGCGCTACTCGGTTCCCAGTCGCCACTACTTTTCCCGATGTGCCGTCCCAGCCCTGCACAACCACGTCTCCCGCAACATTGTACGCGCCCTCACCAACGCGGTTACTGCCAAGGTCCACTTAACAACGGACACGTGGACAAGCACAGGCAGGCAGGGCCACTACATCTCCCTGACGGCACATTAGGTGAATTTAGTGGAGGCTGGGACCGAGTCAGAGCCTGGGACCGCTCATGTCCTACCCACCTCCAGAATTGCGGGCCCCAGCTCGGTGCTGGTATCTGCGGCGGTGTATGCTTCCTCCACTAAACCACCCTCCTCCTCCTCCTACGCAACCTCTGTCTCGCAATCAAGATGTGTCAGCAGCAGCACGTCGCCAGCAGTCGGTGTCGCGCGGCATGGCAGCACAGCAGTGGCCAAGCGTCAGCAGGCCGTGCTGAAACTACTCAGCTTAGGAGAGAAGAGGCACACGGCCCACGAACTGCTGCAGGGTCTGACAGAGCAGACCGACCGCTGGCTTTCGCCGCTGAGCCTCCAACCGGGCATGGTCGTGTATGACAACGGCCGTAACCTGGTGGCGGCTCTGCAGCTTGGCAGCCTCACGCGCGTGCCATGCCTGGCCCACGTCTTTAATTTGGTGGTTCAGTGCTTTCTGAAAAGCTACCCATGCTTGTCAGACCTGCTCGGAAAGGTGCGCCGGCTCAGCGCACATTTCCGCAAGTCCAAGACGGACGCTGCCACCCTGCGCACCCTGCAACATCGGTTTAATCTGCCAGTGCACCGACTGCTGTGCGACGTGCCCACACGGTGGAACTCTATGCACCACATGTTGGCCAGGCTCTATGAGCAGCGTAGAGCTATAGTGAAATACCAACTCCAACATGGGCGGCGTAGTGGGAGTCAGCCTCTTCAATTCTTTACAGAAGAGTGGGTCTGGTTGGCAGACATCTGCCAGGTCCTTGGAAACTTTGAGGAGTCTACCCAGATGGTGAACGGCGATGCTGCAATCATTAGCGTCACCATTCCTCTGCTATGCCTCTTGAGAAGTTCCCTGCAAAGCATAAAGGCAGATGCTTTGCGCTCGGAAACGGAGCGGCGGAAGACAGTATGTTGCTGGATAGTCAGAGCACCCTCATGTCTATATCTCAGCGCGTTGAGGAGGAGGAGGAGGAGGGGGAGGAGCATGAGGAGGAGGGGGAAGAGACAGCTTGGCCACTGCTGAGGGTACCCATGCTGCTTGCCTGTCATCCTTTCAGCGTGTATGGCCTGAGGAGGAGGAGGAGAATCCTGAAAGTGATCTTCCGAGTGAGGACAGCCATGTGTTGCGTACAGGTACCCTGGCACACATGGCTGACTTCATGTTAGGATGCCTTTCTGGTGACCCTCGCGTTACACGCATTCTGGCCACTACGGATTACTGGGTGTACACACTGCTCGACCCACGGTATAAGGAGAACCTTTCCACTCTCATACCCAAAGAGGAAAGGGGTTTGAGAGTGATGCTATACCACAGGACCCTGGTGGACAAACTGATGGTAAAATTCCCATCCGACAGCGCTAGTGGCAGAAGGCGCAGTTCTGAGGGCCAGGTAGCAGGGGAGGCGCGGAGATCAGGCAGCATGTACAGCACAGGCAGAGGAACACTGTCCAAGGCCTTTGACAGCTTTCTGGCTCCCCAGCAAGACTGTGTCACCGCTCCCCAGTCAAGGCTGAGTCGGCGGGAGCACTGTAAAAGGATGGTGAGGGAGTACGTAGCCGATCGCACGACCGTCCTCCGTGACGCCTCTGCCCCCTACAACTACTGGGTTTCGAAGCTGGACACGTGGCCTGAACTCGCGCTGTATGCCCTGGAGGTGCTTGCTTGTCCTGCGGCTAGCGTCTTCTCAGAGAGGGTGTTTAGTGCGGCTGGGGGAAACATCACGGATGAACGTACCCGCCTGTCAAACGACAGTGCCGACATGCTTACAATCATAAAGATGAACAAAGCCTGGATTTCCCCAGAGTTCTCTTCTCCACCAGCGGACAGCAGCGATACCTAAACAATACGTAGGCTGCACCCGCGGATGGAAGCATCGTTCTCTATCACCATAAAAAACGGGGACCTTTTAGCTTCATCAATCTGTGTATTATATTCATCCTCCTCCTCCTGCTCCTCCTCCTGAAACCTCACGTAATCACGCCGAACAGGCAATTTTTCTTAGGCCCACAAGGCTCAGTCATATAACTTTTGTAAACAATGTTTATACGTTTCAATTTTCAATTCAATAAAGCGTTGAAACTTGCACCTGAACCAATTTTTATTTTAACTGGGCTGCCTACAGGCCTAGTTACAAATTAAGCCACATTAACCAAAGCGATTAATGGGTTTCACCTGCCCTCTTGGTTGGGCATGGGCAATTTTTCTGAAGTACATTTGTACTGTTGGTACACCAATTTTTTGGGGCCCTCGCCTACATTGTAATCCTAGTAATTTTTAGCCCACCTGCATTAAAGCTGACGTTACCTCAGCTGTGCTGGGCACTGCAATGGGATATATTTATGTACCGCCGGTGGGTTCCAGGAAACCACCCATGCTGTCGGTCCACACGGAGTTGTAACTGCATGTGTACACTTCTAAAGAACCCCAGTCTGACTGGGGCATGCAGTGTGGGCCGAAGCCCACCTGCATTAACCCCTTAAGGACCAGGTTGTTTTGTACCTTAAGGACCAGACACTTTTTAGGGATTTTACCCATGTGGCGATTTTACTGCTCCATTTTTTTTCCTTTAGCTACCAAAATTATTTTTGCTGCGTTTTTTTTCCCGTGACATATTGGACTATTTTTTTAATATCTTTTTCACTGACTTTTTTTCCCGTTTTTTAGTTTTATTGGGGGTAAAATGCTAAAAAAAATGATTTTTTTAACATTTATAGTTTTTTAAAAAATTATTTTTATATTTACACTAAAATAAAGTATGGAAATGGGTTCCTCTATTTATTTCGGACGTTTTGATATATAGTATGTATGGTTTTGGTTTACAGGGCGCATACGGCGACAGTTTTTGTTGGCGTCTGCTTTGTGTTATTCTCTTTCTTTTGTATGTATTGTTGTTTTATTCTGTTGTTTTGTGTTACTGATGTATGTAATTGTGTTTTTTACTATCTGTGTCCCCCATGACGTCATACAAGACCTCTGGGGGACACTCACTTTTTTTTTTTTTTTTTTACTTTATTTGACATTTTCCCACTGTAGCTGGGCAGTCCATAGGACCCTCAGTTACAGGGGAAAGCAACCCCTGTGGTGACATTAGTCACCTGCAGAGCTGCCAGGGTCTAAGTCTGACCCTCCAGCTCTGCAGTAGCAGGGAATCCCGGGAGGTCACATGACCCCCCGAGGCTCCCGTAGTGAAAGAACTTCTTACTTTCACTTTGCCCCGACAGTGCTCCAGGGTATCAGCTGTCACTAACAGCTGATAACCTGTTCCTGCCTCTGACTGATTGCAGAGACAGGAGACTTAGAGCACCGCCGTATTTTTACAATCGGTGGTCCTCAAAGCCCAGCACCAGCCGCCGTATATATACAGTGGCTGGTCCTTAATGGGTTAAACCTGACGTTACCTCAGCTGTGATGGGCACTGCAATGGGATATATTTATGTACCGCCGGTGGGTTCCAGGGAGCCACCCATGCTGTGGGTCCACAGGGACTTCACATTAGGGATTTGTACCTGCTAGTGTCTATGTACTAAAAACCCCGGTCAGACTGGGGCATGCAGTGTGGGCCGAAGACCACCTGCATTTAATCGGACATTACCTCAGCTGTGATGGGCAATGCAATGGGATATATTTATGTACCGCCGGTGGCTTCCTGGCACCCACCCATGCTGTCGGTCCACACGGAGTTGTAACTCCATGTGTCCACTTCTAAAGAACCCCAGTCTGACTGGGGCATGCAGTGTGGGACGAAGCCCACCTGCATTAAACCTGACGTTAACTCAGCTGTGCTGGGCACTGCAATGGGATACTTTTATGTACAGCCGGTGGGTTCCAGGGAGCCACCCATGCTGTGGGTGCACACGGAATTCCCATTGCGGAGTTGTACCTGCCTGTGACTATTTATAAAAAACCCCGGTCTGACTGGGGCATGCAGACACCTTGACAGAATGAATAGTGTGTGGCACATGGGTTCCCCATTGCTATGCCCACGTTTGCAGCTCCTGATGGAGGTGGCACAGGATTGGATTTCTCATTGCTTCTGTACAGCATTATGGGCTATCGCCCCGCCCCTTTTAAAGAGGGTCGCTGCCTGGCCGTGCCAACCCTCTACAGTGTGTGCCTGCGGTTCCTCCTCATGGCAGACGCACTTATAAATAGACATGAGGGTGGTGTGGCTATGAGGCCAGCCTGTGGCATGAGGGCAGCTGAAGGCTGTGCAGGGACACTTTGGTGTGCGCTGTGGACACTGGGTCGTGCGGGGGGGTTGGGCAGCATGTAACCCAGGAGAAGTGGCAGCGGAGTGTCATGCAGGCAGTGATTGTGCTTTGTTGGAGGTAGTGTGGTGCTTAGCTAAGGTATGCCTTGCTAATGAGGGTTTTTCAGAAGTAAAAATTGTTAGGGGGGGGGGCCCACTCTTGCCGCTATTGTGGCTTAATAGTGGGACCTGGGAAGTTGAGATGCAGCCCAACATGTAGCCCCTCGCCTGCCCTATCCGTTGCTGTGTCGTTCCCATCACTTTCTTGAATTGCCCAGATTTTCACAAATGAAAACCTTAGCGAGCATCGGCGATATACAAAAATGCTCGAGTCGCCCATTGACTTCAATGGGGTTCGTTACTCGAAACGAACCCTCGAGCATCGCGATAATTTCGTCCCGAGTAACGAGCACCCGAGCATTTTGGTGCTCGCTCATCTCTAGTAGTCACCCTAAAATGGTATTTTCACAATAGACCATTATGGTATAGCCTCCATATAGTAAAATATCTGGTTATGTTACTACTATACAAATACCAATATTAGCAATAATATGACTCTAAAATGGCCATATGATGGTGAGAAATCAGGTCTATGCAGATGGCCTGCAGTGTGCTACCATGCTGCAAACTATGCAATGGAATATCACATACACTGATCAGATACTGTCATAAGGTAAGTTTACATGTAGCAAAATGCTGCAGAATGTCCACAATGGAAAATTGCATTTCCGCATCTAAAACAGTGTTAAAATCCACACCATTGGTGAGAGATATTTTGCTCAGTTACCAGAGTCTGAGAGATGGTGTGTCACGTACAGGCAAGGGGAAGGCTTAGATTGTTAAGTGACTGGTACCCAACTTTTCGGGACTCTACCTGCAACCAGACAAGCCACCATCACCTTCTGCCACAACACTACGGCAATCCGCCTAGCCCTGCACTGCAAACCAATTTGTCCCGTACTGGACAGGAGGAGAGAGAACAAGGAACGATACCTATCGATCCCACCTCTGTCCTCAATCACTCTGCAGTATTGCAAGCTGGCAGTCGTTAGAATACAGGCTGATTTGTACCCAGCTTTCCCGGGCTCCTGCACACATGCAAAGCGAAAGCTCAAATCATCCACCTGATCTGTTCCAACTCCAAAACTCAACAATATGCACACAAAAACACTTAAATGCAGCCACCACCAATGTACACGGGCTTTGGACCCAATTTATGAATTATGAATACAATCTTCTCCCCGCCCCCTCTGAGGTCACACAGAAAAGGGAGGGTTGGGTTTGTAGGAATTTCAAAAAATCTGAATTCCGTACTTTCAGTCATATCTTTACATGCAGTTAACTGATCAGGAATATAGGCCTGGCAAATTTTTAGTCAGGATTTTACCTACTCCTTGATTCTACACGAGTATCCATGGGTATATAATTTCCCAGATGTGCAATTCTCAGTTTCTCAGCATCACACAAAGATGGGAGTCCCTGCACCTTATTCATGGTGATGCCACATTTGCAAAATATCCTTGTCAGCGGGCTACCATAACAATTGACCCTAAGACACACACAGAATCTCTGACAGGCTACAGCCTCCACATCACACCATATATCTATCAATCTCATATATGGTATCTAGCTACCTGTCTAATATCTATCTATCTCATCTAGTAAGGGCAAATTCAAGGGGGAAGAATGTCAACTCAACTTTCCCAGTGTCCTGAGCATCAGCTGATTGATACTGGACAGTTTGGGGGACACTTTATTCATCTCTTTATATTACATGGCACATTATTGGAATGTGAGAAGCTGGGTGGTCGTATTGACGAATTGCCCACCACCTTGGCAATTCTGAGCAGACTGAGCAGATGTTTGGTCCAGTGGATGTTTGAGGGCACATACACAAGGCTCATGATGCCCTCGACACTGCCTATGACACCAACTGTTGCCTCCGTTTGCAGTAGTGTTCTGAACAATGGAACTGGACTGCTACAGAGCAGAACTGGGTTGCCTTCAGCGACTAATCCAAGTTTAGTTTGGGCATGCTTGTGTCTGGACAACTATGGGTGAGCGCCTCAATACTGCCTTTGCTGTGTAGCAGCAGACTGCTCTTACTGCTGGTGTGATGGTCTGGGGGCGGACCATCACATACAACAGTCGGTCAGTGGTATGAGAGAAAATTACAGCCCAGTGATATGTTAAAGAAATCCTGGAGTCATATGTGTTGTCAGGGCTTCCAAGAGGCATTTCCCAGCTGGATTATGCTTGGCCGCACACACAAGGGTGTCACAGGAATGACCCCACAACATTGTCACACTTCCATGTCCTGCCTGGTCGCCAGATTTATCGCCAATAAAACATGCATTGAACCCCCTCGGATGCCAACTTCAACAGCCTATGAGTTTGCACAATTTAGAAGCTCAGTTACAGCAAATGTGGACCAACATTCTGTACGATACAATACGTAACCTGTACGCCTTTATGCTCGCCCGTATCACATCATACATCCAAGCTAGAGGCAGTACAACAGCGTACTAGAGCCTCCATGCCCCCCATATCACATCATACATCCAAGCTAGAGACAACTCAACAGAGTACTAGCGCACATATCAGATCTTGTATCCAAGCTAGAGGTGTCCCAACAGGGTATTAGAGCCTCCATGCCTGCCCGTATCACATCTGGTATCCAAGCTAGAGCGGCCTAACAGCGTACTAGAGCCTTCAGTCAAGTGTTCAGTTTTCTGCAAGAAATTATCCTTTTGCTCTGATATTGTAATCGCTCATATCAATGTGACAACCACACATAGGAAGTTCAGTGTGATTCCAACAAGTCCTTCTACAAGCTTGACCTTTTTTTTGACAATGAGTGTATCATCACTGCATAAGCATCACCATTCAAATATAACATTTCAGAGCGATTACTCCACTAATTCTATGGTTGGAAAGATTCATCTAAGCTAATGTCCTTTTTTTCCTCCCCACTCCTTTCTCTTCTAATATTATTTCTGTTATGTGGATTCGTTTTTGCCTATAATAGCCTCTATGGACTATTGGGATTTATGGCATATCAAGTGTTGTGAGTAGTACCCCCTCTTGCGGTCTTATATTTGAATATCTGTAGTGGTAGGGGCTTTACCTCACCCGTTTAATCACATTTTATAAAATTTATATTTTAATGGTGATGCTTATTCAGTGCCAATTTATCCTTCTCCATAGGTTATGTCCCCACAAAATCTGCCACTGTCTAATCATCACCAACAGATCCTATTGACATTAGAAATAAGAGTCAGTTGTCAATTAGATTAGGGCTACATTGAGACTTTTTGTACTGCTACTTCAGCAAGTGACAGTTGCAGTTACTCAACGCATGGCTTTTTACTTCACCTTTAAGGCCAAGCCTGATTTGCAGGAACCTTTTTCCAGCCAGCTTGTAAACTTACATCCTGTGGCGGGAAGCCATTAAATGATTCCATAGTAAATAATGGGTCATGCAACAATTTTTCAATTTCACAGCAAGCGAAAAATCGTGCACGTAAATAAACACATTGAAATCACTGGGTTATTAACAAATGCGAGTTTCATCCATATCACTGCCAGATGCAACTAGTGTGAAACTTGCCCATGTAAATACACCGCTATGGTGGTCCCGAGCAGAGGACCTCCACTGATGACCTATCCTAAGAATAGAGCATCAGTACTGAAGTCCCAGAAAACTTGTTTAATGTTACTAAAATCAGTACTAAAAGATGCAGCAGTGCTACTACTTATCTGGAAACAAGTACTAAACCTTTAGCTTAAATATGGAGAAGGCAGGGGGAGTCAAATGCTTTTTTGGCTTCTACAGTATGTTCTTTCCACACAATACCGCAATAGTGAGTTAGGAAAGGCACTATCTCCACTGTCCCAATGGCCATGCCGAGCTGCTGTGTCCTTGTTTTCTTTTGATGAGATATTCCCATTTTTACAATAAAATAAATAGCATTCAGAAAGACCATTCATATGATTGAGTGTATAAAGCTTTAAAAGTCCCGAAGCCGTAAAAGTATTCCTGAATAGGACCCCTAGCAGGTAAACTTTTATGACATAAAACACATATAATAAAAGTTGATAGCAAGGAAACTTAACATGTGATCAGTTGGGCAAAGAAAACACAAATTCTTAGAGTAACTGCACTTTTTACAAACCTTAGATGTGTCAGAGTGACATGTCAAAAGGTTTAAAAAGTGGGGTTTCCGCTACTGAGACCCCACTGATTGCTAGAATAAGGTGGCTACAGTGCTCACCTGAGCGCTGTTTTCGCTGCCTGTTGGCTCCTTTCGCCAGCTGAAGATGAACGTATAGAGGTCCATAGAAGATGCCTGCAGCCCTCTATGAGTTTGTCTTCAGCTGACATGAAGAGCCGGTAAGCAACAAAGACAGTAGGTGAGTGCTGCAGCACCTTCGTTCTAGCGATCAGCGGGGTCTCAGCAGCAGGATTCCCACTGATCAAAACAGTTGACATGCTGCTCTGGCACATCAAAAGTTTGTAAAAAGTGTAGTTACTCCAAGTATTTTTCATCAGTCAATAGATTTTTTTCAGAATGAAAATGGAATTCTGCATTCAACAAAAACCCAAGCAAAGCAAAATTCTAGGAGGTATTTTCATCTTTATTCCTGATAATCAGACCAAGGACACCATTTTTATTCAAACAAATATTTTTTTTATCCTTTTTCTCTTCATATACAGGATCTGCAGAGGTAGAGAAATATTTAAACTCCTTTGATGTCTTCATCTTTATACCTCCTGAAGTGAAAGGTTTACTTCAGCTAGAAATAAACATACAAAAAAGCCCAAACAGCTTATGTTTCTTGTTGTATTGAAGAATCCATTCTCTTGGTTCATCTTGGCTTCTTACGGTTGTGGCAAGACCAATTTTTTCACGTGATGTTATTTTACACAAGTTACATTTTTTATTTTGGGAATGTTTTAGTGATCATATTTGATGTTTTAAAGGAAACCTGGCCGAGAAAACTGCCAATTGGACTAATCTCTGCATTCATTGCGCACACACACAAACAGAGCAGCGTGAGGGCACACTGATGAGTCCAAAGCACAGACTGAACTGCGGCTTCCTGAGTAGAAGGAACAAAGAAAGAACAGGGAGCCAGGTAAGTATAAAAAGCACATGGTTCTCATGGGATCTGACAGATTCCCTTTAAGAAGGTGACAGTCAATTATTTTAGACTTTGTATCAACATTAAATGATATCTTAGGGTTACAATTTTTATATTTCTGGATTTGACTATTTATATTGGCAGCAATGGATGTATCCAGACAGACATTTACAGAAAATCAGTATCCATTAATGGCTGCTTACATTGGGACAGTAGGCACCCAAACCTACTGAGAAGTATCTAGATAGCCTAATATATAAGAGCAAGATGAAACTACTCAAAAGAAGAGAATTATTAAAAAGAGTGTAATATACTAT
This sequence comes from Eleutherodactylus coqui, assembly GCF_035609145.1. Lineage (NCBI taxonomy): Eukaryota > Metazoa > Chordata > Amphibia > Anura > Eleutherodactylidae > Eleutherodactylus > Eleutherodactylus coqui. Next base: position 294,719,677 of record NC_089837.1, read on the forward strand.
TTTGAAGGTTTCATTCATGGAGGTGGGAGTATCCAACGAGAAGGAAAAAAGAGCTTTAAAACAAAGCAAACAAAAGTGCATCAACCAGTACAAGTGAAAATGACATAGAAACAAAGACTAATTATGATTAGTAATTACCAGCTATTAGCAACTCTGAAATTTTAAGCTTTTGGTTGTTCTGTTTGTCAAGTTTGATGTTTAACATGTTTAATCTTTTAATAGGAAGAAATGGAGCCTTTTGGCAATCTGTAAATATCGGGCAATTTATGACATCTAAGGCTGCCTGCACATGGGCAATAGTTTTGGTTTTTTAAAATGCCGGCTTTTGTCGTGTCATCACCTAGTGATGATGCGGAATCCTCAACCTTTCCGCAATGTCATCGCGGAAGGACTACGGGTCGGACAGCGTCCACTGCCTTCAATGGAAACCGTCTGCAATTTACACAGAGCATACTGCGATTTTTCCTCCATAAGCAGAAAATAATCGAAACGGATTTCCCCTCGTGTAGAGTTAAAAGCGGTTTTACATAGCATGTTATGGGCGGTATTTGCTGTGGAATCAGGAAGTGGACACTGTGTGCAGCCAGCCCAGTGTGGGGGCACAGTTGATTTGTGGAACGAATATGTTATAACTACACTTGTCTCACACCCACCTACTTTAGCAGTCACCCATACAACCACAAACAAGAGTTGTAGTTATTTCTTTTCCATTCTTATAGTGTTGTAGTACAATAGGTCCAAGAAAATATTTTTGCACATAGACTGCAGTGTCATGCAGAAGCCGAGCAATGAGATGCTGTATACGTTCTATAATTTCATTGCCAATGTTTTTAAAAATCCTTAACTGATTGAAAATTATAAGTATAAAAGTACATAATGCTGAAAGTGTCTTCAGTGTAGTTGTCCTGATTTATTTACTAGTCATTGCTTGATCTTGTGAGATGTGACTTTTAAGGCAACTGTTATTAAAGCTCACCGTGTGGCCATCCTTCACTAGCCATGAGATCATTGGGTTGGACTATTTCAATGAGTAAAGATAATCTTAGTCCTACAAATCTGATACTTTTGTAAACTAGTTTTACCTGAATTGATGCTCTTGTTTGTGAATACACTCTCTTGCATTCTAAATAGTGATGAGCGAGTATACTAGCTAAGGGCAATTGCTTGAGCGAGCATTGCCCTTAGCGAGTACCTGCCCGCTTGAGACAAAAGGTTCGAGTGCCCGTAGCGCGCAGGTAGCTTCGGGGGAGAGCAGGGAGGAACGGAGGGGAGATCTCTCTCACCCTCCCCCCCCCCCGCTCCATCCTGCTGACTGCCGCTACTCATCGCTCCCCCGCGCCGGCACCCGAAACTTCTGTCTCGAGCGGGCAGGTACTCGCTAAGGGCAATGCTCACTCGAGTAATTGCCCTTAGCGAGTATACTCGCTCATCGCTAATTCTAAAGTGTTATTAATGAGTGCAAGTTGTGTTGATGTATTGTATCTTCTCATATAGTACAGCTTGATACAAGAAGTACCATCTGATACTTTCCCAAAACCAATTCTCACGTATAGTGATCCTAAAGGTTGTCAAGAACTTTAGAGTACATTCTCGGTGCGATGGGCTATTATTTATTTATTATTCATTTTCCATCTCAAAGATCCAATGTAATTAGTATTGATGTTTTTTGCAGTTTGAAAGAATATTTCCTCATCCTTCGCTCATTTCATCAGTCACCTGGCTGTACTAACCACATTCGATGGGTTCCACACTATGTGCAATTATTTTTTCATTAATTCTTTATTTGCTCTATAAATGTTGGCTCTGCTAGTAATGTCATTTATGCATTGCTGACACAGGTTTCAGTTTTGGCTGGAGATTGACTTCAAAGGCAAGCATAGAAATATAGAAGATTGCTGGCAGAAGAATATAACACGGTCCATCTCGTCTGCCCTTGTATCTGTCCTAAAATAAGAATCATTAAAGCATTTTTAAATTCACTTACTGTTTTCCAGGCACGTCTGCTGGAAGTTTGTTCCAAGCATCTAGTATTGTTTCAGTAAAATAATATTTTCTGGCAATAACACTTCTCTTTCCCCAAACTAATTTCTGTATCAGATGGCAAACCTGAGCAGCATTTATACATTGTAAGTGCACTTGCTATGGAAGCTTTACTGTATGCTCTTCAAGTGCCCCCTAAAGGTGGCTTCACACAAGCGTATGCGCAATTCTGCACAATGCACTTTTTCCACGCGTATCGGTGCATTTTACTGTACTTTTCTGTGCATACAGGGCATGCTCACATGGGGGCGGTACACCCTCCTAGTTTGATTTAAAAGGCTTTGAGGTCTGGATGTGTTCTTTACCCCACCAGTGCATATTGTGTGAGCATTTGTGAACTCCCGCCCCCCATAGACTTCTATGGGGACCTTTAGTGCACAAATGCACACAAAACAGTTCTATTAGAAAAGCATGTGCAAAATACTGAGAATGAGAATGAATCCATTGATATCAATCTACTCTCTGCGCACGTAAGCATGTCCGTGTGAAGCCGCCTTAAATTCTAATCTGTTTTGCAACATTAAAACATACATACCGCAGCTACAGAGATAAAAAGGTACCTCGGTACTGAATATGTTGCTTTACTAAAGAGGAATGCTTAGGATATATTCACACGTGGTAGATTTGATGCAGATGTATGGACCTACAACAAATGTGCCATATGTGAACTTGCGCTGCCTAATGGCGTGGTTACTACTGGATTCTACAAAACACAAACTGTTGAAAGCTTTTCACATGATCGAATAAAATTGCATTGTTTTTCCAGAATGAACAGAAGCCTGCAGATTCCATCTGACATGTAAGACTGTATTCACATGGGTCACGAATGGAATGGGTTTTGCCACAATTTTTTATAAGTTTTGCTGTAAATATTACAGTGACCTATAGAACTCATTTACAAAAGAACCCATTTAGATTCCAGCTATCACATCTAGCCGCGGCTGACAGCATAAAGGCAGACATCAGATTGTCTGCTGCAAGCATCTCCCCCATCTTTTTGTTTCACACTAATTATATACAACACAATGTGACATCTAGATAAGCAATCGGGATTCTCAGATCATTAGAACATTCAAGTGCAGTATGTCTGATCGAAAGTTGAAAGTGTTCCACTTTGTTGCTGAGGAAGGTAATCACTTCCAGGTCTTCTTTTGACAGGCTGGCGACCTCTGTCCAGGGGCAGCTGAATCATCAGTGGAAGATGTGGTGCACCGCTGATGCCGACTGCCCTATTGCCTGACACAAGGACAAACGACCAACTATCAGTTCGTCCAATTATTTCTAAACTTTCCTGCAAAGCAGAAAATAAAAGCCACTACAGAACTAGAGATCAGTCGTCCCCTACCTTGTATATGATGCACAGTATTGTCAGCACATCACAGGCAGTCTTATATTATACATACACCCACCGGGATATTATATAGACACACTGTACATGTGACACTCAAGGGGATCATCTCCAGGGAAGAGGTGAAGAACACACTTGTCATCTCCACATAATATACAGACAAACTTTCATCTCCTCCTAATAAACTATGTCATGAGGGAGCGGCGGATTACATTTTAACACAATGGAAACAGTACTCAACCTCTCACCTCCTTGTATCAATGCAAAGTAGTGTTTGTGCCATCATTCATACAGTGTCCAAGCATCCCCTATCATCTCTCATCCAGTTTTTAGAACACACAACTAATAAAAACAAGCAGTTTATTTGCGTACGATAAAGCATTAAAAACCCCTTCATTACTTGTGGGGTTAGTACATCCTTTCCCGTTATATACAAATAGTGGTCATGATACTCAGTGTATATTGTGGCATAGAGGATCACATATGGACATCCATTACACATATAGAGAGACACATAGCCTTTCAGTTGATGCAGTTTACCCCGTTGCTGTCACCCTCCCCACCTAGTATAAGATCACACATTGAGAGATGAGAGTAGACAATCCCTTATATACAGCTCAGGTGTAATTGAATACCACTGACACTGAGAAATCTCTTTAAGACTTGCGCTGATTTGCATATGTAAATTTCATATGAATATACATCACAAGTAAAATATGTCATGGGCTGGAATTTCATAGCTATGCTTTCCATTATCACGCTCATATATACAGCTAGAAATATGTACAGGCATTGATTTATATAACTTCCACTTCAAACTGAGACAACAGAGAGAAGCCCTTTTATACTGGATTTGGAGAAGTGACTGAAGTCTTTTTTTTTTTTTATTTTGGCCACAAAATATAAATGCATCTGATTGGCACATATCTATTTTATAGGGCACAAGCAGTGTGGTCGTCACCCAAGTTACTATTTTGATGGATGCTATCTGGCATCATGCAGTTCTAGGTATTCCAGGGCAATTTCATAGCAAAATCGGTATTGTTCCTGTTAAGAGAAATAATAGGTTACATGATTAGTAATATAGCAGACTATATGAAAGGGTTAAAAGTATCCATTTAGTATACATTTGCAGCCTTACCAGTGTTTCCACCATATTTGGCTTAACATTCCGCAAACTTTTAACAGCATAGAAAACATCAACCACATGGTGACATCGAATCATCTCACTCAGCATGGCACATGCACAAAAAGTCCCACTCCGACCTCCGCCGTTCCTGTAAAAGGTAGGTGCAAAACAAATGTCACAAAGCTTCATGTAGAGAGTGAAAGCTTTAGAGAAGACGCTTCAATGTATGTGTGCTTACAGACAGTGAACAAGAGTCCTGTGTTCTCTGTTCTGCTCCTGCCACTGCTCCACCATGGAGAGGAGTTGTAAGAAGGATCTTTTGGTGTCTGCAGTATCCCTGTACGGAGACCATCGGAGATACTGGAAATGTTTGACCAGGAGATGTTCATCCTACAGCAAGAACAATACGAATGTACTTGAGTCACACTGCAGCTACAGGAAATGTGAATATCAATGGTTAAAGCCACAATATGGGGAATTTATGAATATAGTTTGCTACTGAATTCCAATCCACTTGAAAGTGTCCGCAAGAGTGGAAGTTTGATTCATATTCATTCTTAAAGGGAAGAGTGAATACTCTGTTGATGGCGAGCAAAAGCTTTTAAAGTTAAATGCTGGGTTTTATTAACAGACTGAATGTGAAATCTACAATCTATATAAAAGTTTTTGGTTTTTTTTGGTGCTCTAAATTTTCCTACAGTTCATTTTTTTATGAGAAAAATTGCTGCAGCCCTGAAATCATCAACAAGCAGAATAGCTGCTGCTGTCTTAGAGGTTTTTATTTTATTACAATTATAGCTTTGCAATTGCCTAGAACAGTTCGGCTCAAAGATACAGGATTATTATTAACTCTGGAGTTAAGTAAGAGACATTTAAGCCCAATACGTAACCCCCCAACAGTCCCGTTAAATGGAATCTGTCCCCCACTTTTAGCCGTATAAGCTAACCTTATGGGCTGAAAGTAGGTGACCCACTGGGTCCAGGGATGCAAGTCTTATACTTAGGGCGTATTCAGACGATCATATATCGGCTGGGTTTTCACGCCCAACCGATATACGGCGTCCCTCTCTGCAGGGGAAGGAAGCTGGAAGAGCCGGGAGCAGTGCACTGAGCTCCTGCCTCCTCTCCACCCCCTCTCCGCCCCTCACCACTATTTGCAATGGGAGGGGCGGAACAGGGTGGAGCTATGCCCGGAAACTTAGCTCCGCCCCATCCCATTGCAAATAGTGGCAAGGGGCAGAAAGGGGGCGGGAGCTCAGTTCCTGCTCCCAGCTCTTCCATCCTCCTCCCCCTGCAGACAAGGACACCGTATATCGGCCAGGCGTGAAAGCCCAGCCGATATACGGTCGTCTAAATAAGCTCTTACCTCCACTGTTATTTCCCTGGTTTAGACGGCACACTAACGAGTTTACCTGTTCCAATTTCATAATGGGCGGACTACTTAGTAGAGCTGCTTAATGCACTGCAGTGGCGACTTTTACCGCTCACAGTGGGGAAACGATAGGGGAGGTCAATATAACACATCCCCAGACTCACGGGCACCTATTTTCAACCCATAGGTTCAGCTTATAGTGCTAAAAGTAGGTGACAGAGTCATTTTAAACTTGGAAAAACCCTCCCAAAAATGTCACTTTATTTATTGCAAATTTTGATGCACAACAACTTACATGAAAAGCCACCCTTTCATTTGCAATGGATCTAGGGCGATTTTTCTCTCGCAGTGATGCTGTGAGACTGTAAAAATCGCAGTATGTTGCATTTTCATGTGAGTCTGGCACAATAATAGAACATGCAGATATGCGGTCCCCCACACAACACAGGGACAGCGTGTCCGTGTGCTGTGTGATATGAGTTGCACCCAAGAAAGTTGTTGCGCAAATACATTCGTGTGACACCGGCCTTAGTGACATAACTCATTTTTGCCTTAAGAGCTAGTAATTAATAATATCCCCTTTTGTGTTTCAGCGGTCATAACCTTTTTTGCAGGACAAGTTCTTGTTTTTATGGGACCCAATTTCTTGTAAAATATATTTTAAAAAAACTATTTGTGCAATTTAAACACTTTTATTCATTTTTTTTTTCAAAAATACCAAGTGTGTCGCCACATTCCAGGAGACCAGAGCATTCTTATTTTTTACCCGACAGAGTTGTAACAAGTCTTGTTTTGTGGGACAACTTGCAGTTTGTTTGGTTTTTTTGTACCATTCTGAGGTATATATGATTATTTAAATGATTTTTTATTCCTGTTTTGGGGTAAGAGAGATGATCAGAAAAAGGGTATTTGGGATTTTTATTTATTTTTTTTCTATTTTTGTATGGAATTTTCTTTGCTTGATAATGTAATATGTTATAGTATGTGTTGCTATAGATGTGGCATTAGCAATAATATGTATTTTTTTTCTTTTGGTTTTCATTTATTTCAAATATTTAAAGCCTTGTGTGTGGGGGGGGGGGGGAATGTTTTTTTTTTTTTCTGTAAAAATGTTTAAATGCCATGGTCAGGAGTCACTGCAGCACCTGCGGGGTTACGTTCTCATCATTTTACTTCTTTTCGGAAAAAAAAACCATGTGAGAATCAGAGAGCAAATATGCTGTCTGAATGATGTGGGGTGATAACATGAACAAAAGTCCATGTCAGCCCTCCCCTGGGACAGGGAGATACAGAGGAGAATCACACATCTCTGCTGCCTGCTGGTCTCCCCTCTTCCTCCCTCTCTACTCTGACAGCTGTAAATCCAACATTCCTAACTCCACTCCAAACAGCTGTAACTAAGGTTCTATAAGGGCTAACAGGCTTCTGCTGTAATGTTACAGCCAAGAAGCTTAACTTTAAAATAACATCAAAAGCAAGTTGGTCACCTCGATAGGAGCTACAGCTGTTTACAGCAGAACAAACTCTATTTGTCCTAAACTGTAAAGTCCTTTTCCAACAGAACAAACAGAGCTCATCCTAAACTGCTGGAGGGTTAAATTAGGTATCCAACTGTTATTGGGCTTATTTATACATTGCCTGGCAGTTTTCCTATATATATCCTTCCACTTTAATATATTTCCCTTCAACAGCGCCCCTTTTGTCAATGGGCTGTGACTGGTATTACAGTTCAGCTAGATTTACTGGAATGGCAATGAAGTGCAATAATACCAGAAACAGCATATGGCCAAGAGAGGCACTATTTCTGGGGAAAAAAGATGTAGCTATTTTTTAATACCATAAATCCTACAGAACAATGTCCAAAACCCCTTAAAATTTTAGGTGCCACTGCATCTTTACATTTGCCATTTCCTATGTTGGTAGATGTAGGATTCGGACGTCTGCTAACGCCATCATCTAGAAATGTCACTGTTAGGGTGCCTTTCCAGTAGCATTTTTTTAACGCTGCAATATCACTGCGTTTTTTTCACGCGATTGTCAATGGGACTTTCTAATGTTAAAAGCGCATTGCACAAAAATCACAAAGCACAAACTTGCAATTTCTGTGCGATGCGTTTTTAACATTAGTAAGTCCCATTGACAATCGCGTAAAAAAACGCAGCAATAAAAAAAGGCTAGTGGAAAGGCACCCTTAGGCAGCTCCCACACAGCCCGCTTTTTACAGCGATTAGCGTGGCGTTTCAAACGCCACGCTAATCGCAGTACAGCACTCCCATTGATTTTAATGGGGCTTTGCAGACCTGCGTTTCAAATGCTGCGCTAATTGCGGTACAACGCTCTCATTGATTTTAATGGGGATTCACAGACCGCGATTTTTGAGCTCTGTCTGCTCTATTTCCACGCTTTTGAATGCACCTCATCACCCATCACAATGATGGGGTGCATTAAAAAAAACCTCTGCCAAATGCTGCAACATGCATTCAAAAACGCTGCTCGAAATCGAGGTAAAATGCTTTGATTTCGAACACTGTGTTTTGTGAACGCATTTTCTAGATACCATCTGTACCTGTGTGTAAAGTCAAGTGAGGGTACCTTATATTTGTAGCATTACACTGCTGGAAATATATCACTAACTGTAGTTTCAATATGCTGTATAGGATTTTGAGACTTTTTGCCCAACAAATAGGTGAACATCCTTTGTTTCTTCCAGAATTATTTCACAAATGCAGTGTGCACAAGTAACTTGGCATCAGTCAGTGATATTATTATGGCTTTGGCCAAGATGTCAAGAAAATATGGAGAAGAGTATAGACAGTAGGTGGACACCTCCCCTGAGCTTGCTCATAAACCCTGCTGATGGATGACATGAAACTACAATGTGTGCCTACAGAGTCCTATGTGCTTGGCAATCTTCTAGAGAGAGATTTTATGAGGTTTGTGTCCCTTTAAGATGAAAATGCCACAATATTATGTAGGTCGTGTTTGGAGGGCTTGGTCAGCTGCAGAAGTGAAGGCGTCTTAAACTCCTAGCTTCATTAGAAAGATGACTTACTTCAGTTGCACTAACCTAGAGTTCTGCATTCTGCCTGTATCATCACTTGACCTATGAATAAATATTTCATCGTGATACCGAGTCAAGTAATACTAAGTAGATGTAGTCGCACACATACATCTTTTTCTAGGACAGTAGCTGTTGTTAATAAGATGGCGTCTCATGCGCCTAAACCATTAATTTGCACACTTGAAATTGACAGTTCCAACAAACGCTTGTGGAATTTGCATGCAGTCGGTGTAGTTGTTACTTCAGATTTTCTCTGCATTTATCTGTCTTCTTGGCTGTTTGACATGTAAGTTCGATTTGTTCATTGATTTTCTTTAGGCCGTGTCTGATTTTTTTTTCGTATGGCGTCTTTGGAAGTCAGCTGTGATGGGAGCTTAATTATCACTTGTGGTGCAGTCTTTCAGGATCATATTCATTACGTGATAATTTTGCTTTTGCTTGGGTTAAAATATGTTAAGAAGTTATGTGGGGGCGGAAAAGGAGTCTGGATATGAATAGATTCATGATTCTGACATAGTCAGATCAGTTCACGACAAATGTGTAATCAGATAAGTATTTTAAATAGATTATTTTGCAAATATTCAGATTGGACATTTATATTAAAGGTTATATCTTCTAAGGCTTCACCCATGTCCATTTTATAAATTGCAATAGCCTGGCTTTATGGATTAAATCTAGCAAAAACAAGAACTTAAGGTGTTGTCTAAAGTAACTAAATTACACAAGGTAATTTATCCTATCTACTGTCAATGTAAATTACGTTTGAAGGAGTCTCCAGCTAACAGGATGTGCCATTACCAGAATTGTTCAGAAACTCAATGGCGGGTTGTTCAGTGTAAACAGCAGTTGCTCACTTTTAAAGGACTGTCTGAGTACAGTGAATGTAGGTAAGCGGGGAAAGAACGCTTCCCAGCTGCCCCACCTCCTTCGCGGCAGTGCTATGAGCGATGCCAACCATAATCGTTTCTGTGTACCAGCACTGGAGCGAGCATCACTGTGATGAGTGTCAGGCATCATTTACCGGACAGTTCATCCCATGTATAAAAACCTTAAGTACTGGCACTTTCCGTTAGCAGAGGACTTTTTCATGTGTTATTTACAATGGAAATCGAAAGGTAATAGGCCCTGTGCTGCTTTTTAGGCAATGAAAATTGCTTTACAATTGTCTAGTTTATCTATATACTCCTCTTTTTTCTCTCCAGGCTCACATGAGTCAGGCCCATTTACATGCAAGGATTTTCACTCAAAATTCGAAGCCATGGTGTACTATTCACTTGTTGTTTATCGCCGAGTTTCAGACTGCATAAAAATAGTCATTAGTTCATTCCCTTTGCTCTTGGTTTAAATGACATTTGTTCAGTCCTTTGAAAGACCAAAAGGCTTGAAAGGCAGGGTTATTGTTTGAAATGCTAAACACAATGACTACTTGTTTACTCATGCAGCAGAAGACAATGGCTTTTCTTCACACTAATTAAAACCCTGCTGGCCAGAGATCCCTCCTATAAACACCTGGGCAAACATATACAGTTTACTTTAGTCAATGAGGGAAATGGAGAGTATTTCACACAATTATCTTTAAGTATAAATGCTCAGCATTTGTATGCAAAAAAGTCATTAATTCGTAAATGGGGCTTTCCGTGTGCGGATATCTGCAGTGGTAGACCTGTGAATCATTGCAGAAAAGAATTGCGAATTGTTGCGTATGTGTGCGATTTTCCACCCGGAGGTACGCATATTCACAGTGTATCGTCCGCGCAGCAGAAGGATTGGAAGCACAGAATGACATCAGAAACTAGCCAAACCCCTTAGAAACACCATTCTATCGCTCAGGTGACATTCTCTTGTACTGTCATGGTGAGGGTGGTTCTGAAACCCATACCTACAGAACGGGATACTGCTCTCTTGGATTGGCTTGTTTAATACTACTTTTTTTAAGTAGTATAAACCATTTAAAAAAAACAAAACACTTATTCATGTGGAGAAAGAGGCCAGAAGAACAAGTGGAGGTTGCAGACAGGCTGGATGGTTGTGTTGCTCCCCAGACTCCGTCCAGGATTGTCTGCCCACAAATTCCTGATTTCTTTATTCCATTTGTATCTGGTCTGCTAGCAACTTACAAGTGAATCCGTGCCCATAAGTAATGTTAATTGTGTATGCACTGCGGATCTAACGTATCCATACAGATCAATGGAGCTCATCAAGCGGAATCCACGGTAAAATACAGCATGCTGCGATTTCTCTTCCGCTTGTAGAATATGCAATTCCTACCTGCCATTGTGAGCAAACCGGTGAAAGTCCATGAATTTCAATACCCGCGTACTACCTCTTATCGTCTCCGCAGACAGCGATCGCGGAATCCACAATTTAAATCCTTTAATGTGATACCCTCCTTTTTCATAATAAAACTGGACAAGTCCTCTTTGAAGTTTGAGTGATCAGTAGATTGGCAGTGGCCCATTTTTATATGATACAGAAATTAAAGTCTAAGTCCACACTTACACCGGCTGCTTTTTATTTTGATTAGTGCAGCGTCACAAGTGCCACGCTAATCGCGGTACAATACTCCCTTGGATTTTAATGGCGCCTCGCAGACCTGTATCTAAAAGCGGCGTTTTTAAACCTGCTATTTTCGAGCACTGTATGTTCTATTTTTGTGTGTTTTTGCGTTTTTTAATGCACCTCATTACCCTTCACAAAAATGTTGTGCATTAAAATGTGCTGTAAAACGCTGTGACGTGTTCAAAAACGCAGCGTTTTTTGAACACGTGTGAGAGTGGCCTTATACATAGATAAACCGTAATCCAAACTTAAGAGGGACTGGCCTACCTTCTAATATCTATGATGTGATGATGTTACTTACTATTAGCAGGTTCATTGAACAATTCACTTATCACTTTCATGAAATTATACAATTTTTCACAAAATGTGGTACCGCCTGAACCCACTGATAGATGGCCCTATTTTAGGAGGCAACAACAATATTGTGCTAGATATATCCCTGGATAAATCTACAATTTTTCCATCTAAACTCAGACCGCCCAATAGGTCAAGCCTGTCAGCTACAAGATTTATTAATTCAATTGACATGGTTGATATTTGGAGAGTATGCAATCAACTACTGGGGATGACACTTTTTATTCTTCAGCACATAAACTGTATACTTGTATTGACCACTTATTTATTTTCTCTTTAGTTAGTGGAAGTATGGGATGCTTGTATTTTTCCACCTCGTGATTTAACCATGACCTGGTCCAAATTCAATTATCTAATCTTTCTTCTTGGAAACTTAATGATTCTCTGTTGTTAGATTTGAAGATGCTAAGGAACTGAGTAAAGGCCCATTTACTTGCAAAGATAATCCTTCAAACGATAAAATATTGAAAGTTTTAGCGATCCTACTGCATAAAGTGTTATTGGCCACTGATGGCCATTAACACTTTATCATCTTCATTTGTATGTAAAAGGGCCCCCAAGAGCTGTTTGCAGAGCCCAGTGTGTAATTTTGTGTGTGCACAGCTGCAATGTTCTCCTCGCAGGTGCTGGCATATTACAATGTTAACTGCTCCCCGTGAAGATAAAAGCCTGCACTCTACTGACAGATAAAGAAACTTAGGGCAATATTGCATATATTTGCTCATGTGATGTCTGAGCGTCAGCGATGCTTTTTCCTGTAAAATAATCTCATGCCATAGACTACAACAGGTATTGCTAATGTTAAAAACACATTGCATGTACATCACAAGTTTGTGTGCTGCCATGCGATAAATTGGAGGTTTCATAGGGCTACATGGGTGAGAAAAAATAGCAAAACGCAGAAAGATAGGGTATGCAGCGATTTCCATCACATGAGGGGAAACATCGCACATGGGAATGAAGTCATTGAAAATCATAGGTTTAATAATTCAGCATTTTGTCAAAAATCGCACAATTTTCTCACCCCTGTAAAGGCAGCCTTAGGGTAATTTTTTTAAACTGCTGAAAAAACCCTTTAAGGTTACAGTGAGCATTGTAGGATTTTCTTGGACTTAAAAATTGATGATCCATTCTTAAAATATGCCAGCAATCTTCAATCAGTAGGGGGCCAACTCCCAGGAACTTTGAAGATCCACACAATGAAACTTCATTGTTTGCACAGCAGAAGCAGCACTACTCTAGTCTTTGCCTTTTAGAAAATGTACACCACAAATTTCCTTGTGTATGCATGAAAAACCTTTAAACATTTTGTAGGTTTTCACACAAATAATTGAATAAAACAAAAATCTAATCACAACAAAACAAGAATAATGTTTGAACAATCATATTTTGCACAATGGTATCCTCATGATTCCAGTTCCCTACTTATGAATGGTTCATTAACTTGCTACTCTCCAGTCCTTTACATACACATAATTTAGTAGCCTTCTCTTCAAGTTCGCGACCAACTTACCTATCATGGTATAAATCAGAGCAAAAGTAGATGTAATTGATCAAGCTCCCACTCCACAAACATACAACTTTCACCCTATAGATGGAAGGTGCCTTTACACGCAACAATTAGTGCTCAAATGTCATTCAAACAGGCAAAAGGGAGCGATAATCATTGCGTGTAAATGCAGGTGGTCATGCACAATTTGCTCACTTGCTGTTAGCCATGGGTTTTTAGCCAGCATAAAAACTATCGTTAAGCAGCTGAAAATTCGTTCCATTTGAATGCAAATCCTTCAGTCTTGCAGGATGCTTTTTGTTTGCCCTGCATACACAATGAGTACATTGTACACTCATTCCAAGAGAAGACAATGGAATCCTGCAGGCCCGATAATCCCTTGCATAAACACACACACACCAGAGCAAAAAACTAATACTGAGCTTACTTTAGCTAATGACGGACATGCAGAGGATTAAAAGCTATTATCTGTATGCATAATTTTATGCAAAAATTTTGTCAATTCGTTCAGTCATGCGGCTGTTTTTAGTGATAATCATTACATGTAAAAAGTCCTTTAGACTCAGTGATTAATGGATCCTGCAAAGTTGCAGTTGGTTTATTATACATAAAAAACATGATAAAAAGTATGAATAGAATAAATTGAACTCAACCTTCCCCAAACAAATTCTTTTCTACCACTACTTTCAGTCATGACATTATTTGCAATGACCAATCTACTGAGCTACATAAAAACAATGCAGTAAAACTATATTTGTCTTTGTAAATAATTTAGAGAAGCAAGTAACTGACCGTATACAGCATGCTATCATATATTTTATTTGAAACGGTGACAGAATATTAACAGTGTAGCACTCCTTTTCATGAAGAAAGCCCATTACCAATGTTCTCAAAAGTGCTGGTAACTCACCCTTGTAATGTTTTGTACTCTGAACAGACGGGTCACTACATCTTCATCCACAGACCCAGACACAAACTGAACTTCCATTGGTCCATATCTGGATATACCATTGTCTGGCCAGTACTGTAGGCAGGGCTAGTTTGTAGGATATAGAACAGAGGAATTGATAAGTGTAGAACTTGATATGGTGTGTCGTTCTGTATCTATGTCAGCTGCAGATTTTGTAGATATAAGCCTTTCAATGGTGATGAACTATCATGAAATACATTTCTTCGTTAGAAAATAAAGGTTTGAAATTGAAGAACTGATCCTATGGGTTGTTAGAGCGTACAGTGATACTTTTAGTAAAAATATGCCACCTCCCACAGCATCCTATATTCTCATTGTGACTAAGGAAAACCCATAACTGTGGCGTTGCTTTTGCTTTGACGCCTTCTGGGATAGAAAAACAAGGCGCAAAGAAAATTCAAGTGATATGTTTTACATGAAATAGCCACTTTACTAGAGACACCTGCCCTTTCAGAATTGGACCTTCCTATATGGAAAGTAGGCACATGACTCTGGAGAGCAGCATAAAATCACAGGAGCTCATTCGTTTCATAGTGAATCCACAATAAAATGGGAAAATTGAGCAATCTGAGCAACTTCAAACAAGACATGGCTATGTGTGCTAGAGTAGTCGGGGCTAAAACCTCAACTTTGTGGGATTTTCTCAAGGAACTGTGTGACCTGGGACAAAACACTGAAATAACTATCACTATATATGCTACCAGCATGTTTATGCCTGAACCCAATCTTAAATTAATACAGATGCAACACTACAACCAGTCTTCCACAACTTTTTAGAAGGAGTATTCCCACCACATCAAGTTATTCCCTATCCATATGATAGAGAGTAACTTGCTGATTGGTGGGAGTCCGACCACTGTAACCCTACTCTGATACTGAGAATGCCGCTCTAGCTTGTGGGCAGGAAAACACACAAGTGCACCTTCACTCCATTCACTTCAATGGGACCTCCGGAGGTAGCAGAGTTCAAGCATTTGGCTATCACCAGCAGTCTGCTGATAACACCTCAAGACATGCCAGGCTGCCATCTCAGAATCATGGGGGTCTCAGAGGTCAGACTCTCACCAGCCAGCAAGTGATTCCCCTTCCTTTAGAAAGGGAGTATCCTGCTGTTGTGTGACAACCCCTTTAATTCTGTTTCTGTTTTCAACGTTCAAATTCTGTTGAATGAATTTGCCAGAAAATCATCAATAGGGCTACTTTACACTCTTTTGAAACTTTTTTAAAAGCTTATTAGAAAAAACAAAAAGCATTTCAAAAGATTTCATGTTTTTCCCATCATTTGTGGTGTTTTTTTCATTTTGCAACATTTAACCCTTTCCAATCCATTTATTTTTTCTCACCCATTCTCCCCAGCTCCAAATAAATTGGAGCTGGGGAGAATGGGTGAGAAAAAATACATTTTCCCTGCACCCTCCTGATCTGACAGAGTTCAGGAGGGTGCAGGGAGGGACCTGCTTACCTGTCCGGCGTCTTCCGCATTCTGCTTCTGCCTCCCGGCTCGGCGATCATGTGACCGCTGGGGTCAGGTGGCACCTGGTGGTCACATGATCGCTGGGCCGGGAGACAGAAGGAGAATGCGGAAGACGCCGGACAGGTAAGCAGGCCCCCCCATGGTGCAGGCTCCCGGCTTGGCGTTCATGTGACCGCCGGAGGTCAGGTAACACCATCGGTCACATGATCACCGACCGGAATCTGTATGCATTACATAGCGCTAATTGAGCGCTATGTAATGTGTAAAGGAGAAGACAGAAAGGGTTAAAAACCCTTTCTGCCTTCTCCTCGGGTGTCCTTGATGAGGACCAGTGCAGGAGTGTATCTGCAGCCGATGTGTCTGACGATCGGGTGCAGATGCACTCCTGCACTGCAGTGTCGGGCCTGTCCCAACATCGGAGCTGTGGAGGAAAATGATGATGTTGGGGCAGGCCTGACATTGGATTGGAAAGGGTTAAAACATACATTTCTCTGGTAAGTCCCATAGAGAAACCTGTTAGATAAATGCCAGAAAAATGTCATACCTAGGACACGCTATATTAAAAATACAACAATATGCTTTGTATGTAGTGCACTTTGGATTTCACTATAGACTTTAGAGTATCATCTGGCCATAACATTTGACCTGTAAAAAACCTGCTGTTAACAACCAGTCACGGTACGACCTGCAGTAGGCACTTTACAGAAATAGTTACACATCCACTACATTCAGTAATCTGGTTAAATGGACAGTATTCTCTTACCCAGGCAGAATTTGACTGGTTTAGCTGATTCAACATGACAATGCTACTGCAGCCATAGTCATATACCAATCTCCAGAAATCAGTAATTGTGTTCTGCAGAGGATGCACTGTGACAATGACATGTGAACTTCTTTTGTAACTCTGAAAAACAGCAAAATACAATTCTACATTTTCATGTAGGGCATCTGTGATAAAAATAGATCTTTTTGTCAAATGGATCGTTATCATAGGTAAAAACTCTAAACGTGTCTATAGAGTAGAGAAGAGCCCAAAAATCATAATTCCACCCCCTGCTGGTAGCAGTTCATGAAGTCACCTGGTGCTATTTCAGTTATTTGTTGTCCATCTGGCCTGCTCCCCACTTGTTTCTTAACACAGCTGCGATTATAGAGAGGGGAAACCCTTCTCTGCTATACACAGACCGGAAGAATGGGAAATAGGTTTAGTCTGATCTGGAACCTCTCTTTTCATGGAGCGCACAGAAGCTGCATTGTCTGCCCAATAAGATCTACAACTTTGCACTTGACTGCAGGGAAATGCTAACCTACCAATGAGAATACAAATAAGTGAATATATAATATTAACTAATATACCTGGCTTCACCCAAGTTAACTTTGTACAGGTGTTTACCTGTTGTTCGCACTGAAAATTTTAGGTGGTCATGGTTACTTCAGAGGAACCAAGGAATAAAATATGTATACACATAGAGGAGCGTTAGATTCTCCTCAGACTGCATGTATCGATGTCCCTTTGCAGAATGTGCCACCCCTCCAACTCTCCTCACATTTTACCCTCAAAGGTAATACCCCTTGTTATTTAAATTTACCCCCAGACTGGAGGTTGCAGCCCCTTCTTAGCCTTAAAGGCGTGCTCCATCCCTGCAGTCCATGGCCGCTTCCTTATATACCTTACAACCTTTCAGTATATACACACAGAGGTCAGTTAGATTCTCCTCAGTATATACACATAGAGGAGCTTTAGATTCTCCTCAGTATACAAATCATTTCCCTAGGCTTTATGGTTTCTGATAAAAGAACTATCTCGTGTATCGTGGATTTTTGCACAGTTTTTCACGCATAGAATATGGATGTTGCGACCGCTTTACTTTTCCTATTTACAACTTAAAGAATGGTCGTGCCAAATTTAATGTTAGAGAAGTTAAAAAATGAGTGCTGAGTCAGTCAGTGAGGGCTTTTGCCTTATATATATATATATATATATATATATATATATATATATATAGATGTAATCCAACCCTTGCTTTAAAAAAGCAAATATTCGCAGCAAACAAACAATGAGCACTCTCTCCAAGGACAACTTCTGTTCGGAAGCTGCAGAACCACATTTCATCTTTTTAATTTTATGTTCAGCATTGTATCAGTATCCTCTTCAGTTCAGTATTGTTAGGGCAAAGAGACCCTCTTTTATGTTCAGTAGATATTTAGTGTGCTCAGTCAGTATGACAGCCATGATTGTTTGCAAAGAACTAGATTCTCAGAGCAAACTACTAGTAGCCATAACACTGTTGCTATCCTACTGGGTCTAGCATTAACACAAATACCGTATGACATGGGAGCCTTGAGATGAAATATTTGTTGACAACAGACGTGCATGGGTTAAAGCTATCTGCTATGATGGCTTGTATGCTAATAGGTTAATATTATATACTAATAGGTTGATACAAATACAAGTTATTATTGGCTGTATGTTATCACAGAACTTGCTATTGTGATTGTCCTGATGTAGAGTGTTGTATCTATTCAAAGTAATACATCACTACTTAACAATTACCATAGGCAGGAATTTTGCTTGTGAACTCCACTAGTGTGTCCCGTGTCTGATTCTTCAAGCTCGATAAAATGATACTTATATCATTTGGATACCCGCGGCATATCGGCAGTGCCAATTACGCTAACCGTATCATGAAAGGTCTTCTATCAGTGCAACCATAAGCAATCATAAACTTCAGAGAAAGTAATGGAATTTAGATTTCTGGCTCTCATTTCTTACAACAAAAGTAGCAACAGCAGCAAACAGGTGAGACCACCTCATAATAAAAAAAAGTGTCCCCATTAACAAGACACTGCCCCATATTAATGTAAACATTACGTCTTATATGTTTGCTAAATGTATTGTTCAAAAGAGAAAACTGCTATATTTTTCTTCTCAGTGAAAAATATTACAATAATGTACTATAGGTCATTCAACATTCACGGCTAAAAGTCTACTTGCATAGAGAAAATGGAGCCCCCTGATGTACCTACTAGCTGCATGTAACAATAGACAAAAAAAATACCACAATTCAAAGCCTATACTTAAAGATTAAGGTCATTAGCTCACATCAGTTAGGGCGGCATTAATGTAATTACTGGTATCCTCTCCATGTGCAGAAAGTAATAAAGGCAGAGAGCGGTCGGGAGGCAGCACATCCATACTCCGGTTCTTGTCTCGGTTGTGCGGTAACAAAGCGACGCTACACTCCTCGACTCCAAGTTGTGCTGTCACTGAATTTAGTGTCTGCAGGAAAAAAAGGAGAGTAGTTAGCAAGAAAAATAAAGTAGTTAGATATAAGTAATAAGGAGCAATAGTCGTTCTGAGAATGGAGGCAGAGTGGCAGGAGATCTTTTCTGACCACCCCACTCCATCCACCGTAAACAAGCAGTCGTTCAAAAATTGAGGGACTCCCGTTTACACGGGCCGACAGTCACTTGGTTTTTAGGTGAGCTACAAACTAATCAACTACGAGAAATGAGCAATTTTTTGCCCAGTTTCCTGTCGGTGGCCAGGATGACTATTGCCAGAATTGCTGTTTCCAGTGATTATTTGGGCCAGGTGTAAAGATGCCTTAAGGCTTCTGATTGATCAATACTAATCGTAGTACGCAAGTAGTACCTGGAATTCATCTCTCAGGTGTGTTGAGTTGCTCTGTGTGTCTATCTGTAGCATTTCCTTGTACGTTTGCCTGAAGTCACACGCGGGTATAGCTGTGTCACCGCAAAGGCAGGCCTCAAGGATGGCATCATGGATGAAAACATATTGCTCCTGGAAGCATTGAGATACGCTAAAGAAATTAAACTGGTAGTAATCTCAATATAACCTTCTCCATCCAACTTCATTCCATCTCTAAACAACATTGCAGCCATCTTACCTGCGTCTGCACCATGTTAATGCGGCGAGAGCACAAGGTTTTGACACAGTTGTAAATATCAACAACTCCTTCGCACTCAGCCATGTCCAGCATCACATCCAAGACAATGTAGCATCCGGTCCTGCCAGCGCCAGAGCTGTTAGAAGACACAGCTAGAGTAACTGTGCATGCAAAAAGCACCAGAGCAAAAAGGGGCATTTGGTATTACTGACCTGCAATGC
Organism: Eleutherodactylus coqui; assembly: GCF_035609145.1. NCBI lineage: Eukaryota > Metazoa > Chordata > Amphibia > Anura > Eleutherodactylidae > Eleutherodactylus > Eleutherodactylus coqui. The sequence goes on from NC_089837.1 coordinate 294,739,626, forward strand.
ACCACAACAGGCCCAGCATCAGGCGGTGTAGAAGACTTCACTCTACGAATAAAGGCCAGCAGCCCTGTAGCATGGAAGGGGACTCCATGCTCAGGCCACGAAAGGAAGTGAAACTGCTTTACTTCATGTCTGGCGGTGTAACCCCGCTAAAAACAAAGATCTATTTTACTATACAAGTAAAGAAGCTTTCCAACTGCTTAATCGTACATAAGCTACTTAGTCACTTACCCGCTCCAACCCAAGTGTTCTAACTGTATACTCTGCCAGGGTTTCTGTATTAAGTAAGGTAATGCGAATATCCCCATAGGTTTCTGTAGTATCTGGCCAGTACTTGCTGCATTTGACCTGTGCAGAGGGTGATTTTGTATGGCACAAATGAGAGAACAGGTCTGAAAATGCTAAGTTAAGCAAAAATACTAAAAGGTTTTTCCCATCTAATAAAGTGATGACATATCTTTAGTCTAAGCGGTGTCCTTTTACAAGTTTTCTTTGCACTGAAGCACGCTGGCCACGCAGCTGTGCAGGAGTCTGCAGCTGTGCAGGAAACTGCAGCCCTCAAGTGGGGCCAAGGTACAGCTGCATGCACAGCAAAAGGAGAAACAAAGGGGACAAGGCGCTACTATATCCTAGAGAAATGCTTTTACTTTATAAGATGGGAAAACCCCTTTAACAAATTCCTTCTAAAAACATGTAAACAGAAAAGTAAAATTTCACTAACTTCGGGCAATGCTTTATTGGGTATATACGGTTTCAAAGGTAAAGAATACATAACATATTCCTCTAGATCAACATTGGGGGGGTAATAGGCTGAACTGGATGGTCATATGTCTTTTTTAAGCGTCATAGATACAGAAAATAGACCAAAATTAAATCTTGTAATAATATTTTACAGTCTTTCAGTTTTCAGTTCTCCCTTTCTGGCTTCTATTACGGATCCAGGAGAAGCCATTCATAGTAAAGAATAGCTTATCATGGTGCTAATCATTGAATGAGAATGCCCTGCCTCATTGTAAGCCAAGAAGTAGCAGGGATTTAACAAAGAAAATAAAAGAATACGAGTTAAAATGAATCTTATGAAGCTTTTCCCCATTTGTTCAGCACTCTATAGGCTACCCTCCAATATGGCAGTGTATTCAACCTGACAGGTCGTTTTCAATGTATTAGAGATCTTTGGTATCTAGAACACTGCCATACAGGGACAAATATGAACACTTAAAAAAACACTAACACGACAAACACAGATGCTTAAAGGGCTTGTATGAAATTAGGAAAAAATGGCTACTTTGTTCCAGAAACATCACGTGTCTTTGGGTTGTGTCTGGTATTGCAGTTTAATTCCTGAATTGAATGAGAGCCTTGTGGACAGCAGTGGCACCATTTATGGAAGAAACCAGCCATGTTTGCTAATCCTATATAACCCCTTTAAATCACAGATACATATCAGTGCATGTGAAATTTCAAAGCCAGTGTTTACATAGTTATAATCTAGCATGGTTTAACATCTTGGGGAACAGTAAGAGTAGAACAGTAGCATACATCAATTACCCTTTTTATGCCATACAATTATTTTAAAAGGGAACCTGTGACCATCTATGAGCGCTATAAACTAAGTTGTTGTGTTCATATGCCAGGTTCCGAGAAGTCCAGGTATGTAATTTTTAGGGCCCATTCAACGGGTGTATGTCCCATCTATGTTGTGTTCATGTATTTCACAGCTCATGGACCCATTATAGCCAATTAGGCTATTAGCATGGGCTTTTTCCACACAGACCGATGGTCCATGTGAAAAAAATTACAGCATACCCCATTCTGGTGCATATCACAGACCAGAATTGGACATAGAGCATCCAAGTCAGCAGGTATTAGACAGGACACAGACAGGGTATTGTCCGATGTGAGTTGCTCCCATTATCTTGGGCAAAACTCGCAGACGCTCATGTTAAGGCTCCTTATGATCATCTAGCTCCCTGTTCCCACACAAAGCCTTGGAACCTGGCCTATGAGCACTATAACTTAGTTTATGGAGCTCATAGATGATGACAGCTTCCCTTATATTTATTATATTTTTGATGCATACTCGTATGTCCTTAGAGATTCAAAAGGGTTTTTCCACAAATGACAAAGGGAATAAATGTCTAATCACTAGGAGTATGATGACAGGGACCCCCATCGATCCCAACACGTGCACACACCAAATCCACCATTTCAATGAAAGGAAATATGCATACATGACCACCAATTTATTTACTTCTATGGGGCAGAGAACATTGGATGTGCTTACCCGTGCACTACCATTGCATTCACATAAAGAACTTGGGGTGCACAAAAGTCGAGATCGCTGGGGGCCCCAACAATCAGCAATCAGATATTTATCACCTATCCTGTGGATAGGGGCTAAATGTAATTAAAGGGAAAACCCCTTAAGGGTACATTCACACTTAACAGAATTGGTGCGCATTTTCTGCAGTGGAAAACCCATACAAGATCCATATTAGATTCTGCATCAAAATCCGCACTATTGGTCTAGATTTTCACGGCTATTTGCAGCAGACTTCACCCCTTTAATTGCTTTGGATCCGTGATGCAGATTTTGACACAGAATTTGACTCCGATTTTTAGCACGGGTTATCCACTGTGGAAATTCCAAAGCAATCCCTACATGTGAACATACCCTTAAGGATAAATATGAAACTCAGATCTAGACAGATGGGAATCTTGGACAAAAAGTCTGTTCTTTCCCCGCAGGGTGACATGTATTTATAGCCTCTTCCCAGGGTGGTAACAACAAATATAATGTACCTAGAATTGAGCATATTTTTCTTCAAGAAGGTGATAAAAGGGATTAGAAAAATGCTTAGAAGGCACATGGAGTCCATCCAGCAGAACAGAAGGGGCCTGCACTTTGGAAAGTGCGTTAATCTCACGGCTGTGTGATGGATGCAATACAAGACACACAGTGATAAAGAGAGTAAACTAATTACAATGCGTTCACGTCAGCACTGTTTGGTAGGGTGCTGTAGGAAGAGCACTAATGAGAAGGGAAAATTAGACCAGCGGAGACCAAACAAAATCATTACAGTTAATGGAGATTTACGAGAAAACACAATTTAAAAAATGATCTGATGTAAGGAACATTGTTCTTAATTACCCGTTAGAGCAACACAGCGACAATACTAATCATATTAGCCGAGAACAATCCAGTATACAGGAATAGCTGCTGTTTTTCCAACAAGTTCACACATAGCCATGGCTATATCCAGATTCACAAGAATAAAGCTACATCCAAGTATCAAGTATGTTTATCTGCTCGTTGCTTATAGGATCATCCCATTCATAATTTACCTTCTTTTGACACTGCTCCATAGCTGCTGAGCAGGCACATTATGCATTCAAGAAATGGGCTTTAATCAATGTCCTGTAAGTCTCCTTCAGTTGGAGGAAATTTAACGCATTATATATTTTCCAACCAAAAGGGTTAACCTCTTTGCTTTTGGCGAATATGACTAGACCACGTAAATCAAGAGGAAAGACATTTAATTGGCTCAAATAATGCTCCTATTGGCCCTAACAAACAACTGGGCAGAAGACGCCGGTTGGGAAGGAATTAGAATGCTGTGAGAATTGTACTGCATTCAGTAAGAGAAACCAAATAATCTTGTAGATGTTATACCTTTAATGGCTGACGATTCCAGCTGTGAGTCCGGCCGGTCACCCTGCATACATGAATTTTCTGTAGAGCAGATGACCGTGGCGGCTCACCCTCGGTCATGCGCAGTACAGATTTTTTTTTTATATTTGTATTTCCCGCACCGTCGCTAAGCAATGATGCGAGAACCCACAGCCCATACGAAATGTTAATTGCATATGGGTTGTGGGTCGGACAGCCTTTATTGACTTCAACAGAGGCCGTCTGCACGGGGCCTGCAACAGGCTCTTTATTGTGCCCTTAGCTACAAAAATGCCCAGCCACTAGTAACTTTCTTTCTTTAAAGTGCCACTGGTGAAAACACATTTTTTCATCTCTGCCTCCCTCGCACAAACTGTGACATACTGGATGTCTCCTATGTAAATTGCAGTCACTTCCATGCAGTGCGGGCTCCTGTCTAATGCTTATCAGGCACCATCTTGATGTTGAGATTTTTGTTTTTACTTACATATTAATCTCATGATGCACCAGCTCTACCATTTATGCTGCATGGAAACACTGCCTTTACATGTTATTTTCATCTAAATATGCTACAGACCATGCACATACAGTCAGGAAGATGAGCTGTGATCTCCTCTATTACAACTATGTGACATGAGCTGTATGATCATCATCAATAAGTATAACAGGAGTGTCTGTGTCCCCAATTAAGTAGTTTCTGTGCTAAGTTCATGTAATAGCATCACAAAGATGACAGAGAAACTGACTAGAAACTGAACACATAAACCCAAGTAGATCTGAGCATGTCAGAATTAAAATCATATCACCACCTGAATAGAAAGAGGGCAGGAGTTTCAGATAGAAAGGAATAACTAACCAAAGTAACACTAGCTCAGTTATATATACTGGGGACATTGCTACATTATGATTTTTTTTGTAATTTAACCAGAGTGGCCCTTTTATTTTGTGGCAATGAGACCATATCCATTCCTTATGATTTTGCTCTGTTCTCCAAAGTAAAGACCTTCAATAGGACATTTAGTGAACAGAATTACAGGTTGTTATATTAAAAGGCAACTTCAAATCCCAAAAAGATAGGAGGGCATGGGAATATAAATTCATAGGAATGCTTGATTCAGGTCTTAATACCATTGAAGGATTTATGGCTGTGTTGTAACATCTGAGATACAGTGGGCACACCAGCTCTTCAAATCTCCATCAATTTAGATGACATAAAACCCTCAGTCTTACCCGTAGACTAAGGCAAGATTTACTCTCTAAGATCATCCTGTTATTTTTTCAAAGCAAATTAATCACACCATGTCTCTGCTCTCTTGTGTGTACTTGTGTGTGTGATAAATAAAAAAAAAAAATATATATATATATATACACACACATACACTGCATAAATGTTTTAGGTAGGCGTGTAAAAAATGCTGCAAAGTAAGAAATAGAAGTCATCTAATTGTCTCCAAATTTGTTCTGCAAAAGGACAACGATCCTAAACATAAAGCCAATGTCATTGAGAACTATTTTCAGCATAAAGAAGAACAAGAAATCCTGGAAGTGATGTTTTGGCCCCTAGAGAGCCCTGATCAACATAATCGACTCTGTCTGGATTACATGAAGACAGAGAATGATTTGAGCAAGCCGACATCCGCAGAAGATCTGTGGTTAGTTCTCCAAGATGTTTGAAAAAAAACTCTCTGCTGAGTTCCTTCAAAAACGGTGTGCAAATGTACCTAGAAGTATTGATGCTGTATTGAAGGCAAAGGATGGTCACACCAAATATTGATCTGATTTAAATTTCTCATGTTCATTCACTTTACATTTTGTTGTTAACTGAGTAAAAACTATTAACCCTCTCCAATCTGTCTGACATCTAGAGACATTATAATTTAAGGCTATACAACTCCGATGTTGGAAAACGTCCGTTGGGGTTCTCTTACTGTATATTGCCAGCCTCTCTGCTGTCAGAGCCTATCCAATGTGTCAACTCATGCAGTACTGGCTTTAGCCAGCATAGAGCACCACTGTATAATGGCAGAAAAAGAGTAAGCCCCCTAGGAAAACCAGAGTACAAATTGGATTGGAAAGGGTTAACACTTCTATTTTTTTAAACCCTTCTCACTTCACAGCATTTTACCACACCTGCTTAAAACTTATCCACAGTACTATATATATCTTCAGATATTTTGTTATATCAGCCTGATGAAGTAGCCTAAGTAGCCTCGAAAGCTTGCTGTAACATCATTTCTTTTTGTTAGCCATTAAAAGGTTACACATCTACAAGATTATTTTGTGTCTTTTCCAGAGAACAATCACATTCTGTTCTACTGGCTAAGACGGTACCAAACCTTTTCCTTCTTTACTGGCCATCTAACTAAGCTAATCGGTAATCTTCTCTACCAGTGTGTGGCTTGATCGCTCAACAGTGACCATAGTAAATGCTTACAAAGATGTCCACATCACTCCTGAATATGTAAACATTATCTAATTATACTAAAAGGCCATGTACATGCCAGGAAAGATCCAGATAATCAACCCAAGTGCTCCTACTTTGCTCAAGCTGACTTCATCTTCTGAACAGGTAATTCCACCACATGTAGCTAGAATATAAATGTACTCACCCTTCCAACTTCCACTAGTTTGGTAATCATCACTATACTTGAGCAGTGTTCTTGCCAAACCATCCTCCAGAAGTCATAGATCATATCTTGCTTTGGCCCTGTAGTTTACCAGTTATTTAGACAAAAATTGATGCATTACTCTACATGATTAATTCCAATTTACCTTTACTTTCTGTAAAGACTAATTCCGCTCAAAACCTGAAAATTCCAGCTTGAATGCAATACCCCCTTCCAAAGTGTATTCAGATCTCTGAGACTACTAAAGTAAACATCTTACTGCTCTAGAGAAGCACTTACACCCCCATAGAGAAGCACTCTTGGTCGTACTTCTCTTTGTGACTGTAGTTCCTTTCATAGAGCACTAAGATGTTTATTACAGCAATCTGAATATCTGATGAAGGTCCTGAATTGACTGAAACATCAAATGAATCTTGCCTGTGGGCTGCGTGCATGAGATAAAATTAAATGTTTCTGCAACATTGACAAGTGTAAGATTCTTTCTAATTGTGATTATTATAAAGGTTGGGACTCAATCTGAGCACCACCAAACTAGTGTCATTTTCCTTTTGTTTTAGTAAGCGGAGACTGACATTGCTTTATGTAGCATCCTTATATAAATAGGCAGCACTGACATACAAGAAAGAAAGTGAATGTCTCTCAATTTCATTGCAAAATAGCACTCTGCAGAATCAAGGAGTTAAAGGTAGATCATTTATAACCATTTAAGATCATTGGTAGTAAGTGATAAATGTTAAAAAAATACCACTGACCACTTTATTTACCCCGTATTACTTGGAAATGTCTCCCCACTAAGATCCCAAACAACCAATCTCAGATTTCTGAACTTCTATAACAGCAAGTTGGGAGGAGGTTGCAGGAGGATGGACTTAGACCTGAGCTCAGCCCTAACTTTCAAGTCTGTGTATGCAGTTAGGCTTTAGAAGAAAAGAAAACTACCACTGTGCATACACTATATATTTTGCATAGGTGCACATACGCTCACTAAAACGGAAAAAAATGATTATGTAGAAAAGCGGGTTAGATCCGGCCCCCCCCCCCCCAAAACAATTTGGTTTGATCTGCCTTCACAGCTAGACAAGCAATCTGCAAGATAGAAAATGCTTTCTGTTTATATTTAAAGGCAGTTGACTTTACCCATTGTTATACATATATTTTGTTCACCCAAAATAGAGCAGAGAACAAATAATGGTCTAAAGAGTGGAGGGCACACAGGGTACTGTTGTTACAAAGGGAGTATCAACCATGGCAGTCAATTAAAAACTGATTAAACGTCAAAAAATACAATAAAGGATGGATATAAAGGTGACATTGCCATACCATATGAGGAAGCACAGAATGCTAAATATTAGAGCATATAGACAGTATCAGGGTGCAACATATAATTTAAGTCAAAATTCAGGTCTGGCAAGAGTAAGCATCACTGTTGGGAGTACAGACGCTTTCTTGCTTAAACTAACTAGCACAGCACACTACCCCATTATCACAGTGCGCCTATGCTGTTTGCGCAGACCAGCAGTCAATTGGCGAATCAAATCAACATCATTGACATTCCAAACATTCATTTAAGAAGAAAAAGCCCTAGAAACAATTGTAGTGAATCCAATTATGAGACTTCCAGCTATAAAGTTTCTCAAAGTGAAACAATTAGCATACTTTCTCTTGGTGAAGTTGACAGCAGTCCAGTGTGCCTCCACTTTAATAGGAAAAGTAGCTTGGCTACTTGTATGCAGTGACATTTCTTTATGACATACGGTACTGTATATTCTTACTCTCTCTGAACCTCCTCCCAGAAGGGGGCAGTTTTCATGCTAGTTAACCATATGTGGAAAAGTGATGTCATTTTCATTTTTATTGTGCAATCCAATCAATTTTAAAGTAGCATTTTGTTTGTATTGTCTACATTGAACCAGGCTGTTTCTTAAGGCCCATTTAGACACAACGATTATCGCTCAAACTTCGCTCAAAAGCAGTCTTTTGAGCGATAATTGTTCTGTCTAACTGCACTGACATCGTGATTAAACTGACGCTCATCGTTGACAACGATCAGCCTTATCAGGGATTCACAGCAGGATACAGCTTATACTATTGTTTCAGCTGTATCCCGCTCCCTGATGACAGGCGGGGTATGAAGAACAAAGCGATACAGCTCTGTTCTCCAGACCCCACTCAGAGCACTCGGCTATTATACAGCCGGGCACTCCGAGCAGAGAACAGCTGGATGCAGAAGCCAAGTGGCTCCGCTTGTCTTCTGCATCCCCTGCTCGGAGCGCAAGGTGATCGCTCAATGTTTGAGCGATCACCTTGTGCTGTAAATGACACAACGATTATCGCTCAAAAGACATCTTTTGAGTGATAATCGTTAGGTCTAAATGGTCCTTTACTAATGTTAGTATACCAGTTCCTCTTGCAGTTGTCCCTAAAACAGTTTTTAATTGGAGATTCTACACAGATTTTGTACATGTTTAGGGTACGTGCGCACAGATGATTGTACATACACACAGACTATATGACAATGTCTATGTAACCTGCAAGACATAACCTGCAATTTAGTAAAATGATGTAGTTCAGAAAAAAACATAATTTTCACAAACAATTCTGCTTATATAGACTCAATTAAGTATGCATAACTAATCTTTTTTTTTCGCTATTACCATATTCAAAAATTGATTTGCCAGTTACAATAAAGAAGAGAATACATTTTAATATTTGCTCTGGTCACAGCAGAATTTTGAATTGCCATTAGTATGAGGTCCGTAGTGCCTACTGACAGGGACAGCAGCTAAATAAGATATTAATGTATTAATTAATTTGCTTATTAGATTACATGTACAGAATTTTTATTCATATAAGATTGGGGACTGCATGATGAAAACTAGTAATGAATAAGCTTAGCAGATTCTGGTAGGTAACATTAAGGCTGGGTTCACACGGGGCGGATTTGCCACGGAAATTCCGTGTGGAATTTCGCTGCGGCAAATCCGCATGCAGCCGCTAATCCCGGGATTAGCCAGCCATGTGGACGAGATTTCTCAGAAATCTCGTCCACACAGGACGGCAAATCCGCTGCGGCTAAGCCAGCAGAAGCCGCCGCTGCGGCGCGGATTTGCCGACCGCAGCATGTTCATTTTTTTTCCGCTGCAGCTGCACTCTCCTCTATGCGAGCGCCCGCCGCAGCGAAAGAGCGAGCGGCCGGGCCGCTTCAAAACCGCCACGGGTTTTGAAGCTGCAGTTCTCCTGGCGGAAATCTCACGTTTTTTTGCTGCGGCCAAACCGCGAGATTTCCGTCGGAAATCCGCCCCGTGTGGACCCAGCCTAAAGAGTAATCCTCCATCTTCTAACACATCATAGGGAGATTCAGCTCTTAAATCTATCATGGTGTCATTAACAGGCCACTGTCTGCTATATCAAGGAACCTGGTGGCCATCTCTTGACCTGAGTCAGTCAGTCAACAAATTGGGGGTACAGTGATATATTATTTAGGTATTAAATGGCATGGAGTGATTATAAATGTGGCTAAATTGTCCACAGATAACTAATGTATGGACTTTATGCAGATACATTAAATATTTTCAATTTTTCACATTTTTTACTGTTTTGTTTTTGATAGCTTTTTTTTATAATTGGGATATATTTAAACTTCAGCTAGGTGTTTCTTTATTTTTGCTGCAATTGGTAATTCACGAAAATCTCATCTTCTCAAATGTCAAGGGACACATCAGTGGAGCTGCAAACCACATCACTGAATGTACAATACTAAAATTACTTCTGAGCCTCTAAGACTAGATTCAAACTAACGTTTAGCTGTTTTTTATGAAGGCAAAAAATACAAAGGACTGGATCCAATGTCCCAACTGAGTTTCATTAGGCCCTACCAAAAAACATTATTTTAGGCGATCCTCCAAGGTATACCATGAGCAGAATGTACATGTTCAGCTTCATTGAATTGTAATTTTTGCTACTCTATTGTACACACAGAGCATATCAAATAAGTTATTAGTTAGCAACAAATAACTAATTCAGACACTAACCCATGGCAGAAAGAACTTAGCAAGTGACCAACTCCAAAGTTAACTCTGAAAGGGGTTCACTTTGGTTCTTTTTGGATTCCAGTGGGCCTGCCAAACCTGAATGGATTCTTTAACTAGGTCCTAATAATTTCTATGAGCATTCTTATTCAACATTTGGATAATTTCAGTTAGGATCTTTAAGGAAATCACAAACATTTGAAAGTATTGTAAGTACAGTAATCCAACTGATCTGGCTAGTAGCAGTTGCCCAAACAGCTGACTTACACAAAAGACAAAAAAACAAGAATAGTTTCACGTGAACCTAGCCTTAATAAGGCAGATTTCTTTTTTTTCTTTACCATTAAGTAAATTACAGAATGAATTGATAGTGATACGTGCTGTTAGTGACCTACTCACCTTGCGTAGCGATGAAGTGGTTCGATCTGTGATAACCCTACATATGAAAAGAAAAAATGTAAATGTGTTACTAGGTAAATACCTTATGTCTAACATTCCCATCATGCATTTTGACAAGCACTGTAATCCACAAGGAGGAGAAGGGACATAGGATTAGGGAAGACAGACAAATGATGTGTGCATTAGTTAACCTCAAACCATCAACCTTTGAAAGGACATAACCACATTCCGGAAACAAAACTGAAGAAAAGGATGGAAGAAGTGAGAAAATTATGGTTGAAAAAAATGATATTGTAAAAGTAAAATTAAAAGCTATGGTGAAAGTAGGAGATTTGAAACCTACTTGAAGGACCATGACTTTGTAATCTTAGATTACTAGTCCTCAGTAGAAACATGTATTTTTATGGAAGAGTGACCAAATATGATGTACAGAGCAAGATTAGAAGGGAAAAAAAGGGGAAAATTGGTGTGGAAGAACGGGTAAGGATAAGGATGCATGAGGAACATAATATACAGTGGGCCATAAGAAAGGAGACAGAAGGTGACCAAAGAGGAAAGTAGGCTGAGAAGTTCCAAGATTTTTGGGAAGCTGCTTCTTATTAAATCATATTAGAATATATACATTTCTGGAAAGAGAAGATGCTAACTGGCAAATATAAGAAATGTAATCATCTACTGTTCATCCCAGGGCAATAAAGCACCTGGTTATGGGAGATGGAGAATAGGATCACAAGCTTGATACTCACTTCTCTGTTTATCCGGATCTACCGGTGATCCCAAAGACAGAAAGACAGTGAAAAGGGGCACAAACATCAAGGAGGAAAAAGTGGAAAGAGGAGACAAGAAACAAAGGGATAAATGAAGGGAAAAATATTGGAACGTTTGGAAGGGGAGCAGAGATAAATATATCAATGAGAAAGGGATAAAAAATTATATTGACCAGGAAAACAAAAGAAGTTATAAGTGGGTGGAACATATCAGTATGAGACCAGTAATGTAAGAGATTGGATAGGGTGAAAAAACAAAATGCAGAAGATAGAGAGAAGGCAGCAGAGAAAAGAAAGGATAAAGATGTATTAGCAGAAACAAAAAGACAGGCAGCATAGTACTACTAAGAAATTGAAGTGGTTTTACCTCAAAGGCATTTATGGCATACACACTGGATATACCATAAATGTCCGATCAGTGGGGGTCTGCAGTGACATGTTCTTCTGTCTACATATCTAATTCATTAGTAGAACTAGGTACCCCTGTTCTTGGGAATAACACAGACGTCGGACCCCGACTGATCAGACATTTAAAGCATGTCTGATCATTATGCCATAAATGTCTATAGTAGGAAAACTCCAAAGACCATTTTACAATACAGTAAATAGTAACAGGAAAGTCATATCTCACTAATGTGAAGCATAAAAATGTAAGAATGTTGTCAAAGCCTTACTTTTAATAATAATAAAGTCAATAGATCCCCCCAGAATTGTATAATTTATCTCATATTGTGGTCTGTGTTGTTTTGGCTCTTTGTGTGAGCCTTTCTCAGGTGTGGAGTTGGTCCTCGTCTACACTTTAGTATTGGATCAGTATATTTCATCATTTTTTTTTTCTTTAACATCAAGTTGAGGAATAGATTCAAAAAAGAACAGAAGAACAACTAATCCCCTTTATATTTCTTCATATTTTTTCTGTGCTTGCACTCCACTTCTGTTTCTGGATTGAAACAACAGATGAAAAATCTCGATCAAATACTGAAGTGTGAATGAGGCCTAGGGATTAATAGATCAGCAGTTTTCTATTTTTTTAACTCATCAAAAACCAAGCTATTTTGGGCTTCTGTAACACATAACATTTTTCAGTTTGTTGGGTTTTTAGATGTCTTGTTTTTTTTGTATGTTGAGTAGTAGTTTCTACACATACTATTTTGGGGTATGTATACATTAGTATTTAAATCCTATAAAAGAAAAAAAAAGAAGTCTATTCTGCATTTTGTTTATATTGTTTACCACAGACATAAAATAAGTGTATATACACTAACCTGCCAAAAGTAATTTACCTTAGCAAGAATTAAAATTAGTATTTATTTACACATGTTAATTCTTAGTGGGACCGCCTTTGGCCCTAATGACATAAGATACGATATCCATGGCATACTTTCTAATAATGTCTGATACACTTCAGTTGGTATTTCCCTCCACTCATCCTGCAAACATCTGGTGAGTTCTCCCAAAGAAGATGCACTGGCCTGTCGACAGTGGTAGTAGGAGGGTCGCCACTGGACAGTTGAGAAATGGAAGAACATTCCATCTTTAGATCAAATGGACATACCTGCCTATGTAGGATGCCTGGGGAACGCCTCTTGCCTGGCTATTCCAATATTTAAGTATGAAAGAGATTCCCATTATCATTCATGAATGTTTTACATGGCATAGTTTCGGTTTGTTGGTTGTAGTGACAAGAATCATGAACACAGAGGTCTGCCTTGACATTCTAGACAATAATGTGCTGCTGACAATGTGGCAATACTTCCAACAACCCAACACACGTTGTCACAAATCCAATGCAGTTTTACATTGGTTTGAGAATACGGATGTTCCACGATTGAACTGATCTGCACAGAGACCCAACCGGAACCCCACTGAACATCTTTGGGACAAACTGCAATGTTGGGTCATAAGACATGAACAACGTGTATCTTCTTTGAGAGAACTCACCAGATGTTTGCAGGATGAATGGAGAGGAATACTAGCTGAAGTGAATCAGACGTGTGTAGTAAATAGGTCATAAAGTGCGTTAATAAATACAACTTTGGATTCTTGCTAAGGTATCCAATTACTTTTAGTAGGATGGTTTATGTAGTGCATGTATTAAGAGATAAAGTATTCTGCCAATGCATAAAAATATGCACAGGTAATTTTTATGGCATACCATTGGTATGCCCTAACAGGCCTTTACAAGAGACCTTCACTAGGTCCCTTGCTGTCTCCCAGTGATGCTAATCCCAGCAATCATGTTGCAGACAAATGTGTATTGAACATTTTGTTTCCAATCTTAGGTGTTGCTGTGGTGATCACCTTGACGTAACAGTACTGAAAATACTTGATGGGTTGAGCCAAGAAGGCAAGTCCTGTTCATATGCCCTATAGGTAATATAAATATCATAAAACAGGGATCTAATGCTTGGGACCCCCACCCATGACACAGAACAGAGAGATGCTCTATAAGACTAGTTTCCCTTGTGATGGACCTTGTTCCTTCTTTGTCTTAAAGGACACCCTGTAATTCTACATTTCCCTACAGAATTTCCCTGCATTGCAGTAGAAATGTTTGGCAGGCCAAGCTTTCCTTCGCAAAAACAGCTGTTTGGCAGAGATGGCAAAGGTGAAACCCAGAATGATAAGATGTTCATCCTGTATTTCGAAAGGAGTTGTGTATGATTCAATCTATCCATCAATCGTGTCCGACTCTCAGCGACTTTATAGACGAACATTCTCCATGTTTCTCTGTCAAACTCTGTTTCTTATACCTGCTTGATGCATATACTGGAATCCATTTTGATGGTGTCGAGCCAGCGTATTCTTTGCCGGCCCTTTCTTTTGGTTTCACGGGTCAGTCCCAACATTATTGACTTCTCTATCAAGTTTGCAAACATGACGTGGCCAAGGTAACTCAGTCGCAGTCTAGTGACTTTAGCTTCCAGTAATGTTCCTGGTTTTATGCAATCCAACACTTCTCTGTTTGTTACCCTGGCTGTCCATGGTATTCTTAATAATTTCCACCAGTCCCACATTTCTGTTGGAATTTCTTAGTGTCCAACTCTCGGTTCCATACATCATCATAGGAAAGACGATGGCTCTAACTAGTGTGCTTTTGGTAGTTAGCGTAATATCTTCGCTCTTCCAGATCTTATTAATGCTAACCATTGCAGAGCGGCCCAATGTCTATGTTTGATTTCTGGGGTGGATTCACCATCGCAGTTAATTTTTGATCCAAGAAAGATGAATTCCTAAACTGATTTCTTCGTTGTTAATTTTTCACTTCAATTTTCCATTAGCTGCTGTTGTCGTGATCTTTCTTTCCTTTATATTAAGATGCAGCCCAATTTTTTCCCTTTCTTACTTAAGTTTCAAAATCATGTTTATCAGGTCCCCCTCTCCGCATCTTTCACATAGCTCAAGTTGTTGATGGTTCTTCTTCCGATCTTCACTCCAATGTTGGGCGAGTCCAGGTCTAATTTCCTCATGATCACCTCAGCATAAAAGTTGAAGAGAAATGGGGACAATATGCAGCCCTGTCTCACACCCTTGCCAATCCTGAACCATTCTGTATCACTATACAGTGTTCGCACCATTGCTTTTAAATTGTGTATGTCTGCATAACTTCTTCAAGCCCCCCAGTACTTTAGTTAATAAACTACACAAGGCCCTTGGCATACATCAAGGCAACAGGTTCAAATACTGTCATTTTTTAATTAGCCTTCCAACTGATAACCAACTTTTAATTTGTCTGTATCTCATATCAATAACTATGTAACAGTTGTGTATCACTTGCTGAAAAGCTAATTTAAAGGTGATAAGCAACCTGTTGTCAGTCTTGCAAAAATAACCACCACAAAACAGGAAAATATTGATAACTCTGTAAATAAAAAAAGTATTTTGGTTCATTAACATATCGGTACCACAAAGTGCTATCATGGTAAGCAAATGAAAAAGAAGTCCACATATTTTGGCAAGAGGTTTCGCATTTAATTTACTACAACATGGCCATTTTTAAAGTGTAATGGTATGTTTCAGACAGCAGAATCCGACGTGGATTTTCCCATGTAGATTCTGCCACTGAAACCAAGGCTAAAATCTGCAGCTGAGCTGTAGGTTTCTGCTACAGTTACGCAAATGTGTGGCCGCAGAGCTGTACATAGATTTAGCCCTCTTCAATAGTTGAAACCACACTCAGATTTCCTGCTGTGTATTCCGTGTACAAATGGCGCAAAATCCACATTGAGAAGTTTCATGTTACGCTTTTCCACATAAGGACTTGAAACTCCCATTGAAAGTAATGCAGAATAGGCAATAGTAAGATCTTTGGTCAGATAATGTATGTTAAAGCCAAAGTCCACATGTAGCCCTAGCTTCATACCTGAGTCTTAAATTAGGAAAGGAAAATAAACATGTACACCATAACCATCATTTATCATAACCACCATATTATAAGTGGTAACTGTTATTTTATCCATTTTATTACCCGTTATAACACATTTTGGTTTATTCACATATACAGTTTTTTATGCAATTTTTAATGCACTTTTTTTTCCATCAAAGCCAGGTGTGGATACAAAACTGAGATATTTAAAAGAAAAATGTATATTCCTATTTCTTGTATCACCACTGTTTTTGCACCAAAAACTGCACATGTGACTCTAACCTATCCACAGCAGCAGTACCCACAGGGTGTTTCAGTAACTAGTAAATTAGCAATAAAGCTCACAATCGAACATTTGGAACCAAGGTCAGAGATATACAGAGTGTTTCACTCTACAAAACACTGGGACTGAAGACAGAATCTTCAGTGACAGACGTGACTTCACAGTTTTATAAACAGTGCTCTTAACTTCTGAGCCAACTCATTAGCTAAAGTCTTTTATTACATATTCTGGAAAGAACTGTTATTATTATGTATACAAATAACATTCATTCCATTTGACACACAACACATTCCACTTTTGGCTTTTTGAGACTATTATATATTGTGCCATTTTGGCTTAGATGTAGGTACATTAAAAAACATTCAAATTACATTACATCTGCGCTCAAAGTACAGAATTCCAAAGTGCCACAAAAAATGTAAAATAAACTCTCAATTAAATATTCTGGCAGACTGTGTTAACAAAGCAGCTGCAACTATTGTACTTCAGCAAACAATAATGTTAATTTTACAATAAAAGTGACATAATGCGCCATAGTGCCCTTTGGCCCAAAAGGCCCAGAGTACAAGCATGAAGAATTATTGGACATGGCTAAGTGTTCTACAATGTGCCAATATGGGAGCTCTGTGCAACATCAATTATTCCAGCATATATTAACCTATATTAATAATAAAGAACATGTTTAATTACCGGTATTCTTACATTTTGTACTATATAATGTAGGTATCCATACAAAAAACATTACCAATAGCATGTTACCAATTTCGAAGGGAAAACAGAATCCCGAGCGCAAGTGTGAAAGCACCCTTACTATGACATTAAGTTATAAAAATGTTGTAAGTGGATAAGTAAAGTTAAAAAAGACACAAAGTTTTATATGATTAAAGGGGTTTCCCAGGTCTTACAAACCTGAGGAACTATCCACCGGAAAAGTCATCAATAGCTGATCAGTGGGATCCACCACTTGGTAGCCTATTTGATTAACTGATTGGCAAGGCAGCTGTGAGCCTGTACAGAGCAGGAAACAGTAACCTAGCACAGCGCTGATCAGATATTAATAACTAGAGATGAGCGAGCACGCTCAGTTAAGGCAGTTACTCAAGCGAGCATCGCTCTTCTCGAGTAACTGCATACTCGTCCAAGCAGATTCAGGGGGGCGGCGTGGGGTAGCGGGGGGGGGGGGGGGGGGGAGAGAGAGAGATCTCTCACTCTCCCCCCCCCCCCAATCTGCTCGGACAAGTATGCAGTTACTCGAGAAGAGCGATGCTCGCTTGAGTAACTGCCTTAACCGAGCGTGCTCGCTCATCTCTATTAATGACCTATCCTGTGGATAGATCATCAACTTTTAAGACCTGGAAAACCTCTAAGTGTTGGTCCACAGAGATATATAAACACCAAGGGTTGTCAATTCTCCATAAATTATGCGAGAAATGGGATACAAGAACGTGTTTATCAACACTGATAATTTACTTCTTTTTGATGAATGTCATACATACATTAAAACACAAATTAGTCTCTTACTTAAATTGCTTCTTGGCATCATTATGACCAGCATTAAGTAAGGCTGTGGCCTTCCTATTACATGGGTACATGCACTGTTTTTTTTAACCAATGCTTTGGTTCATTTTGGCTTCAGATATTCAATGATATGTGCCCCGTTTCACTCCATGGTGCCTAAGGTACCTTGAGAGTCTTCCAAAGCCCCTATTGCAAGCCTAACATGACTCATACCCAATTCATATTTTAGAGGGCACATTTTAACTTACAATAGATGTCCTTTACATAGATAGGGAAGAATGATATAGCACCACTGTCCAATGAAAATTTTTCTTAATTAAGAAACACAGTCCACCATATTGGCCTCTTCCATCAAGCTATAAACAAACTATTCAGCTACTTTTAAATTGTCCATACGTATAAAACAGCTGACATCTACCGTGGTCTGGCCTTGACATAAATGTACAACCTATGTTTATTTCTGTTGGAGTAGAGAAAGAAATTGCTGCCAGGTATGTCTAGCAGCCGCTAGTCTCCAAGCAAAACAAATGATTGCGCATTATCAACTTTTTCCTTGCAACATCGGCCATCAGGGAACAGTTGGAAAGCCCCCAGTGCATCCCAAATGCAACCCCAATGCCAGGGTCCTCCAACATTCAAGGGGTTTTCCGGTGTCAATGCTTCTTCTAATGCATTACACACAGGATGAAGACTGCTCAGATGAATGACTACACAAACAATTGTTTACTACTTGGTATTATTCATGCGGCTGTTTGTTTTCATGTTTGTTGACAGCACATTCTCAGTTTACTTAAGCAGATGTGCTCCTGACAAGCGATTTTCATGTCCACATAACTGGTCCAATTACTCATTTGTCATCTGATTGCAGATATATTTACACAGGGCAATGATCAGAACGAAAACGTATACAAACCCTTGTTCAGCATCAGCCTGTGTAAAGGGCCTTTAGTGAGAAACAGATATGGCAACGAGAACTTTATAGCTGAAGGAACTCAACTGCTTATACAGTTAATACTACTGATTTTAGGGGACCCGCTCTAAGTACACCTTAATAAGTATTGATAGCCTGTTGCTTTAAATAATTATTTCCTGCTTAATTAACTTTCACTTACAAAAATGTTTAGTGCCACTTTGAAATGCATCTGATAAAATCTCTGCATCCGTTCTTCACAAAGATTTCATACGGCTGATATGTTCAACTGACTTGGTCATTACCATTTACGGTCCCCTAACAGGGAGGCATTTATTAAACATAAGCTAGTATATGTTACAAATCATAGAGCAACAGCTATAAGGTTTGCCAACATGTTAGACCCAATATTTGTTGCTTGTTCACCATAATATGTATATTGTGTTGATTTAGAGGCGTCTTGTTTTGGCATGTTAACACTATATCACTAATAATATTTAAGTTAGGATACAGTATGTCATGTATGTCCCATACTCACATCAATGTAGTTGGCATTGATTTCTTCTGAGCTGCACTCTGCCTGTAGAGGGTGAAGTCTTACACGGTGCCGCTCATCTGTAAGAAATAAAACTTTAACAAACGCATGTCCGTTCAGACATTGTATGTCCTTTGTAAACAAAGACACAAAGAGTCGCTTACAGTTTGGTGGTGGCTCTGGTCTTCCTTTGCTTTTGTCCTTCTTCTTAGACACATCCCAATCGAAAAAACTCTGATGCAGAAAAAAAAAACAGTTTGAAGTCAAAGACGGCAGGAGAGCAAGTTTTGGCTCCCGCAAACTTATTTAGATTATGTTTTGCAAATGCAGTTTTGAAACATAAAGAAAACACATCACTGTATACACATTTTAAGGCTATTCAGTATCGGTAATATCCACTTATTACATGCACAAACATACAAGGCACATTCCACTGAGCATAATATAACAAAAGCAGATGATCTCATACTGTGAATTACATGGATAATCATCTCGATAACGTCATCACTCTGTGCAAAGCACAATAAAAAGCAAGCAATAAAAAAGTGCATAGAAAATAGAAAGCAAACATAATGCTATGTCTGCCGTTCGGTAAAGTGTAATTGCAACATTAAAAGAACAAAAAAAGAGTTAAATAAACCTACAGTACAGTAGATCAATAAAAAAACAAGGAACAAAGCTTTTACCTCATATTCCTGTTTGAAACCATAACCCTCTGCCACCTTCATCTGGTTAATGTGTTGGAGTAGATCTGCCACACGGACTGCTGGGTGTAATTGTCCTGTATGGTAAGGGGATCCTTTCCTACCATTATTTCGTCGTGGAGATCCTCCCAGAAGGCTGCTTGATTCTGTTACAGACCCAACACGTGGTTCGCCTTTGGAAAAGTGAAAACCACTAAATAACAGTTTAAATGGAATCTGTCACAAACTTTTAGCCCTATAAGCTAAGCTTATAGGCTGAATGTAGGTGACTAGCTGAATACGGGGATGTAAGTGCTATACTTACCTACTCCGTTGTTTCACCCTCTGTGAGCGCTGAAAGCCATTGCTCAGTGCATTGAACAGCTCACTAAATAGTCCGCCTGTTCTAATTTTATAATAGGCGGACTAATTAGCAGCGCCACTCAATACACTGAGCAGAAGCTTCCAGTGCTCACAGAGGGGGAAACAAGGGCTGAAACTGGGGGAACAACATTGGAGGTAAGTATAACACTTACATCCCCGGACTCAGTGGGTCACCTACTTTCAGCCTATAAGCTTAGCTCATAGTGCTAAAAGTAGGAGACAGAGTCTCTTTAATCATTGTCATCTATACACTGCTACTTATACCATACATTTATACATAATAATAACGGAAGACTTTGTTTTCAAACCTTCAACACTTTACACTATATACAGGCTATAAAGATCCAATAAATCTAACCTAACTACAAGATCATCTAAGACACCTTACAGCCCCTTAGAAGCAGCGCTGCCAACTTCCTCAGTATGTTTTCTGGACAACCAAGCCAAATTTATGAATGGATGAAAATTTTTATGGACATATGTCCTGCCCCTCTCTACACACCACACCGCCATGTCACACCCTAAAAAAAGAGGAACAGTCCATGTGTCAGTCCCTAATAAAAGAGGAATATACTTGACTAGAAGATGATTAATTGGTCCAAATCACAGTTACAAAAACAAGATCTCACAGAAAAAAATGGTCTTTCAGGGTTGTGTACCGTAAATTAAACTTTCTACTTTTCCCCATTGATTTCGGTAGTTTAAAATTTAAAAAAATGAATGTTTTTAGTTTGCTTGTGTTCCTTTATGTTTCTCTTTTGTTTAATAGAGCAGCATTATTTGTTCTGTTAAACATAACCAAAATATAACAGAACAGAAGCAAACTGAAAACATTCCATTTTGCTTTTGGAAATCCAATGAATTCAATGGGGAAAAACTGAAACGTTTTATTCCATTTTTCTGCTCCGAAATAGAATAGAGAGACGGAATTCAAATGGAAATCCTTATTAAGGATGTACAGTATTTATAGACTTGATAGACAAAGTTTAAAAAGCCCACCCTTTGTCAGAATACCCAAATTCGTCTTTAGGTTGATTCAAAATTTACAAATACAAGTATGCTGATTGACTGGAATGCGTACAGCCAATGTAATACATGCTGCTATATATTTTATATACACTCAGTATACATACATGAATATAATATACATAATGTGTATATTTACATGAAGCCATGCACAGTAGAGTACCGATTGGCTGCGCAGTCTCCAGAGAGTCAGCAGGCACCTTTCATACCTATAGGCTCAGTGATGCCTTTTCCAGATAGCTAGAATGACAGTGCGGATAGTGCACTACTGCCAGTAGTGGGACAATACCCTGTAGAGTAACAATGGCGATGGTCTGTTTGCGGCGACCGGGCACTGGGCCACCGTTGTAAATACATTTTACAGGTACATTAAAGTCGTTCTGTCATTAAAAAAAATAAAATTCTATACTTACCTATTCCTCCCCCATCAGTCTACTTACCAGATCTTCCCTTCCCCTATCTTCTCTTGTCTCCTGCAGTCCAGGGTGGTCACCTCTAGCTGGCTAATTCTTCTGCTTCCTGTGAGGTTCCATACATTGGTTAACAGTCTTCTTCCCACTAGCCAATGTACATTACGTCACAGTTCACAATCCAGCAGGGGGAGTGCCGTTCTACTTCAAAGACTGCTCATGCATGCTTTCTCTGAAATAGATTACAATTCCTTCCTAGCCAGTGAACACTACAGCACAGGGATGTGACCTTCATTGACCCGGCTGGAAGGAATGTGAGGAATGCCAGCTTCATAACAAGACAGTCAGCACGATGAGCTGACTTGGGCACTGCAGAAGCTCAGCCAGGAGAAGATGTGGTTAGGAGACTGACGGGGGAGGAATAGGTGAGTTCTATAGCTGTGATCACAAACACTTATATTACTGTCTCTGTACTCTGTTCTTTAGTACTTTGGGGCAGTGCAGACTCTAGCCTTCTCTCTCTCTGACTGAGCAGCCCACCTGTCCTTTTAGATAGCGGACTTGGGTTGGCAAACAAAGAGAGCTGGGACTGACTAAACAGAAATTCCTACTCTTATATCATCCTCTTCCTTCCCCTTGCCGACTGCCATTTAGCAGCATTGTGTTTGCACAGCGCTACTGCAATGCAAACTTGAAAAGAAAAGCAAAAATTCACGGAGAGTTCTTTGTTCTGCCAAACAGTACAGATAGCAGAAAAAAGAAAAAACTGTTTTTGCGGACTGTCTGTGAATTTCCAGTCGGTTGGCAACCCTACTTAAAAGGCACTTAACATATTCCATCATAGTCAAAGTCTGGCTACCCTCTAACTTTTCTGTGAAACATATTGTTTGGATTCTGAAACTTACATTCTATACAGGAATAATGATAGTTTAAGAAAATATAAAGTTTGGATAACTGACGAACACGACAAAACATTTACAACATTTACAACAAAACGCTTGCATTCAAAACAAACAGCAGCTGAACTATTATGAAAAGGGGTAGTTTCTATTTTACAGAGTATACGGAAGGACCATGTTCATACCTCGAGAACCATAATTGTGCAAAAATGTTAAAGCCGCTTCATCCTGTAGTAATTTGGGTTGATCTAAGATCTTGGTATGTTCTCTAGTGGCTCCTGTGCAATTGTTTTCATGTCGCACTGGCAAAGCAGACTTAGCTAGACTTATTGGTTTGCTGAAACGAAAAAATAGACAAAATTTACAACTAAAATTTTCCCTTAAATCTGAAGTTCAAAAAACCATATACTGAAAATCATTTACCCCTATAACTCAGATTGTTTGGCCTATATGCCATGCCCAATACACATTATATTATAAGTATAGAGTACATTTGATTATAACAGACTAAAACGTGAGCAGGGTTGGACAAACACCACAAACATCAGGAGCTAGATGGGCCAGTCCAGGAAACAAGCTGAATATTTTAGCAACCTACCAAGAAAACAAGTCAAAATCCCAGGAGCAAATTTCTAGATTTACTGATTGCTTGGCTTGTGGGATTTGTCCATCCCGATGGGCAAGTAAGATTTAGGGTGTATTTTATGAGCTTCTTGTCAAAATGAAAAATACAAAATCTCTGTATATAAGTGTTTTATTGTCATACTCACGGATAATAAGCATAAGAAAACTGTGTTCTTCTGCCAGCCATAGAGAAAAGAAGGAAACTGTGAGCTACACTTACAGTCAAAAACTGATGAAAAAAAATCTTTTTATAAAAAAATTACATATTGACAATACTGACAATTTCCCATCTAAGGATGAACAGACATTTTGAACTTTTAATTGAGAGTTCTCAGTTGCTTACCCCTTCCGGACAATAAGAATGACAGCACCAAGCAGAATGATAAACACAACCAGACCGCCAGCGCAGATTCCTAGTACCAGTCCCATCTCCTCTGAATGCTGAGGGGCCATAGAGAACTTGTGACTATCCTTACAGGGTGCTTCAAAAAGAAGGAAAAAAAGAAAAGGCTCATTTTTGGGTAATTAAAGGGATTGTCTAAGAATTCAACAAAATGACCATCATCCATGCAGTCTGTGAGAAACCCATCCTAGGATGAGTTGAATGTATCTCTAGACCAGAACGGTGAGAGGTTGGGGCCATCAGTGAAGATCGGACCCTGGCGCCGTACTGCTTATTCCTATCAAGTTAACCATGCAGCTCAACAGGAACATAGAGTGTAGTGCAAGACTCCACCACCCTCCATTATGTTAAATTCCCCCATTTAAGAATTGACTGGCAGACTGTAGGTAAAAAGGGTGGGAATGATACAGAACAGAAAAGTACTAGGGGTAACTTAATAAAGTCACAGCACTGCAGATAGATAGAAGACAGAACAAAATTTATAATTGTAGAAGAAATTGCAATATATGCACATAGAATTAGACAAGACGGCATGAATGAATGGTGTGAAATTCAATTATATGAAAGAAGACACAGACTTATTTAAGCTTTTACCTTTCCTCGCAATCCTAACACAATTTAGCCGTGTTTCCTATGGAGAAAAGAGTTTTCAATAACCAGCAGCTCCTTCCCCCTGCCATTTACCCATCCCTAGATTATCCATTGCATGCCTAGTACATCGTAAACCATAAAACTGATTGTATCCATCCCACAGGTTTCTAGAAATCTTACCCCACGATGGTGGCTGGCTGCCTGCAGGTAGATAAGATAGCCCTTTCGAGGATCCAAGGGTGGATTCCAGTAGCCTCCATAACTGCGATTATCCCCAACTATAAAAGGTGTATCTCGAGGCAAATCACTTGGTGGAAGTTCTGCTCCTACATAGCTGGCAGCTCCTTCCATTTCTGCTTCCTCATAACCACCTGCTCCGGGGAAACAGCCAGGAACTGCAAGTTCACGTTTGACTCGACTGGAGCTTTCTCCTTCAACCAGTACCTGGTAAAAACTGATATATGGAAAAATATTACATTTTTATAACAAGGTAAACATATCTATTAGAGATGAGCGAGTATACTCTCTAAGGCACATTACTCGAGCGAGTAGTGCCTTAGCCGAGTATCTCCCCGCTCGCCTCTAAAGAGTCGGGGGCCGCCGCAGGTGACAGGTGAGTTGCGGCGGGGAGCAGGAGGGAGCGGGGGGAGAGAGGGAGAGAGAGATCTCCCCTCCGTTCCTCCCCGCTCTCCCTCGCCCCCCTGCGGCCCCTGAATCTTTAGAGGCGAGCGGGGAGATACTCGGCTAAGGCACTACTCGCTCGAGTAATGTGCCTTAGCGAGTATACTCGCTCATCTCTAATATCTATCCAATGCTTATAGTGGCCTCAAAATAAATAATCAAGCCTAAAGTTCAAACTCTCTGCTTAAAAATTATTTAGATATTCAAAGCAAATTAAAACAAAAAAAAGACACATGACAAAAATGAGTTTAAAAACTAAGGAAATGGTTACGTTGCCCACATCAGTCAACAGATTCCAGATGTCCTTTATCAGAGACCCTTTAGAAAACATATGAATGGCTGCAGTGGGAAATATCTCCCAATTTCATGTACTTAATAGACAAACACTAGTGAGAACAGATTTAGAAAGATTTATTTCATGAATGATCTATGAAACATTCTTGTGAATACAACATCAGAGAAGCAGGAAAATGGAGTCATTTTAGGATTCCCTAAGTAACGATTTACATATCACCTTAAAAAAAGTCCTGCTGGGACACAAGTGTTTCTTTCCATTAGCATAGTAACAATAAGTATATACACATTATAAAGTCATATTTTAACTGGAAACTAACCTCACAGGGGATCCCCTTCCTTGTGCAGGCCTTAAGAGAACAGTTATAGTATGATCCGTCTCGGCAATTGGAGCAGGTAGGTCTCTGTAGTCAAATGCAGGAGCTGGAGAATATAAGGTTTACCTACTATAACATTTGTAAAAAGATGGGATACATCTTTATAATGCAAAACCGTGATGCCACTACATGTAGAATCACTGATAAAAATGCTGGATGGAAGACAAAGCTCCTGTGACCTGGTAGAAGAGCTATACCCTAAAGGCCCATTTAGACACAATGATTATCACTCAAAATTTGCTCAAAAGCCGTCTGTTGTGTCTAAATGTGCCTATCTTTCAGTTTTCTGTCAAAGGACTGTTTTCAGTTCTGCTTGAAAACCATTGTGCAGTAGAACAGCTGATAAGCAGTACTACAGGCTGTGTTCTGTGGGGTGAGGGGGAGAGCTGATTGCTTTGTCTCAGCTGTCAGTCCTGCTGGCAGAACAGCTGATAAGTAGCACCACATGCTGTGCTTTGCCCAGCAAAGAGCTGATAACAACTCTGTCAGAACAGCTGATTAACAGGACTGCAGGCAATGTCTGCTGTCCATGGTGCTGAATTCTCCATGGTGAGCTAGAGACTAAATTGCTTTCTCTTAGCAGCCCATGGCTGAACAATGGGGCTAATTACAGAGCTCAGACCTCCTGCTGAGTTCTGCAGCAGCTCCCAGAAGTTCATTTACATGCAAATGAAACTGATAAAGTACTAATAGCAATTTGTGCCTATTAGTACTTCATGCAAAACGATCGCTGATCTTTCAATCTTTTGAAACATTATCTGTGTGTGTAAATGGGCCTTAACTGTCAAGTGTCCTTGCATATAATACATTCGTGCTGTGTAAGATAAACATACAATATAGACTAAATGTATAAAGTAATCCAGACATGTCTTCAGTTATTGGATTATAGTGCAGCTATAATTGAACAATATCACATTTCTGCAGCGTCCTTTTAGAATACTGCTGCCCTGTTATTTGAACCCCTTGAAGCATTGAGTCCTAAACCCAATTGCACTTTCTGGGCCATGTAGTTTCACCCCTTTAAATGTGTCCATATTAATAGTCTGATGTTTTGTGTTCAAGATACAAAATAGAAAATGCCATCACAATTATTAAATGCTACCATGTTTCTTGTTTAGTAGACGGTGTGCCCTTACAAGGACCCTATTATTTTAGGGATTGTCCAGGACCTTTAATATTGATGAACAATCCTCATGATAGGTCATCAATAGTTGATCAGTGGGGTCTGCGCACTCAGGATTCTTGCCAATCAGCTTATTGCCAAACCTATTGTCAGTGTGGACAGCACTGGAAGCAAATAAAGCTATTAACATTGCAGTGGCCCGGTTTTGTACTACTAGCACAGCTCCCATCGATTTCAATAACAGCTGTGCTGGCAGTACGAAACCGAGCCGCAGCAATACGGACCACACTACCTACTTCTAGCACCCTCCACACTGACAGCAGGTCTGTCGATCAGCTGGTCCTAGCCAATCAACTATTGACCTATCCTGAGATAGGTCATCAATAGTAAAAGTCTTGA
The DNA here is from genome assembly GCF_035609145.1 of Eleutherodactylus coqui. NCBI lineage: Eukaryota > Metazoa > Chordata > Amphibia > Anura > Eleutherodactylidae > Eleutherodactylus > Eleutherodactylus coqui. The sequence continues at coordinate 294,766,620 of NC_089837.1, forward strand.
ACAACCCCTTCAAGAGCCTTTTACATGGGGTGATAATCACCTGGACGTTCATTCAGACAATAACTCCAAATCATCGTCCTGTGTAAACATGTGGAGCAATTGAAAAATAATTGACAATTCACTCGTTTGTTACTGATTTTTCTGTTGCACCTTTAATGCTTCCCTAAATGTTATAGCTTGTTGTCAGCACATACACACGTGTAAACAGCTATCATTAGAGATGAGCGAGCATACTCACTAAGGGCAATTACTCGATCGAGCATTGCCCTTAGCGAGTACCTGCCCGCTCGGAAGAAAAGGTGTGGCTGCCGGCGGCGGGCGGGGAGGAATGAAAGGGAGATCTCTCTCTCCCTCTTTCCCCCCCGCTCCCCCCTGCTCACTGCCGAACCTTTTCTTCCGAGCGGGCAGGTACTCGCTAAGGACAATGCTCGATCGAGCAATTGCCCTTAGCGAGTATGCTCGCTCATCTCTAGCTATCATGTTTCCACAAAAATAAGACCCTGTCTTATATTAACTTTTGCCCCAAAAGAGTGACAGGGTCTTATTTTCAGGGGGTGTCTTATATTCACCTAGCAGGCGCCGTCTGGGTCCCTCCCGCTGGGCTGTGGCGCTCCTGCAGATTTCCGTGTAGTCCTCAATGCTGACAGCATCTCTGGCTGGTGGAGGGGCTTAAATACCCTGCCTCCAGCAAACGATTGCTCCGATTGGCTGAGGCGGCACTCCTGAACCAATCAAAGCAGGCGCTTGATAAACCAATCACAGTCGTTCAATGATGTCATTCAATGAATTGCTGTGATTGGTTCATCGAAGTTGGGTATTCAGGCCCTATTACCAACAAGAGATGCTCCGTCAGCATTGAGGACTAAACGGAAGCCTGCCAGAACGCTGCAGCCTAGAGGGAGGGACCTGAACGCCGGCTGCTAAGTGAGTATTGTTTTTTTTTTTCATGTAGTGTATCTAGGGCTTATTTTCGGTAAAACGTGGTATCTGCCTGTTGTTTGTAATTGAAACTACACAACATGAAGAAAGACAAGCAATCGCACAAACAATCGCTGTTACATAAAAAACACATTACTGTAGCTTATAAATACAAATCTTGAGATTATTAAAGGGATCCTGTCACCAGATTCATACCACAGGCAGCATAAACCCCAGACACGGATACCCATTGTTCCATGGATGTATTATTCTGTAACACTGCACCATATCAGAATATATACACTTCGAAGTTTGTCTGTGCCAGCCACTCCCCTTTCACTGCATGTAGAGTGACAGCTCTCCCCTTATACATGAGCAGAAAGAGGGGCTGTCAGTCTTATGCAGCAGGTGGGGAGAGGCGGTGACCCATCCCTGTGACTCGGAGCTCGGCTCCAAGTCAAACTTCAAAGAGTGTTTATAATGAAACGCCACAGCATCTCAGAGTAAAACTCTGATGGGGAAGGGGCAATGTGTAGCCTTGTTCCTTGGCTGCAGTGTGAACCTGATGACAGAACTTCTTTAATGACTTGCTAATATTGGCACTTATTTTAGCAATCTATATTTCCCTGTAGAAGGACCTTTATTTTATCCAAACGGTGACTAAATCTGTCTGGTGATAATTTGTGTAACACTAGTTTAAAGGTATTTTACCTGAAATGTTAGTGGTGAGCTCAGTAAGTGCACTCTGTCCATAGCCTTTGCTATTCCGCGCACGTACACTCAGTAGGTAGGTAGTTCCTGGGTGCAAATTGGTAAGAAGGTGGGAAGTTTCATTAGGAGGCTTGCATATGGTTGAGCGTGGTCCGGGAACACTCACCCCAGGGTCTGAAGACTCAATAATTTGATAACTCAGCTGAAAAGACAGAGGTAGTGCTAGGTTAATTGATCTTACTAGTCAGTGATTTTCCACAGAGATAGCAAGAATGTTATCTAAATGATACTACAGAAAATGCTTATCTGAGATCTCTGAAAAATGAAGCACAAAATATCAACAAACCAACTAGAGATCCCACTGCTGTACTTATCTCAGCCACAAATAGGCTGTTTCTGAAGCAAGCACAATCCCATCGTGTACGCTCAACACATCTATAGGGTCCCATTAAACTGATGTATGCCAAAACAGTGTCCTTTTGGCATATGTCAGGAAGGTACGCAGAGGCATACCTTTTATTTAACGGTACTGAATAGTGTAGTCAACTGCGGAATTCAATGCAGAGGCATCGTGCAAAAACAGTATACTGCAGAGTATACTTTTACTGTATACAGAATATTGTATAATGGGAGTCCATGGGTGAAAGTAAAAGTGATATTTTAAACAGAGGCATGGTTAGAATATACTGTTATTGTATTCTCATACCTCATATTGGGTTAGAATACCATTAGGTTCAGCAGGTTCATCCCAGGAGAGAAGAATAGCATCATCCAGTGCAGTGAGCAACAAGGACTCTGAAGCAATTCCCCCAGGCACTAAGCAATAAAGAAAAGACAAACCGGTAAATATGCTGATAATTGTTATGTAATAACAAATTTAGGAATGAGATGGATTACCCCTAAAGCAAAGAGGCATACTACTTGTTACGTGGCTTGAAGAGAATGTACCACTTGAAGAATATTTTTTTTATCAATTAAATCTAGATTTTCTAACCAGTTTTTACTTTCTGATTACGATTCTCTGATTCTGAATTTATTCCATTGTTTGTACATGACTATTTTGCCTGAGCTGCAGTTTACATCATTTAGAGGTGCTGTACATCAGAAATCATGGGCCATTCACACAATGGACAAGAAAGGACCTACTGACTTTGCCCAATGATATAAATGAACTCCAAATTCTATATACATGCGAAAATCCTAATACATTATGTAATGTCCAGATAGTGACATCAAATCTAAAGTTAATATACTGATATCAATATTGGCAACAAATTCAAGAATTGTATGAGCTACCATAAGACATTTTAGAGCTGCCTATTGCACGGGATTTTAACAGACAACTTAACCCTTTGCAATCCAATTTTGGATTCAAGGTTTCCTAGGAGGCTTTCTCTTTCTGCCATTATACAATGGCGCCATCTGCTGGCTAGAGCCAGTACTGCGGTACGGGACATGCTGGAGAGGCCCCGACAACAGAGCAGCCAGTAATATACAGTAAGAATACCCTGCCAGACGTTTTCCGACATCGGAGCTGTACAGCCTTCAAATCAGAGTGTCTTCAGACGTCAGACAGTGGATTGGAAAGGGTTAATGTTTTGCCAAGGAACTTTTTCAGTCAATCAACTGTGGTTATAGCAGTAGGAGAATCTCAAGGTAAAACTAGCAGATCATACAAACCATCTTCCTGAGTATAGCAAGTAATCTCCTTGCCCTCCTTTCGGCCTTCTGGATTGGATATCATGAGGCGACAGTGGATAGCACTATATGGAGGAAGAGCTCGAAGGGTATAGTAGCTGGCTCCCCACTCCACCGTTACACAGTCCTGCAAAGTACTGGATTCATAGTGGTAACACAATGTCACTGAGTAGGTGTGACAGCGAGTGATATTAAAGCCAACCGCTTCCCAGTGCAAAGTTAGCTGGCGCGGTTGCTCTGTGGTACACGAAAGGCCTTTAGGTGCTCGCATGGGCTCTACAGGGAGAACAAAAAAAAGAGACAGTTAATAAATGCCCTATTTGGTTAAACAAAATCACTCGTCCCTAAAAATGTAGAATCTTACCAAACATACAATATATTTCTAAAGCTTCTTACCTGCACACTTTGTTCTACTGATAAGTGCTGGTCCAGGTTTCCCAGTGCCTCCCTCTCCAGGCCGAGTGAGTAACACAGACAGGTGGTACTGTGAATCAGGGTCCAAGTGCCACAGCTTATATGTGTGTGAAGTGACAGCATGCCTTTCCCGCCAGGTTCCACCACTCACTCGGTACTCAATTTCCCTGCGTACGATGGGCCCATCACCAGTTATGGAGCGAGTGTTAAGTTGTACAACCAGATAGGTGGGACCAGCCCTTAGAAGTTGCGGTGGAGCAATAGGTGTTGGTGGTTCTGTGTGATATTCAGTCGTAATAGATTAGTACACAGAGTAAAGTGGCTTGGACATGTGCATGCATTAGTTTTAGAATTTGTTCGTTGGACGTGGGAATTTTTGTCTTGCCAACATTGTGCTTTTTCTAAACATTACAAAAGGTAATCAAATGCAAGTGCGAAATAAGAAGAATACAGGCAACAAGCAACACAATATTCATCAGATCTGCCCTGTATGTGATTCAGGATACACTAAGTAATGAAATCTTCCAATAAGAAATTATATCTCCGCTGCTCTCACCTTTCACCACAAGCTCGGCAAAGTTGGACACTCCTGCGCCATAAATGGAGCGGCTCACACAGCGATACAGGTCCTGGTCATCTCCACCGGCCTCAAACAGCTGGAAAGAAGCCAAGAGCCTCCAGTGACTGACATGTTGAATTATCCCGGAAGATGTGATGCCTCCATTTTGCCTCTGCAATCCAACAATACATTCAGATGGTTACGACCATTCAGCATTTTATTACAGTGATGTTCGCAAAGTCTTATTCAACTAAGACAAGAGTCTTACGCAGTACTTTGTTACAATTTCCTGCTTGTGAATGAATGTGATTACTCAGTTTATGAATGAATATGTACTATCACATGCCTTTGACACAAAATCCACTCATTTCCCAGGAGCATTCCAATCACTAATTATGCTAAAGTTTAACTATCAGTACCCACTATCATTTGTTCAAGCTGTAACCATAGAAACCTTATAATGCCTTATCCTTAGTACTTTCTCTTCATCTGCATTGCACAGAAAAGTAGTACATGCAGCTGAATAGGCACAAAGAAGTAGTCATGCTGGGGAATTGTGTCACAGATACAATAACTATGGCCATCTCTTCAACATTTTCTCATTCAGACACCACACTCCCTAATTGGCTTCATGCCACTCCATTCACATAACTGCCATCTAGATGCCCTATTCAATTCAGTATTCAGAAGAGAGTAGAATCACATGAAGCTTCTCACCTGTAGTATGAAGGTCTCGCCTTCATTTGCCCTGCCAGCGGCTGGGCACTGAAAGGTGGCATTCTGCCCAGCATTCACTTCCACCTCGCCAAGCCGGGAGAAGTGGGGAGCCTGAGCTGTGAGAGGGGAAGTGGTTAATTAGGCTTCTTCATATCTAACTCTTCATTTTATTTAAGAACAATAAGCCAATCATTTTGATTCACTCACTGCAAGGGTAACTAAGTAGGAGAATATCATCCAGAGCAATGTATCCTAGGGGCGTTCCTGACACCTCAGCTTCAAACAGCACCTATAATATAAAAAAACTGATAAGACATACAAGGATAACCAGAATATACAATAAAGAACAGAACACAGAGGCTCAAAAATGTACAAGAACCTCATAAAAACATGGACGGTTAGTTTTGGGTAGGCCTTCACACATCAGTCGCTACCAGTATTTTTGAACATTACAGATAAAGCAATGCATGTGGCATCTACTGTATCCTCATTCACTTACAGGACGTGCTTCACACTGTAACACTATTCATATACCTTTGATTCCGTAGTCCTGCGTTGTACTGTTGTATCTTGTCTCCACCAGGAGAACAGATGGAGACAAGCTGCACGCGCACAACCAACGCCCACAACTTGATTGGCTGAGCCGGAGAATCCACTGGTCTGTGCTCCTAGCTCCACTGTCATAATACCCCTGGCGACCTTCTTCCCTTTTAGCTTCAGCGGTGTAAGTTCCCCCTCCTCCTCCTCCATTGTATTCCCACTCTGTCAATATTCCCGTCTGGCAACCCCTCAAGTTAGCACCACTGTGGGCTCGTGGGTCCGCAGTGATACTTCCCACGGCAACCTTCCCTGCTGGTGTCGGCGCTGTAATTCCCCCCCTCCGCTGCATTTCCCTGCTGTCACTGCCCCCAGCACTCTGCCTTCTCACGTCCCTTCTCCGGCGAAGTCGGTCACCCGCTGTCAGTCTCCTCACTGGCATCACAAAATGCTTGCAATATGTGACGGCACCGAGGAGACTGACAGCGCAAGAGTAGCGAAGGGGACAAGGGAGAGCAGCGGAGTGTCACTTCCCCTAGCGCTTTGCCTTCTTCTCCAGTCCCTGCTCTGGCACATTGTAGTGCAGAAGCCGGTAAGGGCACAAGGGAGAGAGGGGGTCAATGGCACAAGACGGGAGTGGACATAATGGAAACCCATTCTCTGGTCCAGCCAATCAAGTTGTGGGCGTTGCTTGTTGGCGTGCAGCTTGTCTCCACGTATTCTTCTGGTGGAGACCAGATACAATAGGACCATCCAGCATGCTACTATTTTTGCTATTACATACTGCTTGCTAGAGATACAGAATGTCGTTAGGCTTTAATAAGTTTCTAGTTAGCCAGAGTTAAAGCATCATTACTGGTTCAAGAGGAACACATATTACTGGGGTTGTCTCTGACTAGCAGAAACAAACATAGATGGTTTATTTCTCCAGAAAAAATGCTCCTCTTCTCCAAGACTTATATATGGTATTGCAGCTTATCTTCATTTATAGAGATCCTGTCACCACTTAAGTACACCAGAAACTAAACTATAGTTTTTATATTCACCTGGCTCCTCGTTTCAGCGCTGTTGCCTATGGAAGTTGGTACTAGTAGACTCATCTGTACAGCCTGCTGTTCTCTATGGGACTGCACACGCACAGCTGCAGGGATAAGTCTGCTGGTGCCAATGGGTGAAAGCACTGGAATGAGGAGCAGGGTGAGTATAAACCTGGACTTCTCAGAACCTGGCCTAAGAGTAGCATAACTTAGTTTATGGTGCTCGTAGGTGGTGACAGGTTCCCTTTAACCCTTTCCAATCCACTGTCTGATGTCTGAAGACATTCTGATTGAAGGCTGTACAGCTCTGATGTCGGAAAACGTCTGGCAGGGTATTCTTACTGTATATTACTGGCTGCTCTGTTGTCGGGGCCTCTCCAGCATGTCCCGTACCGCAGTACTGGCTCTAGCCAGCAAATGGCGCCATTGTATAATGGCAGAAAGAGAAAGCCCCCTAGGAAACCTTGAATTCAAAATTGGATTGCAAAGGGTTAAAGCAACAAGGCTGAGCTATGATAAAAGACTTAAACACAAGAGTAGGAGCATACACTGAGAGGAGGGTGGTCATGGGATCAATATCTCCCCATTGTGCTATCACTCTTTCCCTGGCTCTTCCTCATGTTTTGCAATCTCCAGCTGTGTATGCTCTATAATTAATGTACCACAGCATATATAGAAGAAACAAAAACATCACTTTACAATCATCTATAGGGAGCTACCCTGTAAGGCCCAATGTGCACAAGTGGATCTGATTTACGGAATCTGAGCGGGTCACCTGTGCGGATGATCCACAAATCAAGCCGCCCATAGGAAGGCATGGCATCCGCACATGAATTAAAGCATGTGGATTTGTTTTGTGGACTTTTTGATCCATTTCAATGTGGTTCGCACATGGATGGCTTCCATTAAAGTCAATGGAACCTGTCCAATCCGTGGGTCCTCTGCAATTGAATTCCACGGTAAAGCAGGAGTTTAAAAAAGAAAAAACTCCACTGCGCATGTGCGCCAGCACACCAGCCAGCGCTTTCGCACACATCTGCAGTGAAGAAAATAGAAAACCTGGACATGCACGCAGAAGACCGGGACAGGTAAGAAGTGGATATGAGGCCTAATCAATGTTCAACCCATAGAGCCTTGATACATGAATAGGTATTTTAACCAAGCTCTACCCTAAGCCCGCTGTCTCATGGCCAAGAAAATCACATTGTGAGACGTACAAAACTCACACGAAGATGAAACCCCTTCTTTTGAATGGAGTCATAAACATATACCGTGGCATCGCCCATTGTTTTCAATGGGATAGTAAAACACAGTGCATGCAAGTGCAATGCGAAGTTTCCCATTAAAAACAATGGGAAACACTTGCTGATCCTCCGACACGGGAGAGAGCCACGCCGGAGGATCACTACTTTACTGAAGTGATGGGAGGCATTTTTGACAGAAAACCTCCTCGCAACCACAGGTAAATCGCACGTTGGCGAGCACAATATCCGCCTGAATTTCACAGCCAATATCGCGTTCGGCCGTGTGGAGGTAGACTAAGGCCGGAACCACATATGCGTATTTGCGTGCATTTTTGCAGAACGGGCGTTGCATATTATCGCGCGCATTGGCTTATTTTAATGTACTTTTTGCATGCACAAGTCATGCGTCATTGTGTATGTAAATAAACACGCACCAAAGCCATTGAAATAGCCAATTAGTTTAATGAGTTCAAGTTGTGTTCTTTTCCTGCACTAATGTGCAGGAAAATAGGGCATGCTGCGTTCTTATCTGCGCAAACTAAATGTGCGCGGAAAAAACACTGGGTTCTACTCTTTGCGAACACAATCTTTTGTGTGCCAATGTGCACACAGATATGCCCGTGTGAATCCGTCCTAAGTTGTATACAATTTGACAGTAGGAATTGCCTGTAAGCCATGTTATAGGGAACTTGTTATGCCAAACACACTGTCCCATCTGCGGACAGAAGGTTATAGAGCAGGAGGAGCTGCGCAGATTGATATATAGTTTTATGGGAAAAGATTCAGTATAACTTGTACTTTATACATGTAAGTCTCTACTAACTCTGGGCAGTGCCCATAAAAAGAAGAAATAGGCTGCAGCACACAATATATCACCCCAGGTGGAAGGCTTCAATACGTCTGCACGCTCTGTAACAGATCCTGACCCTGGATCCACAAACCGATCAGCCCAAACTAGAAAGTTGAGCAGCAGACGGGTGCAAGTAACATCATCTTCTTTATTATATCCATATAGTGACAACCTTTCGGCTGTAATACACAGCCTTTGTCAATTCAACTCTGGGCAGTGTAGTGGGTAGTTCTACATCGTAACCAACAGCCTTCTCACTATAAATCTGGCCAGGCACATTAGATAGAAGTAGGCTGATGAGTGAACAACCGCTGAATAAACAATTTTCTGCAGAACTTTCGTTCCGCAGACATACACATTTTAGTCAATACTGTCCGTTAAAGTTGTTCAAATAGTCATATGGGTTCAATGAAACCAGGCGGTGGTTGAACAATCTTTCTGGGAACGTTCTTTCAAGGGAAGATCGTTTGTGGACAAAAAATGTTTTGTTTGATTTTTGGACAAAAATTTTCAAGATTGCAAACTTCTTTGAAGAGGATGACAGTCTGTCATCAGTCAACTAAACTATGGACAAATAATTGTTTTAGTTGAAATTATCCATTTTCATCAACTGCAGTTTAATGTGTATGGGCCCTTAAATTGTGCAAGCAGATATAGTTGTCAATCACAGTGTAGGACCGCCCACTGGACTCGAGCACACAGTGAGCACAAATTTATATCAGTATATTATAGGTTAAACTAAATCTTTTCTCACAAAGCTCGTTATTAATCTGCACAGATCCATTGGACATGTTTGACACACCGGGTTCCTTTTGAAAAGAAGGTCCTGTCTAAATTATCAGGTGACAGAACCAAATGAGCAAATCAAGTATCAACTTCTTACAACTTGCAATTTAGAAATTTATACCTGTCAAAAGAAATCTCATATTTAGTAAAATAGATCAAAACCACACTCCAGAGATAGAATTAATGTGACAATAAAATAAAATGAAATAAAAGATAAAGAACGGACTGACCTGGTGTGAAGAGCCCTGTCAGGCCTCCACACCGTTGGTCCAAGTAGGCCTACAATAATGTACTGCTACAAGCACCAGATCCCTGTATAGCTCCAGGAGTACAGAGCATCATCAGAAGTCCCCGGGGTACAGGACCTCGGTCATGAATAGGAGAAAGAATACAAGTGTGAATAACTCCTGCGCCACTTAGAGAAACTGGATCAAAAAAAAGAGAAGAATTGGTTACTTATTAGAGAGGAGACCATAGTGTCTAGTCGGTCTCCTCTGTATTGAGTTGCGCTGGTAAGAACTCACCAATGGAAGGTCTAGTTGACTTTAAAGAATTTATCATCCATAAAACACATCAATGTACAAAGACAAGTAAAAACATATCAGTTATACAACACATGTTGTACTACACTGCAACGCGTTTGGGAGGTCAAAAATTGCCACCTTTATCAAACATCAAGTAACCAATTCTTACTTTTCATTTTGGATCCAATTTCTCTACTAACTAATGCAGCAGTTATTCACACTTGTATCCTGTCTCAAAAAAATCTCATTGTACTGCGCACAGTATGGTTCTAATCAAAGCAACCTTCTTTAAAGGGAACCTGTCAACATATACATAATGGTATTCAAACAGCAGGTTCCCCGGATTTCTTATACGTGGCATTTCTCGTACTTATCCGGCTGCCTCATCCAGTACAGTCAGTGCACCTTTGAGTTTTTTTGGTGCTCATACTTGGTGACAGGTTGCCTTTAAGGTGGGCACTGCTCTTGGTAGGGTCCTGGCTAACAAATCCGCCCAAAAGTCTATTATCTGTCATGTGTGACATGTTTTAAGTTTAAATGTAAGCTGAATTTAACCTTTAAATGTAACCGTACGTTAAATGTGGAAGAGGTCAAAATAAAATTAATGAGAGTTTAAAAATCTTTTTAGATATTATAGAAATCTTCAGGGCCAATACCACAAGAAAGGAAGAAGTATAAAAGCTAAAGATGACTGTCTATAGTCCAAGACAGCTTGAAGGTTCCTTTGTAAGATTCCTACATTGTAAAGTGATAGAAGGCCACATTCACATATTATTACATACTTTGAGATCTTTATTATCAAAACTGTTTTCAGATATTCTCAGGGCTACTAAAAAAAGTTGTGACAACTTCTACATTGGCTTAACCCCTTTATGACCAGACTGTTTTGTGCTTTAAAGACCAAGCGATTTTAATTGTTGCACTGCAAGAACCATAACTAGTTGACATAGCCATATGAAGGTTGTATTTTTTTAATGGCACCGCTCTGGGGTACACAGAATGTGTTTTAGAACTTTTATTTATTTTTTTTTGGGGGGGGGGGGGGAATAAGGCCCCCTGTTCACGGCCGTGATATTGCCGGCGGTATATCGCCGGCGAATCACACCATCTGAACCTTTTCATAGCTTTTCGGCAGCGGAGATCCGTCTGCCAGCTCCTGCTCCCGGGCGGTGGCTCCCGCGCGGGAGATCCGCCACGGGATACCGCAGCGCCTGTGGACAGGGGGTCTAAAGGGAAAAAACGTTTAGAAATTCAGCCATCCCTTTTAGATTCTGATTTCACTGCGTTTACCATTTGGTAAAAATAGCATGGCCCCCTCCCCCTGTCATCTGCTTACATGCTGCAGCTGCTATTGCTTTTGTCATATGTAAGGGTTACACTGCAAGGGTGGGGAACTATTAGAGCAGGAGACTGGCTGTTAGCAGTCAGCTAAGCCACTGCCTTAAAATTATGTATGTGCTGTAGGTTTAAAGTGCATTAGTGAGGTCAGTAAAAAGGCGTATTGCGGTCACAAAAGGGTTAACATCTTTATACAATAGTACATTCAACTTCAGAGTCATAAAGAATGTTGGTCTTGAAAATATGGGGGAAAAAAATCATAGCACAGCTCACTAATGAGTGACAATAGTTAGGCTGTGGCTCCACTGTGATCCCGGCAATTGCAGATAAATTGCAGCATTTCTAGTTTGAGGCTTCAAGGTTTCCCTACAGGGAGAAAGTCACACAGGAATCACAGACATTCCAACAACTTCCATTTATGAGAACCACTGAGGCTGCTCCTGAGTCACAGTAATGCTACAATGATTTGCTGACAAGCTGTATCGCTGAGCAGCTCTGGGTTTTGAGAAAACCATGTAAGTGCGGCCCGCTTATTTGGGAGCTAAAGGGATATTCCAGGCACAGACTAGCCTTTTAACATCCAATGTACATCATCACACTAAGTCATTCTGTACTAGGTTCTCTGTACCTGGTCTAGCCACTATCTTCATTTCTAGATGTCATGTGACCTTCCATCAGAAAAATATCTCCACTTCCTCAGATATCTTGTCTGCATTTGCTGCTTCCTCTGCTGTCCATAGACCTCCATCCTGTGAGCAGTGCATGATGGGAGGACAGCAGAGAAGCCCTGCGCTGTATTGCTCATGTGCAGTTCGGAGTATCGGAGGGTTCTGTCTGTCTGCTTCCGCAGGCTTTATCTCAGCGACAGGGAGGTTGGTGCCAGTAAGTTGTAGGACCTGTGAGCTGGGGGCGGAGCTACAGTGCTGGCCAGTAAACAAGCTCTATGCATGCTGGGAGTTGTAGGGAACAGTCTGTTGTGTTACTACAGAAGTGATGCATGTAACACAGGGAAAATGGGCGGCTGCACGAAGAAGAGGGTCCAGATAAAGCAGATGAAAGGTTGCTGCTACTTAGCTGTACCTTCTAGACTTCAGCATTTTTAGAATTTCCATTTTGTGCCCGGAAAACCCCTTTTATCTATATTAATGTGACTGGCCACCCTCAAAGATATTTATGGCATATTGATATAAATGTCTGATAGAACAATAGGGCTCTATTGCACTCAATAAGTGGTAAAATAGAACGTGCTGCGTTCTTTTTTTAACATGTGCATTATACATAATAAAAAAAACGCCAGTGTGAGTGGGTCAATGAAAATCAATATATTCACAGCGTATTACGCGCATGTAATATGTGATGAAATCGCATTCGTGTGAGCCTGCCATAAGGGTAAATGATTTAGCAACTATATAAAATTCAACTATAAAAGCAGAGTTTTAGAGCTATATAGTATAAAGGTGGTCCCGACAGTATGATGTCAACAATGGATATTGTATTGAAAGTTAAGTGAAACTGCATTCATATCATTTATAAAGTATGCATTTACATATATACCGTGTTTCCCCGAAAATTAGCTCTACCCCAATTTTTGGACAAGGCTTGAAATATACCCCCCCCCCCCCCCGCCTCCAAAAAAAAAAAAAAAAACCTAGCTAAACTACATGAACAAAAACATCAATACTCACCTAGCAGGCGGCATCTGAGTCCCTCGCGCTGGCTTTCTACCCTGTTGCAGGCTTCCGTGTCCTCTGCGCTGACATATCTCTCTTTCTAGTGACAGGGCTTTGAATACCCAGCCTCCAGCAAGCGAGTGCTATGACTAAATCAAGCACCAGACAATCAGAGCCGGTGCTTGATTATTCACAGAATGATATCACCGAATGGCTGTGATTGGTTCATCGAGTGCTGGCTCTGATTGGCTGAGCCAGCGGCACTCGTGATCCAATCACAGAAGCCTGCTGCAGCAGAGAACAGCACTGCAGGCCAGGTGAGTATAAGAAATCCCCCCCCCCCCCCCCCCCGAAAATAAGAAACTGCTTCTTTGGGGGCAAAAATTACTATAAAACAGTGTCTTATTTTTGAGGAAACATGATATACATATATATACACACACATATTTATTAGACTGTTAGTTACCTGGTATTCACTGGGCCAGAAAGTGCTAACAGCAAGTTCTGCCTGCTGCCACTGCTTTCCACGAGGTCCCGATACCTCCCAAACAGCTGTGCCCAAAGGGCCACCATTGACTCGCACATATACTCGTAATGAGCCAGGACCTCTTGCATCCCTGCTGTGCAGAAGGTAACTGAACTGTAAGCAGTGTGTATCATTTTCACTTAGTGGCTGAAAAAGGAGGTGAGCCCGCTTCCCTGCCGCATGTTCTGATGAGTTGACCAAAAGGTAAGAACCTACATGGATAAAACATGTTAAAGTAAATCCAATGACATAGGGGAATGGGAAGACATAATGCTCAAGTGTGTTAAAGATACAATAAAGTTTGAACATTAATATGTTGTATAACAGAAAAGTGAGGAAGATGATGACAACTCTACAACTACAGTAACCCAGCTGTCACCACAAGATGAGCAGCTTCTACTCTCACCTAATGTCTTTCTTCCTTCTCCTGTACACTGTAAGCCCTCTTGAGCAGCGTCCTTTCTCCCTCTGTATCAATTTAATAGTCATTTGGTGGATGTTTACTCTTCCTGTTTTATATATATAGTAGTAGGGTTATGACTTTTTAACTTTTTTCGAAATATTAATTTTTAACTTTTTTCAAAATATTAATTTTCCTGATGTTGCATTTCATGAACTTTAGCCTATGGCCAAATGCACATGGGCGGAATTTCCGCAGAATTTCTGCCCGTGCACGCTGCCATACGATTGCATTAGATAATCCAATCCTATGCAGACAGCCGCGATTTGAACGCGTGAAAACTCGTGCGGTAAACAAATCTTGGCATGTCCTATTTCGGTGCAAGCCTCACAAAGGGCTCACACAGAAACGTCACTGGTGATGTGCCAGCTCTGGTCTGTGCATTAGCGGCTGTGCGACACTTGGCGCCGAACAGAGCGAGACAACCGGGAGGAGGTGAGCCATGTGTCACTGCAGGAGCACGGCTCGCATCCCATTGTGAGAATTCTCACAGCAGGATCTGACCTGGCCGTCTGCAGGAGGCCTATATGTTAGTTTTCCGGTGTTATTTTCTTTTGGTCATGTAAAAACCTCCCGCACCTAATATCATATAATTTTTGCTATGTACGACAAATAACAAATAATAGGCGTTTATAAGTTGTAAAACATAATAAACAAAGGAAGCCTATCCACTAGGAAAGGGTTAATGCAAGCTTGAATACAAGAATGTCTGTCAGGGAGGCTACTAGGTCATGTGCAAAGTTTAAATAATGAGTCACAGAGGATGGGTGAGTGCTGGATAGTGAGGCTCTATACTCGGTTTATTTAAAATTGGTTTAAATATCGTTAGCATCGTCAATTCACAATCCTTGTGTCTAATGGGAGGTATTTTATTTTCAGATTGAATGTTTCAGGCTAAAACAACATCTCGTTATGTGCAAAGGCTTTCTTTACAATTTAACAAAATTAAAATCGTTTTTGAGAGTTATATGCTAAGTCATCGTTTGCCACCACAGGCTTGCAAATTTGAATTTTTTTTTTAAAAAGTCATAATCCTAGTTATAGTAGTATACATAGTTTATATGTAATGTAGTTTAACCCCCATTCTTAATTTGCACAGAGCCCTGGAGTTATTGGCGCTTTAAAAATATTAATAAATAATAAAAGATTTGTAAGACATCAAAAAACAAGTACAAAAAGGATGGATGACAAAGGACTAAAGTGCAGGTTTATATAAAGCACAGAAATGGGGTGAAGAATGGTAATCACTCACCTTGCGGTAAGTCAGAGTTTCCACGAGGGTCGTGCACCGATTGCCAATCAAAGTCATCCTGCGTACTCTGTGTCACCTCGCATGGGCCAATATCAGTATGGGCCTCAAATGTGCAGCCAGCTGTAAAACAAGGGAGTCACTAGATGTTAAACATAAAACATTATACACACACACACACACACAAACAACAGTTTATGGCCACCTCTTCTAATCATAACTTTAAACTTGGCATTGCCATAGGATGCCACCTCTGCCATAAGGTAGTTTGTGGAATGTCTGATTTGCTAGGTATGCCCAATCAACTGTAACTGCCAGTATTGTGAAGCAGAAGCTTCTAAGAGTAACAACAGCTCAGCATCAAAAAAATAAGCCACGCAACTCGCAGAGCCGCCATGTGCAGAAGGTACTTGGCCATCTTCTGTTCCTTAAAGGGGTTGTCCCGCGGCAGCAAGTGGGTCTATACACTTCTGTATGGCCATATTAATGCACTTTGTAATGTACATTGTGCATTAATTATGAGCCATACAGAAGTTATAAGAAATTTTTCACTTACCTGCTTCGTTGCTAGCGTCCTCGTTTCCATGGAGCCGTCTAATTTTCAGCGTCTAAGCTC
The DNA here is from genome assembly GCF_035609145.1 of Eleutherodactylus coqui. Classification (NCBI taxonomy): domain Eukaryota; kingdom Metazoa; phylum Chordata; class Amphibia; order Anura; family Eleutherodactylidae; genus Eleutherodactylus; species Eleutherodactylus coqui. Next base: position 294,782,474 of record NC_089837.1, read on the forward strand.
CAAATTAGACCCGCTTGCGCAGTCCGGGTCTTCTTCTTTTCTCAATGGGGCCGCTCGTGCCGGAGATCAGCTCCGTGTAGCTCCGCCCCGTCACGTGCCGATCCCAGCCAATCAGGAGGCTGGAATCGGCAATGGACCGCACAGAAGCCCTGCGGTCCACCGAGGGAGAAGATCCCGGCGGCCATCTTCAACCGGTAAGTAAGAAGTCACCGGAGCGCGGGGATTCAGGTAAGCGCTGTGTGGTTTTTTTTTTAAGTCCCTGCATCGGGTTTGTCTCGCGCCGAACGGGATGGCTGTTGAAAAAAAAAAAACCCGTTTCGGCGCGGGACAACCCCTTTAACTCACTATAGAGTTCCAAACTGCCCCAGGAACTAAAACGCTACGTCTTATCCAACATTGGTGCCAGCCCTCACAAATGCTATTTGGACTGAATAGACGCACTTTTCAACATACATTGGAAGGCCAATTTATTATAGACACCTGCCCTTTCATGACTGGAGTTTTCTTATACAGAAATTAAGACCCCTGACCCCAGGGAACAGTATAAAATCGAGTAAGCAAGCTTTCCATGGATCAGTTTCAGAGTGAATCCACATTAGAATGGAACAATCTAGCGATCTGAGTGAATTGAAACAAAGAATGGTTATTGCCACTAGTCTAGGCAGGGCTAGCATTTCAGAAACAGTCAACCTCGTGGTGTTTTCGCATGCAATAGTGTTGAGAGTGTACAGCGAATGGTGCGACTAAGGTTAAAAAAAAAAAAAACATTCTATAAAAGGGAATCTTGTGGAAGTAAACTTGTCAATAAAAGGGGTTAGAGGAGGATGTAAAGAATCGTTCTGGAAAAAAAACAAGTGGTGCATAGTCAAATAAATTGTAGTTCAATGCAACACTAGTGCTCCAACTAACGTGTCTGAATGCACAGATGAGCTATAAACAGCTGACAACTATTTTAAGTACCATTGCTGTCTGAGAGATATAGAAAGGCAAGACTCCAGCGGACAAAAGTGTGCAAAAATCACAGAGGAAGTATATTCTCTAATCATATGAATCCAGATTTCTTTTGCACCAGGCTGATGGAAGGGCCAGAATCTAGTGCAAGCAGCAGGATTCAATGAAGCTTTTCTGTTAGGAGTCAACTGTTCAGGCTGGTGGGAGTAAATTATAATGGTGTAGTGGATTGTTTTCTGGGCCGACTCCCGATACCCATGGATGGATTTTTAGATAGTAGGGCTTACCAAGGTCATGCAAGAGAAAACAAAATCAAGGCTTTCCCACATGGCTGTTGAGAAGGGCAGTTGATATCGTGGAGAAAAAATCCTGTTGAGATCTTTTAAGCCAAACTATCAGTTGGACTTATAATAGTCACAATAAGCCAGTAATGGTTGAAAATTATAGTTCTCATTTTAAACAAATCAAAGGGATTTTTCACAACTATCTTCTCGTTCTCTATGAAGATAAAAAACGTAATTCAATTCTCAAGTATGGTTGCAGATGTGCTACAGAAAGGCCCCCTAACCTGTCAAACCTACGGTATTGTCACCCAGTTTGCTTTCCTCAGCTTCAAGTGGCCGAACCGAGCCGAAGGCAGAAGACCCTTCTGCGCAAGCGCGTCTAATCGGGCGAGTAGACGCTGAAGTTAGACGGAGCCATGGAGACGGGGACGCCAGCGCAGGGAAGGTAAGTGAATAACTTCTGTATGGCTCGTATTTAATGCACGATGTATATTACAAAGTGCATTAATATGGCCATACAGAAGTGCTGAACCCCACTTGCTTTCGCGAGACAACCCCTTTAATTCAAGAGGTTTAAAAAAAAACAAAAAAAACATACAACAAACTTTTGGGAATGACAGTCATTTCTTATATAGTCTATTTTCCCAATTGACGGATAAGCAGTTTCCTGGTCCAGTCTGGCCTGTTCGCTCATTATTTCATGACAAATTAAAGGAAGTCTGTCAACAGAATACAGCCCATAAATCACTGCCAACAGTAGATTAGCGATTTGCAGGGTCATACCCCCTGTTTTCTGGAAAGTGTAGCCGTCAGGAAGATATGTGTTATTAAATGTTCCATGCACTATTATATAAATGAATTCTGGTCCTGGCTGTCTACAGCTCGGCCCTCCACGGTCACTCTGCTAGTCTAAGGATTGACATCTACAGCTGCAATTATTTTTGCCTTTGTGAAAATGGAGGGATTATTTAAAAAATGGCTATTTTCTAGATGCAATAAATTTGTTAAAGCCCTTTAAGTGGTATGCTGGTGAATGGGCAAAATTTTCAAAATGTAATTAAAACGGGCGCAGGGGAGTGCAAAAAAACAACATCTCCCACAATGCCCTATAGCCAGTTACTGAGGAGTACGCATGCATGGCTGTACTAAAGGCATATTCGTTTTTACATTCTGAGCATGCTTAGCACATGCTCTGGCTCTTCACCAATGCAGAAGTATCTCTTGAGTACATTCTCTAGCAATTCCTTATTATTAGATCACAGTCCACGGAGCAAACTTGGATTGTGCTGGCTGTGCTCCAATTAAAAAACAGGGTTTAAAGCAGAGATTCAAGGTGGTGGCCCCAGTACAAAACTCTTAGTCCAGTTTCACACAGGTATTTATGTCTTGTGAGATGCACAAATATGAACCCCATTCTTTTGAATGGGGTCATACACATGAGCGATGTTTTTTTGCATGGCACTGCAATACTATGTGCGAAACAAAGCCCGGCACGTTCTATCTTGATGCGTGCTCTTGCATCGCAGTGCACATTGTTTTCAATACGGCCGGCAGGCAGCATCGCTGGCCCCATTGAGAACAATGAGAGAGACTCGGCTGTTACAGCTGCGGCAGAGGATCCCTTCACCCCCAAAGTGATGCTAGGCCGTTTTGCCATGAAAACTCCTCTCATCCATGGGGATTTCACATGGATGGCGAGCGCTATATGGGGGCGGGATTCACGGCCGCATATCGTGCTCGCCTGTGTGAAGTTAGCCTTATGCAGTTTATCCTGGACGGACAGTTGTGCAGCATAGGAATGGATGCAGAAACTGCAAGGATGTACGAGTCAAGTAAGTATGGTGTAATCTGGCGGATCTGTGCTGGGTGGGCTAGAATGGGGGGACGTTGTAGGAGATCCTCCCTCTACAGGCTGTTTCATAATTGCATCAACTGGATGATGAGCGCTGTGCACTCCAGCAGCTCACAGATTACTCTGGGAGTAATCCAACTATGTGAGAATGAATAAGCCTAAACTGTGTCATCACTACACTACAGAATTTGAAGGCAGTGAAATAGCAGAGAATACAAGTTGTAACCACTGGATACCAATGGAGAACTAAGCGGGAAGGGACCGGGAGGGGGGGGGGGGGGCGCATGTGAATTTATATCTCTGCAGCTTAGTAAAACAAGTTATAACTTTATATGGCAAATTGTTAATCTCTTTAAGGAGCATTTAACTTTCATTCTGAATCACCAGAATACCCCTTTAATTTAAATCTGAAGGTCTACACATAATCGCATGTTGATTTGTTTCAAGTTCATTGTGGCAGTGTAAAAATTGGTCACTGTCCAAATACTTTTATACCCAACTGATGTGGTGCAGTGCGTTATCGAAACAAGTCTGCCCTCATGTGTATGCTTTATGTAACTACACGCTATGCCTCTCTTACACTCATCATCGCCATAGCATCTACAGGATGGTGCATGGAAAAGTAGCCTGACTCCACACATTAGTGAAAGCTGTCTGAAAAAAAATCTGTCTTGTTGTCCATAGCAACCAACAGATTTTATTTCTTATACTACTGAGGTAAAATGTAGAAGTTGCTATTAAGGGCTCTGTCCCACAAGTGTATATCAGCCGGCTGTTTTCACGGCCAGGCAATATACGCTGTGATCTGATGCATTGGATTCCAATGCATCAGATCACATGGCCATATTTCTGAGACTTAAAAACGCCCAGCCGGCCAAAATAGCACCATGCGTTTTTACATCAGGCCGAAAAGATAGTCCTGGAACTATCTTTTGGGCCGGAATACGTCGGGCTGCTGCAGCAGCGTCCGGAGGTGGGAGGGAGTTTAGTAGCGTGGCTGCTAAACTCCCTCCCTCTGTTCTCCTCCTCCCCGTGCAGGCTCACCTCTCGTTCCTCCCTGCTCTTTCTGTGCAATGGGAGGGGACACGACTAGGGCGGAGCTAAGCACCAGTCCACCCTGCCACCTCCCATTGATTGCTATGGACAAGGGGCGGGGCATAGGCAGAGCCAAGCGCCCGCCCTCTCCCTGCCCCTTGTCCATAGCCATCAATTGGAGGAGGCGGGGCGGTGCATAGAACGAGCAAGGAGGAACAAGAGGTGAGCCTGCTATGGGGAGAGAAGGGAAATGGGCGATGGCCTGGTGAGCTAGGCGCATTTGCGCCGGGCTCACCAGGCCACCTGAACGGGCACACAAACGTTCAATTTGTGCGCCCGTTCACCACATTTTCCTCTCCCAACGTAGCGCATATCGGACAGTCGTGAAAACAGCGGCCGATATGCGCTCGTGGGAATAAAACCTAACATTGTGCATCTGTTGTATGTTGGTGTGAACAGTGACTTGTGTGGTATGTCTGTGCTAGTGGCTAGACATGTGGTGTGAGCAGTCCTGTCCCATGTGCTATGTGTTACACTGTATGTTTGTGTGAACAGCGACGTATGTTAGGTCTGTGCAGAGTGCCAGACATGTGCTTTACATGCAGTCCTGTTCTGTGTACAGTATGTGTGAACAGTAGCTGTAGTCCATGTGTGTTTAGTGCATCTCTCCAGCTCCCTGATCAGGGATAGCTAGGTCCTAGAAGAAGACCATGGGGCCGACTTTATCAGGACGATGAACCTGCTTTTAGGCAGGGGTTCCCCACTTTCCCTGGTTAGTAAGAGACAGGGGTCTTTCCATCTTAGCCTGGGGAGGTGCAATTGGTCCGTGCAAGTACTCTGTGTGTGTTTGCAGTTTTAAATGGTCACGTTTGCGCCCGTTCTGAGGAGTGGCGCTGTTGTGCGCCAAGCGGATGTAACAGTTGCGCTGTTATAGGTTGCTATGGGCAACAAACATTTTCTTTTAGACAGCTTTCATAAGAGTGTGATGCCGGGCTAATTTTCCGTGGCCCATCCTGTATAACAAACCTCATTAGAATGTTGTTTACCAGAAAATATTTTAATTAGATGCGCTAAGTATGAAAGAAAAACCTGCGGAGGCTTCTGAAAAATTCCACCAGTGTTTCCAACAGTAGTCCAGTGGGGCAGCACACAAAGGGACCCCAACGTTGGATTGTCCTGAGCATTTAGTGTATCTGACCTAGCTGACGCTTTACATTCTAACTATTAGTCCTGATGCCACTGAGTAAATTTCCAGAGCCGGGGTAATATATACAATAGATTGCGATTGCCGTCCTTGGATGGGCTATCTACTAATACTGTATATGTGGTGTTCCAGCAAGGTCACTAGTATGTAACACAGAAACATAAATATAGCGCTTAAATTAACCCAGTATGAAGGTGACAATTTTTCTGTTGGAGGAACTTGTTTTTTTATTAAGTAATGGGGTTTTCATTCTTAGAGTTTTTGATGCATCTAATTCGTTGTCCCCCAAGATCATGTACCTTACCCAATTAGAAGAGGATAATGACACTATTGGAAGCAGCTGCACATATTTTACAAGTGAGAACATTGGATTAGCGAGTGACTAAGCACATTAGCACTTTTAATCATTTTGGCAGGTCAGTGTATTGGTAAGCTTTGGAGTGACTTCTGCAGCTATACTGTATATAACAAGGCGGCTGTAGAAGTCATTTTACCCGAGCACTTAAGAAATCTGTACTTGTCCTTTACATGAAAATCTACTTCTACCAGAAACATTATCATTAAAACCTCACTACCTGGTTCGGTAATACAATCCAATATAATAACAGGCCAAAGACATGAAAATGGTTTTGGAAATGTAATCGAAAGGTCATTAGTTGAACTAAAATAATTAAGAAAAAAAGAATCAAAAAACTGGCTGACTTACAAAATATAACCTTAGAAATAAGGGCATTTTTTCTTGAATTTCGGACCCAGCATAGTGACATTCAGGACAAACTGAAAAACACCAGAGGGGGCTACAAGACAATGCTACACGCTACTGTAGGAAAACACAGAGGGGATGAGTGAAGGAGAAGGAAGGATGGGAGTCGGCAGCTTCCTGTAGCGGGAAACTCTGGTCTCTAGACTGTCCATCGTACTCGTGTGACTGCTCCACCAGGAAAACAGACCTGAACCCAACCTGACCGGGGATCCTAATAAGAGCGCGCTCTCCCGCCGATCTTTCTGCCTTCTACAACGGCAACTTCTATTTAATTTTCATCTTTACATTGGAAAGTTTGAAAGGTTGGAGACTGGAAAGGATTAAAAGATTACAGGAGTATGCGACTTTATACACTAGAATCATAAATACATTTTAAACCACTTTTAAAAAGTCAAGTATTTAGCACACAATGGCCTTACAAATCCGCTCACACATTCCCTGCACCATATCAGGGGATTAGAAAACATACAAAAAAATGGTCTGTGGAAGTCCTCTTAGCATATCTGGGTGTACTCTAGCAGTACTACACTTTAATTCAACTCAAAATGTTGTTTATTGCATTAGCTGAAAGTTAGGTTTTTTGGCATACGTATGAAAGTGAAGGCTGGCTCGAAAATTAGCTGCTTTAGGGCACATGCACACCGACTGAAAACCAGTTGCGACTCAAATTCTCGGACGCAACTCAGATTGGCCAGCACATGGATATGCCGTCCATAGACATGTGCTACTCTCAAACGACAATAGGACATGTTCATGTAATAGTTCAAATGTATGGGTGTTATTTCTGTCCAATTTTCGGATAAAAGTGACTTATGAGTGTGACTGTGGCATATTAAAAGCACAGCGCTGGATGCTTGAGATGTCACTATGGGATACAGCACGTCGCACGGACAGCGTACTCCATTGTATTCTTGCAACGCAGCAGGTAAGCCTCTCATATTCTGTACATTTGAAGGTTTATCTGCAAAGTTAGAGTACAAAATAGACATTTTCCAGCAACAATACATTCTTTGTTTTCTAATGATCAATAACTTTATATTTCTATCAAGCTTATTAGGCCAGGCTCACATGATCGCATTTGAATCGCGAATTCTGTGGACGATCCGCGGTTAAACGTGGGCATTAGAAGGCGCGCATTTTTAAATTTTCCTTCACATTTGCAGGTATGAATTGTGTATCCCAAAAATCACAGCATGCTCTATTGTACGTGAAATTAGCCCGGACACCCTCCATTGATGGGAAATACAAACAAACAAAAAGCCTGTACAATGCATGACCGCCTGCATGTCTCCACAGTCGGACGCAATACAGTAAAGTGTCATACGCAGGGTCACCGGCTGGGCTCACAGCAAGAATAAGCTGTGGGCCTCTTGCATGTGAAATCCGATCTGCTCATGGGAGCCTGACCTAAGGGTATTCCAATCACCTAACTTTAGGCTACTCTCACAGCGGTGTTTTTTACAGTGCTGTATGTGCAGTAAGCCTCCATTCATTTCAATGAGGGCTCTTAGATAAGCGTTTTAGATCAGCGTTTTTAGCGCGCGCTAAATCAAACGCTGCATGTTTTATTTTTCAGCATTACAGCGCGCTTTTCTAGCACTACATTGCCCATTTAAATGAATGGGGTGCATGAAAAGAAAGAGTAAAAACACAGCACGACGCAGCGTAGTGCATTTCACAGCAGTTTTCACGCAGCTTGCTGTGCCACCGAGAGGGAAGAAAGAACCGAGGGAGTTGTCAGCAGCCCCTTCTCACTCAGTTTATAGTGCTGACAAAGCTTAAACATGGCTCCGGTAGACAAGTGCAAATTCATTTATTGATGGAAGAAAAAACAGTAGTTTGGGACAGGAATGCCACAAATTATAAGGCTCGCTTTACAAAGGACCAAGCCTGGGCTGACTAAACACAGTAGCCACTAGCCGTGCCAGAAGAACGTCATCCTTACAATAGGACATCCTCTCTGGACAACAACCAGCACTGAACTGCAATGCAGGAAAGCTCACTAAAATCACCCTTGCATGGTCATGTGACTGGTTCCGGGGTGTTTCCTGTGGGTTTGGCAAGGTCCGACATCACCAGCTTGCTTGTATGCATTTTTACTGCACATAAAAAATGCAGACAAATGCGCACAAAAATGCAGTAAAACGCACTGTTTTTACTAATCAATAGGCCATAACATTCTCATTGGTTGGGGTCTGACCTCTGACGCATGACTCCATGCACATGAATAGGACTATCCCTTCGTTCCCTGCTCAGCAAGTGTCAGGGAGCAGCACTGTGCAGTTAAAAGCTAGTAAAGGAAAACTACTTACTGTAGTGGGCAATTACCTTTAGGCCTCGCTCACACGGGCGACAAAGCTGCACGATTTTCTCGCGATGCGACAATACTACAAATCGCATGTATGTGAAGCCCATGCTTTCCTGTGCATGTGGTGCGATGCTGCTGCCAGCCCCATTGAGAACAATGGGTAAAAATGCAGCTACCAGGCAGCATAAGAGAGTGGTGCAGGTTAAACCTCAACCATATCTGGAAGAGTTACCCAGTTCATCCAGTGATGTGCATCTGAGCTTGTCGGCAGGAGTGCTGCTGGAGTTACCTATTTTTCATTTCAAGAACAATGGGAGATGTGATGCAAGAGCATGCCCCAAGATGGGATGTGCAGTGACTTTTTTTCCCACATCACGGTGCCATGTGGGGAAAAATTGCTGATACATATGATCCCATCTAAAACAATAGGTTTCATATTCGTGCAAGATTTCCTCGGCCATGTGAAACCAACCTTAGGGTCTGTTCATACATACAAGGGGGTGCTGATAAGTCTTTGGCTTTACCCGGAAAGAAACAAGATAGGAAGATGAAACTTTACATTTATTCCACATACTCTCCACTGATGCCAACACACTTCTTACAATCGGTATTCCAAGTTCTGTAAGCCTTGCAAAAAGAAGGATTTCGGTTGTGCCTCAAACCAGTCATCCGTAGCAGCCATGGCATCAGAAATGGTGTGAAATTTGGTACCCTTGAGGTGTTTCTTCGGGTTTGGAAACAGATGATAGTCGGAGGGAGCTAGATCTGGTGAATAAGGTGGGTGGTCAACCAGCTGGAAGCCTAGCTCCACCAGTTTTGCCATGGTCGCTTGTGCAGTGTGAGTGGAGGCGTTGTATTGCAGGAACAAGATTCCTTTGGACAGCTTGCCGCGCCTTTTGGCCTTCAGAGCTGCCTTCAATTGGTCCAAAAGTTCAATGTAATACCTTGCATTGATGGTGGAACCATTTTGAAGGTAGTCCACTAGCAGCACGCCCTCCTCATCCCAAAACACAGACGCCATCACTTTAGTGGCAGATTTTTGCACCCTGTGCCTCCACTCTTTTGACTGCTCCTTGGTTTCAGGGTCATACAAATAAATCCAGATCTCATCCATAGTGACCAGTCGATCCTGAAAGTTCTTATCAGTCCGGAAACGCTGACAAATGGACTGGAGGTTTTCACTCGCATGCTTTTCTGATCTGTTGTCAAACATTTGGGGACCCACTTTGCAGATAGCTTCTTCATGTTCAAATGTTCATGGATAATGACAAACACGTTCACGAGAAATCCCCATGATGTCTGCTATTCCTTTAGCTGAAATTCTCCGATTCTCCAGTATGCGGATGTGCACAGCATCGACGATCTCCGGAACAACCACCTCTCTCAGTCGTCCAGGACGTTCCTCATCATTGGTGCTAAAGTGGCCCATTTTAAATTTGTCAACCCAGTTCTTAACTGTAGAATATGAAGGGCATTGATTCCCCCATGTCTGCGACTTATCATCATGAATATCCTTCGCGGACTTTCCTTGCAGAAACAAGAATTTTATCACTCCTCTGTTCTCATTTGCTATGAATATCGCCTTAGACTCCGCCATTTTGTTTTCCCGCGTGCCTAGATCACTATAGCTACCATAAGCTACAAACACAAAATTTTGAAAACATATATTAGACACATAAGGCTTTCATGTGATGTAACATTCGTTACCATAGAAACAAAAAAAAGAACACGGTGGAACTGCTGTAGATTTTCCGCAGCAAAAAAATCTGGCGCATATTTTGGTGTATATTTGCCATAGACGTCACCGGTTCACATTAGGAGATGAAATACACACCAAAATCTACGTGTTATATTGGGATTTTGACACTGATTTTGGTGTGAATTCACACCCAAATCTGCAGTAGAAAATAGACTGCATGTGGACATAGCATTGAAAACATGTACAAGTATTATTTCCTACAGGTTAGGGCTAAAACAGACTGCATTATGCACAAATACGCTCTCCGCTACCGAGCGTATTAGTGCATGAACCGGGTAAAATTCTTTTTTACTCTTTAAATTTTGCCCTATTGCGCGCCAGTAAAAAAAAAAAAGCCAGAAGATAGTACCTGCCCTATCTTTACACATACAAAAACTACGTACGAGAAAGAAAGGGCAAGTCCTATCTTTTCTTACGCATAGTATTAACACTAGAGAATCCCGCTAGTGAAGACAAAACCATTGAAGTCAATGGTGTCGTTTTGTCGTGGTTTGTGGCCGTGATTTTCATGGCCGTAAAACATGAAAAACACGGCCATCGGAAAAAGGTTCGTGAAGGGTCAGGCTACACACAGGCTGTAATTGTAGTCCGTAGCCGTGAAGAGACATACAGTAGTCTGTAACTGAGCTGCTGAGATTATTTTTACCAGATCTATTGGATCAGTTATAACAGGATTTCAAAAAGGCACGCAGTCTTTTACAACACCCAAAATAACTAAATGTGATAGAAAACATAGCTAAAGATTTCTCTAAGAGCCACCTATGCTGCTGACTGGACAACGGGAGCCACTGCAGGCCAACATTGGGTCTAGAAGAAAACTTTGATAAAGTCAGCTAGAAACTGACAGTCAACTATTCTATACTACAAATATAGCAAAACGAACAAGCGGCCACCAAAGTGTTGTCCATTTGACCAATGACAGTGAATAGGTCCATTCTGGGTTCCATCTCAATGCAGTTTTCAGCACCTGTGACTAAACCCCAAGACAGAATCCCACAGCATGGGAGAAAACGCTGCGGGGAGTCAGCCTTACACTAACGTTTGCTACATCTGTGTTTTACACTTAAAGGGGTTGTCCCGCGCCGAAACGGGTTGTTTTTTTTTTCAATAGCCCCCCCGTTCGGCGTGAGACAAACCCGATGCAGGGATAAAAAAAACAAAAACGGGTAGTACTTACCCGAATCCCCGCGCTCCGGTGACTTCTTACTTACCTTGTGAAGATGGCCGCCGGGATCTTCACCCTCGGTGGACCGCAGGTCTTCTGTGCGGTCCATTGCCGATTCCAGCCTCCAGATTGGCTGGAATCGGCACACGTGACGGGGCGGAGCTACGAGGAGCCGCTCTCTGGCACGAGCGGCCCCATTCAGGAGGGAGAAGACCGGACTGCGCAAGCGCGTCTAATCGGGCGATTAGACGCTGAAGATTAGACGGCACCATGGAGATGAGGACGCTAGCAACGGAACAGGTAAGTGAATAACTTCTGTATGGCTCATAATTAATGCACGATGTATATTACAAAGTGCATTAATATGGCCATACAGAAGTGTATAACCCCACTTTGTTTCGCGGGACAACCCCTTTAATGAGGATCTGTCATATCAGCGGGGCGAGCTGCATATTTGTGTCCGATTATTAGGCACCTCTGCCACCTCTTCTATTTATCACAGACCTGAGAACGCACCTGCATGTGGTAGGGAGAACATTTATCAATGAGCTCTTAGCTGAAATTGAACATATACCTCAATCATCTTAGTGCAGCTTATTGAGGGGGGTACAATTGTATTTTTCTTAACTTGGAATAAATTCTTGTCTTGAACCTCAAATTGTTCCCAAACATCCTTGGAACAGAGTAGTACAAGTCTCCGTAGGGGTTACCTATAATGAAGCTGTCATGCATTGCATTTGCACCCACTATAAGTGCTATTTAAGTAACTAACAGCCTAACAGCTGTCTTTTATTCAGTATATAACATATCAAATAGTAGCATCCTCATGACTAATACAACATGTACAAATGGAAGAAAATCGGGTTATTTTTAAAACTGATTACATAGTTTAGAAATAGAATGCTATATTGAAAATAGAGCTTCGTGTCAAATCTAGAACTAAATGGATGCTTTCACTTTGACTTTAGCATCTAGTCGTTTATTAACCCCTTATGGCCCACGAATTTTGAGTGAAAACTGTTACAACAAACGAATGTGAGCAATAATTGTTCAGTATGAATGTGAAAAATCGCTCATTATTCGTTCACAGGTTGTTAGGCCTCTTTCACACGGGCTACAAAATCATCGCTACAAAACAGATGTATGTGAAGCCCATGGTTTTCAATGAGTTCTTTCACTACAATATTGCGGCATGCTCCATACAGCCGCGATTTGCGATTTTTTTTTTTTTGTAGTCCATGTTTCCCTATGGAGCCTTCCTTTCTGTTGCATCGCATCGCACGAAAACGCGGTTTTCATGCGGTGCGGTGCAACTTTTACAGCAGGAAATCCTACTGTAAAAGCCCTAAACTAAGCCTTAGCTGCGTCAAAATAATAATAATAATACATTACCTAAGAGGAGCTGCTATCTCCAGCACATCTTCTCACCGAAGCTCCCCGACACTCGTCTTCAGTCTTCTGCCAGCACTTCCTTCCTGGATTGGAGGATCAAAATCCCCACCTCCAAGAAGAGCTGGCTGTGATTGGTTCACGAGTGCTGTGGCTCAGCCAATCAGAGCTAGCACTAGATGAATCAATCATAGCCATTCAATGAATTAATGGATCGCTGGCTTGTTGTTACGTGTAAACACTCCCCGCTCAACGCTTCATATAGAAGGTGAAGCGATTCAGCGGGGAATTCTGTCAGTGTAAACGTCCTGCACAAGCGCTGATGACCTTAGGGGTGATGGCAACAATCGTTTAAACCAGTGGTTCTCAACATAATTGCCCCCTGTGGGACATTTTTACTTCTCAAAGAACGATAAGGGGTGGCAGGGGGTTGTTGGAACATAAGGGGGAGGTAGGGGGGTGTTCTTTGTTTGCTTTGTTGATTTTCTTTCATCTAGTAACTACATTTTTCAAACAATTAGTAGTGATACCTCGGTTTTCGTTGATAATTCGTCCGAAAACAATCGGTGAAATCCGAAACCGACGAAAACTGAGGCAATTATTTCCATATGAATCACTTACATGTAATAGGAGTTGTGTGCAGCCTGCGCGCCTCTAATATATAATGTATGAGTTTTATAACTTCATGACTTCGCTACAGATCAATCACACTTCATAACACTGGATAACCTACAGCACAAGCTAAACCGCTGTATTCCATAATGCCGCCGATTGGCTGGAACCGCATCAAATTTTCCCTTGTGTGGGTCTCTGAGAGTTGTAGTCTTAGTGGACACCAACTGCCTTTTCAGAACACTGATATAAACTACAACTCCCAGAGGTCCACATAATTGAACGTTCTAGCCAATCAGTGGCATTATGGAATACCGCGGGTTTAGTTGTTCTTTAGGTTATTCAGTGTGATTGATCTGTAGAGGAGCCATGGAGTTGGCTGGAGAGGGGTGGGTGTGGCTAGCCTGCATCTAATGAGTATGGAGGACTAGTTCTGTATCTTGGTGCTATTATGAAAATGCACGTTTCTTCCAAACTACTGCACAGATACATACAGCAGACACAATCAGTATGGCAGGCACTACCTTCTGCTACTCCCAGAGAGAATTGCAAAAACGTAGTAACAGATTCTCTTCAAGGTATTTGTCTAGTGGTAAAGTGGGCATGCTAACTGCAAATTTAGGAAATAACGGATGCTACCGGGCTTCCCCTAAAATAACACCTACCCTGATAATAAGCCCTACCCTGATTTTAAGAGGGCCTTGGAATATAAGCCCTCCTTCAAAAATAAGCCCTACTTCAACTAGGTAAAAAAAAAAAATGTAATACTCACCTCGCAGCCGGCGTCTGTGTCCACAGCAATGGTCTCCCCGGCAGTGTGCAGCAGGCTGCTCTGTAATCTCCCTGCTGTTATCTCTCTCTGGTAAATGGGGCTTTGAATTCCCCGTCTTCCAGCAAGTAAGCACTGTGATTGGATCGAGCAGCCGGTGTCTGTGTTTCCCGCTATGGTCTCCCTGGCGGTGCGGCAGGCTGCTCTGTAATCCTTCCTGCTATTGTCCCTCTCTGGTAAACGGGGATTTGAATTCCCCCGCCTCCCAAAAGTAAGCGCTGTGATTGGATCTAGCGCTCAATTATTCACAGCCATTCAGAGAATGACATCACTGAATGGATGTCATTGGTTCATAAAGCACCGAAAATAAGACACTGTGCCTCTTTTGGGGTAAAATTTAATATAAGACAGTGTCTTATTTTCTGGGAAACGCAATATATGTTATATATATGCTTTTCTTCAAAAGTTTTTAAATATTTTTACTTGAAACAGAGAAAAATCTCTAAGAATGTATAAACCATAATCTTATTTTAAGGTGGCACGCAGAACAAAAGTGCAGCTATGAACTCATGAGAGAGGAATTTCCCAAAAAAGCACATTTTCCTGTAAATAGGTCTTCTTAACCCCTTAGTGACCAAGCCTGTTTGCGCCTTAATGACCAGGCCAAATTTTGCAAATCTGACATGTGTCACTTTAACATGGAAAAACACTAGAAAGGTTTTGCATATCCAAGCGATTCTGACATTGTTTTTTCGCCACATGTTGTACTTCATTTAGGCGGAAAAATTAGACCGATAGAATTTGTGTTTATTTATTAAAAGCGCCAAAATTGGGAAAATTTTGAAAAAATCGTCATTTTTTCACATTTCCAACTGCAATATCTCAAATATGTGCAAACATAATATAGAAATTTTTGCTAAGATATATATTTCCACCCGTTTACTTTATTTTGGGCGCACATTTGAAAAACTTTCTTTTTTTTTTTAACCATTTAGGAGACGTACAAATTTAACATTACTTTTTAGCATTTTGAGGAACACTTTGTTCCTACACCAAGCCAAGATTGGAAAGGCTCATGAGTGTCAGAATAATAGATACCCGCACAAATGACCCCATTTTAAAAACTACACCCCTTAGTGTATTCACTGAGGGGTGTCATGAGTATTTTAACCCCACAGTTTTTTTTCAGGAATTAATTCAATTTAGAGAAAAAGTAAAATTTTTTGCAAATCTATCATTTTAAAGACATTTTTTTTCCTATAGTTTACATGAAAATGAGGATTTACACCCCAAAATGGATACCCCTGTTTCTCCCGTGTTCAGAAATATACCCATTGTGGCCCTAATGTTATATCTGAGTCCACAACGGGGCCCAAAATGAAAGGAGTAGTCAGTGTCTTTCAAAACAGAAATTTTGCTTGAAGTCCTTTTAGACCCCATAGCACACATGCAGAGTTCTTGAGCGCCCAAAACCATAGAAAACCCTCACAAATGACCCCATTTTGAAAACTAGACCCCTTAAGGAATTTATCTAGGGGTGTACTGCATATTTTGACCCCACAGTTTTTGAATGAATTCAAGCCAATCAGAAGGAAAAAATTGTGATTTTCGTTTTTTTGGCAACTCTGTCATTTTAAAAACAGCTTTTTTTGTACAGCACACATATGAATGAAGACTTGCACCCAAAGATGGATACCCCTGTTTGTCCCGTGTTCAGAGACATACCCATTGTGGCCCTAATCTTATATCTGGATGCACAACAGGGCCCAAAATGAAAGGAGTAGTCAGTGGCTTTCAGAACGTAGATTTTGCTTGAAGTCCTTTTAGGCCCCATTGCCCACTTGTAGAGTTCTTGAGCGCCCAAAACCATATAGAACCCCCACAAATGACCCCATTTTGAAAACTAGACTCCTTAACGAATTTATCTAGGGGGTACTGTGTATTTTGACCCCACAGTTTTTGAATAAATTCAAGCAAAGCAAAAGGAATAAATTAGGATTTTTGTTTTTTTGGCAATTCTGTCATTTAAAAACAGCTTTTTTTGTACAGCACACATATGAAGGAAGACTTGCACCCCAAAATGGATACCCCTATTTGTGCTGTTTTCAGAAATATACCCATTGTGGCCCTAATCTTATGTCCGCATGCACAACGGGGCCCAAAATGAAAGGAGTAGTCGGTGGCTTTCAGAACATAGAATTTGCTTGAAGTCCTTTTAGGCCCCATTGCCCACTTGTAGAGATCTTGAGCGCCCAAAACCATAGAGAACCCCCACAAATTACCCCATTTTGAAAACTAGACCCCTTAACGAATTTATCTTGGGCTGTACTGTGTATTTTAACCCTACAATTTTTGAATAGATCTAAGCGAAGCAGTAAGAAAAAATTACGATTTTCATTTTTTGGGCTATTGGGTCAATTTAAAAACAGGTTTTTTTGTACAGCACACATATAAATGAAGACTTTCACCCCAAAATGGATACCCCCGTTTGTCCCGTGTTCAGAAACATACCCATTGTGGCCCTAATAGACTTACAGGACACATGGCTAGGCCTACAATGAAAGGAATACCCGTTGGATTTCAGGGTACAACTGAATAAATTCCAGGCCCAATTGCCCACTTATAGAGCCATTGAGCGGCCAAAACTATAAAGAACCCCCTCAAATGACCCCATTTTGAAAACTAGACCCCTTAACAAATTCATCTAGGGGTGTACTGCGTATTTTGACCCCACTGTATTTGAATGAATCTAAGCAAAGCAGAAGGAAAAGGTTACGATTTTCAATTTTTTTGGCAATTTTTTAAAATTTAAAAACAGTTTTTTTGTACAGTGTACATAGGAATGAAGACGTTCACCCCAAAATGGATACCCCCGTTTGTCCCGAGTTCAGAAACATACCCATTGTGGCCCTAATTTACTTACAGGACCCATGGCAAGGCCTATAAAGGAGGGAACAACCGTTGGATTTCAGGGCCCATTGCTTATTTGTACGGAATAAAAATTGACTCCCTAAAAATTCCCCCACCTGCCCTACACACACTCCGCGCCCTTTTTGGTGTTCGCAAATCTTAGATAAAAGTAATAATGTGAACTGTGTGGTATTTCCGAAGACAGGGGTAATTACGGAGGCTGGTTGGAATGGGCCCATGGGGCAATAAAACCGGTATCCCCCCCTCCTCTCATGCTTTTTGGGGGTATTTCGTGACCTTAGTGGCGGGTATGGGGTGTAAAAAGTGGCGTTCCGTGAGTCTCCGTAAGCTTGATGAGGTGCGGCGGTCTCGCACAGAAGGCGCTTAACAAGCTGCTCCTGGAACTGCATGAAGGCGAACGTTCCCGGGGCTTCTTGTAAAATACGTATTACAGGTAGCGGTCTGAATAACGCCAGGCTCTCGCAGCCGTAGGCGGAATCTGCTTGCGGAGGCCTGCAGCAGATACCATCTGTGAGCCCGGCTGTGACCCTGCGTACGGCCGCGTAATGTACTGCGCATAACTGCGTACTCACACAGGCGGTCATGCGCAGTACACCTTTTTTTTGTTTGTATTTCCCGGAAGCGTCGCTTAGCGATGACGCGGGTACCCGCAGCCCGTATACAATGTAGTTGCGTATGGGTAGCGGGTATATCCACAACCACGGAGCACAATGGGCTCTATGCTGCGAATAGCCGCGGTAAAATAGAACCTGCTGCGTTCTCTTTTCTGCGAGTGGATTACACAATTCCAACCCGCTAATGTGAGCGGAATTGTGTAATCCAATGCGATTGATCTGCGTATTGCCGCGGATCAGACGCATGCGGAATCCGTAATTCCTATCTAGTCATGTGAGACCGACCTAAGGTAGATCTCTACCTTTTTATCACGTGACCAGGGACCGCTCAACGAGGCCACCCGTCACTGCTCCAGGCTCTCGGCGACCGTTGGTCGCTGGGAGCAAGGAGATTTTAAGTTTCCTGGGCTCCCCGACTCCTGCGCATGTGTCCGGTATTTTGCCGGCGGTCACATATGCAGAATCCGAGTAAGTTCAAGGATGAGGATCGTGTTGGGGTGCCAATACGGAGGCCTCCGGTAAAAAGTTTCATCTCCTCTCACCGATCGCATCGGTGAGGGGAGATGAAACTTCAATTTTTTTTAAAAACTTTTTTACGTGATCGCCATTATCCATTGTATAACGGCGAACCCATGATCAGTAACCGCTCACCGCGGCCCCCCGTGAGATCTCCATGCTCTTGGCTATGTTTTGTAGCCAGGAGCAGGAAGAATTTCAATTATCCTGGCAATCCACAGCTTTTGCGCATGCGTTCGCCATTTTGGCGACGGGCGTGTGCGCAGAAGCTGGGGTAAGGTCTGCGGATAAATCTGGGGGCCTTATGTACGTACTTTCATCCTCCCTTACGGATATGATCCGTGAGGGAAGATGAAACGTGCGCTTTTTAAACTTTTTTAAAACTTTTAACTTTTTTTAACTTTTTTTTTTTTTTACTTTTTACACTTTTTTTTTTTACTTTACATGATCACTGTCATCCATTGGATGACAGTGATCATGTCCCCAGTGACATCCCTCTGCTCTTGGCTACACATGGCAGCCAGGAGCAAAGGGATTTTGAATTTCCCGGGGCTCGAGCCCCTCTGTGCACGTGCCCGATGTCAATCAACGGGCGCGCATGCGCAGACGGGCACTTCAGGTCCCGGGACATCGGGACATCGCAGAGGACCCGAGGTGAGTATTTTCCCCTCCCCTCATGGATCCGATCCATGAGAGGAGGTGAAACTAGCACTTTTTTTAACTTTTTTAACTTTTTCGCGATCGCCGCTACCCATTGGATAGCGGCGATCGCGGGCCCGGGGATCGCTCACCGCGGTCCCCGGTAACACCTCCTGGTTCCCGGCTACCTTCAGGAGCCGGGAGCCAGGAGATTTTGAATTTGCCGGGGGCTCCCGGGCTTCTGCGCGTGCGTGTGACGTCATCGTCTGGCGCGCATGCGCAGAAGAGCGGCGGCGGGTCCGGGAGGACCAGATCTCCGGGGGACACCGCCGACAAGCCAGGTAAGAATTTTCAGCTGCCCTGGTGGATCCGATCCATCAGAGCAGTTGAAACTTTAACTTTTTGGGCACTTTTATTTACTTTTTTGTGATCGGTGCTATCCGTTGGATAGCGCCGATCGCAATGCCGGGGGGGGGGGGGGTCCCCGCAGCCCGGGATGACAGCTCCATGCTGTCGGCAACCTGCGGACACCGACAGCATGGAGCTGTCACGTCCACAGCCCGAGGGGCTTTATTCTCTGCAGGACACATGTTTTTACGTCCTCAGAGAATAAAGCCCACTTCGGAAGGACGTAAATACACTATGGGCTGGTCGTTAAGGGGTTAACAAAGCAGTAACCCAACATTTGTGTCATTCTGATGCCATTCTGAAGAGTATTCTAGTTTAATAGAATAAAAAAATTATAAAGGGAAAAATAAAGTTATTGGAGTGCAGAGTTAGATGGCCAAAAATTACAGGAAAGTGTATTCAACTATGTGACTTTGCTCACAAGGGGAAACAACACTTGTAGGGTTATATCGAGGAATTATCTTTCATAGTGACTTGTCAGGCAATATCTCCTCAGCACATCAATCCCCATTATGAGGGACAAAAGTGCCAATTGACACGGTACATCATAACGGGCCTCAGCTCGTCAACGTAGAGACCGTTATGTGCTGCAATCAGTCACCCACAGAATATATAAATGGGTAATGTCCAAAACCATATAGAGGAACACTAAAGGATCACTTCTGCCCCAAATAATTTCAGTATTTCTAGAAGTATTTTTAGATGTAAGAAATCAAGTGAAGACCCATAAAAAAACTTTAACAGTATAGTAAATTGATTAAAAAAAACATCTAAATGACTAGAAAACTTCTAAATAAAAAATATCATGTCAATTTCAAACAGTAGTAGGATTGATAATAGCCGCGGACTGCGGCACGACAGTCAGAATAAATAAAAAAATTCCAATGAATTTATTGTATAGTACATTATCTTTAATGGTAAAAAAAATACAGCTGGTGGTGCATAAAATAAAAACTTTATCAAGAATCCACTAATAAATTCATCTTGGAGGGGTATAGGGATTTAGGAATGACTGCATCAAGGGGTGATCAATGGCAGTAATTTATTATGGCATTCATAAAATGTTTTATGTTTTGTTTTTTGAAGGGGGGGGGGTCTTGAAAGTTCTCACTAAAATGCAATAGCCACATAACTTCCACAAATACAGGAGTAGCATGGGCTGCACTTGCTAGATTTATCTACTGATGTGATTGTACCCTGGGTCACTTCTTGGGGGCGAGGGGACTTGCACATTATTTCTGAAATGCACAAACCACATGTCACGGGTCGGTTGACTTCAATGGAAGCAGTCCCTGCGGGAATCGCAGCAAGATGGAGCTTACTGCAATTTGTTTTCCGGACCACAAGGTCCGCAGAACAAATTTGCATGTTTTAATTCGGCAGCGGGCACCCATGTTTTCCTATAGCAGGCTTGAACCCATGGACATTGGGCCTCAGGGGTCATGACTGAGCCATGTGAGTATGTACCACTAATAATCACCCTCTGCTTTTTATCAGTGAGCCACTTACACACACTACACACTACTATCATTACTTACCCACTTACACACATTCTCACCCAGACCAAGCATTCACATTTTATATACCATCTAGTAATAGTGTCTTTCAAAGTGACCTTAGTAATAATAGTGCCACTATAGTGGTCGCAATAGTCATAGTGATCCCCATAATGGTTCCAAATAATAATAGTGATCTCCATAGAGGCTTCAAGTATTAATATGACCCCCATAGGGGTCCCAGCAATAATAGTGTCCCCTATATTGGCCCCAGAAATAATACGGGACCCCCACAGTAGTCCCAGCAGAAAGAGTGACCCCTACTAGCCTATGGCTGGGCAGCATCCCTACAGGCATTCCACTCGCGCAGCCTGTAGCTCTGGTCCAGCGGTGACAGCCGCTGCTGAGTCTGTGACCTTTGACTTCTCCCTTTGGCATCTGCGTTGTGTACAGGATGGCACACAAAAACATCGAGGGAGAGAAGTCAACAATCACAGAACCAGTAGCAGCTGTTGCTGCCTGACCAGGGCTGCAGGCTGGGTGAGTAGAATGCATGTAGAGTTGCTGCATGGCAGAAGCAGAGCAAAACCAAAGAACATGGAGAGAGCTGGCCTTTAGGGTTGCAAGGGTCGTGAATGACTAAACGGCTAACAGGCAGGTCACATAAAATAAGGTGGAGAACTGGATTCGGCCCATGGGCCTTAAAGGGGTGGTCTCGCGAAACCAAGTGGGGGTATACACTTCCGTATGGCCATATTAATGCACTTTGTAATATACATCGTGCATTAAATATGAGCCATACAGAAGTTATTCCACTTCTAGCGTCCTCGTCTCCATGGTTCCGTCTAAATTCGCCGGCAGCTTGCTTATTTAGACGCGCTTGCGCAGTCCGGTCTTCTCCTTTCAGCACGAGCCGCTTCAGTGTGCTCCCCGCTACAGCTCTTCTGCGCATGCGCAGACGAGCTGTCACTGCTCGGGAGCGCGCTGGAGCGGCCATTCTGTACCTTCCTCTGTTAGAGGAAGGTGCAGAGCCGCCCAGCTGTCCGGAGAAGCCGCCCAGCTGTCCTGCCGTCCAGGTAAGTGATGGGCCGGGGGGGGCTGCCGCTGCGCCGGGGGGGGGGGGGGGCTGTCGTCGCTGTCGCTGCGATGGGGGGGGCTGCCGCTGCGATGGGGGGGCTGTCGCTAGGCCGGGGGGGGGGCTGTCGCTGCGATGGGGGGGCTGTCGCTAGGCCGGGGGGGGCTGTCGCTGCGATGGGGGGGCTGTCGCTAGGCCGGGGGGGGCTGTCGCTGCGATGGGGGGGCTGTCGCTAGGCCGGGGGAACTAGCGCTGGGCCAGGGGGGTAAGTGATGGGTCGGGGGTGATGTTCACTGACAGGTGAAGGCCCCGGAGCCCAGCGCTGGGCTCCGGGGCCTTCACCTGGGCTGAGGGTCTAGCGCTGGGGAGCCGGGAGCGTAGCGCTGGGGAGCCGGGGGCTAGCGCCGGTTACCTGCTGCCTGGCGGTGGGTGACTGGTCGGCAGCTGCGCGGCGTCTGGTCGGCGGCTGCGCGGCGTCCGGTTGCCATGGAGACACAGCTGGCAGCGTCTCGGGAGCGCGCACGTCGGGCTGCAGCGAGCGACGGGGAAAGAGCCGGCGGCCATCTTGGGGAAACTTTTATAAGTTGCTGAAACGCTGGAACGGTAAGTACGAACCAGCTAGGAAAGTCATTTACAGGGGTAATTAGTAATGTATGTTTAATTAGGGGGACTGGGCAAAAAAAAAAAATCACTGCTTCCTCGAGACATCTCCTTTAAGTTTGACATGTGTGTTCTACATTATTGGGGTGGAGAAAGGCAGTCCCCTCTTTGACTCGAGAGCGCGATCAAACTTTAAGCTGTGTTTCCAGAGTAAAACTTGCATGAAGCACAGTGCATTCCTGTGCCGGGTTCATGGTGCCCACAGCATGAACATGGTGACAGGTTCCCTTTGATGCTCCCACTTGAATATATAGAGAATCAGCAGTAAAGTAATGCTCTCTGGAAAAAAATTAATTAATGTCAGTGCGACAGATGGCGACCAAAATGGTCCCCAATGCACCCTAGAGTTTGCAAATGCAACAATAACTGTTTACTGTGGCATGTGATAGAGAATATGGAATCTGAGAAAAACCCTCTTCATGACTAGTAAATCTGAAGCATCCAAGCTTGGTTAATTATGTTCTTTCTTTACTGACAGAAATATCGTTTGCTTGTTTTTTTGCAAAAATGACAGAAAAGTGCAGCATATTGGTTATCACTTTTGAATTAGTCTAAAAAAATTTATAATGTTTTGTCAGCATGTTCAAGCAAGAACAAAGTGGCAATTTACTGAGAAGCTAACTCAAAGTTGACAACCAACATAGCTGCAAAACTGTCTGTCACAACAAAACAGACAATGCCAATATCTCAATAAGTAAAAGCAATCTATATGTCCAAACTTTAGTAACTGCTCTAACATCTGATTTACTAGTATATGGAAAATGGTACCCAAAGCTGAAGTATTGTTTATGATCTTTATATGTACTGTAAAACTTTCCGCAGCTTGTCAAGCCTACTTTGGCTCAGCAAAGCATATTGTTCTGTGCTATTCATTACAGGCTGGTGGGAAACTTACTGTCAGATTTTCTACTGGACGGGAATCTGTATACAGGAAATGCGCCTCTTCCAAAGTTATTTTAACTTGAACACGTAATATAGAAATGTATTTATTATTGATTGTAGCAGCATGGAATGGTTTATATCCTTAAAGGGGCTGTTCAATCATTAGTTTTCCCCAATAGCACACTTACCCACAGAACTAGTGTAAATCAGTAGTCGAATGCCGAAATCAGCTATATTCTGTTTTGCAATCATTTTGATCCCCCTTCCCCCATGCGTCCAGCCACCTTCACATAGCAGAAAGGGCGGTCCTACTTCTCCTATCGTGTGACCGCTAGAAAATCACATTTCCCAGCAGCACAATGATTCTGCTCTGCCTTCTGTGCACCTCCCTATCCTCTCCTGTGCATTGCCAAAAGTTACAAATAAGGAAGATGGAACAATAGCTCTGCTGCTCCATCTACTGGATGGCAGCATTCCTTCAAATCAATGTTCAACTCTTTACGAAGTCTGTAAAACAATGATTGAGAATAGGAAACCCAAGTCAGAAAGCCATACACAGACAGCTGTTTCGGGGTGTTTGCCCCTCATCAGTGTGCGGTAGGTTTCTAGCTTGGCTGGTGAGAGGCCTGTAACTGTTGGCAAGCCTCTAATAGTTCGTCCACTATTGTGTCAATGGGAGGAGAGCACAGGAAACAATAACAAGGTGCATTTTTATAGCTACTGTTGGCATCTTCAATATACAGAGATGCAAACAATGTTACACATATAAATATAGTGTAACCACACCGTCTGCAGAAAGTATGTTGATGCCTCCAGGAAACATTATCTCTTTGCCTTTGATGTAAAAGGAGACAGATTACACAGCACAGCAGCTGGGACAGCCGTCGGTAGTGGCAATAGTATAATGTGAGTGTACAGAGAGTATATCGTCCTGGCTAAGGGTCCATTTACACGGGACAACTGTCGGGCAAACGATGCCCGACACTCGTCCCTGTGTGTCCGCGCTCCTGTGCTGTCACTCCGGAGCTAGCAGATGGCTTGCTCAGGATTATGCAACATAAAAGATCAGCGATGAGCTCATCGCTCATCGGTCAGTTTAACCCTTTGCAATCCAATTCTGGATTCAGGGTTACCTAGGGGGAAATTCTTTCTGCCATTATACAATGGCGCCAGAGCCAGTACTGTGGTATGGGACATGCTGGAGAGGACCCAGACAACAGAGCGGCCAGTAATCTACAGTAATAATACCCTGCCGGGCGTCTTCCGACATCGGTGCTATACAGCCTTCAATCAGAATGTCTTTAGATGTCAGACAGTGGATTGGAAAGGGTTAAACTGCGGCTGTTCAGTAGTGAACGGCTGCTGTGTTATCTCAATGGAGAGGGGCGGGGGGACGAGAGGAGAGAAATTATCTGCACTGCCCCACCCCCCTTTCTAAGAGAAGCGCGGCGCTCCCATTAATTTGAGTGAAGAGAGTGCTTCAACTTTCTCCTGCAACCACTGATGGCAGCATCTGGCCCACTGCATTGGGCTGGACAAACAGGATGGACAGGGGTTCCAAGCTCCAATCCATCAACAACTGATGAACTATCCAGGGGATAGATCATTAGTTAAAAAAAAGCCAGGAATACACCCTTAGGCCTTAGTCACACGGGCGTTTTTTAGCGCGATTTGTGGATCGCATGACGGATGCGCATCCGCAAATCGCGTGACCGGGGCCCAAAAA
Organism: Eleutherodactylus coqui; assembly: GCF_035609145.1. NCBI lineage: Eukaryota > Metazoa > Chordata > Amphibia > Anura > Eleutherodactylidae > Eleutherodactylus > Eleutherodactylus coqui. The sequence goes on from NC_089837.1 coordinate 294,807,512, forward strand.
AAATCGCCCAGCGCATTGAATTCAATGGAGTCGGCGATACAGCGCTGAGCCAATTCAGCGCTGAGCCAATCAGGGGCTGGTCTGACTCACACCTCCTTCACACCCACTGCAGGCCGGCCGCGCTGAACTCCGTCTGCTGGGACAAGGTGAGTATATATATATATATATATTTTTTTTACACATTTCTGGATGAATTGCAGGGAAGGGCTTATATATTTAAGCCCTTCCCGACAATTCATCCTGCTCTCGCCGGCAGCCCATTGCTTTCAATGGAGCCGGTTGTATTGCCGGCTCCATTGAATTCAATGGGCAAACATCGTTCTTCTCTGCCACAGCTGTTACAGCTGTGGCAGAGAAGAATGATTTGTCTTCTATATGTTCTCAATGGGGTCGGCGCTGCTGCCGCCGGCCCCATTGAGCGCATACAGAGAAGAGAACAGGAATTGCAGATCGCAGATAGATGCGATCTGCGATTTCTGTTCTATAATTTATCGGACGAGCGCATAAAAAGCGCCCATGTGTCCGATACCATTGCGAAGCAATGGTTTTTAAAAAATCGCCGGACGCATGCGCATGCGCAAATCGTGCGAAAAAACGCCCGTCTGACTAAGGCCTTAATGTTACAATATACTATCAGCACCCCTAAAAAGTAATTATAAAGTTCTACAGTTGCAAAAATGATGTGTGAAAAATGTGTACCACTGATGCCTATGCAAACCTCTCCGAGTGATATGCTGCATAATTCATGTGTGTAACATGAAACAGTGATAACAAGCAAAGGAACAGTTTGACACATGCTGACTTCTGTCTCTTTTGTGATAAAGCTGCTCACACGGCTTCCTTTCAACACTATGTTGACAAAAGTATTGGGTCACCCACAAATCCTGTGCTGTCAGGTGAAGAAGATGTTTGAATTGGATGGGAAGGACTAGGGCCACTGGTTATAGTGAAATCCACCCTCAACGCCAATGACTACAGAGACATTCTAGACAATGTGGCATCACTTACCCTGTGGCACTTCTTTGGTACAGTTCTGTACCTCTACTAACACGACAGAGCACCATATTATAAAGCATGCAGTGTTGAAGCTTGGTTTGAAGAGAAAGTCTGCAAAATAGATTGGCCGGCCCAAAGTCTGGATTTCAATCTTATCGAGGATCTTTGGGACGAACTAGAACACTGTATTTGTGCATACCCAACACGCCCATCATCCTCCGCATCACCATCTGAAGCTTTCCTCAAGGAATGGAGGCAAATCCTCCCACACATCTATCGGAATTTGGTGGACAGCAGCCTAGGAGGGTTACTGCACTTATTGACACCATATTGAAAAATGTGAATAAAATTGAATTTTATCATTTTCTATGTTCCAACACTTTTGTCAACATAGGGTATGTTTGTATAGTGGGAAATAATAGATCTGGTAAGAAGCAAGAGTGAACACAAAATAATCCTGCTAAAAAAGGACTGCTCAAATTGAGAAATACCTTATAATGCATTAGTCCTAAGACATAATCAGTTGAAGATATGGAATTAAGTGGTGGAATACAATATATTAATTACGTCCGCTGGGCACACCAGGGCATCACGGCTCAGCAGGGACGCAAGACGGCGTTTACACAAACGCCATAAACACACACAAAATGCACAATGAACACCAAGGTAGGACTGTAAACCGGTTTCACCGGCAGAATAACATATTCCTACTCTAACGGGACAACCGCCACATGAAACCTTGAAACCTGCCTTTAGCAGGGTGTTTGTCCCATTAAAGATGACCCCACGCTGGAACCTATCCCCTGGATGGCAAACGATCCACAGCAGAACAGGACGCAGCTCACACCAACTCACAGAACAGAGGACTGTTCACACCTGATGTCTGGAAACCTACACAAACACTGAACATATCGTTGTTCACATCGCCACTCCAGGGACTTGCACGTAAAATATAACAGGACTGTTCATACACTTTGTCTGGCACCTGCCCAGACCCACTGAACACAACACTGTTCACACACATCTAGCCACATGCACAGACACACACCACACATCATGCATAAAAGCAAAACCCTAGGGTGACAGAGAAACGCAATACAGAAACCCCACTCAGAGCTCAAATGCATACAGATATACCATTGCTAATGCAGGTATCCTCACACCAAGGGGAAAGGGTCAGACACCGTACTGACATACAGGGAACAGTGTCACATATCACCTATCTGGCACACACATAAGACATCAGATGTCTGGAGGCCGAACCTCTCACAGGGAAGGGAAGGGGGGTCTGCATAAGACACAGAAGGGAACTACAGCTGTCCAGACCATCATCAGGGAAAGTGAGAGACACTACAGACTAGACATGCATAACATAGCTCAGAGTGGGATTTCCACAGAATGCAAAAACATGATAAAATGACCAGCATTCTCTGACAAAAGAAGCTGGTACTTATGTGCAGCAGACCAGAGGGAATGGCTGGCTTGAGAATACCACACCCAGCCAGCTCAACTAAACCCCAGATATGAAGCTGTGCTGCTGTAAATCCAAGTAGAACAACATATCCCAGAAGTACAACCTAACCATTTTTCATGGTTTATCAAAAAGAGAGAAAAGAAATAACGCAAAACATTTAAAACACTGATACCTTTATCAGTCTTATACCTCATTCAGGTGGCTGTACTGTGGCTGTGTTTTAGCATTCGCATTATGGCCCCAAATCTAATTACCTTTATTTACAGCATTTACTTAGATACTTATGATGCTATTCCCTTGGGTCACTAGTCCCATGTTTGGGCCAAAATTTGAGTTGTATTCTTCTGACAAGCTGTACAAAAATGTATTCAATCTCTAGCGGCTATTTTTGGGGAAAATGGTAATGTTCAATTTGCCTGACAATATACAGTAGCTCCCATAAGGGTTATCAGCCAGTTTCCTACAGTTCTAAAATCCAAATATACCTATAGTTAGCAGTATTACCGGAACTAGTCATAAAGAGGCTGTGAAAAAGTATTTGCCCCTTTCCCAATTTCTTCTCTTTTTGCACATTTATCACACTTACAGTAAATATTTCAGATCAAAGAACTTTTAGTATTACGCAAAGATAATCAAAGTCAAACCAAAATGCTGTTTTTAAATCATGATTTCATTTACTGAAGGGCAAATGCTGTTCAGCCCTACCTAGCCTTATTGAAAAAGTAATTACCCCTTAGCTACTATATCAACCAGTTAGCCAAATTTAATTAACAGTTAAGTTTAGTCTCACTAGCTACAACCAAGCATGATTACTGCTACACATGTTGAATCTAAATATCACTTAAATAGAATGTGTCTGGCAAGAAGAAGCTGGATAGAAGGTCTCAAAAAGCCAAAGACAGTTACAAAACAAAGTCATTGAAATGTACCAACCTGAAAGGTGTTACAAAAAACATTGCTAAAGGTTAGGGACTCCAGCAAACCACAGTTAGGGCTATTATCGACAAATGAAGAAAACTTGGAATAGTGGTAAATAGCCAGAAGTGGCTGGCCTACCAAAATTTCATCAAGAGCATATTGAAGACTCACCCAGGAGGTCACGAAAAAACATGAAACACTGCAGTTCTCACTTGCCTCTGTTATGCTACGATTTGTCTTGCAGTTACTAAAGAACATCTACATGACTTCCAAGACTTTTAAGATAATATTCTGTGGGCTGATGAGTCAAAGGTGGACATTTTTGTAAAACATAGGTACTGTTAAATCTGGTGTTAAACACTGCTTTCCACAATAAGAACATCAGACCCACGGTTGAACATAGTGGTGGTGGGGGGGGGGTGTGGCCTGGCCATGGCGGCGGTCGGCAACAAGCTCCAAGAGCTTGTGGTTCTGGAGGCGCTGATGGCCCGCCGCGCGGCTTCACTCACAATCCGGAGATCACCGTGGACAGCAGCAAGAATAGCATAACCCAGTGGCGTCCTGGAGTCCACTCCGGACCCCCACAGGCCGGGGGATGGGTGCCTTCCTTCTCAGCGGGCAGCGGCTTGGGTCCGAACGCTGGGAGACAGAGGACGGTGCCGGCGGCAGACAAGAGGAGGAACCGCAGGGACATCACAGAAGCGTTTAGAGCCTACTACCATGGCCTCTATAATATACAGGGCCAATTAGCCGATATGACTCCTGCTAACCGTAAAGTTAAAATCCAAGACTATATATGGAGACCTCGTCGACGGAGAAAGACCCAGGCCTGGACGGGTTCACCCCCCCCGGTTCTTTAAACAATTCCAGGAAATGTTTTCAAAGGTGCTAGCGGGAAGACTGGCTCCCATTCTGCCGGCCCATATTCACAATGATCAAGTGGAATTCATAAAAGGATGAGAGGCTAGGGATAATACCAACAAGACCCTCCTGCTGATTAGTCAGGCCCAAGGGTTGCGGCAGCCATTCTGCCACTTTTCAGAGGATGCAAATAAGGCCTTCGATCATGTTAGCTGGGACTTTCTAAGTGCCTCTCTGGCACACCTGGCCCTGGGGCCACGGTTTCTAAGCTGGATCCTGGCAATATATAGGAATTCGTCGGTGCAGATTTGAGTGAACAGCCTTCTGTCCAACCCGTACCTGTAAGGAACGAGACGAGACAGGGCTGTCCCCTGTCCTATACGCCATTGTAATGGAGCATTTGGCTGTGGCACTGAGGAGCAATAAAGATGTGCGGGGTTTGCAGATTGAGACCCAGTTCTGTAAGACAGCCCTATAGTCAGATGATCTTCTTCTATTCATTTCCCAGCCTCGCATCTCATTCCCTGCAATTTTGTGGGAATTCACTAATTTTGGTCACCTGAGTAACTTCAAAGTTAAGTTGCACAAATCAGAAGCCATCTCTCCCACCCAGTGAGATAGCCCACCTAGCCGATTAATTCAATTTTAAATGGCGTTCAACCTCTATCCAATACCTTGGTGTGCATGTAGCAGCAGATCTTTCATCCTTATACCATCTTAACTATGTTCCTCTACTGAAAGAGTGACAAAGGAACTGAAGGGGTACGCTACTAAACAGTTGAGCTAGTTCGGGCGAATAAACATGTTGAAAATGGATGTGACCCCAAAATTTCTAAACCTTTTCCAGACCCTGCCAATTAAGTTACCAGTACAATACTTTAAACAGATTCACCAAGTGTTTTGCAGATTTGTGAGGGGAGGAAGGAATAGCCACATTAGTTACCGGACCATGTCATGCTTAAAGCCCAGGGGAGAGTGGGTCCCCCAGATCTCAAAATATATTACTCGGCCACGGCCCTCACCTGGCTGGTGGACTGGCATTATCATTCAGCCTCAAAGCAGTGAGTGGGTCTGGAAGCAGCTTTGATATGGCCCCAACCGGCAATTACTGCCATAGATACGGGGGAAGGATAGGCCCACAGCCCTAACTCCATTGACTCTAAACAGTTTGTACATGTGGGACAGATTGACTACCAGAGAGGACGTAACAATCCGCAGGGGAGCCCTGACCCCTATATTTTACAATCCCGCATTCCCCGCAGGGCAGGAAAGACGGAGCTTCCTAGGCTGGCGGGAGGAAGAGGATTTACGGTGTTGTCAGATTGTGGGCTCCGGGGATCTTCCATCATTTAATGAACTACAGGCATCTTAACCAGAGCAGAGACTGCTGTGGATGAAGTATCTCCAGTTGTCCTCATTCTGGAGGACCCGTTCGGGGTCATGCCCCTTTGGGAGCCCCCCTGAACCCATCGAGGAATTGGTCCCCCCCCCCCCCCTCCTCGGTTCGGTCCTCTGCCGGATCTATAGAATCATTCTGGAGAGGCTCACTCAGGGCCTCCGATGATATGTCAGGGGTTGGGAGAGGGATCTGGCTGTGGAGTTGCAGGATTCTGATTGGGAGAGAGCCTTCACGTTCACACATAAATTACCTTTTGCCTGCGCTGTGCAGGAGAAAAATTTGAAGCTCCTCCCCATGTGGTACAGATACCCTGATGTGATCCACCGCATATTTCCCTTAGTTTCGGAGGATTACTGGAGATGCGGGTCTGAGCATGGTACCATGCTGAACATCTGGTGAGACTGCCAACTCGTCCAGCCTTTCTGGAAAAAGGTATTTGAGCTATATGAGGGGGCATCGCATTACATGGTGGAGGCCACCCCACAGTTGGCACTGCTGTCAATTATCTCTGGCCTGTTTGCCACTATCAAAAAGGGTCTCTTGCGACATTTCCTCACCGCGGCCAGAGCAGTAATCCTGCCCCTTTGGCGGAGCAGCACGGTTCCCTTGAGCCTGGAATTTGTTCAGGAACTGAACCAGCTAATGTACATGGAGGAGCTGGGTGACGAAGGCTCTGAGGGATTATGTTTGAGTGGGCGCACAAGGGTTCTGTGGAACACGTACCGCGATTCGCCTAAATTTCAGATGGCGGTGGGATGGTGTAGGTACCGAGAGGGGGTGTCAAGATGGGGTGGAGACCCAGATATGGCAGAGCAGAGAGCAGGGCAACTACAAACAGGATATGCACAGAGAGGTCTCTCTCCCTCTACCCCTAACTAATTTTCTTTCCCCTCGCGGTTTTCTTTTTCACTTTTTTTTTTCCATTTTTTCCTAGTTACCTTTTGTTTCTCTTTGTCTACTCTGATGTTGGTCTCTAATTTTTGTTTCTATGGTTTAAGCCAATTAAAAATTGAATTGCTATAGCAGGCACGTGACAGTGTCGGATTCGAAGGCCTGGTGTCATGCTATATTTTCGGTATGTAGCCGCTAAGGAGGCACTGGAGGGACTCTGAGCAGATGTTTCTGTTGTTTTGATTGCTGTGACACCCACCTTTTCAAAATCCTTAATCCAGTATTGCAGTCCTGCGCGACCTGCTATAAACCGGATATTTTCTTTGACTATGTGTTTAAATGTGTAAAAATTTCCATAAAAATATATTAGACATAAACATGGTACTGGTAGTATGATGCTGGTCAGTGGATGTGTTCTGGTGTGATTTACTCCGTTTGACTGCGTTTCTGTCTTAGCTTCTTTTGGACTCAATTTTTGTATTTCTTACTGCTATGCCTTGTTGTCCTCCTGGTTCTGTTCCTGCTTTGTGCCCAATTTTGTGTCCTATATATCCGTGGCTTTGGCATTTTCCACTAAATACCTAGTACTGAAACAAAGGAGAACAAGCTGACTCCTTAAAAACACTTCTTTAATCTTCTTTTATTAAAAAGAAAGAAAAAATCATACAATTATAAATTTTGAGTTCTTTTAATTTTTCATTCTCAGACTCAATGAGACCCATTAAAGGGATTTTGTCATAAAAAAAAAAAATCAATACTTACCTATTTCTCCCCAGGCAGTCTACTTACTGTACCTTCTCCCCGCTGATCTTCTCCTGGCTCCTGCAGTCCCCAAGTCACCTCACCTCCAGCCGGCTGGATCCTCTTCCTCTTGTGACATTACGTACATTGCCGGCATTCTCCTTCCTGCAGAGCAATGTATACTACTTTCACTGCCTAGCAGGGAGCGCAGACTGCTATGCCGGGCTAATGCCGAGACTGAGCATGCGCACTGTGTTACCGCAAGGTTCCTATACTAACACCGCGAGACAGCACTCTTGCTCAGTCTCGGCATTAGCCCGGCATAGCAATTGGCGCTACCTGCTAGGCAGTGAATGCTACATCATTGTTGACGTAACCTACATTGACCTGCAGGAAGAAGAAAGCCACTGCATAACAGGAAGAAGAGGATCTGGCTGGCTGGTGATGAGGTGACCCGGGGGGACTGCAGAAGCCAGGAGAAGATCGGTGAGTAGAAGATGCAGTATGTAGACTGACTTGGGAAGGAATAGATAAGTATAGAATTTTTTTTTTCTTTACTAACAAATCCCCTTTAAGGTAAGTGCACATTCATACAAAGCAGTATTCCATTTAGCCATGAAAGCTTGTGAAAAGATGGTAGTGGGAACTTTTTTAAGTGTAGACCCAGCGGGATCATTTTAGTTCAATATAAATTTGTAAAATACTTTGATCCCACCACACTTTCAATTTCGACTTCTTTGCTTTTTGCAGTGTAACAAAGAGTTCTTTGCATTCTGTGTACTCCATTGTTTGAGCAGGTGTGGATCCAAAAACCTGCACTAATTTATTAAGGCCTCATGTCCACGGGGAAAATAATAATTAAAATCCGCAGCGGATCACCCGCGCGCGGATCCGCGCCCCATAGGAATGCATTGACCACCCGCGGGTAGCTAAATACCCGCGGATGGTCAATAAATGTGAATTAGAAAAATCATGGAGCATGAAAAAAAATGGACATGCTCCATTTAGGTGCGGATCACGCTCCGGATGGCCCCATTGATCTCTATGGGGTGCGGGAAATCCGCTGCGGGTGTTAAATGCCATTTATTTGGGTGCGTGAAATCTGCATGCGGATTACAAGTTTGGCTTCTTTTTCAGTGGCCTTGCATTTTTTTTCACGCGCAGATGCAAAAATGCCATCCGCGTGCATACACGCGTGAAAAAAAATGCATCCGCGTGTCATCCGCATGCAATAAAATACTATTTTAAGCTCATCCGCACTGCATCCGCGGCCCAAATCCGCGTTACAAATCCGGAGCAGATTTGATTTTCCCCGTGGACATGAGGCCTTAGACGGATTTGTGTTTCTGGATCAGGATTCACATTCATTTCTTCAAGTTGAAAAATATGCACTTGTAGAATTTATGCTAAAACCGGTTATATTTATGATTCCTCTCCAGTCGATAATATAAAAGACTCAAATTATAAATTCCTCAGCAGAGAGGCATTTTTGATATTGAACTTGGGAACTCGCTTACCAGTAGGTTTCAAAAATGATTTATTAAGGAGCAAAAGAATTTTATGAACTTTTTTGCAATAAAAGAAGAATAAAAAAGTGTTTTTAAGGAGGCGGCTTTTTCTCCTTTAGGGCTCCTGCACACTGGTGAGAGCAATATCGGGATGTTATTGACGCCCCCAATATCGCTCTCACAATCCTTCCGAAAAGGATATGAGGCGTTTTCGCAGGGAAACAGCCGTCCATCCCAGCAGGACTGAAAGAATCCCATTGAAATCCATGAGAGGTCGTCGTGTTTCTCTGCCACTGGCAGGGTACTCTCCACGGCAAGGATTTTCGGGGCAATGGGGGGGGGGGGGGCTTGAAATATAAGCCCTACCCCGAAAATAATCTTTATCTGTAGGAAAAAATAAATAAATAATACATCACCTTAGAAGCGCTTTCTTCTCCGGTGCGTCTTCTAGCAGGTCCCCAGCACTCTTCTTCAGCTTCTCTTCTGGCCGAGGACTGAAAAATCCCCGCCTCCTGAAAGCCTCTGCTTGGCTGAGCACTCTGACCAATCAGAGGCAGTGTTTAGCTGTCATTCAATGACAATCCTGGCCGCGGGGAGTCCCCTGCCACTGCTGTCACAGCAGTGGCAGAGGATCGCGATCATCTCCCATTGATTTCAATGGCGCCAGCTCTGCTGCTGACGGCCCCATTGGAAACAATGGGTGAGATCACAAAATGAATGGACATGCTCAGATTTTGCTTTCACACTGCATCGCAAGCGTTAAAACATCGCACATGTGAATGGAGTTATTGGAAGCCATTGGTTCATAATTTTGTGATTTCTCGCAGTCTCGCAGCGCTGGGAAATCATGTAATTTCATCGCCAGTGTGAAGGCGCTCTTATTGTTGCTGTTTGACTCACGGTCAGCCTGAGCACCTGAAAACCTTCAAACCAAACCGGGGTAAATATTACCTACTAACCAGATGAAGATAACGTTGTGTGATATGTTTTGGAACTCAGTACTGAAACCCTGGCTTGTTGTCCGGCATCCTCCTGGTCCACGCTCTTCTTATCTTTTCACATGGTTGATATAGGTTTTAAATAAATCTCTAGCATCAGTAAATGGAATGATCATTTAAAAGTTTCATTTTGCATTTCCTTGTATTGCCTTCTTCTCTAATCCTATATTAAAATTAGTTGGATGATCTGAAGGATTTCAATTCGACAAATAAGTAAAATAGAAGAAATCATGTGAGGGGCATACTTTATTCACAGCACTGTATTTTCAATGTAAGTGTCTACAACAACCGTAGACAAACGAATGAGAGAATGAGTGATATTGATGGGAATATTGATTCTCACCCAACTTACAGGAGCCTGGATATAACTAAAGTAAGGTTGAAGGAGTTTTCTGGGACTTTACTAGCAATGGACTTATCCTTGGGATAGGTCATCATTAGTTGATCAGAGGGGGGGGGGGGGGTGCCGCTTGGAATCCCCGCTGAGCAGCTGCCTGCCAGTCCCGCTGTCAGTGCAGACGGAGCAGGAAGTATTGCAGTAGCCCAGGTTGGTATTATAGGTACAGATCTCATACACCTCCCATTGAATTCAATGTCATGTCTATCAATACAATCCCCACAGTTTGCAAGGATGAAACTAGGCAGCCATGTGCTAAGCAGCAAAGCAGTGCAAATATAAATGTTTACAGATTGTGCTCCAGATAATGACAATTTTTACGATGCCACATTGAGTGATAAATCATATATTACTTCGCTTGGCCTCCTCTCAATGGATCTTGCTACAGACTTTTTTTATAAATTGCTGTATATGTGTATCGGCACGTTAGAACAATCCATTATTGTGATCTGTTTACTTCTTTGTCCAGCGAGACTTATTTAAAGGCTAGTTACATTTTATGTGAAAAAAAACATGTGGAATTGTAAATGCAAAGCTAAATGGTCCCAGTGATAGAGAACATTTACAGGCAAACAAAACAACTGTCTAAAAGATGAATCTCTACTGTGTTAGCTTACTTTTCCACAAATACTGCATATAATATAAATCAGTGGCATAGCTGGCCTAAAGGCCCCTCTTGCCACACTAAAGGCCCATTTACACAGGACGAGTGTCGGGAAAACGATGCCCGACACTCGTCCCTGTATCCCCATGCTCACACGGGAGCTGGATCACACATGGAGGTGGGCTGGGCAGTGCAGGAGATTTCTCTCCTCTCACTCCCCTGCCCCCCTCCATTGAGATACACAGCGGCCATTCACTACTGAACGGCGGCTGTTTAAACTGCATGATGAGCAATAAGCTTCATAGCTCATCTTTTATGCAGCATAAAATATCAGCAATGAGCTCATTGCTCATCGTTCAGTTTAAATAGCCGCCGTTCAGTAGTGAATGGCCGCTGTGTATCTCAATGGTGGGGGCGGGGGAGTGAGAGGAGAGAAATCTCCTGCACTGCCCCACCCCCCTGATGGCCACTCCGTGACCAGCTCTGCTAGCTCCTGTGCAGGAGCACGGGAGCGCGGAGACACAGGGACCAGTGTTGGGCATCGTTAGCCCGACACTCGCCCTGTGTAAATGGACCTTAACACTGACCGACAGCGCAGTGAGTCTACCATACGACGACGCAGCAATCCTCTCCTGCTTGATGGCAGTTAGCTCTTCCTCCCTGACACTGACTCAGTCTCCTCCTTGATTTCCTCCACTTTAAAGGGGAGGAGACTGATCCAGGAAGGAACCACTAACTATCACCAAGCAGTACATGAGGTCCACTCCACGCACACAACTGTGCGGTCGTGAAGGTTTAGGGCTTTTCTTTTTTTTCCAATTTCCCATGCCTTCTGCTAATTCAGTGTCCTGTAATTATATGCAAGGGCTTTGCTTTAGAAGCAATCGCAGCACTGCATTTGCATCACTCAGCCTGGAAAAATAAAATAAAAATTAATAACTTAAGGCCCTTTTACACTCAACAATTATCACTCAAAATTAGTTAAAACGATGGCTTTTGAGTGATAATCGTTCTGTGTAAATGCTACCATCGTGCACTTTTCGTTTGAACGATGATTTTTAGTTGCGTTTAAGAACCATCTTTTAGAGAGAAAACAGACCACAGGCTGTTATCTACACTGGAGCTAGAGATTACATTGTTTTCTCTAAGCAGCCCATGCCAGAACAATGGAGCTAATTACAGAGCTCAGACCTCCTGCTGAGTTCTGCAACAGCTCCTGGAGGTTCATGTGCACACAAATGAAGCTGATAAAGTACTAATACTAGGCATTAAGGCCCATTTACACGGGACGATGTCGGGCAAACGACGCCCAACACTCGTCCCCGCATACACTCGCTCCCATGCTATTGCATGGGAGCTAGTATCGCTGGCTCACTCACAGAGTGGCCAGCAGGGTGGAGGGCAGGCTGCAGGAGATTTCACTTCTCGCTCTCCCCCGCTCCTCTCTATTGTCTTAACATAGCGGCCGTTTAGCACTGAACGGCCGCTATGTTAAGTCAATAGAGAAGGGTGGGGGAGAGCGAGGAGTGAAATTTCCTCCAGCCGCCCGGCTGTGAGACAGCACTACAAGCTCCTGTGCAGCAGTACGAGAGCGAATATGTGCATGGACGACTGTCAGGCATTATTTTCCGACATTCGTTCCATCTAAATGGGCCTCTAGTGCCCATTAGTAATTTATGCAAAATGATCACTCAAAACCGTAATTCTCCTTATCTTTTGAACTAATTTTGAGCGATCATCTTTGTGTGTAAATGGGGCTCTACACTGGTCTGTCTGAGAGAAGCACTGTGTATGACAAGGGAGGAAAGAAGGAGGGGTGGGGCCCTTGAAGTGGCACCTTGTGTAAAGGCCCATTTAGAAACAATGATTATTGCTCAAAATTCGCTCAAAAGCCGTCTTTTGTGCGATAATCGTTGTGTAACTGTACTGACATCATGCAGTTTTCGTTACCCCGTTGCATGCTGAAAGACAACGATGAGCCTTTTTAGGGATTCACAGCGGGATACAGCTGATACTATTGTTTCAGCTGTATCCCGCTCCCTGATAACAGGCTGGGCATGAAAAACAGAGCGGTCTAGCTCCGTTCTCCATACCCTGCACGGAGTGTTCGGCTGTACAACAGCCGAGCGCTCTGTGCAGAAAACATCTGGATGCAGAAGACAAGCAGGGACACCCCGCCTGTCTTCTGCATCCTCCGCTGGGAGCGCTCGGCTGTGTAACAGCCGGGTGCTCTGTGCAGAAAATAGCTGGATGCAGAAGGCAAGCGGGGACAACCCGCTTGTCTTCTGCATCCTCTGTTCCGAGCGCTCGGTTGTATAACAGCCGAGTGCTCGAAGCGGGGAACAGCTGGATGCAGAAGACAAGCCGGGACATCCCGCTTGTCTTCTGCATCCTCCGCTGGCAAAGCAAGGTGATCGCTCATCTTGAGCGATCATCTTGTGCTGTAAATGACACAACGATTATCTCTCAAAAGTTGCTTGTGCGACATCTTTTGAGCGATAATCGTTGTATCTAAATGGGCCTTAATTGTGAGGGTAACAAAAGCAGCTTTGAGTGAGAGGAGGAGGCTAGGTTGCCAGGGGACCATGAAGGGGCATCCTGTGATTGTTCTCAGTAAGAGAAACCAAGTAATCTTGTAGATATGATACCTTTAATGGCTAACAAAAATACATTATGTTATAGCGAGCTTTGGAACCTTCGCGTAGAAGAACCCTAATGGGGCATTTCATATAACAAGGGCGTAGGGAAGAACCATAAGTGGCATCCTGTGTGATGAGAGGGGAAGGGAGAACCATGAAAAGACATCTTGTGTGACAAGGAGGGGGGGAAACAATAAAATAAATGCGGCAGCGGTCTAACATGAGCAGTGCTGCTCCATTTATGTTCAATAGGACTGGTGGAAATAGCCCAGGATAAGTGCTCGGCTATCTTCGGCAGTCCTAGTGAAGATGAACGTAGCTGCACTGTGCACACTCGACATCTGCTCCCTTCAATCTCCTCACTGTACAGTATCATGTACGAAAATAAAATTTAAAAAAGCAATAGAAAATTGATAATTGGTATCACTGCCTAAGTAATGATCCATACTATTAAACTAATGCACTATTTATTCTGTTTACAAAAGTGCCAGAATTGTATTTTTTTGATCACCTAGCCACTATAAAAATGGAATACAAAGTGATCAAAAAGTCCAAATGTATTCCAAAATAGTACCAATAAAAATTACTGTTCAACCTGCATAAACAATCACTCATATGGTTCCATCAACAGAAAAATAAAAAAAGTTATAGCTCTCAGAATATGGTAACACAAAAACAAATGATTTTCTAAGTGTTTTGATTGTACAAAACTAATTAACATAAAAATCCTATACAAACTTGGTCTAGCTGTAATCATACTGACACACAGAATAAAGTTAAAATCATTTATGCCAAACACTGAATAGTGCAAAACAGAAAAAAAAACTGTGGCAGACATGCTGTTTTTTCTATTTCCACAAAAATTAATACAAAATTAATTAATCTTGGGACTCAAGCATGACTCCATGCCCACCCATATCACATCTTGTATCCAAGCTAGAGGTGGCCCAACAGGATACTAGAGCCTCCATGCCTGCCCCTATCACATCTTGCATCCAATCTAGAGGCCGTACAACAGGGTACTAGAGCCTCCATGCCTGCCCCTATCACATCTTGCATCCAATCTAGAGGCCGTACAACAGGGTACTAGAGCCTCCATGCCCGTCCATCTCAGATTCTGTATCTAAGCTAGAGGCGGTACAACAGGGTACCAGAGCCTCGATGCCCGTCCATATCACATCTTGTATCCAGGATGAGGCAGTACAACAGGGTACTAGAGTCTCCCTTCAAGTGTCCAGTTTCCGCAATAAATTCTCCTTTTGTTTGATATTGTATTTACTTATATTAAAGTAACAATACCACATATATAAGGCCCCCTGTCTACAGCTGGCTAGCAATATTCCGCCATGGGGGAGGAGGGGGGAGCACTGACAAGTCTTTAAGATGAGCCTATCTAATAGATAGGCTCACTGCGGAGAGTCACGGCAATCACAGCATCCCACAATTTAAATCCCGCAGCAGAGAATCGCTATGATTCTCCGCTCGTGGACACTGGCGCTGCACTTTCCATAGTAATCCTATGTAAGGCTTTACAGAGCGTGATAAATCACCCGCGGATCATCTCCCGTGGACAGGCAGCCTAAAATGTTTCATTTGATTTTAACAACTCCTTCCAGGTGCTTGATTTATTTTTTTACGAGTGTAGTTTGATTTCAAACAAGGAGAAAAACAAGGAGAGAAATAGAATTTTTCCAATAAACTTCCTTTCCCTTTACGATTCACTCCTGTCATTGGCATAAAAAATGCACATGTGAAAGCTCTCTAATGGCCAGAAAAACACAAACTGATCACCAAATCGATAAAACTTCAGGTACTAGCAAAATCTGCTCATCTGTCGTGAAACATATGGTATATGAAATATATATTAGTTTATGCAAAAGTATTTAACTGCTCCGCACACAACAGTGCCCCGTGCAGAGAGCCAATGCAGCAATAGGTCCAATATATAGCTGTACAGCCTCCATATACTGCCATACAGAGTCCATCAGGTGCAGGATGCATGGAGCTTTTCAGTGCTTCTAGGGAAGTATACCTTTGTACTTATGGCATGTGATGGGACATGCCATAGTTTTTTTGTCTGTTTTGTCCTGTTACAAACACAAAAAATTTCCATATGAAATCAAAAACATTAGCAGATCCAGTAGAGCACTTATGCACTTAGTTGTGGTCCCCATTATGGTTTCATATAAAATGAAGAGGTAACAGTATTGTGCATGAGGTCTAAAGGGCAGAAGAATACGACCACTATGTGGCACTACTCCGCTGCTAATTACACCATACTAGGAAGCTCGGCTGAAGTGCCAACTACTGCTCTGAGCATGAGCTGAGCTTAGAGTATCTGCGGGTAGACATTGAAATGTGTCACAAATCCTCTTAAGCCCAAATTTCAAGGCACACAAATATTTAGGAGAAAATGCAAAAAGCAAATGTTCATACACTATTATTGGATACTAATTTACTTTGCAGAATATATGGGGTGGAAATGTTGTTGAGGTTTCTACCATACTTTTACAGAGTGAACGTCTGTAGGTGAGGGCACGGATGTGGACATAACAGTTTGTTTCCGCTACATTCAATACTGCAAGAAGAGCATGTAAAAGTCTGAACTAATAAAAATCTGAGCTGTTCAAACTGCCCAACCCTATTATTTTTGAAACTGTGCCCAGCTTCAGTCCATTCCATCAGTTTCCCACCTCCCTCCACCCCCTTCCCCTACCAGACCCCAACACAAACGGAGACTGGCACCATGACAGCCCTGAATTGTTTCTTTGAAATAATATCATTACAATAAGCTTTTCCAGACCTCCTACAAAGCCGTTAATGTGACATTTAAAACTGTAACAAACATTACTTAATTCTGTACCAAAACTGTGTGTTTTGTTTTATATGGCACAAGTAGCAATTAAGGGATTCAGAGAGCTATTCACTATGACATATCCTTTTAATGCAATATTCAGAAATGATGTAACTATTTCCTAACCCTACATTCTTTGTGGCAATGAAAAGAAGGAAAATTTAGTCTTTTTGTTACTCCTAATACTATACCAATAGATGAAAAGTTCAGCTCAAAGTAGTCAAATAGACATCAGCATTCCACAATTGGCAGTGTTCATTCATGCTAGTGATGGTGAACCTTTTAGAGACTGAGTCCCCAAACTGCAACCCAAAACCCACTTATTCATCGCAAACAGCCAATACAGCCATTTACATGGGCCGATTATCGCTTAGCGGTGACACCAGTGCTTGTTTACCCAACTGTTGTATATATTGGGGCGATAGGCCCTGTGCCCACAGAGAAGGCCCCACGCATGCCGTAGGTTCTCCACCACAGGGCTAGAACATTCACCAGCTGATAGCAGCATTTCAACTCTACTATGGTCTTTTACAAACAGTGTATACAGGTAAAACATGCTATAGAATCTGAAAAAAGTGGGTGCGTATACAAACACAGCCAGTCATTCAAGTTTTACCATAGACATTAAGGCCGGGCTCATAGCAGAATGCTTGTAATGTATTGCGTATGTATGTAATTGCATATGGGCTGCGGGTATATCCGTGACCACGGAGCACAATGGGCTCTATGGTCGCGGATTCCACGGTATAATAGAACATGCTGCATTCTATTTTTCGCGAGAGGAACACGCAATTCGGACCTGCTAATATGAGAGGAACTCTGTAATCCAATGCATTTGATTGAACAGCGGATTAATCGCTCGCGGAATACGCAACTCAAATTCGGTCGTGTGAGACCAGCCTAAATCGATAAAATGCCAAAGAAAATTCTGTATTTGGAAACATTTGCTTCGCATGTCAAAGTATCATAATTAGAGGTGAGCGAGTATACTCGCAAAAGGCAATTGCTCGAGCGAGCATTGCCCTTAGCGAGTATCTCCCCGCTCGAGACAGAAGGTTCGGGTGCCAGCAGCGGGCAAGGAGCTGCGGGGGAGTGGGGCGGAATGGAGGGGAGATCTCTCTCTCCCTCTCTCCCCCCGCTCCCTCCTGCTGACTGCCGCTACTCACCGCTCCCCCGCTGCCGTCACCCGAACCTTCCGTCTCGAGCGGGGAGATACTCGCTAAAGGCAATGCTCGCTCGAGCAATTGCCTTTGGCGAGTATACTCGCTTATCTCTAATCATAATGCATCTGCGTATGCTCAATTATATCAATTGTATATCATGCAAGTCCAAGGATTCCTCTTAACAGCTTCACACAGCACCACTGCCAAAACTCTGCAACTGACCAGTGAAAACATTACTAGATGCAATTTATATATAATATAACCGCTATATTACAGCGCATAATGATCTGCAAATTGCAAATTGGCGCACACCTGGCCACGCCCTGCACCAGCCAGCCCCCTCCAGACTGCAGATAAGCCAGTTCCAGGTTAAAAGAGCTTGTAGAAAGAATTGTTCCATTAAAGGGGTTGTCCCGCGCCGAAACGGGTTTTTTTTTTTTCAACCCCCCCCCCCCCCGTTCGGCGCGAGACAACCCCGATGCAGGGGTTAAAAAAGAACACCGGAGAGCGCTTACCTGAATCCCCGCACTCCGGTGACTTCTTACTTACCTGATGAAGATGGCCGCGGGGATCTTCTCACTCGGTGGACCGCAGGGCTTCTGTGCGGTCCATTGCCGATTCCAGCCTCCTGATTGGCTGGAATCGGCACGTGACGGGGCGGAGCTACACGGAGCCGGCATCCTGCACGAGAGGCCCCATTGATAAAAGAAGAAGACCCGGACTGCGCAAGTGCGGCTAATTTGGCCATTAGACGCCGAAAATTAGTCGGCTCCATGGGAACGAGGACGCTAGCAACGGAGCAGGTAAGTGAAAAACTTCTTATAACTTCTGTATGGCTCATAATTAATGCACAATGTACATTACAAAGTGCATTAATATGGCCATACAGAAGTGTATAGACCCACTTGCTGCCGCGGGACAACCCCTTTAAAGTCACTGTACTTAATTTGTGCTAGAAATGAGTGGTGTCCTTAATACAGGAGGGTGTAATGCAGCGCATCGCTATGGAAATGCGTGAACGTATCAATAAATATAAGAACACTATTCGACACTAGGTTTCCGAGTTACCTATTTCTAAACATTTTATGGAGGCGGCTCACTCAATTAGCCAGATGCAATACAGGGTGATTGATCATATACCTCCCTCGCACAGGGAGGCGACCGCGAGAAATGATTCAAGAAGAAAAAGACCTAAACATCAATAGCACTACATGGGGATTTTGATAGTTGGTGGGACTAATCCCCATTTCTTCCCTAGTATTTATATATTTTTAGGTAAATGGATAGTTTTACTATCATTTTTAGACTAATATAGGTGTCGGTTTCATCTTTCTTTTACCGTACTTACATTTGTATTCAAAGATTTAATTTTTAAAAATTATTTTCTGCCAACATCTACTGTGCGCAATAGCTCTTTTATTTTTCCGCTGACATAGTAGTGCGAGGCCTTATTTTTTGCAGGACATCCAATAGTTTGTGTTGGTAACATTTTGGAATACATAAGACTTTTTGATCACTTTTTATTGCATTTTTTCTTAAAGACAGGGTGACCAAAAAAAGACCATTTCTGGCGTTCTTTATTTTTTCTGACAACGTTTATCGTGTAAATAATGCGTTACTTTGATAGATCGGACTTTTACCGACGCTGCAATACAAAAAATGTATTTTGTTTTATTATTTAGACTCTTATTATAAATATGGCAAAAGGGTTTTTTATATTTTTTTACATTTTTTAATAATTAGTAAAACTTTATCTTATTTTTCCCTTTTTTTTTAAAGGCCCCAGAGGGGACAACAACTTGTGATGCTTTGATCGCTCGTGCATTCTGCCATAACAGCCCTGGAAGCCTTTCAGAAGGCTCCCAGATGCCATGACATACGCCTGGCTCCCTGCGATCTCATCGCGGGGGATGGTGTACTGGACCCCGAAACATCATTTGTGGGATTTAAATGCTGCTGTCGGAAATGAGAAACAGCAAGAAACAGCCGGCACCTGTCATTTATGGAGGGAGATCGCAGCACAATCCCCTCTATACATACTTCGACGCTACAGGCTGTCAAAAGGCGTATGGGCGGTCGTTAAGGGGATAATGCATATTCACCCTTACCAATCCAATTTTGAAATCAGCATTTCCTAGGGGGGTTCTCTTTCTGATGTTATACAATGGCACCATCTGCTGGATACAGCCAGTACTGCAGTATGTGATGCCCCAGAGAAGCTCTGACAGCGGAGCGGCCAGAAATACACAGTAAGAATACCCAGACAGGCGTTTTCTGACATCGGAGCTGTACAGGCTTCAATCAAAATATCTGTCAGACAGTGGCTTAGTAAGGGTTAACAGTATCTGGAAAGGAATTACCGAAATGTGCTAATTTGCAAGTATTTTTTGTGCTTAGGTTCTTCTATATCGCTAAGGGCTAATTCACATGACTGTATGTTTACTGAATATTACGCAGGCTCTGTATGCCTGTGTGATACATGGTAACTTGCAGGCAATCAATTACCTTGCCTTACGCAGTTCTGCTCACATTTGTGTGTCGGAATTGCTTAATATGACAGCACAAAAAGAACACAGCATGTTCTATTTTATGGCGTATATATGTGAGATAGAACCCATTGTCTCTACGGTTGCATATATACATGCGCCCATATGTAAATGTAATTGTTTCCATTCACACGAATTGCATAAAATAAGCCCGCGCAAGAAAAATCGCAACATATTCTATGTTAATGCATATTATGAGCGCACACACACCAAGATACTACATGGCAATAGTTGGCACCCTGCCAAATTGTGTACTTTATGTGTTTATTACTGATTATTGGCATTTTACTATTCATGTGTCATGACGCATAGTATCCCATGTCTATACGGCTTCTTTCTTTTCAGCCATTAGAGGTAATTCAAATATATGTATTGTAGAGGTGCATTATAGAGAATGGCCTGTAGGGGGCAACACACAGGCATTCTGGTGCCAGAGAAAAAGGAAAAACACCCACAGGTATGGTATGGAATGGAAGATATACGTCACAGAGGTTGTTAGCTTCTATGATATAGATCGGTCCAATATTACTCCAGGCCAGATCTTACACCTGAACCAGCAAGCTATGTAAAGAGTCAGGTGGAAGTGAGAAGGAGGTGTGTGTGTCTGGGAGAACCAGACTTGTGTTGTGACCAGACTGCTGGTTAAACTGACTCCTGTTGTAAGCAGAGAGACGCTGTGACTAGGACTCCACTGGATATTTTGGGCTTCCACTGTGCAAAGATATATTATACATGACAACCATATCTAGCAACTAATACATATATAGGTTGGTATGGTCTGACTATATCCAAATTGTCGGTATTAGTGTATCTTAACGCCACCAGGAAGCTAGGTGTTTAACAGCACTCGGAGGCAGGCAAGCCCCTGTCACACCCCTAGCTCCTTATTGGCTAGTTACCCAAGGTTCTAGCAGCACAGTGTGTAGTACATGCTAGGCCCGTGATAGCGAACCTATGACACTGACACGCGTAGCCATAGTTGCTGACACGCGGCCTCTGTTGGCCAATCATCCCGTTAGTGAATACTAGCAGGGGCTTTGGCTCCCCTGCTGAAATTCACTAACCAGTGCTACTAGCAGCGCTGATCCCGGTGCACACTCCCCCGACGTCTCTTCTCACTTGGTTCCGCGAGAGCGTCTGGCAGCACACTGACGTCACAGTGTGTGCCGGAGATCATCATAGAGGGCAGCGGAGGAGCAGAGCTTCCAGGTCGTAGAGGGGGTAAATTCGTGGGTCTTGGAGGGCGTTGTCGCTGCTGTGGGGGGTGCTGTTGCTGCTATGGAGGGCGCTGTGGGGGGCATTGTTGCTGCTGGGGGGCCGCTGTGGGGGGCATTGTCGGTGCTGGGGGTTGGGGTCTCCGCTGGGGGGGCGCTGTTGCTGCTGGGGGCCGCTGTCACAGCTGGGGGCTCATCATTAAAAAAATAAGTGTGGGGGAGACTGCGAGAGGCGAGGGGCTATGCTATGGGTGTTTTGGGTTTATTAATACATTACAATTATACATTTTGTTATTTAAACTATAAATATCGCAAATTTATGGGGGGGGGGGTTTCAAAGAGGCACACCGCCCGAGTTATGCTCGGTTTTTGGCGAATTTTGACACACCAAGCTCAAAAAGTTGCCCATCACTGTGCTAGGCGTAGAACATACACTAATACCTGCATCCACCGCCACTGTTCACAGGTTAAATGTGCACACCAGCGGCTCAGTGCTTCCTCCTTGCCATACGCTACAAGGGAGCGGAGGCAATTACCCGAAAACTGCAGCGGGCGGGGACTGTCACACGGGCCCAGTGAGGGGAGGGCAGAGTTAGTTCAGCCAGGAGGCCCTTGCCGCCGCCGGGGACAGTCACATCGGCAAAAGTGACAGGGAGAAGCCGCCGGGGACACTGCCGCCAGAGCAGCGCTGGCCACTGTCACGGTAGGCCGCTGACACAGACGCCGCCGTGTGCAGTGCTGCCGGGAACACTCACATTACAAAGTCACCGCCGGTGCAGCCCTGCCCACTATCACTCTAGCGCTGCTGCCTGGAGGCCGCAAGCGCCACCGGGTACTGTGCGGGCTGGAAGACTCTGAGGAAGAGCCCAGCGGCGGGGGTAAAATAACAGCCGCCGGGGACATTGCCGCCGGTGCAGCAGTGCTGGGTGGAGGCCGGTGCGGCCTACTGTCACAGTGGGACCCGCAGCACATGCCCTTACTTCCAGGACCTGCTGTGAGGGTGAGTGATAATAGCCTATCAGGAACAGGGGGCGTCAACCCCCTGTCAAGCGCCTAGTATCTTCACACCCCCCACACTTTGTGGTGGCGTCAAGATACACTAAGGCTGGGTTCACACGGAGCGGATTTGCCGCGGAAATTCCATGCGAAATTTTGCCGCGGCAAATCCGCATGCGGCCGCTAGTCCCGGGATTAGCCAGCCAAGTGGATGAGATTTCTCAGAAATCTCGTCCACACGGGACGGCAAATCCGCTGCGGCTTTGCCGAACGCAGCATGTCTATTTATTTTTTCCGCTGCGGCCGTGCTCTCCTCCATGGGCCTCTATGGGCATTAACTTTTTTTCACTGCATTATAAAAATGATCCCGGTAGTGTGACCATAATGGTGCTGTTATTGATCACACTAGCTGGATCACTTTTATGATACAATGAATAAAAGTTAATTTTTAACAAACGGAAGAAAAGTTGGATACAATCATATATCCACAAGCACTGCAGCATTGGAAACTAGCTACAATTATGAACTGCAGGACTAGGTGAGCTGACTTTTTCTTAGTTTTTTTTTAATGGTCTGACTATACGCCTTCTGTTTTTGATTTTATTTTTCTGCCTTCCGATTCCTATATTCTGCTGACCTTAAATTAAAGACCCCTAACTATGCGGGTGATATGCAGATGTAATATGAGATTTACCTCAGCTCCCCTTCCCCATCACCCTTCTTTTGAAAGTTAGCCTCTATTGAGACTCCGAACATTGATTTTCCTCTTTTGCCATTTTCTCTTGTTCCTCCACATATACTCATCTAAGAACAATGATCTAGTTCATCTCGACAAGTTTTTCCATTCTTATACATTGCCTAAGCGGACGATGTACGTAACACAGGAATAAAGATCTATTAAAAGAATAAGAAGGGCTTGTATTCTGTTTTAAATCTGTATTTTATTGGATTGTGTTTCATGTTTTAGATTTCTGGTTTTGCGATTTGTAGCAGAGGAAGGACAATAGTCTGAAACATTGAAATAAGGACTAACAAGTTTTTATTTGCATCCTTCTTCATATAATCATAATTGAGATCTGAAGGCAGTAGGGATCTGCAGTTGCACACAGCAGTCGAACATATAGGTGCGACCTTTCCGAAAAGCACCTGAAAGAGGGCTCCACCCTATAGCTGGACAGCAACTATAGTACAAATAAAAATGGAACTCTCACTTCCTCCTTCACAATGTTCCAGAGGAGAGGTATATGCCCAAATTGTTGTTATATTTATTTCAAAAGGAAAGAGACAGGATTCTTGTAGTCTACTAGAAGCTAGAAGCAGGGAATAAGGTGGTGTTGGGATGGGTAAATCAAATGGAAAAATCTAATTACTAATATGTTTAATCAACATTTCTTTTTTCCCCATTAGCCATGGCAGCACCTGAGAGAGACTGAAACCTTAAAGAAGGCTAAAGCTTGTAAAATAATTTTAAAAGGTCTGAGGAAGAACCCAAGTTCAATTAGTAGTGCTTTAAAAGAAATTAGGTGGTGAATATCAAGCACTCGCTCTATTATCTTGCTCACTGGCAGTAGCTCTTTCTCCCCACGTAGCAGTCAGAGCCCTCATAGAAAGCACCATTAACCCTACCAGAGGAATCTGGCCTGTTGATATACACTGGTGGAAATTGAAAGTGCAGCACCCAGAAGGAATTACCCGAGGAAATGATAGCAAATTGGAAAGGCTCCAAGTTTTGTTTAGGTTTCAGTAAGACGTGTGGCCACCATGATCCTTGCAGGCATTGACTCAATAAATGTTTGGATATCTTCTTGGGTGTATCTGTCTATGCTTGCATGACATGTGTAGTCAGATGTTGTACAGTTTGTCGTGGGTGGCCATGTGATATAATGCATCTACCTGTGGTGTCCCAGACATGCTCTATTGGGGTAAAATCTGGGGACCGCCTGGGCCAATCCATGTTTGTGACACTTTGTAGGGTGTGACTTGTGATTACTGCAGTATTTAGATGGAAATTATCCTGTTGGAAGATATCCTTCATGACCAACATCCAAAGTGCTATGACAACAGGGTATCACTCTATCCACATATTAGGAGACAATCATTGTGCCTTCAACAACCACTAACTCTGTCCCACTGTCATAACTGATTGCCTCTAAAACCATGACTCCAGGGGTTGGACCTGGCCTGTGCGGCACCCTGAAGTCACAGCAGGGTGGGCCCATTCTCCAAAACACTGATGGTTATTTGACAATTATCACTTTGCCCTAACAGAATCAGGACTCATCACTAAACACAACTGTTCTCCACACATGTGTCCAGTTCTATCTAGCAGTACACCAAGTTAATCACTGCTGGCAGTGAACTGGGTTAGCAAAACACAGTGCAAGGGTTGGAGGGGGGTCAGAAAATCCAACCCAGTTTCAAGCAATTGGTTTACAATTGTTCATAGGGTGACTCTGACTCCAACCACTGCTTGGATCTGTGCTGCGGTCAGCCATCTATCAGCAACTGCCATACGCAAAAAAATTGCTGGTCTTACAAAGTGCCACTGTCCTTCTGCTTGGATCTGTGCCAGGCCTGCGAATACTTGAGCGTCCACAGTGTAACCACTCTATGTACTGATGCTGCACTATGGCTAGTCCTCTTCACAATTTGGTGCCCCCCCCCCCACCCCCATTTCAAACTTGCCAATTATCAAACTTCTCTTAAAGTCAGACATTTGGGTGTAAGGAAGTCAAACTCTACGATTTAGCATAATCTGTGGACATGAAAAGACTTTCTTACATAACAGACTTTATGACTTTTAAAACAAAAAAAATGTAGCATTTTGCATAACAAAGAGCCCAATAGTTTGCATGCTAATACTCGTACTTCATCCATTTTATAAATATTCGATACCCTCCATATGGAGAGACTTTCCTCCAAATTTCATACATTTTCCACAACTCTGTCTGGGTGCAACACTTTCAATTTCCACCTAGCCAAAGATCCATGATAGCTCCCCTACTTCTATGAAAGTGACCAACAAGAACAAACAAGGAACCCATCGTTCTCGAAGAGGTGAGGATATTCATGGAGTTTCATTCAAAGCTCAGCTCATATTTTTTTATATTCACAATTTGTCACAACCAATCACCTTTCATTTTACCAAGATTTAATAATGAAAGCTGAGCTCTGATTGGTTGCTATGGGCAACAAGGACAGTCTGTTAGATCAGCTTCACACAGCATATTTATATACGCATTTGCGCGCCATAGTTGCACAATGCTCATTGCGTTTTTGTATGCGTGTACATATTTTACCAGATTTTTGCGCACTCATGCCCTGCGTATTTGCACAAATAAAAAAAGGACACAAGCATGCTCCTATTGATTTCAATGGGCAGCTAACTTTAATTAGTTTAATATGTGCTAATTTCATCCGGCAAAAATAGAAGATGCTGCATATTTTTTTGCACAAATAAAATGTTTGCACAAAATTCACTCAAGTGGACAAACCAATTTAAATCAATGGGCTCTATTCACTGCATATTACGCAAGCATAGTATTACACGACGCAAGTAATACACGACGCAAATACACCCGTGTGATTAACCCCTTACACCCCATTTACACTTAAAGATAATCACTCAAAAGTCACTCAAACAATAGTTTGGGTGACAGTTTTGAGCGATCATCTTTGCATACTATATAGTAGCTAAGTAGCTACTATACAGCTATGCAGGCAGAGAGGGACACAGCTGCATCCACTAATAGAACAATACAGCTGCTTTGCATAAGCAAACAGATATATTTTTCTCAGTGCTGACTGCTAGTGTCCCCGCTGTGAATTCACAGCAGGACACAGGCACAGAGAATCTTATCAGCGCAGCCGGCTGATAACAGCGGATCTCTAAATTCTAGCAAGCTAGAATTCAGCGATCAGCGGCTTGTGCATAAAAAACTGCATGATATTAGTTCATTTAGACAGAACAAGAGTTGCTCAAAAGACGGCTTTGAGCGATTCTCGTTGTGTCTAAATGGGCCTTCAGACAGTTTTGACAAATGAGGCACAGTGTCGTCTGCAGGACTTTCTCACGACTAAGGCTGCGCTTTGACAGCGATGCATGTTCTATTTTTGGGCGTTTTAGCCCTGCGTCCCCCATTGAAATGAATGGGCAGCGGTTTCAGCACTGCTGAAAACGCGGCAACACTTGGTGCCGCATTTTTGGCAGCGTTAACCGCTCACCGATTTTCGGGGGGAGTGCTTGCAATAGAAGCCCTACCCCGAAAATCAGTCCCAGCTAGGCTAGATAGAGAAAAAAAGAAAGTAATACTCACCTGGCCGCTGCAGTCCGGGTCGCGGCCGCTGGTCTCTGCCGCTGATCCGGGCTTCCCCTGCACTCCCAAGTCTATTGCCGTAGGCCAGGTTTGAGAACCCCGCCTCCAGCAATAGAGTGCTGTGATTGGTTGTCGGCGCTGGCTCAATGCCCAATCACAGCCCTTCATTGACTGTCTCAGCCAATCAGAGCTTGCCGGCTCTGAGTATTCTATGGAAGAGTGTGTTTTTCTGGTACACACTTAGGCCCCCCTCACACAGGCACTTTTTATCGCTATAAGCAGTACAACTCTCCGATTGTTTTCAATGGGACGGCTCACACAAACAGCGCTTGAGAACCAATCAGAGCAATCTCTTGCTGGAAGAGGGGTTTTGAATCCCCGTTACTAGCAGGAGATGCTCTGCCAGCACTGACAACTGCACGGAAGCCTGCGGGAACGCCGGAGAACAGCGGGAGGGACCCGGATGGCGCCTGCTAGATGAGTATTGCTTTTTTCTCTTTTCAGCTTCCATGGCTGCATTTTCAGCTGTGTGCAAAACGCAGCCAAAATGCTGGCATAATACATACTAACGCTGCCGACACTGCAGTAAACGCAGCGTTTTTGCAAAGGCCTGTGTGAGGAAGGCATTATTGTGTAACCGATTCATTCGTGGGATGTCAGCAGCAATTTCCGGTAAAGGTTCAAGGTCGCATTGTACCCAACAAAACAACAATTTGGTGGCTAGCAAACAAACTAGAAACTCCAAGAACTTTGTTAGATGCACATAGGGGTGCCAACCGAAGATGTCAGTGGCACAATCCAGGATTTGAGGGCATGTTTGCTCCATTTCCTGCAAAAGTCTCTTTACGATTATTACACAAAACTGGTAAGTCCTTGGCAACATGTCAGAGAGTTAATAAGCAAACAAAGTTGAAACCCTATCACATCATGGTTGTTGAGGAATTGCAACCACTTGATATGGTGAAGCCTAGTGAAGTACAGGGAGTTGTTCCAGCGAAATTTAGGCCCACATCAGTAACTGTTGGACATCATGTGGATCCAACTGTGTGGTCACATGAACAGCCAAAACAAGGATTGGGGCTACAACTATCTTGCATTAAATCTACAAAAGCCACTGTAAAAATCAGCACATGGTTTGCATTGCCCGACACTGCATCATCAGCACCTTTCTCAATGACACCATTAACACCAAACCCTACCTGACAATATTCACAGAACTGGTGAACCAGCTGGACAATGAGGAGCTGCAAAACTGTTGATTGCAGCAAGTCATGGGCACTTGTGACACGTCCAACCAGCAGACGTTCATTCATCCTTTGAAGACAGGATCATCCCGAAGAGTTGGTGGCCACCGAGATGACAGGACCTTACAACTGCAGACGTTTTCCTGTGGGGCCACTTAAAGAGTAAAGTATTTCCCAATAAATACTGCTCCCTGACGTACTGAATAGCATTAGACTTAAACTGTCACAATCAATATGGGCATGTTGCAGCGTCATGGAGCAAAAGGTTCAGAGTGCTTGGAGGATAGTGGTGGCCACTTTTAAGATATTCTGTGACAATCTGAGCTCACCAAGAACCAAAGTAGGCATCAGTATTCACTCTCATGAGATTTCATTCTCCCAGACACAAATACTGCAAAATTACTGGGTGGCACTTCAAACAAAGCATTCTGTACAATCTGAACAAAACATTCCTTGACTGCTAAAGAATAAACTACATTTTGAAATTTTGAATTAACACTGAAGGAGTTCACCTTGTTCAGGTCTTGGTCAAATAATAATCTTGTCACCTCAAAACTGTAAGAAATGTTAAATACATTTGTGTCGAGAGTATTAGGCCCAATGTCGACGGGCGGATTTTAAATATAAAATCTGTGTGAGTCTCCCGTGTGGAAGATCCGCACCTCTTGCCATCCATAGAGATGCATTAGTATCCACACAGCAAGTAAAAGCATGCGGATGTAATTTTTTGGGGGGTGTGTGGATCGCACGCGCAAGAAGAAATCGCAGCATGCTTCATTTTCCTGCAGGGATGGCTTCCATGAAAGTCAACGGAAGCCGTCCCAGCCGCGGCACACCCGTGGAGGTGCCGAGGATCCGCGGAACAGCAGGAGACTCAAAAACAAAAAAAAGCACTGTGGATGCGGCTGGGCACATTGCCCAGCGCTCCCAGACGTATCTGTCGTGCTGAAGTAAAAAGATCTGCCCGGCTAAGAGGAGACCCGCACTGGATCCGGAGAGGTAAGAAACTGACTTCTTTTGTCCATATCCGTGGGCACAGGATTCAGCAGTGGAATCCATGTGTGCAAAAGGACATGAGGCCGTATAGAACTCATTCCTCAGGTGGGAAAGCAGGAGTCAACAGAACTAGGTAATTCGTCTTGGTTAGTACCAGCATGAGACTGGCCGAATTACAACAGGAGCAGATACATACAGCTTAAAAAGGCTGTTGACCCATGCAAGTACTTGGCCTTTCATCAAACATGTCTACCAATAAATCAATAAAAAAAAATACAACACCTAAACAATACAGGGTGTAGTAAAAAAGACTGATCCAGGACCATGTCTCAATACTGGTGTCCTAAATTGAAATACCGTAGGGACAAAAGCTTTCTTGTGCAAACTTTAAGATGAAGTCAAAGTTCAAATGGTGACTGAGAGCCCGTGTACATACGGCCAGTCACAGAGTACTGAGCAAGAAGTCGTTCAATTGTTGCTAGCTGTTAAATTTCTGCTAACTGAAGTGACTGCTGAGTGGCTTCCTGCTCAGTGTAAACAGGAGCTGCTCGATATTTGAGTGAATGCCTGTTTACAGTGAATGGAGGCAGGTGGGCCAGATCGATCTCCGACTCACCTTGCCCCCATTCAATTGAACTGGTATGGCTGTTGGGCGCTAATATCTGACGCAACTTCCTCCAGCAAGCTGCTGGTTAAGACTGACTAATTAAACATCAGTCTTAATAAAATTCCCCTGAGTGCTTCATTTTTTTCTATTATCTGCCACCCACAGCAAGTGGAACCGCGCACAAGTTATCCCATCACATTATCCTTCTAACCAAGCAACCTTAGGGGAAAATGCTGTATCTAAGCAGTCTCAGAGTTCCATCCTGCAACTTCCCAGCTAAAGTGGTAATGATTGATTTACCCTAGGGAAAATCCTGAAAATACCATTGTCACATATTATAGGAATTTATTACTGCATATTGCAATCACTGTCAAAAATCATATACCTGAGGGTGTCCTCAAAAGGAATGGATTTTATACAGTCACAAATACTGATACGGCTGTTATGTCCACACTGCTATCTCCTAATGTACTATTCTGTTAGATGATTGTAAAGCAGACAGACATTCACATCTATATTATTGATCCCAATGGAGGAAAGGTACCGTGTGCACAAGTGGGCTTTAAAAACAAGAAATAATGGAGTATTAGTGTGGTAAAACGCTGCATATATAACGCAGCATATTACCGCTGTGTGAGCCGGCGTATCGCATGTATGGCAGCGATTTTGCACCGTCCATGGCAGCGTAAGTGAGATGCGCTGCCATGCAGTCCTCCTGGTTTACTTTTTTTTTTAATTTTCCATTCTGTTGCTTAGCGACATTGCATATAAACGCCGAACATATGCAATGTAATTTAGTATGTACAGTGTTTTATACACACCTATAGAGAACAATATGGCTTATACACCGTAAAAAAGAACATGCTGCGTTCTTTGTAATTCGTTTATTATACACAATGAAAAAATGCCAGTGTGAGTGGGGCAGCGGAAATCAATATATTATGCGAAACATATATGCTTGTGTGAATGAGCCCTTACTTCTTAGTAGTTGTCACAATTTAAAATTAAATATCTGGCTATTTAATAGTGTATTAATGAGTATTGGTTATTCATACATTGAAATGTTTGGATGTTCATTTAAGCCAGAACTAAAGTAGGAATAAAACCTATGTAGCAAAAAATGCTAGCAATAACAGAGGTCTCTAAAAAGTCATGCCAGTGCTGTGTTTTAGTCTGGGCTCACAGTCAGTATGCAAGGGCATCGTGTACTGGATGTGCCGCTCATCACAACATACTATCTTGGTGCGTATGCTCACATAATACACGCCAACTAGGATGGGCTGCAATTTTTCTTGAACATGTAATATGCACAAGTTGTGTGAGCGGCAACATGGCTGCCTATGGCAGATTGAATAGCGTATTACTACGCTGTACCAACGTGTTTGTGAGTGCCAGTCCTTATAATGCAGAAGCTAAGCTGTGACACCAGACAAGGCACATCGATGCAATGTCTGGCAAAAAACACCAAACGGGCTGCCAAAATGGTATTTGCCCCTTTATTCTAAGGCCCCAATACAAAGCAATTATGTATAAAGACTAGAGATGAGCGAGTATACTCGCTAAGGCACTACTCGCTCAAGTAATGTGCCTTAGCCGAGTATCTCCCCGCTCTTCCCTAAAGATTCGGGGGCCGGCAGGGAGCGGGGAAGAGCGGGGAGGAACAGAGGGGAGGTCTCTCCCCCACCCCCACCCCCACCCCCCCCCCCGCCGTAACTAACCTGTCAGCTGCGGCAGCCCCCGAATCTTTAGTGACGAGTGGGGAGATACTCGGCAAAGGCACATTACTCGAGCGAGTAGTGCCTTAGCGAGTATACTTGCTCATCTCTAATAAAGACATAAATATTTAACCCAACGCTGACTGCAAAGTTGTAACTTCAGTAGATGCTGAACCTCTAACTGATTTGTTTAACCAGTCTCTTCGTACAGGTGATGTTCCTGACAATTGGCGAATGGCCAATGTTCTAACCATCCATAAAAAGGGTGGTAGAGAAGAGGTTGGGAACTACGTTGGCTATGTAGGTGTAGGGCCACGGATCCACACAGGGACTTAGCCCTATTCAATGGGCAAATCCGCAAGCAGAATTACCTGCACTGTAGATTCTGCACTGTAATAACACTGAATCCACATCAAGAAGTAACTTGTCACTTTTCTTCTTTTTTTTAAAATCTGCATGTGGACACAGATTCTGCATTAAATTGTGCAGCAAAAATCCGCTGTGTGAACATACCATTAAAAGTGTAATTCACACCAGAAACCAGCTCCTTCTGCAGTCACTGCCGTGCAAGGACTGGCTGGAAAACACAACAGATGCAGAGCAGTAGGTCCAGCGTAGGGTAAAAACTCTTTGTTCGCCTGCACACGGGCGGAAATCCTGCGGCGGGATTTCCCGCGGGATTTCTGCCGCTCAAAGCCTGCATAGGAGTGCATTACAATACGCAGTCCTATGCAGACGGCCGCGGTTTGGCCGTGAGAAATGTCGCACGGCAAACAAACAGCAGCATGTCCTATTTTTGTGCGGGGCTCGCACATGAAAGAGCCGGGGCCGCCGGGCGCGGGTGAGTACGCGCTCGTCTCTGCGGGTGCTCTGGTCGGGTCCCGCGGCGAGAATTCTCGCCGCCGGATCCGACCCGCTCGTCTGCAGGCGGCCTTTCTCTTTATTGATAAATCCAGACACACACGGAGGAACAAGAAGCATGTGCCGTCCTACATGTTTTAGGCAAGCATGTTATTCTTAATCATAGACTTAATGGAACTAAACCAGCGTCCGAACCAAACAAACCACCAGAATTAAAAGCAGATATGTATAAAATGTAGGAAACATTATGAGACATCCTGAAGTCGATGCAAAAACAGTAAAACTACTCAGCTGTGACCCTTTGGCAATTAGTAGAATTTTGCATTATGCTACTTACTTCCCAGTAATAGACATCACTGTTGAATACTCCTCCCAGTAGTTTTCCAATTTTTAACACCAAAAAAAATTGTAACCTGGTCTCACATGTCCATAATAGACAAAAATACACCAACACCAGATTATGTTCCAGATTCTACAGGCACAGATTATATCAAGCAAGTCTGCACACAGAGGAAAGGGAGAGGGGGAGAGGTGTTCTCACGACCAACTGCTAGCGACACCTGAGAAATGGAGGTACAAGATCCCGTAGGTGGTGAAGGGACAGAAAAATCAGCCAAGTGAAAGCCGAAATGGCAAACAATTGGGGCAAACATATAATTCCTGTTCTAGAAACAGAGGGCAAAATAAAAGACTGCACACCGTTATTGTCCGTAAGGTCGCGCAAGCAGTCAGTTTGTCATGGGAGAAAACATAATTCTTCGGTGTTTAAAGAGTCTGTCACCTACTTTTAGCTCTATAAAATAAGCTTGTGGGCTGAAAGTAGATGTCCTGCTGAGTCCCGACATGTGAGGGCTCATTCACACGGGCATATGCATAAAATGCTATGCTTATTATGCAGCATTTGACAGTCATGTGAGCCGGCGGTGAGCCACTTGCAGCGATAGCCGGCTTACGATCATGTGCAGTGTGACTACTTTCTTTTAAGATGCCTTGCTCTGTCTCTTAGCGCTGTTGCATATTACATTTTTTAAAATATAAATATAAAAAATATAAACGTTTTTTATGACGTTTTAGCGGCCGTTTAGTGTGACTGTTCTCAGTGAGAGAAACCAAGTAATCTTGTAGATCTGATACCTTTTAATGGCGAACAAAGTTGTTGCAGCGAGCTTTCAGGGATATCTCGCCTTCTTCGTCAGGTTAATGAATGAAACTAGTTTGGATGGCACATAATTATAACATACAGATGCAGAGTGGAGGGGAATACAGTACTTTTGATCTAAATAAATGTTCACACACAGAAATTTGAGACAGCACCACCTATTGGATGGAAACATTCTTACAACCAATTTCTGAATTCTTATGAGAAAAACAAAAAATGATTGGGAAGAGGACACCCGTCTTGACCTCCTTCAGATCTTTCATATTTCCCACTTATGCAAGAAACCTGAGCTGAGGTTCATTCACTCTTGATGGTGTCTGTTGAGGTAATATTGCTATCTTCTTATGTGTGCATTAGTGATAAGAGACATCATATGGGAGCCGGCGCTGGGGAGCAGGAGCCAGCTAACGGATCTCCGCAGTGAGCCTATCTGACAGATAGGGTCACTGCGGAGAATCACAGCAACTTCGCCGTGGCGAATCCGCCTGCGGCCGCTAATCCCGGGATTGCCCAGCCATGTGAACGAGATTTCTCAGAAATCTCGTCCACATGGTACAGCGAATCCATCGCGGCAAAGGCAGCAGAAGCCGGCGCTGCGGATTCGCCGGCCGCGGCATGTCCTTTTTATTTTTTATTCCGCTGCAGCTGCGCTCTTCTCTATGGGAACGCAGGCTGCAGCAGAAAAGCAAGCGGCCAGGCCGCTTCAAAAAACAGTGGCTAGGTGTCGCGGGTTTTGAAGCAGCGCTTTTCCCGGCGGAAATCTTGCGGTTTTTCGCTGCGGCCAAAGTGCGAGATTTCCGCCGGGAGTGTGAGAACCTAGCATTAGTGTTTGTCTCTCTGCTCAGACTGTCGTCTTTTTTCAAGTCTTAATTTCTGTGCGTGAACATTTATTTAGATTAAGAGGAGTGTCCCCCTCCCCTCCGCATCTGTATGTTATAATTATGTGCCATCCAAACTAGTTTCATTCAATAGCCTGACGGAGAGGGTGAGATATTCCCGAAAGCTTGGTGTAACATCATGCATTTTTGTTAGCCATTAAAGGTATCATATCTACAAGATTACGCCTGTGTGTGAGCAACCTTTAAGTGGACGACACTATCATTACACAGTATATGGCAGTGATGGCGAACCTTTTAGAGACCGAGTGCCCAAACTGCAACTCAAAACCCACTTATTTATTGTGAAGTGCCAACATGTCAGGGGGCGGGGCTTATCACAACGTATGATTTTTACCTCCGTCGTTCTTAAAAGGACAAGGCTGTTTCAAAATAGACAAGGTGCAGATTTTGACTTCTTTTGGATGCGGAATTGCTGTGGAATTTGCCCCGGAAATTTCCGCTGAGGACATTCTACAGCATTTCCACTTCGTGTAAACATATCCCAGCAGTGATATTGACTCCCCCCCAGAGCGGCCCCAGCAGTAAGGGTGACCCCCCGAGAGCAGCCCCAGCGCTAATAGTAACCCCCCCCCAGAGCGGCTTTGGTGGTTATAGTGACCCCGCACAGCGGCCGCAGCGGTAATAGTGACACCGCACCGTGGCCCCAGTCGTAATAGTGACATCCCACAGTGGCCCCCCAGTAGTAATAGTGACACGACACAGTGGTCTCAGTAGTAATAGTGACATCCCACAGTGGCCCCAGTAGTAATAGTGACATCCCACATCAGCCCAGTAGTAATAATGACATCTCACAGCAGCCCTCAGCGGTAATAGTGACATCCCACAGTGGCCCCCAGTAGTAATAGCGACATCCTAAAGTGGCCCCTGTAGCAATAGCGCCCCCCTCCCCTCTGAGACCCAAATCCCCCCCCCCCCCCCCCCCTCTGCTTGGTGCTGTTTCTGCCACTGATCTCACTGATCCCAGGAGCACATTGTGACGTGCTGCCGGACACCTCCTCCCCTCCCCTGCTCTTGAGGAACCAAGTAGGAGATGTCAGAGGAGGGGGGAGGAGGATCCCAGCTGCACACTGACATCACAGTGTGCGCCAGAATCAGCGCTTCTAGCAGCGCTGCTGAGTGAATACCAGCAGGGGAGCTGTGGCACCCCTGCCAGTATTTACTAATGTGGTGAGCGGCCGACGGCAGCGAGTGCCAGCTGGGAAGGCTCTGAGTGCCGCCTCTGGCACGCGTGCCATAGGTTCGCCACCACTGGTATATGGAATACACCTTTTGCAAGTCTGAGGCCACTTTCACACAGCAGTACTTTGCACCAATATTTGTAAGTCTACACCAGGAGTGGGTTCAAAACATGTAGGAGAAGCAAATATCTCCATTATATTTGCTCAATGTAAGTTGAATTTCCAGTTTGGACTTACAAATACTGACCAAAGCATTGCCGTGTGAAGGTGACTATTGGTCAGCCTTAGCTTCTCTACGAACAATATAAAGTCAGGTACACAGCTATATTATGGCTCAGTGTGTGAACTCTTATGTTTATTGCTGAGGACTGGACTCCATCCTATGGAATCAGAAAAATCATTCCCAAAGCGAGCTGATCTGACAGGACAGGATCCAATCCTCTAAGTATACATATCTTGCACAGAGCCATAATAGGGCCATGTGCACGCAGTCTAAGAGCTTCTACCCACTAGCGTTTTTAACGCTGAGATATCGCAGCGTTTTTTTCAATGGAACTTTCCAATGTTAAAATCGCATCACACAAAAAAATTGCAAAAGCATAAACTTGCAATTTTTGTGCGATGCTATTTTAACATTAGAAAGTCCCATTGAAAAAAAAATGCAGCAATATCTCAGCGTTAAAAAAAATGCTAGTGGGTAGTAGCCCTAAGGTCCATTTGGGAAAAGCCAACGTCCGTGTCTCCAATCTTGTCAACTAAAGTCAACTAATGGAAATATAATACACTGATTTTCCAAAAATATCAAGCGCCTAAAAGTTGTCGCAATCGAATGAAACTTTCTTTGTGGGATTATAATGTTGATATAAGTGATTAATAAAATATTAAATACAAAGTTTGAAGACAATTGATAAATATTTAAAGGTGCCCCCAAATTAATTGAGTCTGGAAAGGAGATCATCAAGAAGGTGTGCGGGGAGACACATAGGAGGTGAGTAGGGAAACTTATAAGGCCATCCAGGTATTCTTGTACCTTGAAGCCACTGGAAGTGGTGGGTGTCCACCAAGGGAAGGCTGTTTGACACCCGGGTGACGCTCCCTGTTTGTGATTGGCTGCAGGGCTGGCTGCACTTCCTCGGGCCAGCCGTGCTGCTGCCACCACCCCCAGCCCCCCCCCCCACACACACACACACACACACACACACACATGCCCCTGCTCCTGCCCCCACTCTCACTGTAGCCGGCAGCACCCTGGCAGCGGCCTTGTCCTCGCTACAGCAAGCTTGCTCAGCCGGTCGTGCTGCTGCCCCCCCCCCCCCCCCCCCCGTCAGTGTAGCCGCTATATTGGCAGCTGCGCTGTCACTGTGGGCGACAGTGGCCTCCCATGTTCCCTTACCAGATCCTGGAGGCATGTCATTGCGTACTTGCTGAGTGCTCACACGTGGTATGTTGGTAAACCTGGTGAAACCCAGCCTTGTAGCTAGAAAACAGCAGATGGGCAGGGAAAGCAGTGTCCCATGAATAATTGGGATCCATTTCTTGCCAGGCACAGCAGCTTCTCTAAGCATGTGCTCCGAATCTACTAAACCACGCCCCATAAGGGACAGGCTGCTGGAATCAGCATGGCTGTCACTACTTTATGCTGCCATTTGTGAGTACAGCATAAAGTACCTGAAATGTTCCTTCAACACAGCATTGAAAGACTTGAAATTGCTGACCTCTGTTTAGGTAAATTAGGCCGCCTGCAGACGGCCGGGTCGGATCCTGCTGCGAGAATTCTCGCAGCGGGATGCGGACCTGCGCCCCTGCACAGCCCTGCGGCTTACCTGCTCCCTGCATTTCCTCTCTGCGCTGTGTACGGGCTGCTGCCCAGCCAGCGCATGCACAGAGAGGAGTCGGCCCGTCACCACTGACATGCCGCGATTTGTTTTCCGCGTGTGTTTTCTCGCGGACGAATCATGGCCATCTGCCTAGGATTGCATTATTTAATGCAATCCTAAGCAGGCGGGCACGGGCGGAAATTCTGCAGGAAATCCCGCCACTGAATTTCCGCCCGTGTGCAGGGGGCCTTAATGTCCTTATTTTTCATCCTGGTACTAGGGTTAGTGTCAAAAAACTCAGAAACACTCAAAGCAACAAACAGCTTCTTCTTCAAGCTTTGACTGCAGCACTTGCAACAAATGTTTGGCTTTATACATTACAAGATTCTGTAGTGATTCAAGGTTCATCTTTGGAGCAAAGGCATCTGGTGCAGTAAACCGTGATTTTATGTACAGATGTACCACAAACAGGTTGAACTCATAAAAGCAGGTTGGTTTTGAACTGTTAGGTAAAACGGAGCTCAAAACAAGCATATCTGTATAAAGCACCTGGATGACATATCTATGAAGCCTCGAGTGCAAGTTTCTGTCCAAAAATGAGCAGCG
The DNA here is from genome assembly GCF_035609145.1 of Eleutherodactylus coqui. Classification (NCBI taxonomy): domain Eukaryota; kingdom Metazoa; phylum Chordata; class Amphibia; order Anura; family Eleutherodactylidae; genus Eleutherodactylus; species Eleutherodactylus coqui. Next base: position 294,845,109 of record NC_089837.1, read on the forward strand.
AGAGATGCAATAGCCAGTGGCGTACATAGTGCTCACAGGCCCCATAGCAAAACTCTGAACTTGGCCCCCCAAATAACAGGTGCCAGTTCTACACAGTGATAAAACACTCATTGTAAAAAAAAAAATCTAGCTCCTAGAAGTCATTGGAACGGAATGAAACCTTCTACGTGTAATTGTAATATTGACAGCACACATTAACCCATGTATTACAATCGACTATACTATTTAGTTAGTATAGGTGATTGTACAGTAAAAGTAAAGTCAACTAATGGAAATATAATACACTGATTTTCCAAAAATATCAAGCGCCTAAAAGTTGTCGCAATCGAATAAAACTTTCTATGTGGGGTTGTAATGTTGATATAAATGATTACAATATCAGAGCAACAGGATAATTAATTGCAGAAAACTGAACACTTAAAGGGAGGTTCTACTGTAGTACCCTGTTTGGCCACCTCGAGCTTGGACACAAGATGTGATACGAGTGGGCATGAAGGCTCTAGTACCCTGTTGTACTGCCTCTAGCTTGGATACAAGATGTGATACGGGCGGGCGTGGCGGCTCTAGTACCCTGCTGTACTGCCTCTAGCTTGGATACAAGATGTGATACAGGCAGGCATGGAGGCTCTAGTACCCTGTTGTACCGCCTCTAGCTATGATACAAGGTATGATACAGGCGGGCATGGAGACTCTAGTACCCTGTTGTACTGTCTCTAGCTTGGATACAAGATGTGATACGGGCGGGCGTGGCGGCTCTAGTACCCTGCTGTACTGCCTCTAGCTTGGATACAAGATGTGATAAGGGCAGCCATGGAGGTTCTAGCACCCTGTTGTACTGCCTCTAGCTTGGATACAAGATGTGATACTGGTGGGCATGGAGGCTCTAGTACCCTGTTGTACTGCCTCTAGCTTGGATACAAGATGTGATACTGGTGGGCATGGAGGCTCTAGTACCCTCTTGTACTGCCTCTAGCTTGGATACAAGATGTGATATGGGAGGGCATGAAGGCTCTAGTACCCTGTTGTACTGCCTCTAGCTTGGATACAAGATGTGATAAGGACAGCCATGGAGGTTCTAGCACCCTGTTGTACTGCCTCTAGCTTGGATACAAGATGTGATACTGGTGGGCATGGAGGCTCTAGTACCCTGTTGTACTGCCTCTAGCTTGGATACAAGATGTGATATGGGAGGGCATGAAGGCTCTAGTACCCTGTTGTACTGCCTCTAGCTTGGATACAAGATGTGATAAGGACAGCCATGGAGGTTCTAGCACCCTGTTGTACTGCCTCTAGCTTGGATACAAGATGTGATACTGGTGGGCATGGAGGCTCTAGTACCCTGTTGTACTGCCTCTAGCTTGGATACAAGATGTGATATGGGAGGGCATGGGGGCTCTAGTACGCTATTGTACAGCCTCTAGCTTGGATACAAGATGCAATACTGGTGGGCATGGAGGCTCTAGTACCCTGTTGAACTGCCTCTAGCTTGGATACAAGATGTGATACGGACAGGCATGGAGACTCTAGTACCCTGTTGTACCCCCTTAGCTTGGCTACAAGATATGATACAGGCAGGCATGGAGGCTCTAGTACCCTACTGTACCACCTCTAGCTTGGATACAAGATGTGATACGGGCAGGCATAGAGGCTCTAGTACCCTGTTGTACCGCCTCTAGCTTGGATACAAGACGGGATGTGGGCTGGCATGGAGGCATACAGGTTCCATATGTTAACCTACAGCATATCAGTCCATATTTGCTGTAACTGAGCCTCTAGAACAAGCAAACATGTAGGCTTCCTAGATTGCATCCCAGATGGTCCCATATATGTTCTATTGGTAATAGATTTGGAGACCGGGCAGCCTTGGAAGTGTGACATTGTTGGGGAGACATTCCTGTGACATCCTTGCTGTGTGCGGCTAAGCATTATCCTGCTGGAAAATACCTCTTGGAAGCCATCATGAGAGGAATACATGTGGCTGCAGGATGTCCTGAACATATCACTGAGCTGTCATTGTCCCTCATACCACTACTAGGGGTGACCGACTGTTGTATGCATTGGCCACCAGAACATCACACCAGCAGTGGGGCCAGTGTGCTGCTCCACTGCAAAGATAGGATTAGGGCGCTCACCCCAAGGTCTCCAGACATGAACACGGCTGTCATCTGTGCCCAAACTAAACCTGGATTCATTACTGGAGAAAATCCGGTTCCAGACCGTAGCAGTCCAGTTTTGTCCTTCACAACACCACTGTAAATGGAGGTAATGATGGGTGAGTGTCAAAATCAGTACATGTAATGGCCGATGTGGGACCAAATATCCTTCAGCCAAGCCCCTGAAAATGGTTCTAACAGACACAGGGTGTAACAATGGTACCAACTGTCTCTAGATGGCGGACAACGAAACAGTTGGAGATGTTCGTGCTTGTCGGACGATCAGACTTTCCTCTTTCCTGGAGGTCTGTCAAGGGTGTCCTGAGCTCGGTCACCGTGTGCGTGCCCCCATGCATCCACTGGTCCCAACAACTACTAACAGTCTGGTCAGAACAGCCCAGGTGACGGGCAATTTGTTGATACGACCATATTACTTTATTTAATAGTAGGCTGACACTTCCTGTTCAGTAGTCATCCCATTATCATCACTGGCAAGATTACAATGAAGGCTGATTTCTACATAGAGGATCGCACATACAGGATCACACTATTCCCAATAGGTGATGGTCACAATTCACCTCCTTTTCCTTGTATAGGTCACAGCACATGCCTAGAACACACTTCCATAGAAGTCAATGAGTTCCATCCTGTCCATTGAGCCTATGCATGAGGATGCAGTAAAGCATAGTTCTAATACTGTTAAATACAGCTCATACAACTAGTAAAAAATAAAAAAAATATATTTTTTATTTATATGCAAGATACATTACCTATAAGTATCAATGCTGGTTCATAGACCTAGGCAAAATTATTCCAAGCCTGATTTACTATAAGAACAACTACACATAAAAAGGGAAAAAATGCAACATGTAACCCCAGAGATTTCAAGTTTATGACTACTGAAATGTCCTGATCAGCAATAGTCCCAGTGGTTGGACCACTACCTATCACACACTGATGGCCTACTTATCTATATTGCAATGTCAGCAATCATATTCAGTGTCCTATTCCCTTCCTTTCCACAGTGTTTTTCGCTGAGCATAAAAAGCAGTTATAGCTATTTCACTCGGGAGATAAGAGCTTATCTAGAGGAAACCAATATATGTGGACCAATTGAAATCCTACAGTCCTCATAGTCATTAGATTTTCCATGAAGCTCGTCAAAAGCGTGCTATGCAAAAAAAACGACATCATATGAAAGTATGGATCAAGACCGACCACAGTTGAAACCCTTTAAACAATCAGTTGAAGCCCCAGCTGCCCCCATAAACCAGGAATGATACCTAGAAAGTAGCGATATAACTATCTTGTCATGTGTAAGCACATCTCAGTAATTCTCGCAGTTCATCTTGTACCCAGGTTAATACTAGTAGAATCCAGGTTTTTTATATGCAAAGATACACTTTATTTCCAGTTAACATGCAGCAGCTGATAAATGACTCAAACATCCTATTTCTCTAATGTGAGCGATAAGCGAAAGCAAAAATATGTGTTTCGGGCAAAATTATTCATGTGTAGAGCTGTGAAAAATACATAGCCCTTGATCTTCCTTTTATGTCTGTCACCAGAAAATGATTGCGGATTTCTAATGGGACTCTATTACCCCCCCTTAAACCTACAGCACACATACTGCCCCAGTTCCCACAATAGGGGGGATTTTACAAGGCTGCAGTCTGTGGGATTAGCAGGGTCCCTATTGTTTCGGGAAGCGTCTGGTCCGTGTAGCTGAAGAGTCAGCGAGATCACTCGTTGCAGACAACATTAACCTTTTGTCTTCCCTTTGCTTGTAACGACGCGTCTGTGGCAGAGATTGAGGGGGAACAGGATAATGAAGTGTCATGGTGGCTGAGAACATAACAGATAGTTTCTGGTAATGTAGGAATTGGACTGCTTGTAAACCCATTATTACACAAAGCTTGGCTAATTCAGTTGTGGTGAGCATTCAAGATTTCTAGGAAAACTGCCCTCTGTCTTCTCAAGCTGCAGCTCGCTACAAAGCTGCCCCCCGTCAGCTCCGGAGGTCTCGCTTATTACAATCCCTAGCTGGGGCACTAAGTACATCTTATAAGAAGAGCTACTAATGTCAGTCCCAAGTATGTCTGTCCGTATTCCAGATGATCAGAGTAGACATACAGTAATGAGACTTCATACAGCTGGGATAGAGAAATTACTGTAAATCACTTCACAAGCCAATTTAGACTATTTAGTAGTGAGGCAACTACCCAGTTAGGTGCCAACAGCACATTTCCAGATGCATTGGCTTCCTGGCTGCGGAGTTTTGTCCAAGCTTGGCTTCGAGAGAACAATGGATTGTATTTCACAGGAGAGCACCACATTTTCCTCCAGTTTAATGTCCCTTTAACAGCCACAGCAGCGCTCCTCCAGCCTTCTCCTATTAAGCACTTCCAATCATGATGCAGCCCTATCATATAGCTCCCTTATTGCCTGCCAGCACATTATTTCCCCACCATCACTCTGCCTGATCATCTTCTCCACTATTCACCTGTACTTCTGCTTCCTTCTAATCAGTCTTTTGTCTCCCTCTTCCGACCCCCTTGTGCCTGTATAAACAAGTTAATAGGGGCTGCACAACATTGTGTAGGGTGACTGGAATTCCCTGTAATCTCCCACATTAATCTCATGACAATGAAACAAGTCTGATCCTCACACAAGACTAGCTAGAAGGAATTTAGACACAATGCAAAAACTTAACCAACAAGAAAGAAAATTCATAAGCAGTACATATGGACAGCTCAATGCATTAATCCCACTTCATACAGATTATCCTAAAGAGTTAATTGCAGGAATAGATGAGAACAGTATTCTAGTGACCAGTGTCTATCTACAACACAGCTCAACACTAATTAATAGAAGTCATGGCAGATGCCATTCAATCCACGCATCTCTTCTTGTTGCCATCCACGTTACCAAACTGTCGAATGCGCCTTGTGGCCTCGATGTCACTTGATGCTTTTCGCTTGTAACAACTCATTGCAAGAAGCGTCATCATACACTGCACACCACAGCAGCTGCCTCTGTAATCAGCACAACGCCAAAAGCCACAATTCAACAGAATCCCCAAATGGAAATGCCATTCTATTAATGATTTACCCATATTCCTGCGCCTTTATTGTAGTCGCACATTGACAGAGGGGAATGCTTAGTGCATTTATGGATCACTGATCAATACGGCCATCTGCACCGTGGTGCAGTCTGCACACTTGTCACAATGGCCAGACAATGGAACTTTTGGACAGTCATGAGAACAATGCTGAAAGGGGAGCAGCAGTTATAAAGTAGCATTGTAAAGAAAAGCAACTTTAGAAAGTGAGATTAATCAGCAGAAAAAAGTGACAATTGACTATCTCATCCTGGAACCAGCCGTCCAGAGGTGACTACTGCTCATCTCAAGACCTTCTAATAAAAGAAGCTCAATCCATATAGATGCTGACAACCCACTGGCGTAACTATAGAGGATGCAGGGGGTGCGGTTGCACTCGGGCCCAGAAGCCTTAGGGGGCCCATAAGACCTCTCTTCCCATATAGGGAGCCCAGTACTATGAATAAAGCATTATAGAAGGGGGCCCTGTTACAGGTTTTACATTGGGGCCCAGGAGTTACAACCCATACAGTCTCTATAGCCTCCATCCCCTCCAGTTTTCTGACAATCCACCACAACTACTTACCAAATTAATGTTACTGTACATTATTCATTTAGAAACTACCTTTTGGGTGGTAAATCTTACAAACTGCATAGTTACATGCCACCCAGGACCGTAACCACAGGGGGTGCCGAGGTAGCAGTTGCTGGAAGCCTTAGGGGCCCCAAAGGCCCCTCCATCCTAAGAAAGTACCAGTATTATAAAGGGCACAAGGATGGTTGAGGGGTCATGTTACAGATTTTACATTGGAGCCCCTACATTTAGTCTCTGCCTAATCTTTTAAGATTCTATTAACCCTTTCCAATCCAATTTGTATCCTGGTTTTCCTAGGGGGCTTACTCTTTTTCTGCATTTATACAAATGCTGCTATATGCTGGCTAAAGCCAGTACTGCATGAAGTGACACATTGGATAGGCTCCGACAGCAGAGAGGCTGGCAATATACAGTAAGAGAACCCCGACAGATGTCTTCCAACATCAAAGCTGTACAGCCTTAAATCATAATGTCTTCAGACGTCAGACAGTGGATTGGAAAGGGTTAATGCCCTCATCTGCTGGTGTTGCATTGATGGGCTTCTTAAGAGACCAAACGATGCAGAGGAAAGTTGTGGAAGGGCCCCCATGCTGACCTTTTGCATCCGGGCCCCTAAACCTTTAGCTACTCCTCCGATCAACCAATTTAGAATTCAGTTCACACAAAGGTAGAAGACTACAAAAAGGGCCCTATGTAGACCCCATTACTTGTAAGCAGGTATAAGAGGGACTAGAGGGCACACACCTTACAAGTAAATAGCTTGCCACTTGTGCCCCTCCGTAAGCCCTTTCAGCCATTCACCAGATCTCAAGGTGGTCACTTTCCACATTTCTCTGCAGTCATGATTCCTTTATCACATTCTAACAAGTGTAAGATACAGTGCCCATGTTTTCTGCCCCCAAACTAGCAGTTCAAGATGCCTCTGAATGGGGGCAATTATGTCCTCTAGTTAACCTGTGAACCTCTCTTGGCAACAGGTTCCGATATAATATATATTCACACCCCTATATAACTGCCCTTTGCCACTCACCCCATATCCCTTATTCCTGCTTCCCGTCTAACCGCTGGTTGTATATATGGTTTGTCTCTCTCTCTATATATTTATTATATCAGTCGCTCTCCACAACTCCTGACAGGTAACCACAGATATCCTCTCTCAATATGTTACTGTCCCTCATGATACCCCCTTCTCAGAATATTTGCACATCTCACAAAAACCTCCTTTGTGTGTCCCCACAGATCTTAGTGCTGGAATTTTATCTTGTGTCAGCAAAACACAAGTTATATAAATTATTAACATGTTAGCAGTTAATTAATCAACATTTTGAAGCCTTTCCATCAGTAAATCAAACTTTACAGGTCATCCAAATGAGATTTCCAGTACCTACGTGCAGCACAATACCCCTCCTCTATCCGCTTTGAAAAAAAACACATCAAAGGGAGGTATGCTAAACCGTAAATAGCAAGGAGGAAAGGGATTATGGAAATAAAGGTGTGGAGGAGGGGAGGGCGTTTTTTGGAAAAAAAGGAAATGTGAAGAAGAGAATTAGACAAGTGGAGAGGAGAGACTGGATGTGGGGGTAGTGGGTACAGGGCTATGGTATATGCTGAAATGCAATAGAGACAAAGTTAATACAGCACACATCTAGGGAGACAAGAAGAGATTCCAGAGGAGAGCAGAAGGCAATGGAGATTGGGGGGCAGCATATATAAAATAAGCAAAAAGGTGAAACAGCACTATAAAGTAGCAATTTATATAGAATTATGGATAGACAGAGGGTGACAGACAAATGAACTGACACTGAACAACTACCAACAGGTGTGACTGACACAAGGACCACCAGTTAAAGAGGTCTGAGCTGACAAGGTGCTGGAAAGTGGCAGAGGGGTATAAATAGCCAAGCAGAAATGATGCAGGGTTGGTAAGCCAGCTCCTGGCCACATACACCTCTGTGCAAAGGGGAACAGGCAGGTGTATGTATATGTGTGGATGGATGGATAGATAGATAGATAGATAGATAGATAGATAGATAGATAGATAGATAGATAGATAGATAGATAGATAGATAGATAGATAGATAGATAGATAGATAGATAGATAGATAGATAGATAGATCGATCTTCTACGAGGGTGAACAATCTATTTTTACATAAACAGAGATAAGAGGTTCCCCAATCTGTGAACATGGCTGTGATTATGTGAGATGTGGCAGGAACTATCTGGTGGTACTGGTGCCAGGAAGGGGTCTTCTGGATCTGCCCCTCTGGATCACCCATACCAGTCATTCTGCCCTAGATGTAACACAATGACCAGAACCAAACTTCTATAGGTCAGTGCGGATCTCCTGGACATCAGATACAAGCCATGGCTACTGCCACCCTAACTTGTGGGCTTTAGTAGCTAAGAGGGATCCACTCCACTGGCTGGGGGCACTCAGGTGACAGGAGGTAAACCTGTGCCTTCAGGAGGGGACAAGACATAATGGTAGGGGACAAGAAGCCGCAGGCGGCCAATAAAGGTGCTAGAGCAGATGGGACAAGTAACTGCAGGATGCATGTAGAAGGGAATTCTAGCCAAGGAGGTAAACAAGAAGTGACGAGACTGCAGGGAAGGAGAGCTCAAGACTCCTTGCAAGGAAATGGGGAAGAGGGGTAAGGTGCAAGTAGCTAAGAAGTGACCGGGGGAAAGGGGGGTGAAGAGGAGGAGAAGAAGAAGTGAAAGGGGAAGGAGGGAGTGGAGGAGGAGGGAGGAACAGCAGCAGGAGCAACCAGTGACTGACCTGTGGGAGTCTCAGTCTCCAGGGGGAAGCACAGGGGGGCGACCAGGAGCAGCAGTGCCAGCTGGGGGTACCTTCTGCACTTCTCCATCTTCCCGTGCAGTGTGCTGTCCTGCCCCCTGCGGTCCGACCTGTAGGCTCCCCCTCTCACAACATCCTCCTCTCCCCCCTCGTCATTCCTGCTCCGGCTCGGGAAAGTTGCAGAGTGGAGCGGAGAGTCGGAGCAGCTCCGAGTAGCAGCGCTGACGTCATGGGCTCCAAGTAAGCGGCAGCACTGCCTCCTGCTGGACGAACGAGGCACGTGGAGCAAGGGCGACATCTGCTGGTGACACTGGAGCACACAACAACTGCTCCGTCCTGGACTCTGACAATGCGCTCCTGATTGCGTGGGGAACTACAGGTCCCAGGCTCCATAGTTATATGCTGTGGAGACATAAGCGGCTTAACAAGCAGTTGGGATTTCTAGATTTACTGTCTGCAGTTGTCTTTTAATAAAAACTAATGGTTTACTTTAAAATGTCTCAATAAGGTGTCAGTTTAGGGTGCGTTCACACTTTACGGAAAAGCTGCGGTTCTGCTGCAGAATTTCCACAGCAAAGCTGTAAGTTAGAGTTGCAGCAGAAAATCCGCAGCGTTTTTTCCTCTACATGTGAACAGGATTTGCTTTAATCCCAATCACTTTAGTAGTAAACGTTTCCGCTGTTTTTTCCACCTTTCGCACACAGGTTTTTGTGATAATTTTTCATGCCGTTTTTGAGCCAAAACTAGAAAAGAATTCAAAAGCTAAGGGAAATACTGTAAACAGGAAGGACTTCTAGTTATTCTCCTCATCTGGCTTTGGCTCAAAAAACCATCAAAAACTGCAGTTGTATTTTTTTTCTGATGCTGTTTACAATGCAAACTGCAGCTTTATGTTTGCTGGTTGTTTGACTGATTTATCCTGTGATTACCTTCCTAAGGCCTCATGTCCATGGCAAAAATGGAATTTAAAAATCTGCGCGGTTCTCCCGTGCGTGCGATCCGCACCCATAGGGAATCACTGGGCACCTGCAGGTAATTAAATACCTGCGGATGTCATTGTCCCACAGCGTGCGGATCGCACGTCCGTGAAAACAACCACAGCTCCAATTTTTGTGTGGTTTTCCAGTGAAGCCAATGGAAGCCATCCGGATCCACAGTACAGACACAGCTGTCACTGCATCCATGCTGAGGGAAAGTAGGAGTTTGAAAAAGAAAGTCGTCACGCCGCTGGCGTCTCGAGCACATCCACCGTGCAGAGGAAAGGAGATCCAGCCTGCGCGGAGGAAAGCCCCACAGCATCCGGACAGATGATTATAATGTATTTTCTGGCCTCATGTCTGCGGGCCGGGTGGAATGCGCTGCAGGGTTCTGCACAGTTTTGGAAACCATGCGGGCCCGTGGACATGAGGCCTAACAGGACCATACCTTGGTTGTATTTTCCCTTTCCCATACCCATAATAAATAAAGAATATACACACAAAAAAAAACTGCAGTTGAGTTTTGCCAACACACAGGGAAAATTCAATAACGTTTGTATGGTAGATTCTGGGGTAAAAAAAAAGTTGCAAGACTTGAGCAAAAAGTTTATGACTTTTAGTCCTCTATGCCGATTTACACCATTTTCCCAAAGAAAGGGGCATGGTCGCATCAAACCGACTCATTTATGTGTAACTTATGCAGAAACTGGCCTAAGTTTTACCAGAAATGTCCACTAGATCAGACCTAGCATAAATCTCTGTGTAGGTGTATGGAGGTGTGCATGTCCTCATATATAGGTGCATTGTGCACTGGCAGAAGAAATCGTTGGAAATGCCGATCTTAATGTATCTCCCCTACTGTGTTGAAACCGGCCTTAGAAGCCTTAAAAAAGGCCATAGGCCACTCTCGTACATGCCATCAGCAAAATGCCACGATTTCGATCGCAGCGCTTTGTCGCGATTTAACTTTCTTTTTCAGAGCAGGTTCCTGCCTACGACAGCGGGTTTTAACGCACCCCATCATTCTGATAGGTGATGCGGTGCGTTAATCGCCATAAAATTGAGCAGACAGTGTTCGAAAATCATGCCGATAGAAAACGAGAGCGCAGGTCTGCGATGCTCCATTGAAATCAATGGGAGCCTTGTACCATGATTACCGCGGCATTCAAAATGCTGTGTTAATCGCAATAAAAAACGGAGGTGTGAGAATGGCCTTAGTGGTCCCTATGAGATAATCACAACAGACAGATGATCTATCGTTCTATGCATTACTTAAGTTCAGTTCTGGTCAATACAATTTTTTGTTGTAAGGAATATTATTATGCAGCCCTACATGTACAAACGGTCATAGTGACCCAGTGGAAGGCTGCAATCATACCTCCCAAGTGTCATTCTTTTAGTGGGACAGTCCTTACTTTTGACCAAATCCCCCCTTTGCTGTTTAAAGGGTTGTACTAAGCTTGACTTTCATCACCTATTCAGGATAGGTGATGAATTTTGATCTGTAGTGGTCTCACCGCTAAGACCTCTACTGATTTCAAGATTGAGGGGCCTGTGCACCCCCCCCCCCCTCTCCTCACAGAGGGCTTACTGCACCCCTTGCAATGAGTAAGAGATTGAATAAAGTGTCAGTTGCACATGTGTGGTGCCACTCTATTCATTTTCAATAGGGCTGACAGAAATAGCCAAGTATGAGCACTTGGCTATCTCTGACAGTTCCACTTAAATTAATGGAGTGGCATCATGCGTTCTCAACCAGTGCTCCATTCAATCTTCTCCTCACTGTGAATGGTTCAGAAAGTCCTCAGTAAGGAGAGGGGGAACAGGACATCCAATATTGAAATTAGTAGAGGTCTTGGTGGTGAAACCTCCAACGATTAAACCTTTCCAATCCACTGTCTGACGTCTGAAGACACTCTGATTGAAGGCTGTACAGCTCCGATGTCGGAAGACGTCTGGCAGGGTATTCTTACTGTATATTACTGGCCGCTCTGTTGTGAGGGGCCTCCACAGCATGTCCCATGGTGCAATACTTGCTCTAGCCAGCAGATGGCCCCATTGTATAATGACAAAAAGAGAAAGCCCCCTAGGAAACCTTAAATCCAAAATTGGATTGCAAAGGGTTAAGACTTTTATTATTCATCCTCTATGCAGGAAAGTCAATCTTGGAACAACCCCTTTAAATGTTCACATCTTTGACCTGGGAAATAGATTTGTAGTTTTTACTACATTTGATCAAAAATTATATGCCTGGTCTTTATCTTTATACTAGTAATTATTAGGAAACACAGCTTTGCCACATGGTACATCACACACACAACTGTACTACATCCATTCTGACCACACAGATCACACACACAGCACGTGATATGCACAGTTCTGATAAATCCTTATTCACACACATATACACAGCTCTGCTCAATGGTACATCCATTATGATCCCCATACATCACATACACAGCTCTACTATATCCATCTTGATTCCCACACATTACCCACATTACACATTACACACACACAGCTCTACTGCATCCATCCTGACCCTACACATCACACACACAGCACGTGACATGCACAGCTTTGATACATTCTTATTCACACACACAGCTCTGCTACATGGTACATCCATTATGATCCCCACACATCACACACACATCCATCTTGAATCCCACACAAGACAAACACAGCTAGGCTTCTCCCATAATAGTGATATCACCACAGGTCCTTCAGCCCACAGGATCTCTGTGGTGCAGGTAGGTTGGTATCTTCTGTCAGGACTGCTGAGTTGTGTGTGAGATAATAACGGCCGAGTTGTATTCTCATTGTGTTACTTTTGTCCTCCCTTTTCAAGAGCCCTAACTTTGTCATTGTTCTGTTGGTCAGGCTCTGTGTTTTATATACAGTGGGGAAAAAAGTATTTAGTCAGATGCCAATTGTACAAGTTCTCCCACTTAAAAAGATGAGAGAGGCCTGTAATTGACATCATAGGTAGACCTCAACTATGAGAGACAACATGAGAAAACACATCCAGAAAATCACATTGTCTGATTTTTAACAAATTTATTTGCAAATTATGGTGGGAAATAAGTATTTGGCCAATAACAAAATTTCATCTCCATACTTTGTTTTATATCCTTTATTGGCAATGACAGAGGTCAAACATTTTCTTTAAGTCCTCACAAGGTTGGCACACACTGTTGCTGGTATGTTGGCCCATTCGACCATGCAGATCTCCTCAAGAGCTGTGATGTTTTGGGGCTGTCGCTGGTCAACATGGACTTTCAACTCCTTCCAAAGGTTTTCTAGAGGGTTGAGATCTGGAGACTGGCTAGGCCACTCTAGGACCTTGAAATGCTTCTTACAAAGCCACTCCTTCATTCCCCTGGCGGTGTGCTTGGGATCATTGTCATGCTGAAAGACCCAGCCACGTTTCATCTTTAGTACCCTTGCTGATGGAAGGAGGTTTGCACTTAAAATCTCACGATACATGGCCCCATTCATTCTTTCATGTATACGGATCAGTCGTCCTGGTCCCTTTGCAAAGAAACAGCCCCAAAGCATGATGTTGGCACCCCCATGCTTCACAGTAGGTATGGTGTTCTTTGGATGCAACTCGGCATTCTTTCTCCTCCAAACATGACGAGTTGTGTTTCTGCCAAACAGTTCTACTTTGGTTTCATCTGACCATATGACATTCTCCCAATACTCTTCTGGATCATCCAAATGCTCTCTAGCAAACTTCAGTCAGCCCCGGGTATGTACTGGCTTAAGCAGGGGGACACGTCTGGCACTGCAGGATCTGGGTCCCTGGCGGCGTAGTGTGTTACTGATGGTAGCCTTTGTTACGTTCGTCCCAGCTCTCTGCAGGTCATTCACTAGGTTCCCCCGTGTGGTTCTGGGATTTTTGCTCACCGTTCTTGTGATCATTTTGACCTCACGGGGTGATATCTTGCGTCGAGCCCCAGATCAAGGGAGATTATCAGTGGTCTTGTATCTCTTCCATTCTCTAATTATTGCTCCCACAGTTGATTTCTTCACACCAGGCTGCTTGCCTATTGCAGATTCAGTCTTCCCAGTCTGGTGCAGGGCTACAATTTTGTTTCTGGTGTCCTTCGAGAGTTCTTTGGTCTTCACCATAATGGAGTTTGGAGTGTGACTGCTTGAGGTTGTGAACAGGTGTCTTTTATACTGATAACAAGTTCAAACAGGTGCCATTACTACAGGTAATGAGTGGAGGACAGAGGAGCCTCTTAAAGAAGAAGTTACAGGTCTGTGAGACCCAGAAATCCTGCTTGTTTGTAGCTGACCAAATACTTATTTTCCACCATAATTTGCAAATAAATTCGTTAAAAATCAGACAATGTGATATTCTGGATGTATATCCCATGTTGTCTCTCATAGTTGAGGTCTACCTATGATGTCAATTACAGGCCTCTCACATCTTTTTAAGTGGGAGAACTTGTACAATTGGTATCTGACTAAATACTTTTTTTCCCCACTGTATTTTGACCTCTGATGTCATCACTAGGGGGTGGAGTATGATGTCACCAGGGGCGGAGCATGAGAAGCACTCACATACTCACTGACAAGTGGTTGTTAGTAGTTTGACTAGACCATCATTGCATATTTAATGATTTAGCACACTTTGAAATTGAAAATGTCAATATTCAGATGACTTTTGTGCAAATAGGTAGATTAGAAACTATTTAAACCTATAGACATGCATCCAAACATAATGAACAGTAAAGCACCATTTACATGCAACGATTATCACTCAAAATTCGTTCAAACAATGGAGAGAGATAGCAGGAACCGCACGCTGTGTTCTCCATCGGAGCATCTGATTACATTGAATTCCCCTGGCAGCCCATGCGAAGACAATGCAGCTGAGTGCCAAGTCCAGACCACATGCTGGGACTTGCAAACAACTGCTGGAGGCTCATTTACATGCAAATGAAGCTGATAAAGTGCTAATAGGCATTAGTGCCCATTAGTACTTTATGCAAAATGATCGAACTGCAGATCATTCAGTCATTTGAAAGATTGTCTTTGCGTGTAAATGAGCCTTTAGTTTCCCTCTTCCACTATCCAAAGAGGAAGTCTGCACATCAAAGTATTACAGAATGCCCTAAAACAAGACGGTAGTATGATCAGTGGGTGTATACCGGTAGTAATAGTAAACATTCAACGTCCTTCCATTCGTTCAAGCGATCTCATCCAGTGAAAAAGTCCTTTTGAATGAGTGTCAATTGCATTGTTATATTGTCGATCAGCACTCATATAGGCAATCACTCTGCCTGTCTAAAGGGACCCTAAGGGAAGGGGAAGCCTTCTACTTATTCCCTACACACTAGCATTCCTGGCGACCGTGCTCCTTCATTCTGGGGACTGGGGGAAGTTCATCTCAGCAGTCAGCTTTTCACTGATCAGAAAGTGTTAGCATATAGAGATGAGTGAGCGTACTCGCTAAGGCAAATTACTTGAGCGAGTATTGCCTTTTGCGAGTACCTGCCCGCTCGTCTAAAAAGATTCGGGTGACGGCGGGGGTGAGCGGTGAGTTGCGGGAGTGAGCAGGAAGGAGCGGGGGGAGAAAGATTCCCCCCCCCCCCCGTTCCTCCCCGCTCTCCCCTGCCGCTCCCCGCCCCCTGCCAGCACCAGAATCTTTTGAGACGAGCGGGCAGGTACTTGCAAAAGGCAATACTCGCTCGAGTAATTTGCCTTAGCGAGTACGCTCACTCATCTCTATTGGCATAGTGTGGGAAGACCCATTTAAATAAGCTTTGATAAATGTTCTGAGCAATAGCATAGATTTCCTCTAATTAGATCCAAGCAATACAAAAATTACACCTTTTACAAAATAAAAATGAACTAAACAGATTTTTGTCTTTGATCTTAGAAATCAGTCTCAACTCCATCTTGTCATGAGTTATGGAACAGTAATGCTAGGATACTAGATTTTAGGTTTCCTGAGAATCCCTGGCATTGGTGACAGTATGGGGACACATTGCATGTAAAAATACAAACCGATATAGTCACCTCCCGCTGCCCGGTACTCTCCCACCGCCGATGCACGGTACTCTGTTTACTTTGGTCTGCAGCAGTAATATGGGTTGTTTACCCACGTGATTGCTGCAGCCAATAGGATGCTGGCAGGGAAGTCATCAGTGACGTCCTATAAACCTGCCTCAGGACTTACACATTAAAAAAGGATGTTTACTCAATGTGCTCTATAAGACATGAAGGGTTTAACTTTTTGTATCTTATTTGTTCAGTTATGTCCATTGTCTCTTGGATTGATTTTACTAGGACACAAAGTTGCCGAATCCTGGGGAGAGTAGCGACAGTCCTGTATTTTCTCCATTCGTAGATAATTTATTTAATTGTAGAGTGAGGTACACTCAGGTCTTTAGCAATGCTTTCGTAGTCTTTTCCAGCTTAATGCATCTGTTTTCAGAAAGTTGTTTACATGGAGGCACAGTTCACACTAACCAATTTTTCTTGAGAAGAACAGATTTGTCAGTAACCAGGCTTTGTGTGTCTATTTAAAGGACAAAGCTCCCATGAAACCCAGACTTCCAATCACATCTCCCATGTCCTTAACTGAAATACACTTGTCAATAAGCTCTTGGAAAAGTCATTAACACAAAGTCCTTCACTTTTATTCCATGCCCTATGGATGGTCATTCAAGGTGCTCAATAAAAGACGTGAATGGTAGAACTGTTTGTGTGTTATTAGTTTAGAAATCTAGATTTCATTTACTTTTTTCTTCTGCAGCATCCGAGCAAAATGTGCCAAAGTAGGGGGAGACCACGGGGATTGCAAGATGGATGTCACGGGTGGCTCTGCAATCTTTCTCGACAATGGCAGCAAAGGTGTCCTACTCAGTCACAGCACATTGGCACAAAATGAACAAAATTTTACTGTTAAGACGAATGGTGGTTTGTCACGTGACGCCAGCACTTCACCCAGAACTGTGAGAGTCAATTCACAGGAAATAATTTGACACGAGTTCTGGTGCTCGGTTTACTTCATCTTTATTTTAATAAAGAGATATGATACAATAAACAGTAGCAGTCTTGCAAAATGATAGCAAAACAGAAAGTTATGCAAAACAGTTGATTTCCTAGCAAACATAATTTTCCTCTTCAATGCTCTCTCTCTTTATTTAGAACTTGAAAAGCTACAGAGTAAGAACTCTCACAGGCCTAGTTATCTGTTGGGCTACTGTAAGTAGATTATGCAGGTGTTGAATTTGGAGCCAAGATGGACACTTTACTATCCCTGGCTTTGAATTCACCAGGTTTTGTGTAACTCACAGTTTAGTGGAACGGCTTCAAACTTGCTCCTCTACACTGCTGGTAAGACTAGGGAGCTGGTGAATCCTGGCTTCCCTGAAGAGAAAACGCTTGCTTCAGCTGCTATCACTGCAGACCTCCTCCCTGCACGACCTCCTTTGATGACTCCCTCTGCAGACTGACCACTGAAAACTGCTCTGACTCCTTTACTTCCTGCCTTGTTCCCGCACTTTCTCCCCTTTCCTCCCCCAAAGTATAGAGGCTCACCGTGTAGTTTCCCGCTCTGAACTCCAACCACACCCCCTGACCAATCAGTGGGGGCATGACATACAGCCAATTAGCAGCCAGCTGTTGCCAAGCCTTTAGCTTAGGAAGGGAAGAAACAGTTTCTCTGACGTAAGGCACCTCCTATGCCTCCTTGAAGCACAGAGTCAGGTGTGACAGGACAATGATTGTGTGGCTATTCTGGAGGACCATCTGGGCCACTACACTTGCAGCTGTATGCCTACATGTATGCATTTGTAAATGTCAATAGGAAATAAATAGAATTGTAGATCCTACAGGGGTTTTAAATTGAATACACTAGAGCATGCCTAACACTCAAACTCTCTAATATACAGTAGATATGTCAATCACTGAACCTGGGACCCCCTGCTGTATGTGGGGATTTACATTTATTTACGCGAGTTTGTCCATATAGTCAGCTCTGTATGGAAATATGTACATTGATTTACAGATGCACTTATGTGGGCGTGTAGCATTAATAAACAGCAACAGCTCTAAAATAAGCACCTGGGAGCCAAATACTATTATATTCTATAAACTCGGGTTTATACATTGGAGAAGTGTTTGGATGCTTTTGCCCTTTTCATATTGGGGAACTTCACTGAAACAATGTTTTATTAGTTGGTTGATAAAAATCGCTCTGCTTTATTGTGGTATTTGTTTGCATTTGGATTCCATAATGTATCTGGAGGGTTCAGTTGCGATGATCTTGAGTTTACTTAAGTAAACCTACACTAGAACATACAGAACTGAACTGCATTGTCAACAGTTAACAATTCCCTATTATACACTTCAGGTCAAACGTTTTAGAACACCTCAATTTCTCTAGTTATTTTTTATATTAATATTAATTAGAATATGGGACATTCTTATGAAAACCTCAACAGCTGTATAACCAAATGCACAAGTAAACAAGGGTAATTATATATGGAAAAAAGAATTTTTGGGGACAAGTTGCACTCATTATATTTACTTTTGGCAGCCATCTCCTACAACCATCCCTAATACCCATTCAAGCAACTTCTACTGTGTTATTTTCATATATTCATCTCAACAAGTTCTGCCAACAATGTTTAATATTTATGTAGACATAACATCACAATGGGATCGGAATGTCTCACTGTGTCATAAACCTTACTAGTAGCGCTGGGAGAGATTTCACCAGGCAGAGAATAGCTACTGGGTACCCAATATTTATTGTTTAGTGCTCACACTTATTTTATGCTATACAGACGCCATCCAAGAAATAGTCATAAAAGGCTGGTACATATTTTAGCAGGTTATGGGAACAAATAGCTGAATATTTGTATAAAAAAAAGTTTATCTCATACAGGAATGATAAATATCAGAAGAAAATCTATGATCTGGCCTAAATGCCCCAAAAGCCATGGTGTGCGGAAGAATTACGTCATAGAGGTTTAGATGTAAAACACCAGTGTTATTCAGCAGCTGTATAGCAAATGTGTACTTTTTCTACATTGTACAAAAATTGCAGGAATTGTGTAGACCTTGGAGAAACTCAAGTGTCTTATTGTAGTACATATAGTACAAATCTAAGGTATGGCATTCTTGAATACCTCCAAATATTTATGTATATTATGACATTCTCTGAAAACCTTTGAATAAGGTACTGTAGAGATTAGAAATCTGGAGAATGTTAGATGCCTTCATGGCTAACTTCATTTACAGCCATGAAGAATGGCCTATGTTTTATTGCCTACTGGTAAAAACCCATGCATCTGTCTACCATTGGGATATCATGCGGTATTTCTTGCCTGCAAGATAGAGGTTGCAGGTAGGTATATCTGTAAATACCTTTATTTAGGTTCAAATAAATTTTATTATTAGTTTACATGTTAATTCAAAACCAAACGTAGGAAAAGAAAGGAGGAATTGGAGTGCAAGCATCACTAAAATAAAGCAAATTTTCATTGATTGTACGCATGAGTAGCCTTATGTGTGGCGTTAAGCGTCGTCTAGTGACACATCAAAAAGCAAGTTATATGACTGTTAGAGACATTTACAATATATTTGCCTAATTCGGCTGATGCACTTAGCCTAGCTCGGACGGTGTGAAGGAGAGCAAGCTGCTTCTGCAAACCATGGGTCTGCCCCCACTCCCCATCGCAACCAGCCCTATTTTCTTTAATACTTCTGCGAAGACCATTAACTTTAGATTGTGTCACTGATTTCAACTAGACTGTAAAATGCATCTACCTCGACTAACCAGGGGGAATAAAAATAGCTTTAAAACAATGGGGAGGGGGGGTAAAGGAGAGGGAGGGGGGGAAGCGGCCTGAGAATCCTATCTTGCATCACATTCGCTGGGTTGTCTCCCAAGCTGGTCACATTACGGCTCGCTAAAGATTCCAAATCGCCATTTATCAGATCACTCCCAGTGCTATCCAGTTCCTTAGCCTGTCAGTGGTCCTAAAAGCTACCCAAACCTGCCATGTCCTGTAAGTCACCGCACAGGCTTTAAATCCCCTTATTTGTTATAATATTATGTGAAATGTTTACAACCTGTGTGAAGAAAAGTAGAATTGGCCCTTAATTTTTCCTCTTTAATCTAAAAAAAAGCACATGAATAACTGGAGAAACATGTGGTACTATGTATGGCACTGTGTCCCAGTTTGGGTGTCAATTTGAAATGTGTGGGCACTGTTGGCTTAATTCAAGATTTGTATTACTGGCCCGCAACACAGTGTGTCTAGTATGTGTGGCTATGTGTCAGGAATTGTAGCAGCGTGGAGAGCCACCTTCCCCCCATGTTATTTTTGGTTGGTATAGGGTCTGTTACCTCTTGGCTCTGACAGGGGGTATTTCCTGCAGAGATGGTGGTGTGTCTAGCCTTGTAAAGGCTAGTGGGACGCCAAGGCGGTTGGGAGCGGCTGTAGGCAATTGATATTCGGTATATACTTCAAGGAAAATGGTGAGGTGACAAATGTTGGGGCTCCAAGGACCTCCCCTTTGTATTGTTTGGTTTAAGTAGCGTTAATTATATTAATATATGTAAATTTGTTTGTAATAAAATGGCTGTTGTGGCCAGATTATCCAAAACCAGAAGCGTGTTGTCTTCTATCGGGTGTGTTCCAATATGGGCTGGAAATGGATAAAGCTACATCAATGAGTGACTCTGCTATACCCGCATCCTGTAGCGGTGGTCTACCTGTTGTCATATTACCAAGTCTCACAAGACCATCTTGCAGCAATCATGGAGAAAGTGTGCTCAACTAGGGACATCTCTACAAAGGGCATCTTTCTTGAGGAAAAAGTAGATGCATTCCTTCTTCAATGAGAAATAGATAGTGACAATAATGGTAAAAAAAAGGGGCGACTGTGCTCTTATTTCTCTCCTAAACTTTTGTCTCAAGGCTCCTGCACACTGGTGATTGTGATATTGCTGCTTTTTCCTTAACACAAATGTCAATAAGACTTTCTAATGTTAAAAACGCATTGCACAAAAATCGCAAGTTTGTGCTTTGCGATTTTTGTGCAATGCGTTTTTAACGTTAGAAAGTCCTAATGACATTTGCGTTAAACAAGCAAGCGATATCGTGATCGCCAGTGTGCAGGAGCCCTCAGAGATGGCAAATTTCATCTTTTTTCTGAAGTTAAAGAATTGGTACAGTTTGTCTTCGGCTCTACTCTGCTAAGAGAGAACAAGCTGGTTCTGAGAAATGTTATTGATAATCAATAGCTTATTGCACCAGAAATAGATGTGCCCTTGTTATCTATCACTGGTACGATTGTCCAGATAGACATTATTATGGAGCAGATTGTTAAAAAATGTGCAGTTTAAAATTACAGGTGCAGTTTATTGCTTATGCTGACTGAGGCAGAGCAAAGGGTTGCAGCTTTGCAGAATGCTAGGGCATTGTTATCCTCAAATTAACCATGTTAAGAGCTGCCAGCAGTGCCTTGTTAATGGGTATACAGCTGATCTGTAGGTGTGCCAGGAGCCAAACCTCCACTGATATTGATAATTACTATGGATAGGTAATCAATATCTCATATAAGGAAGGGTTAGCAGCACTCCAAATTCAAGATCCTTTTGGATGTATTCATCATTGCACTCTGAGCGTGCTTGGAGTGTGGAAAACTTAGACACCAGGACTGTAGTACTAGGCAGCGATGGCTGTCAGCTATCCCCTTCCCACTCCTGGCTGGCTGTACTCTTCCCTGATGTCACTAGCATTAACACTCCACCTGACAAGTGTGTTCACTGGACTTGTGAGGATTACCCACTGAAGGCAAATACGCTGTTGGAGTTCTGTGACCTGTATAAATGCACTCAGCATATGCACTCTCGAGGGTTAATCTGTAGTGGCCCAGTACATTCTTTCCTGGCCCCCTTCATAATGTCATACATGTATGTGTTATGTAGATGCTCTGTGCTAAATTGTTTTGTCATTCTGTTATGTATATTGCACAGCTGCAGCAAGTGAGAGGTTAAGGCCGGCTGCACACGGCCGTGACGGGCTCCGCCGCGAAATTCCGCGGCGGAGCCCGTCACGGCGCCCCCCAGGAGACCCCATACTTACCTGCGGATCCGGCGTCCTCGCTCCCGCATGACGCTTCCCAGCCCACCTCCTCGCGTCATGTGATACGCCCACCACGGCGGCGGTGGGCGGGGAAGCGTTTTCACGCTATCTTCCGCTGTGCTACAGCGGAAGATAGCGTGAACAGACGGCTTCCATTGACTGCAATGGAAGCCGTCCGCGCGTACACCCGCGGCAAATAGAGCATGCCGCAGGTGAGGACGGGTTAATTCACGGTGCGGAATTCCGCACCGTGAGCACTGAGCTATTAGCTTCAATAGAACCTAATAGCTGCGGGCAACGCAACGGATTTCCGCCGCGAATTACGCTCGTGGGAAGGAGGCCTAAGTGTTTGCAAAGCCTGGAGGCTGTCTATAAATGTATCAATTTATGTCCTGTCATGTGGTATGAGAGAGGTTATAAAAGTGAATGTTTGAGAACGGGAAGAGAATCCATGTCTTCTGGAGTTGTAGTCAAGAGGTCCAACTGCATGGGTGTACCTTTAGCCCTCATGTAGTGAAGCATGGAAGAGAAGGAAAGGTTTTCCTGGCTTGGATGTGCATGTGAGGAGGAAGGAGTGAACCCCACCTAAGTAAAGTGAGAGCAACTGTGGGTGCTTGTCAAGGCCCAGTGCAGAGGTTCTGTCTACATGATAATGTCCTACACGGTCATCTGGATCTAGTGGTTCATCGCGTAGAGGTACACCAATTTTGTCTTTCACACCCGGCTGTCCGGAAGTCTGGATCACCATGTGGAGTTACTACTGTTCAAGTCTATTAATTTCCTGCACTGTCATTTCTCTAAATTGTGCCTTGTATTGTTGAAGTTTGCCTAGTAAAGTTTATTCCAGGTCCTGACCGTTCCCAGGAACCTGAGGTACTTCATAACAGTCTGCAGTTCATTTTTTTCTCCGCCAGAGTTCATTCTGGTGTGTACCGGAATGGTGGCGTCACACGTGTCAAACTCTTTCCCTGTTCTACCATCTATTGGGCATCCCTATCTTTGAGGTGTCCAGAAGTGGCCCAGCACTGCCCTGGCCTTGGCTGCATGCGTCTTTCCGGTAGGGAGTGTAGTAAGTGCCGCCGTGACAAGCCAGCATCTTGCCCTCCCAGCTCCTCAGCGTATGCCATTTGTCTGGGGTCACCCTACGGGACGCTGCAAATCCTTATGAATCCAGTGAGCAAACTGGTCAGGTGGAGTGTTAAAAGTATAAGGTAGCCAGCCAGGAAAGGGAGGGAGATAGCTGACAACAGTCACTGCCTACGGTAGTACTACAATCCTTGCGTCTATGTTTTCAAGCTCCGAGCATGCTTGGAGTGCAAAGGTGAATATGCTCTTTACTACACCTGTTCCTCTGCCTTTTCTATTTGTGATACAAGGACTATGGAGTAAGCATAGTACAGCATACACCATTCTACATTATTTAATTAAGGTACATTTACACAGGCCAATAGTCACTTGAATAATCAGTCTAATTAGTGATTTTGGGCAACTGTCAGCCTGTGTACATAGAGCCAGCAACAGGGCACTGAGTGAGAAGTCGCTCAGTTGTTGTTAGTCGGTCCGTTTCAGCTAATTGAAACGGAACAATTGCTGAGCAACTTCAGTGTATGCAGGAGTCACTCAATATATGAGTGACTGCCTGCTTACAGTAATTGGAGGTGGGCAGACCAGAATGATCCCCAGTCTGCTCCACCTCCATTCACTTGAACAACTACTGCTCCTGTATAAACAAAGGAACGATAGCTGCTGGTATAGCTATCGGGCTCTTATGCGCATAATAGTTGTACTATGTAGAGGAACCTTTATCCAGTGCTGCCTTTCTCTATTAAGTTTCAGATAACAACTTCAATGATTGGTCAGACATTTAACTGTGCAAGTAACATAGGAAGGGATCTTTGTCTCTCTTTTGCAGGCATGTCTGACTCAAAGCTCATTTACAGACAATCTTTCAAACAATTGAAAAATTGACAGTTTTAGTGATCATTTTGCATAAAGTGCTAATGGGCACTAATGCCCATTAGTACTTTAGCGGCTTCATTTGCATGCAAATGAGCC
The DNA here is from genome assembly GCF_035609145.1 of Eleutherodactylus coqui. Classification (NCBI taxonomy): domain Eukaryota; kingdom Metazoa; phylum Chordata; class Amphibia; order Anura; family Eleutherodactylidae; genus Eleutherodactylus; species Eleutherodactylus coqui. The sequence goes on from NC_089837.1 coordinate 294,868,912, forward strand.
TCCAGGAGCTGCTTGCAGAACTCAGCAGGTGGCCTGATCTCTGCAATCAGCTCCTTTGTTTTCACAGGGGCTGACAGCATGAATACAATGTAATCAGCTGTTCCCGTGCACAACACAGTGTGCAGTCTGTTTTCTCGTATGGGCTGCAGAGAGAATTCAATGTTATCTCTTGCTCCCATGGAGAACACAGCGTGCGGTCTGAACGATGGTTTTTAAGCTCACCAAAAAAATAATTGTTCGGAGGAAAAGTACACGCAACAATTAACGCACATATGCCATCGTTTTAACAAATTTTGAGCGATAATCATTGCGTGTAAATAGGCCTTAACCCCTGAAGTCTCATGGGTTACCTAACCTAGAGGCACGCAATTTATTTAAAAAACTGTTTTTCACAGAAGTCAAGGATGGTTATATGGGGTTGCAAGTTTTTCACCCAACTGAAAAAGCCCTAAGACCCTTTAACTCTGAGATCACCTACTCAAGTATCAGAGGAGGACCCATGACTCTCGGGAACATGTCAGAAGGGGTTTTACCAGAGTGTCCACGTCTGTAAAAAGTTTCTTTCAAAGTTCAGATCTACAAAGAAGTCTCTGTCTAGTGAGAACAGCTCCCATACTCCTTCTCCTTATTGTAGAGAAAATTGGGAGGTCATTTCATAAGACAAATGGGTCTTAAATAGAGATGAGCGAACGTACTCGTCCGAGCTTGATGCTCATTCGAGTATTAGGGTGTTCGAGATGCTCGTTACTCGAGACGAGTACCACGCGGTGTTTGAGTTACTTTCACTTTCATCTCTGAGACATTAGCGCGCTTTTCTGGCCAATAGAAAGACAGGGAAGGCATTACAACTTCCTCCTGTGATGTTCCAGCCCTATACCACCCCCCTGCAGTGAGTGGCTGGGGAGATCAGGTGTCACCCGAGTATTTAAATCTGCCCCGCCCGCGGCTCGCCACAGATGCATTCTGACAGAGATCAGGGACAGCGCTGCTGATGCTGCTGCTGCTATAGGGGGAGTGTTAGGAGTTTTTTTAAGGCTTGAAGTACCCCAACGGTCCTTCTTAGGGCCACATCTGACCGTGTGCAGTACTGTTAAGGCTGCTGTGAGCAGTGTTGCACATTTTTTTTTTTGTATATCGGGCGTGCAGAGCATTGCGTCCTCAGTCTGCAGTAATTTTACATAGTATAGGGCCAGTAGTGGTGAGGCAGATACAGTGGGAAAGGTGAAAGAGATATACTGTCTATATAGGCAGTGGGCTTTTTCAAAAAAATTTGGGAAAAATACTATCTTTGGGCTGCCTGTGACCGTCTTGAGTGTACTGCATCTCTGCTGGGGGTAGTAGTCCTAATTAATACGCAGCTAAGTGTTACAGCAGGCTTGCGCAAAATTCTTTCCTGGCTCTGCGTTGCCCGTTACATCACCGCTGTCATCCCGTCCGGAGGGAAACAGTCTGCAGTAATTTTACATAGTATAGGGCCAGTAGTGGTGAGGCAGGGACAGTGGGAACGGTGAAAGAGATATACTGTCTATATAGGCAGTGGGCTTTTTTAAACAAATTTGGGAAAAATACTATCTTTGGGCTGCCTGTGACCGTCTTGAGTGTACTGCGTCTCTGCTGGGGGTAGTAGTCCTAATTAATACGCAGCTAAGTGTTACAGCAGGCTTGTGCAAAATTCTTTTCTGGCTCTGCGTTGCCCGTTACATCACCGCTGTCATCCCGTCCAGAGGGAAACAGTATACATATATACGCTGCCTACAGTATCTGTCTGCTGTCTCAGCTCAGCCTTTAAAAAAATAGAAGCAAAATACTTAAGGCCTACTAGTAGCCTTTGGACACTTGACTGCTTCTGCGCTGTGAATTCCACTAGCTCAGTCATACGCACCTACGTCTCACTACAGGCTTGCGCAAAATTCTTTCCTGGCTCTGCTGTGCGTTCCGTAAGCGAAGTCAGCCTCCAACCACAGGCCAATAAGCGGCACATTTAATTACAGCGTTCTGTTTCTGCACTACTGGTAATACACCATGCTGAGGGGTAGGGGTAGGCCTAGAGGACGTGGACGCGGGCGAGGACGCGGAGGCCCAAGTCAGGGTGTGGGCACAGGCCGAGCTCCTGATCCAGGTGTATCGCAGCCGACTGCTGCGGGATTAGGAGAGAGGCACGTTTCTGGCGTCCCCAGATTAATCTCACAATTAGTGGGTCCACGAAGTAGACCTTTATTAGAAAATGAGCAGTGTGAGCAGGTCCTGTTGTGGATGGCAGAAAGTGCATCCAGCAATCTATCGACCACCCAGAGTTCTACGCCGTCCACTGCTGCAATTCTGAATCCTCTGGCTGCTGATCCTCCTTCCTCCCAGCCTCCTCACTCCATTACAATGACACATTCTGAGGAGCAGGAAGACTCCCAGGAACTGTTCTCGGGCCCCTGCCCAGAATGGGCAGCAATGGTTCCTATCCCACCGGAGGAATTTGTCGTGACCGATGCCCAACCTTTGGAAATTTCCCGGGGTCCGGGGGATGAGGCGGGGGACTTCCGGCAACTGATGAAACACAGTTGTCTATCACTCAGGTTGTAGTAATTGCACAGTTGTCTATCACTCAGGTTGTAGTAATTGCAGTAAGTCCGAGGGAGGAGCGCACAGAGGATTCGGAGGAAGAGCAGGAGGACGATGAGGTGACTGACCCCACCTGGTTTGCTAAGCCTACTGAGGACAGGTCTTCAGAGGGAGAGGCAAGTGCAGCAGCAGGGCAGGTTGGAAGAGGCAGTGCAGTGGCCATGGGTAGAGGCAGGGCCAGACCGAATAATCCACCAACTGTTTCCCAAAGCGCCCCCTCGCGCCATGCCACCCTGCAGAGGCTGAGGTGCTCAAAGGTCTGGCAGTTTTTCACTGAGAGTGCAGACGACCGACGAACAGTGGTGTGCAACCTTTGTCGCGCCAAGATCAGCCGGGGAGCCACCACCACCTGCCTCACCACCACCAGTATGCGCAGGCATATGATGGCCAAGCACCCCACAAGGTGGGACGAAGGCCGTTCACCGCCTCCTGTTTGCACCACTGCCTCTCCCCCTGTGCCCCAACCTGCCACTGAGATCCAACCCCCCTCTCAGGACACAGACACGACCATCTCCCGGCCTGTACCCACACCCTCACCTCCGCTGTTCTCGGCCCCATCCACCAATGTCTCTCAGCGCACCGTCCAGCCGTCGCTTGCGCAAGTGTTGGAGCGCAAGCGCAAGTACGCTGCCATGCACCCACACGCTCAAGCGTTAAACGTGCACATAGCCAAATTGATCAGCCTGGAGATGCTGCCGTATAGGCTTGTGGAAACGGAGGCTTTCAAAAACATAATGGCGGCCGCGGCCGCGCTACTCGGTTCCCAGTCGCCACTACTTTTCCTGATGTGCCGTCCCAGCCCTGCACGACCACGTCTCGTGCAACATTGTACGCGCCCTCACCAACGCGGTTACTGCCAAGGTCCACTTAACAACGGACATGTGGACAAGCACAGGCGGGCAGGGCCACTATATCTCCCTGACGGCACATTGGGTGAATTTAGTGGAGGCTGGGACCGAGTCAGAGCCTGGGACCGCTCACGTCCTACCCACCCCCAGAATTGTGGGCCCCAGCTCGGTGCTGGTATCTGCGGCGGTGTATGCTTCCTCCACTAAACCACCCTCCTCCTCCTACGCAACCTCTGTCTCGCAATCAAGATGTGTCAGCAGCAGCACGTCTCCAGCAGTCGGTGTCGCGCGGCGTGGCAGCACAGCGGTGGCCAAGCGTCAGCAGGCCGTGCTGAAACTACTCAGCTTAGGAGAGAAGAGGCACACGGCCCACGAACTGCTGCAGGGTCTGACAGAGCAGACCGACCACTGGCTTTCGCCGCTGAGCCTCCAACCGGGCATGGTCGTGTGTGACAACGGCCGTAAACTGGTGGCAGCTCTGCAGCTCGGCAGCCTCACGCACGTGCCATGCCTGGCCCACGTCTTTAATTTGGTGGTTCAGCGCTTTCTGAAAAGCTACCCACGCTTGTCAGACCTGCTCGGAAAGGTGTGCCGACTCAGCGCACATTTCCGCAAGTCCAACACGGACACTGCCACCCTGCGCACCCTGCAACATCGGTTTAATCTGCCAGTGCACCGACTGCTGTGCGACGTGCCCACACGGTGGAACTCTACGCTCCACATGTTGGCCAGGCTCTATGAGCAGCGTAGAGCTATAGTGGAATACCAACTCCAACATGGGCAGCGTAGTGGGAGTCAGCCTCCTCAATTCTTTACAGAAGAGTGGGCCTGGTTGGCAGACATCTGCCAGGTCCTTGGAAACTTTGAGGAGTCTACCCAGATGGTGAGCGGCGATGCTGCAATCATTAGCGTCACCATTCCTCTGCTATGCCTCTTGAGAAGTTCCCTGCAAAGCATAAAGGCAGACGCTTTGCGCTCGGAAACGGAGGCGGGGGAAGACAGTATGTCGCTGGATAGTCAGAGCACCCTCCTGTCTATATCTCAGTGCGTTGAGGAAGAGGAGGAGGAGGGGTAGGAGCATGAGGAGGAGGGAGAAGAGACAGCTTGGCCCACTGCTGAGGGTACCCATGCTGCTTGCCTGTCATCCTTTCAGCGTGTATGGCCTGAGGAGGAGGAGGAGGAGGAGGATCCTGAAAGTGATCTTCCTAGTGAGGACAGCCATGTGTTGCGTACAGGTACCCTGGCACACATGGCTGACTTCATGTTAGGATGTCTTTCTCGCGACCCTCGCGTTACACGCATTCTGGCCACTACGGATTACTGGGTGTACACACCCAGTAATCCGTAGGTGACCCACGGTATAAGGAGAACCTTTCCACTCTCATACCCGAAGAGGAAAAGGGTTCGAGAGTGATGCTATACCACAGGACCCTGGCGGACAAACTGATGGTAAAATTCCCATCCGACAGTGCTAGTGGCAGAAGGCGCAGTTCCGAGGGCCAGGTAGGGGAAGCGCACAGATCAGGCAGCATTTACAGCATGTACAGCACAGGCAGAGGAACACTCTCCAAGGCCTTTGACAGCTTTATGGCTCCCCAGCAAGACTGTGTCACCGCTCCCCAGTCAAGGCTGAGTCGGCGGGAGCACTGTAAAAGGATGGTGAGGGAGTACGTAGCCGATCGCACGACCGTCCTCCGTGACGCCTCTGCGCCCTACAACTACTGGGTGTCGAAGCTGGACACGTGGCCTGAACTCGCGCTGTATGCCCTGGAGGTGCTTGCTTGTCCTGCGGCTAGCGTCTTGTCAGAGAGGGTGTTCAGTGCGGCTGGGGGAATCATGACGGATAAGCGTACCCGCCTGTCAACCGACAGTGCCGACAGGCTTACACTCATCAAGATGAACAAAGCCTGGATTTCCCCAGACTTCTCTTCTCCACCAGCGGACAGCAGCGATACCTAAACAATACGTAGGCTGCACCCGCGGATGGAAGCATCATTCTCTATCACCATAAAAAACGGGGACCTTTTAGCTTCATCAATCTGTGTATTATATTCATCCTCCTCCTCCTGCTCCTCCTCCTGAAACCTCACGTAATCACACCGAACGGGCAATTTTTCTTAGGCCCACAAGGCTCAGTCATATAACTTTTGTAAACAATGTTTATACGTTTCAATTCTTAATTCAATAAAGCGTTGAAACTTTCACCTGAACCAATTTTTATTTTAACTGGGCCGCCTACAGGCCTAGTTACAAATTAAGCCACATTAACCAAAGCGATTAATGGGTTTCACCTGCCCTCTTGGTTGGGCATGGGCAATTTTTCTGAAGTACATTTGTACTGTTGGTAGACCAATTTTTTGGGGCCCTTGACTACATTGTAAGCCTAGTAATTTTTAGCCCACCTGCATTAAAGCTGACGTTACCTCAGCTGTGCTGGGCACTGCAATGGGATATATTTATGTACCGCCGGTGGGTTCCAGGGAGCCACCCATGCTGTCGGTCCACACGGAGTTGTAACTGCATGTGTCCACTTCTAAAGAACCCCAGTCTGACTGGGGCATGCAGTGTGGGCCGAAGACCACCTGCATTAAACCTGACGTTAGCTCTGCTGAGCAGGGCACTGCAATGGGATTTATTTATGTACCGCCGGTGGGTTCCAGGGAGCCACCCATGCTGTCGGTCCACACGGAGTTGTAACTGCATGTGTCCACTTCTAAAGAACCCCAGTATGACTGGGGCATGCAGTGTGGGCCGAAGCCCACCTGCATTAAACCTGACGTTACCTCAGCTGTGATGGGCACTGCAATGGGATTTATTTACGTACCGCCGGTGGGTTCCAGGGTGCCACCCATGCTGTGGGTGCACACGGAATTCTCATTGCGGAGTTGTACCTGCCTGTGACTATTTATAAAAAACCCCGGTCTGACTGGGGCATGCAGACACCTTGACAGAATGAATAGTGTGTGGCACATGGGTTCCCCATTGCTATGCCCACGTGTGCAGCTCCTGATGGAGGTGGCACAGGATTGGATTTCTCATTGCTTCTGTACAGCATTATGGGCTATCGCCCCGCCCCTTTTAAAGAGGGTCGCTGCCCGGCCATGCCAACCCTCTGCAGTGTGTGCCTGCGGTTCCTCCTCATGGCAGACGCGCTTATAAATAGACATGAGGGTGGTGTGGCATGAGGGCAGCTGAAGGCTGCGCAGGGACACTTTGGTGTGCGCTGTGGACACTGGGTCGTGCGGGGGGGGGGGGTTGGGCAGCATGTAACCCAGGATAAGTGGCAGCGGATTGTCATGCAGGCAGTGATTGTGCTTTGTTGGAGGTAGTGTGGTGCTTAGCTAAGGTATGCATTGCTAATGAGGTCTTTTCAGAAGTAAAAATTGTTGGGAGGGGGGGCACTCTTGCCGCTATTGTGGCTTAATAGTGGGACCTGGGAACTTGAGATGCAGCCCAACATGTAGCCCCTCGCCTGCCCTATCCGTTGCTGTGTCGTTCCCATCACTTTCTTGAATTGCCCAGATTTTCACAAATGGAAACCTTAGCGAGCATCGGCGATATACAAAAATGCTCGAGTCGCCCATTGACTTCAATGGGGTTCGTTACTCGAAACGAACCCTCGAGCATCGCGAAAAGTTCGTCTTGAGTAACGAGCACCCGAGCATTTTGGTGCTCGCTCATCTGTAGTCTTAAATATGATTTAAAAAACTGTCTTGCATTTCTTGTAGAAAGGTTTTGTTTTCAGAAGAAACCTCCCCAATGGATCATGCTACCATGTCTGAATTCCATCCTACGGATAGCCTTGGCTCAGAAGAAGCACTGCTCAGCAGATGGTATGGATTATGTCCCTTTTACACGGGATGATTATCGCTCAGATTCCTGCACTCCCGCAGGAATTTGAATCCCATGTAAACGCATGCAGAAAATTGAACGACGATGTAAAAGCACTATAGATGAGCGAACGTACTCGGATAAGCACTACTCGTCCGAGTAATGTGCTTTATCCGAGTATCGCTGTACTCGTCTTGAAAGATTCGGGGAGCGCCGCGGAGTGGGGAGCTGCAGGGGAGAGCCGGGAGGAACGGAGGGGAGATCTTTCTCTCCTTCTCTCCCGCCCGCTCTCCCCTGCTCCCCGCCGCAACTCACCTGTCAGCAGCGGCGCTCCCCGAATCTTTAGCCCCGAGTACAGCGATACTCGGATAAAGCACATTACTCGGACGAGTAGTGCTTATCCGAGTACGTTCGCTCATCTCTAAAAAGCACTAAACAGATTTCTGAGACCAAAAAAGATCTGATTGGAGGATATTCTAGAACTCAACTACAACTTAGAGAGGAACATATTTCTTATAAAGGTTGATTTAAAAAAGATGTAGTTCCCAAACACAGAGATCTACAGCAGATCAGGTGTAGAGGCAGAGTCTATCAATGAAACATGATAGTGTTTTGTCTTTCAAATGCCCCATTGGCTTTTTCTTAAGCGAGGAAAGCTTTCATTATCAGTTAAATCAGGTATATTCTGTATCTTGATCTCCTTCGCTTATCAGTGATTACATAATGGTTTTCTAAAAGACTCAATAAAAGTGCTTAAATAAAAATGGGAGCCTGAGGCAGGACAATGAAGAATGGAATTATATTCTAGCAGTAATACTTATGGTATCTGAGAGCCTTTACATAACTTGATTGTCAGGTACAAACATCCACCTGAACATTCATATGTCCAATCATTGGGCGTTGTTAATGTGCCAATGTTCAGGGGACAAATGAGCAAGTGCTTGTTCGTCAGCTGATCATCTCATTTTATACACGCATAAAAAATGCGCATTGGTAGGCTACACATCTACCTGTGTAAATGGGAAGAAGTGCAGCCAAGCAATGATAGCTGTATGATGTGAACGATTATATGAGCGTTATTTCCAATACCGTAAATCATCTGCCTGTGTAAATATTACTAACAAACACTGACCAAAATTCTCATTGCTATGGACAACTTAGGGGGACAACTTTTTTTCGCTTAGCTGCATGTATTTTGGTCTGACAATCATTTTTGCAATAGGGTTCATTAAAAAATTTAAATAGTTTTTCTTTCTTAATCATAAAAAAAGCGAACTCAGAATGATATGTCTTGTCTTTGAGTCATGGAGTTTGCGCCGTGATCAGTGTTTTTTCATCTTCACTATCGATATCATGCCAACCTTCTACAAATGTGGTGTATTGCTGGATTGGCAGCATTCCCACAGACATTTCTATGACTGTTCTACCAGCTTTTGTGATTTCTACCAACCTTTTTGGGCTTTACACATATACTTTAAAGGTGATCTCCACCCACTTTCTTTTCTGCACCTGTGCTCCTCTCTACCGTTTATCGTTTTTATCAGCTATTTTATGACATCAACAAAGTTTATCTTTTTTTGTGGTCAGAAATGAGCTGATGAGAATGTCCAGGAGAGGAGAGCTAAAGGCTGAAAATCAAGCTATCAGTATAGCAGACTGACATCTTCTATTGAGATTCTATCTGCAGTTTACTATAGACAGTGATATGTAGAAGCTGCAAAAGCCAAATGGGTGCAAAAATTATAATTAAGTCCTATAGCAGAACAGACTAAAATACATGTATTTACGTTAAAAATTGCCCCTATAGGAGTTCATAGCCTTTAAAATGAGAGTTCAGGGAAATATTAAATGCATTTCGTGGTCTGAAAATCAGCCAGATCTCAAAGAAATAATAGGGTCCTGTCTGTATTTCTCAACATTATAGACTAGGGTATAGAATTTAATTAACACAGTGTATGAGGTGAGGGCAACTGTTGCCCCATTAACTAGGTTATTTTCATATGTGGGAGATGTCCTTATTGATGCTATAGGACTACTAAAATATGGTCCTTTTACACGGGCCAATTAGCAAGCCTGTGTGATAGACATGATGATTATTTTGTATAAAATGTCTATCGATTTGTATAACGTAAATGTATTTTGCTGTTGTAATGACTTTTAGCTCTGAGGAATTTAAAGGACACACACAATCTAATCATGGTATTTGCTAGACAATGGATGTATGATGTAATGTTAGCTAAGTACATAGGGATTGCACAAGAGACCTCTAAGAGTTAAGGGCCATAGTGTTATGTGTATATCCTTATATCCTGTGTCCAACACTGAGTGTTGAATTAGCACTTCTTCACCCCTCCCATCCTGAAACTTCTACAAACAAAGGAATTGCTTCAGCCTGAGCACATGTTGATAAGACTTGCTTATACACAGACATGACTGGAGCTAGGACAAAAGTCCATGCTACATCAGCACTTGGAAGAGGGTGGGCAGAGAGGTGGGAGATTCTATATGATCCGACAAATGAGAATCTTATATGTTACTGATGTAATCTGTTGCACGCCCATTGAAGGGCGGTAGTCATGTGTTATAATAAAAGGCTTGAGCCTCTATACATGGTAGAGACTCTCCCAGTTTTAGACCAGCATTTGTGTCTGATCTGGTTCAATGATGTGTGCACACGATACAATTCGGAAGCGGCAAAATACCCCGAAGCCTGCTGGAGAAAATCATAATCCAGAACACCTGAGCAAATGCTCGTTCATCAGCTGGTTGGCCGTTTATATGAGCAATAAAATGCATAAATGACATCTGTATGAAGACAAATGAGATCAATGACAGCTGTATGAGGACAATTAATTGTCCCCATAGAGCAGATAATCTGCCTTGTGTACACAGAAGAAATGAGTGCTGACCGACATACTCATTGTTGGTCAGTGGTCATTAGCATGTGCTGATTATAATTATCTGCCCGTGTAAAAGGACCATTATAATAAAGCCCCATTTACGCGGGACAACTGTCAAGCAAATGATGCCTGACACTAGTCCCTGCATGTACTCGCTCCAGTGCTGTGCACAGGAGTGAGTATCGTTGGCTTGCAGCAGGGCGGCAGGAGGATATTTCTCTCCTTGCTCTCCCCCGCCCCTCTCCGTTCACTTAACACAGCGGCCATTCAGTACTGAATGTCCGCTATTTACCCTGAACGATCATCGTTCATATCATCGCTCATCATTTAGGCTGCATAAAATCCTGAATGATGATCGTTCAGTGTAAACAGCAGCCGTTCAGTACTGAACGGCCACTGTGTTAAGTGAATAGAGAGGGGTGGGGGAGAGCGAGGAGTGAAATCTCCTGCAGCCTCCCAGCTGACCGCTCTGTGAGGGAGCCAGTGATACTCGCTCCGATGCAACAGCAAGGGAGTGAGTACACACAGGGCCGAGCATTAAGCATCGTTTGCCTGACATTCATCCCGTGTAAATAAGGCTTTAGATACTGGATATAAACCATTTTGCTTTCTATGGAGCAATTGATTGGTGCCTTCATCCTACCGTTGAAGAGAAGGTGTAAAAGGAAAAGGTCACAATAACTAAATTTGAGACACAATGAAAACTATGGCTAAGCTCTCCTCACCTCATGGTGTCACCTACTCCTATATACCTCAGGGAATTGTGTAAATAAGGAAAAAACAATGCATGTTAATTAACAATATACAGTATGATACAATAAATTAATGTGCAACTGTTTTTGTTGGAATAGTTGTTTATTGACCTTGTAGAAGCACGTGTGTAACAAATATTTACAGAGCACTGAACATAACTTCTATGTACAAAGGATTCCTTGGTTTTAAGTATATTACCAAGAAGAATCGTAGATTTGTAGAAATTTATGTTACACTCCTTTTGTATTCACCACAATTCAGTCGGAATTATATTTATTAACTTTGTATGTTTCTGGGTATTAGCATAAGGACATAAGAAAATGTATACAATCTGTAAAATAGATCATTGTTAAAGGGCACATCAACTATGTATGAGTTACAACATGTTAAGAGGTACATAACAACTGTGAAAATCACTACCAATAGACATGTTGTTAGCCATCACCTGGAATAATGGATTAATATAATCAGTGCTTTGGATATTGTCATTCACAGTCATAACCATTGTGATAAATGCCTTTCCTACCTATTATTAAGGGGGTCTGTACAGGAATTAATCAGGAAAAAGAAACAGGAATTAAGCATTAAACTAACATTAACAGTTTATTAGTAATGATGAGCAATAAATATTCATATTGAAAGATTGCTAAGGAATTCACAAAGCATTATAGGCAAAATCAAAGGAAACACAAAAGACCTGAGGAAAACATTGTGTATGATAAAACAATATTTATAGAAGTCATTATTTAACTAGTAATCATCATCTGATCCTGTCATATTTAATCAGGGAAGCCTTTCCCATTGGAGAGATGCAAACCTAATTACATGTGATAGTATCCGATCCTGTTTTGGGAAATAAATATATGGCTCGCACACAGATCCACATTTTGTGCATAAGCCCGAAGTCATAAAAATAGAGAACCTAGACGCACAAATATGAATCACTTCTTCATTATGTAAGACAGTATTATGCAAACAGACTAGTTGCCTTTGTGAGCAAATTCAAGGACAAATATCCTCACAAGTTTCTCATAATTTCTTAAGTGTGAAATACCTTTAATGTACGTTTGGGTGCTTCTACACAGTACGATCAGTCGGGCAACAGATGCCCAACAGGTCGTCCTAGAGATAATCGTTCTTGTACTTTTACACAGGAGCAAGCGAATGGATGTGCAATGAGTCAGGATTATTCCTGCCTGTCCGCCTCCATTCGCAGTAAGCAGGCAGTCGTTCATAAGTGACCGACTGCCTGTTTACACGGAACAATATGTTGCATGCCGAAACTGAACGACAAACAAAAGGTGAATGACTTCGTCATTCAGTTGGTGCATGTATTCACACTGAATGATTATCGTTCAGGTTTTTGCTGGATTGCTGGAATCCAAATGATTACACTGGTCAACAAATCAAAAAAAAATTCTGTATCTGGTTTGGAAAGAGATTGACTTAACTAATTTTGGGGTGCTGAATTCAGTGGAAGGATCAGATTCTATCTATCACATTACATTTCTGAGATACGTAGCACTATTACACAGACAATAAGGCCTCAGTCACACAGGTGCATCGGCACCCGTACACCGGGGCCGATGCGCCCGTGTGACTGCAGGAAGGAGACGGCCGTACCTAAAGACGGCCGTCTCTTTGCAGCGCCGGAGGAAAGAACACATGACCGGCAATGAAGCCGGTCACATGTTCTTTCCTCCAGTGCTGCAGAGAGACGGCCGTCTGCAGGTACGTCCGTCTGCTGGTGTCAGTCACACGCCGGTGTACGGGTGCCAATGCGCCCGTGTGACTGAGGCCTAATACAGTATTGCCAAATATTGTCTGGTTTTAAATACAAGAAAATAACACTCAGAACTCAGTAATGTTTTTCTGGTAATGTATTTGTGAATGAAACTCAAAAAATACTGATATGCTGCGGTAATAATGAAGAGGCGTGCTTCATGCAGATTACAGCAAACACTAAACAGCAGTACAGATAGGCTCATGTCAGTAACCTTACTGCACAACTACCTTATTCTGCCATCCAGTGACCATTTTTAGAACTTCATCCACTGTGTATTACATTCAAATAAAGAGTTTAGCTTAGACATCAGAAAGTAGCCTGACCCCTGGACACCTAATTCTATCACTCAGGTGGCATTCTCTAGTGCTGTTGTAGTAAGATGTCCTAAGAGCCTTCAGAATGGGATACTGATCTCTTGGCTTGGCAAGTTAATACTACTTATGAAGTAGTATTGGAAGTACTATAAAGCACTTAAATTCCAGCTTTCTTTATTTCATTTGTATATGGTCTCCCAGCAACGTGCGTCTGAAGTCGTGGTAAAATAGAGCATGCTGCGATTTTTTTTCTGCTCACGGAATCTGCAATTCCTACCCGCAGGTGTGAGCCAAACGGCGAAAGTCCATGCATTTCAGTGCCCATGTACTACCGCATATTATATGCACAGAAGGCACTGATCATGAGGATAGCATCTCACTGGCTGCAAGGCTTTTTAATCATTGCTACCAACCTCATGATAAGCAGCTCTGGCTATAGTTCTCTACCCTTATATTCTGCTCTGTTACACTCTATGTGAAATGACAAAGGCACAAATCATTCAGGGCTTCTACATCACTGTCCTGTTATGTAGTGAGGGAGAAAAACAGATAAGGAGGCCCAGTAGAGTATAGTCATAGCCAATTCCTGTGCTGCAGAGAAAGGAGTTGATGGTGAATTAAGCACTGCCACTGCAGTTAGGGAGATGCAAGGTACAGGTAATATCTTCATTCCTACCACTGTTGTATGGAGGAAGGGTGTGATGAAGTGTAGTGGTTACACTGTTGCAGTGGCCCGAAGTTAGTGGGGCCCCTCCATAATGTTATACATCTGTCTCGTGCCATTGTCCTGTCGGCGTCTTAATTGTGGAGTGCATTAGAGTTATGTGTATTGCACCTCTGCAGCACTGAATGGGTTAATGTCTGGGCTATGTCAGGAAAATGTATCATTTTGTGTGTCGTGTGACTACGTCTTATATATGTGTTTGCAAGATGTTTTTTCTAGTTCGTGGATGCAAGTCAGTGCAAGAAGTTCTTCTTACAAGTCTGTCACTGAGCCACACAGACATTGATTGGTCTGTGTGTGGAAAGAATGTAGGAAGCTGAGCAATTCCCTTCTACTCGGCCTAGGACCAGTATACGCAGGATATGCCTGTTCTACCTCTAAGTACTGAGTGAGAGAGAAGGACCGTTGCTTGGCTAGAAGAAAGGCACCAGAAGCGTGAGTTTTGACTGGTAGAGACTTGGAGAGAGAGTCGCCATGTGGGATGGTTCACTGCAGAGGACGGAATGGTGGCATCACGAGTGACAAAGAAGACTACAGGTAACCCCCGGTTACTTTTTCCTGTGACCTTCCCCAGCAGTAACTTGCTCGGGTCCTGAACTTTCCCCAGGGAAGGAGATTGTAGAGCTCCATGAAAAAAACGTTATCTACCCCGCTATCTCCTTGGCTGTGGGCCCGCTCCTCGGACAGTGCACTGTGAATGCATGTCTGCCTTGTTTTTTGAACTAATCTCTGTGTGAATGGTATGTCTCTATACTGTCCTGCATTGACTCCCTTTAAGCTGATTTGAACCCCCTCTGCTAACTACTGTATTGCTGCCCAATGCACATTTCATGTTATAACTGTGTGAATGGTATGTCTCCATATTGTCCTGCTTTTTGGTTCTATTTGTTACTATATGCATTTTCCTCCACCTTTGTCTCATCTAGTGTTGCTGGGCACATTTGTTTATCCAAAGAGGGCAATAAACTTCTCCACCACCACCCACCATTCTATTCATTAGCCTTGTGAGGATGGGGTCAGCTAGTTGACTAGTGTATTCTAACTAGCTACTCCCAGCTGTAGTCTTGTAGCTTGAACTATAAATTTAGTGGTAGCCTCATTGCCACGCATGTGGCTGGCGTGCATGGATGTCCAGCAATAAGTGTACAGGAACAAGTGTCTTATGCAGTTGAATGATGCAGTTTAACAGTGCAGTTTGACAGAGCAGGAGACAGGTAAATCCCACATTCGCACACAGCCTGGACAAAAATACCCTCATCTTTGCACTAACCTCCACTGCTATTTTCCTTTCGAGCCTTAATGTTTTCTTCCTACGCCAAGCCCCATCACATTCCATCCACATCAGCCTCTCCCTCCTCTTCTTATCCATGCACAGCTTCCATGCACTTTTCACCTTCCTCAGAAGCCTCCATCCCCCCCATACCGCCAAGAACCACCTTATCCACCCTTACAAATCCCCCAACCACCTGCTTACCCTCACTACCTTGCTACTCCTAGCCGCGGGGGACATATCCCCCAATCCTGGCCCACCCCATACTGCTCTCTACCAAAATCCCCCCCCCCCCCAATCATACCAAACCACCCCCTAGCCCATGCGCGCCCCATGCCCCATTCAAATGCACCCTATGGAACTCTCAATCCTCGTGCAGCAAACACCCAACCATCCACAACCTCTTCACCACCAAACACTTCAACCTGCTAGCCCTCATTAAAACCTGGATACAGCAGTGGGATTCTACTTCCCCAGCTGCATTGTCCTATGATGGCCTGCAGTTCTCTCATGCCCCCAAATCGGCCGACAAGCACGGTGGAGGAGTAGGTGTCCTCCTCTCACCAAGCTGTACCTTCCAGGTCATTCCCTCAGATCCCTCGCTCATCTACCAGTCATTCAAAGTCCACACCCTAAAACTCTTCCGCCCACTGCCCCTGCGTGTCGCAGTTATCTACCAGCCCCCAGGTCCCACCCACCTGTTCCTAGACTGCTTTGCTACCTGGCTCCCCCACTTCCTATCTTCTGAAATCTCAACCTTCATCCTTGGCAATTTTAATATCCCTACTAACGACCCTAGCTTCTCACCTGCCTCCTGGCTTTTAACGCTCCCCTCCTCCCTTGGCCTATCACAACTCTCAGACTCCCCCACTCACAAAGACAGTAACACTATCGATTTAATCTTCCTCTGCCTCTGGTGTGCCTTCCACTTTACTAATTCCCCCCTTCTACTCTCGGATCACAATCTCCCCTCTTTCTCCATCAGGCACCCCAGCATTTCCCATGACCCTCCCATCTATTGCACCTCTAGGAAGCTCCAGACCGGCCACACCTATTATTTTGCTGGTACCATCTAGTCCTCTCAGTCTCCTATCTCTCTCCTCGCCTGCCCTAACCTGGCAGCCGAACACTACAACACCACCTCCAGATGTGCACTGGATGAAGCTGCATCAGCCATGACCTGAGCCATCAATCACAGACCACGGCAACCTTGGCTCAAGTCCCAAACTTGCTTCATCTGACGGTGCTCTAAGTGTGCTGAATGGCTGTTGAGAAAATCAAAGCTGCCCGCAGACTTCCTCAACTTCAAATTCATGCTTAAAACATATAACCTAGCCCTTCACCAAGCCAAACAAGTTTATTTCACATCCCTTATCTCCTCACTAACGCACAGCCCCAATCGACTCTTCAACACCTTCCACTCCCTCCTCAGCCCCAAAAAACAGGCCCCTGTGACAAATCTTAGTGCTAAACAACTAGCCGCCTATTTTAAAAAAAAAAAAAAAAAAAAAAACATCCAGAAAGAAATCTCCAAAAACTGCACGGCTAGCCCCGATCCCTATCATCTCAGCACTGCATCCATCACCCATTCACTTTTAATGTTAGAACTAATGACAGAGGAAGAAGTCTCCAGGCTGCTTTTCACCACTCTCTCCACCACCTGTGCTAGCAACCCTCTCCCCTCTCACCTCCTCTGGTCCCTTTCCCCAGCTGTCATTACCCACCTCACCACCATCTGCAATCTCTCCCTAACCTGTGGCACCTTCCCCTCCTCATTCAAACACTCCATCATATCCCCTCTGCTAAAAAGCCAACCCTTGACCTGACCGACACTGCCAACTATTGACCTGTCTCAAACCTTACCTTCATATCCAAATTACCAGAGCACCTGGTCTACTCCTGTCTCACAACCTTTCTTTCTGACAACTCTCTCTTTGACCCCCCTCCAGTCTGGTTTCCGCCCTCTAAAACTGAAATCTCCCTCACAAAAGTATCAAATGACCTGATGATGGCAAAGTTTAGAGGCAACTACTCCCTACTAATCTTCCTAGACCTCTCTGCTGCATTTGACACTGTCGACCATGACCTCCTTCACACTATGCTCCGCTCTATCAGCCTAAAGGACACTGCTCTCTCCTGGTTCTCCTCCTCTTTCAATGTCTCCTTTGCTGGCTCTCCACTTCCCCACGCAATTGGGGTCCCCCAGAGCTCGGTCCTCGGTCCTCTTCTCTTCTCTATCTACACAGCTCAATTGGACAAACCATCCACAAATTCGGCCTTTAATACCAACTCTACACAAATGAAACCCAACTATACACCTCCTCCCGTTACATCTCTGAATCATTGCTCCAAAATATCACTGAATGTCTGTCCACTGTCTCTAACGCCATGTCCTCCCTTTTTCTCAAACTTAACCTCTCTAAAACTGACCTCATATTTCTGCCTTCCAACCAACCTCCACTCAACATCTCCATTCCAGTGTCTGGCACCATCATAACCCCCAGACAGCACGCCTGCTGCCTTGGGGTCACACTGGACTCTGACCTCTCCTTTACCCCGCCATATCCAATCTCTGGTCTGAACATGCCACCTACACCTCAGAAATATTGCCAAAATCCGTCCGTTCCTAACCAAGGACATGCTAAAGACACTCATTGTCGCCCTCATTCACTCCCGACTCGACTACTGCAACTCGCTATTCATTGGCCTTCCCCACACCAGACTCAACCCTCTCTAATTCATACTAAACAAGGCAGCTAGGCTCATTTTTCTATCCAGCCGTTTCTCAGACACCTCTGCACTATGCCAGTCGCTGCATTGACTGCCCATCCTTTGCAGAACTAAATTTAAATTCCTCATCCTCACCCACAAAGCTCTCCATGGCGCCGCACCACTGTACATCCCTTCCCTCCTGTCCGTACACTACCCATCCCGCACACTCCGATCCGCTAACACACTAAGACTAAACACCCTTCTAATACGAACCTCATATGCTCGCCTACAGGAATTCACCAGAGCAGCACCCATCCTCTGGAACGCTCTATCCCAAAGCATCCGGAAAATTCTGATGCATGAAACTTCAGATGCGCCTTAAAAATGCACTTCTTCAGGGAGGCATACCAAATCTCCAGACCTAGACCCCCTGCCATCCCTATGGCTCCCTACACCTTCCACCCTGCTTATTGCATAGGACCTCTACCCCTGCACCTCCCTACTTCCCCACCCCATTTGCTGCCTAACAACTGATTTCCACATATAATTACCATACTGCCTGTGTTCCCTGTGCCTTATCTTTCCCCTCCTTCCTTGTACTTTCTGTATCAACACCACCCTGTTCGTTTCAAACTGATTGTATATCACATGCAATTGTTGTATTTGTCTGTGTTCCCCCATGCTTGAAAGCGCTGCGGAATAAGTTGGTGCTATACAAATAAAGATTATTAGATTATCTCATATAAGCAAGCAACATGTATCCAATGTATGAGTAAAAATGTACACAGAGCTTCAAATGTGTATATATGTTTATGTGTGCATCATCTGTTCCTTGTCTGAGCTCTTTATGTTTATATGTGCACACGTGTTGCAGCACGTGTCCATGAACCCCCCTCCCTATTTACAAAGTCCTGCATACAGCCCTGGATAATTGCTTAGGGCAGTATTGGATTGGGGATGCAATCTGAATAAAAAAAAAATTGAAGGACATACAGTTGTGGGAGTTTTGGGGGGGGGGGGACAAAAATAAGTAGCAATATGTAAGACAGCAAAGGATTATAGAGGAAGTGGGAGCCAGGGGCAATTAAATGTTGGCCATCTGACAGCTATCATGCTAAACTTCAGGACTGATGCTGATCATGTAAGAGAATGGAAGATACCAATCTTACAATTTTGCATGTTTTTATTAATCTATAATGTAATATAAAATCAGCGTTATTGTAAGTCCTCAGGTGGACATGACCCTGTAATACAGGCGAACAACAAATTTGGCAGGGCATCATGGGGGCGCACTTGGGGTCATACATTGTATCAGTGAGAGATATATAACATAAGTCCATTTCCTGCATATGTTGTAATGTGAGTTGCAGGAAGTCCAGACTGCTACCTCAGAAATAGTCTTAATTATGTGGCAGCTGCAGCAAACTGGTCAGAGTTGTCATAACACGGTACCAGAAGAGCAGAGACGTGAATGTAGAGCAGAGCCGAGACTAGAGCATAACAATGAATCATTTCTTGTTTAACAATGAATCAAGTGAATGGTCAAAATAAGTTGCAGATAAAGTAAGCATGGTCAAAAAAGAAGCTGAGTTCAGAAGTGGAGAAGACGGGAAAGCTGAGTTGAACAGGCGGGGTTACAAAAAAGATCTTTTCAGCACAATATAGCATCTTTGTACACTAGACAGATTAATTGCTTAGGCACCCTCTAGAGCAGTGCACAATTTTTTTTGGTCTGAGGGCCACATTGCCATACTAAACCACTGCCAAGGGCCACAAGGATATTCCTATCTGAGACATTTATGATACATGCCATAGTAAATTGAAGTACGTTTCACTTCTAGGACTCTCACCGATTGGGAGAATGTGGGCCACCCCTCCCCAATCAGAACTCCAGAAAGTAGACAATGCATGTGGCTCTGTCCATTGTAGAGGATGAGGTTGAGGTAATGGCCTGGCATTTCATAAGCACTATAAACTACAATGCAGAGAGCTGTATGTATATATGATGACCCTAACTCACATAATTATGTTGGGAGTGTCAAATGGGCTAAGAGACTATTCTCCTAATATGTACGGGACTCAGGCATGGCTACACAGGGCACCCATAGTCTGTTCCTGTTGCACTGCTATGTATCACTCCTTTTCCCTGACATGGAAACTACATGTGAGCAGCTGCACATAGATATCGCTGTCTCCAGATGATTGGGGAATGCACAGAATTGCATTGTAGGCTCCATGTGGCCACATGTTGTGCACCCCTGTTCTAGAGGGAGCTTTAACCCATTCCCGCTCCAGGGCGTAAGTTTACGTCCTGGGAGCGGGGTACTTCCCGCAACAGGGCGTAAACTTATGTCCTGGGGATAGCGCGGGATCACATATGATCCCGCGCTATCCCGCAGGGGGAGCCGGCTGTCAGTCACAGCCGGCCTCCCGCTGCAACAGAGTAGATCGCAGCAGGGAAAGAGTTCACAGAGGGAACGCACTCCCTCTGTGTCTTCGGCCAGCTCTCGCGATGTTATCGCGAGAGCCCGGCCTGTCGCCATGGCAACAGGACACCAGACAATGGTGTCCTGTGTTGCCAGTGCCTGAGATCGCTGTATAAGCGATAAGGCATGGCAGAGCTGTAGCTCTGCCATGCCTTATCACAGCGATCATCAGGGCTGTGGTGAAAGTCCCTCAGAGGGGCACAAATGTTGTAAAAAAAACAAAGATTAAAAAAATGAATTAAAAAAATGTAAAAAAATAAGTGTAAAAAACCCATTTTTTTATGCTTTTTTTCAGATTAGCATAAAAAAAGGTAAAAAAAAAACCCACATATTTGGTATTGTTGCGTCCGTAACGATGCGTACAATTGCACATGCTTTTGACTGTGCAAGGAAAAAAGCGTTTTAAAAAACGCTAAAAAACTGAGGCAAAATGCAAATTTTTAACATTTTACCTCACTAAAAACGCAATAAAAGTGATCAAAAAAGCCGTATGTACTCCAAAATGGTACCAATAAATACTACTGCTCGTCTCGCAAAAAATAAGCCCTCACAGAGCTCCGTACATAAAAAATTAAAAAGTTACAGGACTTTGAATGCAGCGATTTAGAAAAAAAAAGATTTCCAAAAAAAGGGTTTTTATTGCAGAAAAGTGGAAAAACCTAAAAAAAAATGTAAGAATTTTGGTATCGTTGTAACCGTACCGACCTGCAGAAAAAATGGAATGTCTCATTTATGCTGCTTGATTAACGCTGTAAAAAAAAAAAAATCTATGGCAGAATTGATGCGTTTTCTCTCCCTGCTATCATTAAAAAAAAATAAAAGTTTTACAATATAGTTAATGTACCCAAAAATGATGCTGATAAAAACTACAGTTCACCACGCATAAAACAAGCCCTTATACGGCCGCATCAACGGAAAAATAAAAAAGTTATGGCTTTCGATAAATAGAGAAGAAAATCCGCCAAAAATTGTTGCGTCCTTAAGCCCAAAATAGGCCATGTCATGAAGGGGTTAAACAGACCAAGGGTAGTCCAAATTAGCCAGGGATTGGAAAACTGGGTATGCATAATGATCCTTTGAGAAGCAGACTGTGCACATGTATGCACTCTACCAATGGCAGAAACAGGGGACGTGTATCACAGAGGAATGGTAGCAGCTATTGGAAGTGACGAAAGCAGGAGGATGGGAACTGAAACCACAGCATGGAGGTGGGAGAAGCCAACAACCATGGTCACCCAGCTTGACAGTGACAAAGAGGTCGATGAATAACACTATATTCTTACTGGCAGAGCGATGGAGTATCAGGTGAATATGCTCAAGTACGTTACCTGTGAAAGCTGGGGCTACCAGAGTTGCCAAAGTAACCCAGTGAATTCCAAACTCACCTCAGCTTGTAGGACATATTGGCTCAGACTGAATATTTCGACTATTTGTAGTCCAGTTTCTGCCACCATTGAATTTCTTCATCAACCCCAGGTCAGTTCCATTTCTTGTGCAACTCCCTGTGTTTGCCGTTATACCAATCCTGTTGCTTTTAAAAGCGGGGTGCATTTTGGCACATGTGCCTTAGGCATCAGGAGAGCTTGTCGAGTCTCCCTGTTCATGAGTCAAGTATTGGCAAAAAATGTTTTAGAAAAGTGAATGAGAAAGGAAGGGGGAAAATTAAGCCTTTTCCTCAATATTCATGCTCATTTATAGTTTGCTTGAAGCATTATTCTCATCTCTGACAAGCATGGCTGAGACTGGAATACCCATCTGAATGCCACAGCCAGAGGTGGCCAAATCTACAGAAACGGGTGAGCCGGCAGTGCTACACTGTCTCCATAACTCTCAATCACTTATAGCAAGTGAAGAAAACAGTGTAGCACAGCCTGCTCAGCCACCTCTATTGATCTATACAGACAAATACTCCTCAGCCAGAATTGTCTACAAGATTAAGAATTAATTGGATTTAAGGTTAATGAGCCTCCTTGCAAAATTGTATACACAATGATAAAAAGGTTTGAATTCTGTACCAACTTTTTTACAGGAGAACAATTCCTTCAGTATATAGCAGCATAAAGAAACCCTTTGTGCTAGGAGTTAGATTTTTTTATGCTACAGGGACTAGTATAATACTGGCAAATACTATTTGTATGATGTAGGCCCGATGCACATGGGCGTATTTGCACTGCGGGATCCAAAGCGAATGTTTGCCTCCGGATCCTGCAGCAAATACTGCCCATAGACATGCTTTGCAAAATGCTCACAGGGGAAAAATCACAGCATGTCCTATTCTAGTGCAAGCCTCGCACAGGATTGCACGGACAGCTTCCATTGACATCGCCCGCATGATGAGAAGTCATTCTCTGCACTGCGCATGTGCAGTGGCGCTAGTCAGCACATCGGCGGGGCAGAGAGAAGACAATATAACAGGTATGTAGAGTTCACTGCTGGGGCAGTCGGAATCCGACCCGGCAGTGTGCATTTAGCCGTAGACCTCGGTTTTATTGCATTGTTTCTTCCAGGAAATCAGAATGGTAGTTTCGTTTGTAGTAGCAGAAAGTGGCCATATACTCACTGATATACTGATACAAGGGGGCAGGCATATTTACCTGTGTGATTTTAACTTATGTTAGTATAGGAACCCACAATTAGCGAGGATCCGTGACGTGGGTTGTAAGCGCACGTGTTTTTGCCAAAATATAGGCTAATCCCTTGCATTTATCAGTATTTATTAATAACATGCAGTGCGGTTTCAAATATGGTGTCACTAATAGGGTGTAAGCCTCCATGGTGCACTACATGTAGCATGTGGCCTGACACCCTGTATCTACTCTTTTGTGCAGGAATAAACACAAAACAGCCACCCCCACAATATAAAGAGGGTTTGTGAGTGGCTCCTCATCAGTGTCCTTCACATGTGTTATTTGCTCCTCCAGTTAGCAGTCTGGCTGTCTACATGTTGAGGGATAAGTGAAGTATATGGCCACTTTCTGTGATTTTATTTTGGTCTGTTTGATATTTCCCTTTTTGTGATTTTAATTTTCGTTTGTAGTAGAGTGGTACGAGGACTTATAAGCTATTGTTTCTCTGTTATCAGCCCGAAGGCTGAAGCATATTTTAGATATTGTTCTGTTACTACATATGTATCTAACAAATGAAATGTAGCTACTGTATACTAACTTTACCTTTTATTAACTTCCCATTTATTAACGTAGTTGACTAAAAGATGTTTCTCTCTTTAACAAAAGTAGACACAGTCTGCTCTTCTATCTAATCCTCCTCTATGTAATAGTCTCCCATATAATAACTAATGACCACAGTGTAACTGGATACTAAGGAGATTTCAGTGACATCTTCATTGGCCCCCTCATTCTCATTCTCTCTGTCTTCCTGTACCTTTATGTACGTAACTTGCTTAAATATAATCTATGCTTTCATCTTTCGTTGTCTGATTTTAAAAGATAAGATGAACTAATAAGTGTTAACTTTTAATAAGCTTGCCTACTGGATATATAAAGCTATGTCTGTGATGTAATAGCCACTCTTAGAAATTTGCGAACACAGAATTCCCTCCGAGACTAATGTCGACATTATAATAAATCTTTGTTCATTTCCTGTACACTCTGGGTGTCTTCAACAGATACTACTTCGTACATCAGTAGCAGTTCATAAAGGTTGGGATAACAATATATTACCAACTTTGCGATCTAGACCAATTTTGCCTTTTTGCTTTCCAGTGGTGAGAATTTTATTGTTAGGTTAATAGTATTATGTCAAAAAGACTTCTACTGTCCATGTTCCCTATTAGGCCATATAGACATCATTCAGAGGCTTAATACAGAGTTCAAAGGTCCCAGTGCAGAATCTGTAATAGAGCCCCCTACCAAAAACATGTCCTTTACAATAACAGTATCTTTCTATGTGGCAGAGGGGTTTTGGGGTCCTTTCAGGCATCAGGGCCCATAATTCAATGGTTATCTTTTAAAGCTACACCTCTGATGATGTTACAGATAGGAACCCACCAGAACACCACATGTATGAGCCATTATTGAGAATCCAGTAAACCAACACATACATGCACTTTATGAATGGCCATTCATTTGTATGGTGAACATGTAATGCTACATTTTCCCTGCATAGTTGCATGAGCCCTTGTTCTCAACATAACAATTGTAGTTTCTTACTTTGTGATTCCATTACTCTTGGTACATTACTCTTCAACATTTTTTACACTGTATACCACTCATCATAAATGTTAAAACCTTTATTGCATATGTCTATTTTATTTGGGGTCTTGGAATGTATACTACTAAGTAATCATTGTTTATTGTGCAGACTGTAAGTTTGTATCTTTGTCTTTTAAAAATGTTTTCATGTTATTTTCATCTGGTGGACTTTGCTGTTTGCACACGAATCTTTAAGGCAATGTATCACTTATGTTTTTTTATTCATTAAAGGCCTCCTTCACACAGGCGACACAACATCGCCACGAGAAAATCACAGCGATATTGCATCTCTGTACCATGCGATATCGCTCCATCTTCTCGCGACATTACCACAATTTTGTAGCACTACAAAGACGCATGTGACACTACAAAGTCGCGCGACTTTGTAGCATCACATGTGAGGATTTTCGGGGGAGGCTTGAAATACAAACCCTACTCTGAAAATAAGCTGTAGCTGAAGAAAAAAAAAGTATACATCACCTCTCCCGCGCTGTCCAGGGTGCCGCTGCAGTTTCTCCCCAGGTCCCAGGACTTTTTCTCTTCTTCATCTTCTGGCCAGGAATTAAAAAATCCCCACCTCCTGGAAGCGCTGGCTGTGATTGGCTGACGCTTAGCCAATCAAAGCCAGTGCTCAATGAATGGCTGTGATTGGTTCAATCACTGCCATTCATCAAGCACTGGCTGTAATTAGCTAAGTGCCAGCCAATCACAGTCAGCTCTTCCACGAGGCGGGGATGTTTGAATCCCTGGCCAGAAAAGAAGAAGATCAGTGCCGGGACCCGGGGAGAAGATGCGGACGGGCTGACAGTGTGTCTAAGTTGATGTATGGGTATTTTTTTTTCTGCTGTTAGGGCTAAGATTATAGTTTTGACAGTAGCATTTGCTACTGTTGAAGTTGCAGAGCATAGCACGAAAACCGTGAGAGGAAGGCTCCATAGGGAAACATGGGCTCCGAAACCTCATGAGTAGCGGGCATATCGCCGGAGCTGCGAGGTGTTTGTGTAGGGTTGTTGCATGCTACAAAATATCACATGTGTGAAGTAACCCATAGGAAAGCATGGGCTTCTCATACATGTGATTTGTACCATTGTAGCAATGCTACAAAATTGCGTGACTTTATCGCCTGTGTGAAGGAGGCCAAAACCAGATAGTGGTTATTATCTGACTGTAGATTATTTTTAATTATGTTGTTTGTACATTACTATAGGGCAGCCATCTTGCCTGAGCAGCATGTAACAGCATTTAGAGATGCTTTACAGCAGAAATCATGGACCATTCATGCAATAGTCAACAGAGGACCCATTGACTGTTTTAGGTAAGCTCTGTGACCTGTACCAAGGTCATTGTATAGGGAGGGAGAATAGCTTGTGAATGATGGATCCTGTGTTACCTATATATACACACACTACAGCTCATTAATTTCAAAACACCACCAATAAGGCAAATATAAATTCACATTATGTTTAACCCATTTAGAACCAGGCACAGTAAATATACGGCGCCTGGTCCCGGGCTTTAAGCACAGCTGTATGTAAAATTACGGAGGGGATTAAAGCCTCTTGCTTCTGTAATCAATCAGAGCCAGGACGGGTTGTCAGCTGTTAGTAACAGCTGAAAACCCAGAGGAGAAGGCTGGAGGGGTTTAAATCCTTTCTGCCTTATCCTCAATAAGCACTGTGCACTAAAAAGTGAAAGTGGAAGTCTATAGCAGGGGAGCCTGGGGGTCATGTGACTGCCGGGATTCCCTGCTATAGCAGAGCTGCATGGCTGTACTGTACCCTGGCCAGCTCTGCTTTACCCTGTAACTGGGGCTCCTATGGAGGCCCAGGCTACAGTGGAAAAAAGTCAAATAATACCATGGGGGACATAGATAGTAAAAAAATAGTTACACAAATAAATAAAACAAAATTACAGAATAAAACAACAATATATACCGTATATACTCGAGTATTAGCCAACTTTTTCAGCACATTTTTTAATGTTAAAGAAGCCTCCCTCGGCTTATACTCCAGTAAGGGACCAGGTAAAAAAAATAAAAATGCAATACTCACCACCCAGCCGCTGTCTGTGTCCCCGATGCAATGGTCTCCCCGGCTGTGCGGCAAGTTGCTATATAATACTCCCCGCTGTCATCTCTCTGTTCAGCCTTGAATTCCCCCACCGTCAGCAAGAAAGCGCTGTGATTGGATTGAGCTCCAGCCAATCAGAGCTGGAGCTCGATCATTCACAGCAATTCAGTGAATTACATCACCAAAACTGTTGCTTTATGCGCCCTGTTATCCCAAACCACACATATTATATATCCAAGCGTCCGAAACAAAATGAGGAACCTGTTATCATACTTTATTTAAGCACAAATATACTAATTTTAAAAAGATTGAAATGTTAAAAAAATCATTTATTTTAGCTTTTTACCTCTTGTAAAACTAAAAAACAGAAAAAAAAGTCATTGAAAAAGATATTAAAAACTAGCCTTATATGTCACGGAAAAAAAACGCAGCTAAAATAATTTTGATAGCTAAAAGGAAAAAATATAGGGCATTAAAACCACCACATGGGTAAAATCCCTAAAAAGCGTCTGGTCCTTGAAGGGTTCAAGATTAATTGAGTCTTGCAATTTTCTCTCACACTCCACAGTAATAAAAGTACAGTATTTATTTTCTAAATAAATCTACACTCATCACAAATTAGCTGTCTTTATTCATTAAAAAAATTGATGATATTGGTGGTGAAATTACTGAGCTGTAGCGTAGGTGGTAATTTTTTGTGTCATTTTGCTTGCGATGGAAAATAGATGACTGTTGAAAGGTTTTCTTCACAGAACAGGAATGTCATACTACTATCAGGTTTAGTGACCAGCGTGAAAACTGCAGGATATTAGGATTTTTAAAAAAAATAGCTCTTGACTATGTTTAACATAAAAACTTGATTGATACAATGCATCATTTTCTGATGAAACATTCCCATTAAGAGACAATTTGGCTTAGGTCAAAAATTAAGCACGATTATGTGAAATAACAATCAAAATCATATAAATGACGAAGTGAGGTTTGCATTGAAAAGCCAAATAAAAAAACTTCACTGAGACAGAGGGCTCTACAGTGTCTCAAAAGTCCTTCACAGGTTTATAAACCACTTTAAATGTAACTTTTAATATCTCATTGTTAAAACTAAAGGACTAAAAGCTAAATAAACTCTGAAGACAGTTTACTCATTCCTTTTACAGATGTGGGGATATTTAGAACATAAAAACTAGATTCCGGTATATTGTGAAACTCCCTTCCTTGTGATAAAATGGAGAGGACATTCATTGATCATACTACTAAATTCTATGATTCACTATTAAAGATAGTGACACACTTACACTGCTAGCCACTAACAATATAGGACTGGTTACAGTTTGATCCCACACTCCGATAATTGACATATGAATTACTGAATGTTCCATGACACTTTCCTGCATATCATTCAGAGTCGGCATTTGAGTCATTGGTCTTCGACATTTAGTTATATTTCTGTATTCATGGGTTTTTGAAGTTATATACAGACAGGAGATGGAGCAAAATGCATACTGAATATTAATATAAATGATCTCTTTGCTCTGCATGTAGACTCGGCGCACTCTGATCTCTGACCGTCTGCTTCCAGTTTGAATTATTTATTTGGCTTTGAAGAGTTTCTTCCTATAACATCTCACATACTCAGCTTGTTAGGGAAAGGTTATTCAATGGCCCAGAGGGGCCATATTTACTTTTGAATTTGAAGTACCATCATATGTTTACCAGGAGTAAAATTACTTCTTCATCCAATTAAAACCAGAAGTGCATAGCTAATCCATGGCTTCATGAGTCCTCATGCAGTTCTGCAGGGTCCATCTTGTGTAGTTCATTTTATGAACTGAATCCATGTGATGTAACAATGATGACATTTTGTAGATATGGTTTAGTTCTGTGGGTAAAAAAAAATAAAAATATATATATATATATATATATATAGCTGGTTTTATATTGCACGAAGTCCTATTTTTTTTCTTTGAGCAAAGTCCCTATGGTTTTCAGGAAACTTACAGTATTTTTTTTTTTGAGGCATACTATGTTATCACATTAATGATTAACCATGCATATCCAGGATAGAACCAAAACAAGCATATGGGTAGCAAAAAAAATAAATCACTATTTGCATCTGACTGAGTTTATGAATAAACAAGAGTTTAAAGAGTCACTCTGGCAAAAACACATTTTTCAATCCTGGCCTCCCTCTCCTGATTGTTTGTTACACTCGAGAGGTATCTTCCATGTAATGTAGTCACCTCCATGCATAGTAGCCCCCTGTCTGATGCTTATCAAGCACCATCTTTGGTCCTTTTCATAAGAATTTTATTTTTCTGATTTCAGGAAGTTTATAGAATGTGAAAGTAGCATCCAGTACTTTCAAGTACCTCCATGCAACAGGTTTTTTTTCTCAGTAAATTTCACATTTGTGACTAAAATCCTTTTACAACAAGAAGTTTATGCAGCCATGAATATACAAATACCACATACCTGTAGGTCCACGTGAAAACAGTATGCGAATGCACATATTACACCAAAGGGCAGAAGCGGAATGCAAAAGTTGAAATTGCCAAAGATACCAGACATTCAGATAAAATGCAGTCAATAATACAGGGAAATCAAAGAATAGATGCTAAGGTATTATAAGCATTGAAGTAAATTATAAAATGATTCGTTTAATGGGAGAAAGGCCATTTTACAGCCATACCCATAAATCCAAGAGTTGTGTATTAACCCCTTTCTGACTGTCAATTGTAAATTTATGTCACTGCTATGTTGCCTCGGAGTGAATGCGGAACTCAACAACGGGTAAAACTCCTGAAACAGGCAGTTACTAACAGTCTGTTTGAGTGCAGGCATCGGGACTTGATTGTCTCAGGTCCTGATGAAGTTCATCACTGACAGCCAGTCACAGCGCTGGCCGGGAAAGTTTGTATATTACAGCATCTCTCCCTATCTCTCCTTCACTCTTCTGTCAGTGTGAGTTTAGAGGAAAGATAAGAAGAATGCAGTGTGTGAAACAGCATACATTAACTCATGTATTACAATTACCTGTACTAATTAGCTTGTATAAGTGATCATATAGTACAAATAAAGTCAAGTAATGGAAATATACTACACAAATTTTCTAAAAATATCAAGCGCCTAGAAGGAGTTGTCGCAATCAAATGAAACATTCTATGTAACTGTATCGTTGATATAAGTGATTACAATATCTGAGCAAAATGATCATTTATTGGAGAAAACTGAACACTTACAAGGAGGCTCTAGTACCCCATTGTACCGCTTCTAGTTTGGATACAAGATGTGATACTGGTGGGCATGGAGGCTCTAGTACCCCATTGTACCGCTTCTAGTTTGGATACAAGATGTGATACTGGTGGGCATGGAGGCTCTAGTACCCCATTGTACCGCTTCTAGTTTGGATACAAGATGTGATACTGGTGGGTATGAAGGCTCTAGTACCCTGTTGTCCTGCCTCTAGCTTGGATACAAGATGTGATACAGACAAGCATGGAGGCCCTAGTACCCTGTTGTCCCACCTCTAGCTTGGATACAAAATGTGATACGGACAGGCATGGAGGCTCTAATACTCTGTTGTACCACTTCTTTTTTTAATTAAAGTATTTTTTATTAAACTTTTTCACCTTTTGCATATTTTAAAACATTTTTTTAACAAATCTTTGGTTTCCCCTCCCTCCCTCCCCCTCCCCCTCTCAACCACCCCATTCCCCTCCCCCCCCTCCCTCCCCCCCTCCCCCCTAAGATCTCTCTCTCAACGTTCTGTTCTTTGGGTAAACTGTCTCTGAATGAACACAGTGTTGTGTTGTAAACAATAATAACAGTTCTTGTAACGTATATTTGTTTTCTTCTTTGGTCTTCGTGTTGCTTATCTTCTTGCTGTTTTCTTTTATTGATTCAGGGTTAGATTTTTTGTTGCATTCGAGGGGGGGTCATATTTCTTTTGCCCGTTGCCCGGTCTCTCTCTCTCCAATCCCTCCTTTCTTAACTTTTCCCTATTACTCCTTACCACTTTATTTTATTGTATATCGAGTCTGTAATTTGTTCTACATTTCCCAATAAACTTTATATATATCCATTACATACGTTGTTATGTCTTAGTAAATCCCCGATTTACTGGTGCCTCCCCACACGGCTCACCACTCCCTATGTATTTGATCCAACATTACTGCTCTGGGCGTGTATCCATCTCAGCCATATGTCCTAATATTTTTGACTGGTCTTACGCTTAGTGTAAATACTCCTTTCCCACGGTAAAATTTGGTTGACCTTATTTTTGAATTCTCCCAGCGTGGGTGGTTCTTCGTCCAACCAGCGCTGGGCTATTGTTTTTCTGGCTATATACAATAGTCTGGCTACCGCTAGTTTTTCATGATCATCTAATGTTAGATCCTGTATGTATCCCAGAATGCACACGTATGGTGTAAAGTCCATACGTATGCCAAATGCCGCGTTAATTGCATTTCTTATTCCCATCCAATATCTGTGCAATTTCGGACATCGCCATAGCATGTGGATTAGGTCCGCCGTGTGGGTTTTGCACCTTACACATATCGGGGAGGTTCTCATTCCTATATTGTGTAAGAAGGCCGGGGTGCGGTACACTCTGTGTATTAGAAATATTTGTGAGACTCTGTGTGATTCGCTCAGAGATAGCTTGGGTGTCATTTGTAGGATTTCCTCCCAGTGCGACTCCTCAATGGGCCCTATGTCTGCCTCCCATTTTGCTCTTGTTGATAACGGGTTGTGTGCATTGACCGTGTCCTGTATATGGGAATATAGTACAGATATTTTCCCCGCTGTGGTGGTGGCTTTTCCTATTATGTCCGCTACTATATTTATTACCATTGTTATTTCCGCCGTGTTTTTTTCCGCTTGTATAGCGTGTCTAAGTTGCAGATATTTGTAAAAGTCACTATTGGGGATGTCGTGGTTTTGCCTTAACTGCTCGAAGGTTTTTAGTTCCCCCCCCTCCAGTATCTGGTCCATTCTCCTAACTCCCCTGTCTTTCCACCCTTGGAATCCTTTTAGCTTGTTGATTTCTGGCAGGTGCGGGTTATTCCATATGGGGGTATGTTGTGTGCAGTTTTTTATATCAAGCATGTTTCTGGTCTTCCACCATATTTTATGTATCAATAATAGCGTGGGGGCACTTTGACCGTTTTTTTAAACGCTCCACGTTCCAGGGTTTCAAACAAATGTGACCCGTTAAAGAGATTTTTAAGGATTCTGAAACTAGCGTCGTGTGTTTCTTCTGTCTCCCATCCCCTGAGATGTTGCAGCTGGGAGGCCATGAAGTACGAGAACGGATTGGGCAAGGCTAATCCTCCCTTTTCTTTTGAATTGTATAGCAGTTCTAATTTTATCCTAGGTGTCTTCCCTCCCCATATGAGTTCTCTAAACAGTCCCTTGGCCTTGTGGAAAAATTTTTGTGTTATCCAGTGTGGGGAGTTGTGTATTAGATACAGTAATTGGGGCATCCATATCATTTTTATAAGATTCACTCTTCCTATGATTGTCATGGGTAGTTTTTTCCATATGTGAAGTTTTTGTTTCCATTTTTCCATAAGTGGTTCCAGGTTTATTTTCCCGTACTCACTGACCTCTTTCGTAATTTTAACTCCCAGATATTTAATTGTTGGGGTGCATTTCAGGGTTAATTCTCTGTTGGCAACTTGCATGTCTGGGGTGTCTATTGATAGTATTTCGGATTTGGTCCAATTGATAGCGAGTCCTGAGAAGGCTCCAAATTCTTTTATTGTTTGCATCGTGGTTTCTAAAGATTTTTCCCTGTCCCCTAAAAATAATAACATGTCGTCTGCATACAAAGCGATTTTCTCCTCCATGTTTCCTCTTATGAATCCCACTATTTCCTGGTGTGACCGAATTTTGCATGCTAGGGGCTCTATTGCAAGTGCAAACAGGAGTGGCGATAGTGGGCATCCCTGCCTTGTCCCTCTATGTAGTGGGAATGTTTCTGATGACCCCCCGTTGATGGACACATCCGCCTCCGCTCTAGCATATAGGAGTTTTACTCGTCTCACAAATATTGGGCCACAGCCCATTTTTTCTAGTACCTTCCACAGGTATTGCCACTCAACGCTATCAAACGCCTTGGCCGCGTCCAGTGAGCATATGATTCTGTCTCCGGTATTATCTACGGGTATTTGTAGGTTTAGAAATACTCTACGGATGTTCGTAGCCGTTGATCTTGCTGGTATAAACCCACTCTGGTCTGGATGCACCAAGGTGGATGCCACTTGTGATAGCCGCTTGGCTAAAACTTTTGCTATAATTTTGACATCCGCGTTTAACAGCGATATCGGACTATACGAGTCCATCAACAGGGGGTCCTTTTCTGGTTTTAACAGAATTATTATTTTTGCTTTTCGCATTGTTTGTGGTAGTTCCCCTTCCTTTTCCGCCCCCGCCCATGTCTCCAGGAGTTGTGGTAATAAAGTGTCTGCATGTTGTTTGTAAAATTCTATTGGGAAACCATCCTCCCCTGGGGCCTTGTTATTTTGCATATCTTTTACTGCCTCTTGCATCTCCTCCAAGTCTATTGGTGCATCTAGAAACTCTCTCTGTTCCTCCGTCAATTTATGTGTTCTTATATCCGCCAAGTATTCCTCGATTTGTTCTACCGTTTTTTCCAGTTTCGAGGAATACAGAGAGGAGTAAAATTCCCGTGCAATCTCTCTTATGGATGTTGCGTCCCTGACTATCTCGCCTTGTGCGTCTTTTAGTTCAATGATGTATGTGGGGCTAGTTTGTGCTCGGGCTATAACTGCCAGCATATGTCCCGTTTTTTCTCCCTCCTCATAATATGTCTGTTTCCTGAACCCATTTTTAGTGGCTGCCGTTTCTAGGACGTATTTATTAAGGGCCTCTTGGGCCTGTTTCCATAGGTTGAGTGTTGTTATAGTTTTCTCTTTTATGTAATTTTCTTCTGATTCTTTTAGTTTGTCTCGTATTTTTTGCCCTCTTTCTCTATGTCCTTTTTTTGCCTGTGTGATTTGCTGTATGTATACCCCCCTCATATATGCCTTCATGGCCTCCCAGCAAATCGTCATACTTGTGGTATCCTTATTTAATATGAAGTATTCCTCTAGTGTTTTTTTCACTATTTCCTTGTTTAATATGTTTAGCCAGTGCGAGTTCAGATTCCATCTTTTTTGGGAATGACTCACAGTGTTACTGTGCTGTATGTCCAGACGTAGGATGGAGTGGTCAGAAACAACTCTTGGTAGATATTCTATCGAGGTTATATCTCTATATATCTGAATATTCCCTACCGCTAGGTCTATTCTAGATAAGCATTGGTATGTGGATGAGTAGCAGGAGTATTGTTTGTTTGTGGGGTGCCGTGTTCTCCATATGTCTATCAATGATATCTCGTTTATTAGTTTACCTAGTGGTGTCAGGTTCCTTTCTTCGTTTGCGTTTCTTGCCCTTAGTCTGTCCTGTGCAGGGTTAATGACCGAATTAAAGTCGCCTATGATAAGGACTGGAATGTCCGGTTTATCTGTTATGAAACCTATAACTTGCCTCATTATCATGTTATTATATGGTGGCGGGATATATACTGAAGCTATAATGCATGTGTAGTTGTAGATTCTGCAGTGTAGGCATATAAAGCGGCCTTCTGGGTCAATTTTTCGTGAGAGACATTTGAACGGTATATTTCTGTGTATCACTATGCTGACCCCCCTGGAATACCTCGTGTGTGTGGAGTGGAAGCTCTGACCCATCCCCCCTATTTTGAACGTGTCCGTATTTTCTTTTGATAAATGTGTTTCCTGCAAGCATATAATAGCCGGGCCTTGTTCCTTGATGACTTGCAGTACCGCTGATCGTTTTGTCTGGTCACTCATACCTCTCACGTTCCACGATACGACCCTTATCCTACTACCCATTTTCCTTGTTTTTTGTTTTCCACAGGGTTATTATTTTCTGGGCGCCTCCACCCCTTTTTGTTTTTATGAGTGAGTCGCACTGGGAGGGTCCCCATCTCTGTATTTGTGTCTCGCCCGTGTCGCCCCGTATATGTGTATGTGTATTACTGTTTGTTCTCCGCATAGGGCTTCTCCAGTAACATTTTGGTTTGGTCCCCCACATCCCCCAGTACAGACATTTATCCACATTTACTATACATATTTTCGTTATTTGCAACACATTTATCATTTGTACATTTACGTTGACATTTCTTCCCCTTATCCCACCCTGAATCATTTTTCTATCGTTTAACCTTATCCCTTTTAACTGTATCTTATCTAATATTCCCCTAATATGCGAGAGAGAGACCAAACAACAGACACCCCCAACATGTAACTCACTGATCCGTTGTCTCATCGGATCGGGGTACCAGTCCTCCATTCTCCTACGCGATGCATCCTGTCGTCCCAGGAGCTCCTTTCAGAAATTTTCGGTTCCCTTTGCATGAACGTTTCTTTAGGTGCAGCCTCTTCATGGTGTCTTGCGCGGCGATCTTCCCCTCCGAATCTGTTCTTCATTTTGATCTATCCAGGCACCTGCATCTTTTGGGTTTTCAAAGAATTGTGTCGTGCCCAGCGCTGCCACTCTCAGTTTAGCCGGGTACAGCATCCCGTAGGGCACTTGTAGGTTTCGCAGTCGTCTTTTTATTTCTACAAATGTTGCTCGCTTCTTTTGTATTTCCGTGGAGAAATCTGGATAGAAGGAGACTTTCACGCCATTATATTGGATTTCACCCTTTTCGCGGGCCTTTTGGAGTATGGTATCACGGTCTCTGTAATGCAGTACTTTGATGAGTATCGGTCTGGCTGGAGCCCCCAGGGGGAGGGGTCGTGTCGGTACACGGTGGGCTCTTTCGACTGCAAACATTGCAGTTAGAGTGTTTCTTCCGAACAGTTCGGGCAGCCATGTTTCAAAAAATTCTGCAGGGTTTCTTCCTTCCGTCTTTTCTGGGAGGCCCACAATCCGCACGTTGTTCCTTCTTGACCTATTTTCTAGGTCGTCTACCTTGTTCTGTAGATATTGTATGTCATGCAGATTTTTTTCCACGTCTCGCTGCATCGGCTGTATTGCGTCTTCT
This sequence comes from Eleutherodactylus coqui, assembly GCF_035609145.1. NCBI lineage: Eukaryota > Metazoa > Chordata > Amphibia > Anura > Eleutherodactylidae > Eleutherodactylus > Eleutherodactylus coqui. Next base: position 294,904,505 of record NC_089837.1, read on the forward strand.
ACGTCGCTTATACGTTGTTCAGTTTCTGTCAGACGCTCTGATATTTTCCTCATATCTTGCCGTAGCAGGTTTACATTACTTTGCATCGCCCCCATCTGCATATTAAGGTTGTTCAGTGATGCGTTGCCTTTAGTGATTTCGCTGAATATTTCTTTCAACGTAGGCTCCCTGGCGCACCTTTCGTCCTCCTGCCTTTGATCTTTTTTGGCGGCATCTTCTGCACTTTGGGAGGTGTCTCGTATAGTGCTTTCTGAGGTGTCTGCGTGATTTGCGCTGTGCGTGCATATGCCTGGGCTGCTTGCATTATTCATGCTGTCTTCTGTGTAGTGTTCATCTGGATTGACACTGTTTGCACCTTTATTTTTGTAGTTGGGGTTGTCTGCCTGACTTGTGACTTCCTGCTTATTTCCAGCATGATCTTGTACAGCATGTAGACTATTTTGTTTTTCCTTGTCCTTGCTGTGTTTAGCAGGGTCCGTTGTTGTGTTTGCTTTGTCTGCTCTTTCCTTTTGACTTTCACTTTCTGCATGTACTGTGTCTGCAGTTTCTTCCTCCCCTCCTGCTCCCTCCGTTTGTGTGCTTCTCTGTGGGCTCTCCCGCTCTCCCCTCTGTTGTTTAGGGCTTATGGAGTCCTGTTTTCTGCCCCCCTCCTCCCTGGCATACCTTGCCAGTTTACGTGCTGTGTCTGCACTGTTTGTGCTGGGCCGCGGTATGAGCGTTCTCGGCTCCCTCCCTCCGGCGCCATGTTGTTTCTGCCTGCCGCCGGCTTCATCTGCCTTCCCCCGCTCCTTGCCTCGCACCATTAACTCTGCTGCTGTCTGTTCTGTCTCCGGAGCTTGCTACTGTGCCTCCGCTGCTTTTTGATTGCCTTTCGGCGTCTCTGGGTCCCGTTAACAGGATGGGAATGTCGGATCTTGCAGGAGCTACTCTGAGATGCGACTATCTACATCTCCGGCCAGGCTCCGCCCCCTGTTGTACCACTTCTAGTTTGAATACAAGATGTGATACTGGTGGGCATGGAGGTTCTAGTACCCTGTTGTACTGGCTCTAGCTTGGATACAAGATGTGAAACAGGCAGGCATGGAGGTTGTAGTACTCTGTTGTTCCACCTCTAGCTTGGATACAAGATGTTATATGGGGGGGGGGCATTGAGACATACAGGTTCCATATGGTATCCTGCTGCATATTTGGCCACATTTGTTGTAACTGAGTCTCTAGATTGTGCAAACTCGTAGGCTGTCAAAGTTGGTGTCCCAGATGGTTCCACACATTTTCTATTGGCGATACATCTGGTGACTGGGCAGACCATGGAAGTGTGACAATGTTGTGGAGACATTCCTGTGACCCTCTTGCTGTGTGCAGCCAAGCATTGCCACTTGGAAGCCACCATGAGAGACAACACATGTGGCTGCAGGATGTCCTGAACATATCGCTGAGCTGTTATTGTCCCCCATAGCACTACGAGGAGTGACCAACTGCCATATGGAATGGCCCCCAGACCATCACACCAGGAGTAGGAGACAATGTGCCACTCCACAGCAAAGGCAGGATTGAGTCTCTCACTCCCTAGGTCTCCAGACATGAACATGGTCGTCGTCAGTGCCCAAACTAAACCTGGATTCATTGCTGAAGACAACCTGGTATGACTTTGTAGCAATCCAGTTTCATCGTTCATGACACCACTGCAAACTGAGGTTGCGGTGGGTGGGGATCAAAGACTATACAAGTATTAGGCGCTGTGAAACCAATTGTCCTTCAGGCAGGCACCTGAAGAAATGGTTCTGACAAACACAGGGGCTTGTAATAATGGTTCCACCTGTCTCTGAATAGCAGACAACGAAACAGTAGGAGCTGCTCCTGCTTATCAGACAATCTTCTCTACTGGTAGCCTGTCAAGGGCTTCCTAAGCCCAGTCACCTTGTGGCCATGCCCTCACCTATCCACTGGTCCCAACATCTCCTAACAGTCTGATCAAAACAGCCCAGGTGGCAGGCAATTCGCCGATATGACCATCCAGCTTCTAGCATTCTAATAATGCACTACCTCTCAAACTCTGTTAACTGGGCGAAATCTCTTCAATTGTGTTTTAGAGGCATCTAGTGGTCAAAAAGCTCTACACAAGTGGAAAATAAGGTCCATTACACACATGTAGTCTAATATTTGCATTTCTGCCTGAGATGTAACTGCATGACAGGTATTGCAGTAAAATTACAATGTGCTCTAAGTGCTTGATTTTTTTGACAATAAGTGTATATCTGATAAAAAAATAAAATAAAAATAATATATATATATATATATATACACACACACACACACATATATATATATATACATATACACACATACATATATATACAGATACACACACACATATATTTGATATATATATATATATATATATATACACTGCAGTTAGAAAAATTATAAATTCTAAAAATTGAAATAATTTTGCAGTTTTTTATATATACGAACTGTATCAGTCTACTTTTACCACCTAAATAACAGACAATAGCTCTCATCCAAGTAATCATGCCGTTTTTGTTGTATTTTAAAGTGACACTTGCCAGCTTTCGAAAATTTGGCTTGGTCATTAAGGCACAAACAGGCTTGGTCTTAAAGTTAAAGCCTATTTGCACCTAAGGTAGGCCTGTTTTATACCTACATTGGAATCTGCGGACAGAGGTTCCGTCACAAATCCGGCATAAAACACTGGAAGAAAAAGTGTTGCATGTGCTGCCTCTGAGCTTGAGGCGCACCTTTGCAAATGAGACCACGGGGATGTTCTCCAGATGATTGTCATGGGTGGCTCTATGATCTTCCCCTGGGAATGGCACCAAGGTCCTAGCTCGGTCGCGCACAGGTGCAAAAATAGAACAGGCAAAATGTAGATGGTGGCAATAAATCTCCACTGTGTTGTGACGTGATGCCAGTACCTCTTTTCCCATAGATAGTTATTCGTCGGCAAATAATAGAGTCCACACACAGAGCTAACTTTCAAAACTGGAGGTACACGGCTTCCTTTACTAAGGCACATTTTATTGACCCAATGCATCTGAAATAAGACAAAAAATGTGGCTCCATGGTTACAGGCTGCAAACAAATGCCCATTATCAATTTACTATGTAAATCTACTATACTTAATAGATTTGCAGTTGCAGACTTCAGAAAAACAAAATTTCATACAAGTTTTGGGAGCTAAACATATTTCTATCCCAATAGCATAGCTAAAGGCTCAAAGGCCGTTGTGCAAAAGTTCAGCTTAGTTCACTTCTTCAACCACCTATGACAAACAAAATTTTCTCTATTTACCTTTTACTCTTACAAGTACATTATTGTAAGAATGGGGCAATCCCTTAGGCCGCCTGCACATGAACTGAATCCGGTCCTGACCGCGGCCGGCTACCCTGCGTACCTGTCATGAATCTTGTTTTCTGTACTGCAGATGGTCCAGACGGCTCACTGTGAGACATGCACAGTACAGATTTTTTTCTTTAAATGTTTATATTTCCTACACCATCGCTAGGCAAGGACACAGAATCCGTGACATTTCCGCAATGTCAATTGCGAAGAGCCAGGGGTCACACAGCTACCATTGACTTCAATGGAACTCATTCATTTGGAATCCGCGAAAAAAATAGAGCCGCAATTTTTGTCCACTTATGGAAACCACTATTGCCTTCCAGAAGTGTGCAGGAAAAAGCGATTTCCCATAGCATATTATGAACAGCATTTGCTGTGGATCCGTGATTCAGATGCCCACTGCGGATTTCGCAATGCAAATCCGTTCGTGTACAGGCAGCCTTAATGCCACAGTAGTCGATCCCGCTCCATACAATGCAAGTGCTGTCTTTGATAGTTGACACCCACAGGCAACAGCGGCGATCAGGATGAACGATCAGTGATAAATCGTTCAGGGTAAATGACAGCCAGGCCTGAACAAAGAATAATATAATTCATTCATCGATTGGCTCATGCAGGCATAAAATTCAAAAAATGATCGGCTTGGGTAAACAGGCAGTCATTCATCTATGAATAACTGCCTGTTTACTATGAAAAGAGATGGGCAGCCGGAGCGTTCTCCTGCTCACTCTGTCTCCCTATGTGAAAGGACCTTTACTTTCAGGATAGGATTCTTCTCTATTGTTACTGACCTGACTTGCCTGACTATGCGTTTGATTGGTTTCATCCCTATCTTCCTACTTACCCAACTTTTCCTATGGTTAATGAAATCCATATGTGGAGGGAATACTAGGGAATCTAGTTAGGTTCCTGATATAGGGACCTCTGCAGGAATAGTTAGAGACTACTACAGAGATTATAGTAGTTGACCACATAACTGTATCTGCTTTTCCTACTATATCTCCTACTTGTGAGTGTTTCCTAGACGTCCTTCTCACCAAAGTCTTTATATTGCAGCTGTGATGTCCAGACCTGACATTTTACGCTGACAGGACCACTAGAGCCATCACTCAAGAGCAAAAGGGAAAGGTTTGGGAGCATTTATAGGCAAGCACCAAGGACACTTGGCATCTAATTAGCTTATGGCATGTAATGTATTAAAATGTTGTCTACTCAATTATGCTCCTATTTAGATCTACAACATAGGTATGTTTAATCAAATCACTGATATGGTATTGGTACTGATTTGGGAAGGGGGGGAGCAAATGTTATGACACATTTGATTGAACTACTAGAGTGCATACCCAGTTATCAATGGTCATGGGGCACAAATTTTACCTCATTGCAATGAATATCTCCTCATTCAGCAAAAGGGATTGTAAAAACTATAGCTATTGTAACCCTATTTAGGGGTTATGGGGGCATATATAGTGAACCTTCCCAACAGGCCCTGGTGCTAACCCGTATGGCACACAGAGACCTGATACTTTCGCTAATTGGAAGAATGGGCGTAATATTGAGTTTTCTCTAGTCAGTGCCTCCATTCAGGATAGAACCCTAGACTAACAAGGGTTTCTTCCTGAAAATTCCTATGTATTTATACAAATAGGCACATGTTTGTGAATCCAACTTATTCAATATAAATGATTATACAGAGATAACAGTAAAGGATATCATATTTTATAAAACAGTAGTTAAATATACAATCAATGCATACATATGTTACAATGAATAATACAGTATTCAATAAGTAGTTCCAAATAGTCTTCATTAAATGGTGACTATATACCCGGGTATATGCATATGCAAATGTGCATGGAGTCCCATGCATGATACCTCAGATGTCAAAAGGATGAAGAGTCACGATGCAGGGGCCTGGTAGTAGTTTCAGGATTCCACAGCAGGATGGATGCACTCCAATGCAGGTCAGGAGATAGAAAAGGATGAGCAGGACTAACAACTTCTGTATCCGATGATCACCACACAGGAAGCCGGATGCTGAAGACAAACCTAACTATGCTGTACTATTCCCTCTTCTTTATCTATTCTATCAGTGTGACCGGACCTCTACTCTCCCTATGGGCCATCGGTCACCTAACCTCACACTGTTCCTAAACAGAACACCAGTCCCTGTCCATAATTCTGTTTAGTATAATGATCATACTGTGTCTATTACGTATCCACATTTGATCAACCAGAGCTGCTTAGGAATTATCAATCACCAAACAATGCATAAAGCCTAGAGGAATCAAGCAGTAACAGTGAGGCAGCAGAATTGGTATCACCAGCTCTGCAAAGGGAGACTGAAGTTTAGATTCAGCACAACTATATAGCTAGTATGCTGATAGCTGTTACCTACTTTATTCCAGCTAAGGTGAAGAAGCTCTCTGGTATGTAGAGGGAATATCTGACTAGCTGCCAGCAGCAGCTCCCCTCTAAATTATCATGTGCTGTGGAATTCAATGTCTCAGCAAACCTCCCTCCCTTTTACAACAACCCCATTTACATACAAGGGGTTTCCTCAGGACAGAACCAACATATCTAGACCCGGGGTGGGTGGGGGGTATTGGGTGAATCCACTTCACATACTTTCCAACCAATATAACAGCGATTTCCTACATTTTCCCACTAATGAAATCTTTAAGTCCCATAAAAAACAGAACTTCAAATAACTATATACATAGATTGAAATGTTGATGTGTACAGGACATATTAATAGGAGTACATACTCGCCAGGGCAAAAACAGGTAACATGTTTACCAAATTATATATGGCTGCCACCCAGGCATGGTACAGGTGAGGCTGAGAAAGGAGTCCGGGGTCTCTCAAATCGTCAATACATCATACGTCAATACAGGTGGGGGTTGTCTTACTCTCTCCCCTCTCCTGATGTTCCTTTGAGGTAACCCATTGCTCTTAGACTCTACATTGTCCCTAGGCATAATGGAACATGACTTCTGCTTCAACATACACTCAACCTCAGGCACAAATACAGGGGACTCAGGATTCAACGTTCGGCTTGGCATAGGAGAAACAATGGGACCAGGTACTTCAGTTACTGTCATCCAATCATTCTCAACAGCCTCAAGGGAATCAAAAAGATTGTTGATCAGACTTTCAGAACGGGCACAATTTGAATCGTCACCCAAGATACCTAGGTCATCAAGTTGCAGGGTTGGTAGCAAATTATTTCAGTGCCAAGTCTTAATCCTACCCTCTAGTCCCTTTATTTTGTAAACTGGAATCCCAGGTAATTGGTACACTACTGTGAAGATCTCATTCCTCCATCGATCCGCTAACTTGTTCTTCATGGAAGCTCCCAAGTTTCGGAGCAAGACTCACCGAAGTCTTGCTACTCACCCGATTCAATTCATGACCCGAAGATCAAATCTCCACTTATTTCCTTCATTCAATCTGCAACAATCTATTCAGCCAGTGTATATGCTCTCCTGAGTGTCTCCTTCAAACGGGCCACATATTAATAATGATCCCAATGACTAACTCCATCAGTAGAAACTCCTAGTAGAACATCAATAGGCAGTTGATGCAGCACGCTACCTAGTCCTTTAAAGGGGTTGTCCCGAGGCAGCAAGTGGGTCTATACACTTCTGTATGGCCATATTAATGCACTTTGTAATGTACATTGTGCATTAATTATGAGCCATACAGAAGTTATAAAAAGTTTTATACTTACCTGCTCCGTTGCTGGCGTCCTCGTCTCCATGGTGCCGACTAATTTTCGCCCTCCGATGGCCAAATTAGCCGCGCTTGCGCAGTCCGGGTCTTCTTCTTTTCTGAATGGGGCTCCGTGTAGCTCCGCCCCGTCACGTGCCGATTCCAGCCAATCAGGAGGCTGGAATCGGCAATGGACCGCACAGAAGCCCTGCGGTCCATGAAGACAGAGGATCCCGGCGGCCATCTTCAGCAGGTGAGTATGAAGACGCCGGACCGCCGGGATTCAGGTAAGCGCTGTGCGGGTGGTTTTTTTAACCCCTGCATCGGGGTTGTCTCGCGCCGAACGGGGGGGGGGGTTTAAAAAAAAAAAAAACCCGTTTCGGCGCGGGACAACCCCTTTAAGGCTGGCATCCATGTAGAGCACGTACGGTTTCTGCGCATTGGAATACGCTAGTATAGGGGGCTTCTGTCAATCTCTTCTTCAGTAGCCTGAAGGTATCCTCAGAGGCAGAAGTCCACTTATCTGCAAGGAGGATCTTGGATGACCCTCTCTCCTTCCCTTGCTCACTTTCATTTTTCTTCAGAAGGTAAAGCAGGACTCGAGCTATTCTAGAGTACCCCTCTACGAAGCGACGGTAATAGTCACAGAATCCCAAGAAAGAACGTAACTCTGTAATATTTTGTGGATGAAGCAAGTTCACTACCACTTCAATTTTGTCAGGATCAGTGATAACTCCCTTGGCAGAGACAATATGGCCTTCATAGGTAACAAAAGCCCAGCAGAATTTGCATTTGTCTGCGGATAACCTCAACCCCTCTTCCTGTAAGTGCTGCAACACCCTCATGAGTCTCTTTTCATGCTCCTCCAAGGTAGCCCCAAATACAATAATGTCATCCAGATATACAAGGCATTCTAGGAGCACTAGATCCCCTAACACTCTATTCATCAACCTTTGAAATGTTGCTGGAGAGCCTCTTTTGTCCTGTGGCATACAAGGGAATTGATAGAAACCCAATGGACATATGAAGGCTGTCTTCAGATGCCATTGGCACTTGATAATATCCAGAAGGAAGATGCAGCACAGTGAACCTACAATTTCCATTAAGGGCCTTCAAAGCCTCCTCAATTCTGGGCAGGATATACTGACCGGGGATTGTTCCTATTTTTAAAGTCCTGTAGTCTACACTCAAATGGATTGCTCCTGATTTTTTTTCTCACCACTACAATGGGTGAAGCATAGGGACTTTTACTGTCCACGATGATCCCTTGAGTTTTCATTTGTTGTAGAGTTTGTTATAACTTAGCAATATCTTTTGGGGCAACTCTCCGGGATCTATCTATGAAAGCAGTGCCATCACTCAGTCAAATAGTATGTTGAGCACTATTTGCACAGCCAACATCCATATCCTAAATAGAGAACACTTCAGGCAGTTCTGATAACTTCTTGGACATTTTCTTATCCCAGGCCTTGGGCAAATATGGTTCACTTAAATCGAAAGCTAAGGTTGGGACCTGTACCTCCGACTTCTACTCTACTCACTTCAGCATAAGGATTCACACCAAACACTGGGCAGCAACAGCCCACATTTTGATGTGGCCTGATGATAACTGGGTAAGGGGAGCAGTTTCTCACAGTCACGACCATGTACGACTCCACGCTCATCTGGGATGATTTAATGAATCCTGCACTAAGCAGAGGGTTGGACCAGATGACCCTGGAGGTCCCTTCCAACTCTAACATTCTATGATCCACTCACCTCCTAAAATCCTTCCTTTCAGGATCCACCATCCACCCCTTCTTACTGATCAACTCTCCTGGTGTTTCCATAAGAACATAACACCCACTTTGTAACAAGTCCGGGTTGATACTGGATGCTACTCTCAAGACTCTCCTCCTGGTGCAACTTCTACAGGTCTCTGATCAATATGGTATACTACTATGTGCCCGTAACTAGCAGATAGGGTAGTACAAAGCTCTCTAATATCAGCGGGTATACTTTTCTACTCAGCAGGGTTGCTCCAAGCGCCTCCAAGGAACTTCTAGAAAGCACAGTAGACAGCAGAATAATTAGTACTGAGTATCACCAGAGTAGCATTGTTTCCTGTCACATGCTGGAGATATTGATAGATGGTTAAAAGACACTGAAGAAGTGTTCTCAGAAGCTGAACTACCTGTATCCACCCACTCTGTCTCTATCAATGTAGCATTTAAACATTTGATAAAAATGTAAAAGGATTTGATTAAGTCTTGTTGGGAGATAAAGAGCTTTGAATGTTATTTAGTGAATAAACTTATTCCAAACGTTTTAAGAATCAATATAGCCCAATTACGTTCACCTGTTTTGTTGGAGAAATGGAAAAATTAGTCCTCTTTTAGATTGATGAAACTACTGTTAGAAGAAGAAAAAAAGAGGTATAAGAGAAACAAAAATGCCCAATTGGATGTGCTAATTACTAACTTTAAAAAGTTCTCTGGGGATCCATCACTTCCTAAAAGAGAACAAAACCTGGAATCAGATATGGAAAAATTCATTTTGTTTATTAAAGAGAAAAAACACTTCCAATATGTTAGGGATGTAGAATCATAGAATGGTCATAGAATGGTAGATTTGGAAGGGACCTCGAGGGTCATCGGGTCCAACCCCCTGCTCAGTGCAGGACTTACTAAATCATCCCAGACAAATATTTGTCCAGTCTTTGTTTAAACACTTCCATTGAAGGAGAACTCCCCACCTCCCGTGGTAACCTGTTCCACTCATTGATCACTCTCACTGTCAGAAAGTTTTTTCTAATATCTAATTTGTGTCTCCTCTCTTTCAGTTTCATCCCATTACTTCTAGTCTTTCCTTCTGCAAATGAGAATAGGGCTGATCCCTCTGCTCTGCGACAGCCTTTCAGATATTTGTAGACAGCTATTAAGTCTCCTCTCAGCCTTCTTTTTTGCAAGCTAAACATTCCCAGATTCTTTAACCGTTCCTCATGAGACATGATTTGCAGACCGCTCACCATCTAGGTAACTCTTCTCTGAACTTGCCCCAGTTCATCTATATCTTTTTAAAGTGGGGTGAACAGAACTGGACACAGTATTCCAGATGAGGTCTGATTAAGGAAGAGTAGAGTGAGATAATTACCTCACGTGATCTAGACTCTATGCTTCTCCTAATATATCCCAGAATTATGTTTGTCTTTCTGGCTGCTGCATCACATTGTAAAAGACTTCAAGGAGATGTAAAAGACTTCAAGTAGAACATAACAGATGTAGGGGTAGAAGAGGAAAATGCAAAGGCTCACAATCAACTAGCTAACACTGAGAGGAAAAGGTTTGTTTTTTTACCCAATCCCCCCCCCCCCCCCAAATCACATCTTATCTCCTATGGGAGAGGAAGGAGTGAACAGAATGACAGAGAATGAAATGGGGCTAATAAATCTTTTAGGGAGGATTTTGACGATAGCGGAACTGACCATACTGAAAAAGGGCCTTACCTATGTCCCTATGGTGGGATTTGATGCCTTTGCATGGACAAAGGATTTTAATTAGAGATGAGCGAACCTACTCGGCCACGCCCCTTTTTTGCCCGAGCGCCACGATTTTCGAGTACTTCCGTACTCAGGTAAAAAGATTCGGGGGGCGCCGTGGGTGAGTGGGGGGTTGCAGCGGGAAGTGGGGGGGGGAGAGGGAGAGAGAGAGGGCTCCCCCCTGTTCCCCGCTGCTACCCCCCGCTCCGCCACGCCTCCCCCGCCCCCCCGGCGCCCCCGAATATTTTCACCCGAGTACGGAAGTACTCGAAAATCGCGGTGCTCGATCAAGTAATTACTCGAAACAAGTATATTCGCTCATCTCTAATTTTAATCTTTTAGCGAGAAATTTGAAATGGACAAATTTCTTCTTAATTTATAGCAGAAGTGAAGAGCTAGGCCTTAAAATTGAAGATCTGGAGGACCTTAGAAATCTGGAAGATCTCTTCAAGGGAAGCAACAGACAAGAGGGTGAAGGTCCATTCACCAATTTAGCACTTAGAAGTAAAAAGCTACTACCAGTAGGTGACTATAAAAATATTGACGTTTGTGGCACTGGTAGAAAAGTAGTTCCAGAAATTAGAAAATAAACAAGTAATATTGCAAAATTTGAAAAGACCTCAGAGGGAGGCATTATCACATTATCACATTAGAAAATTACAATACCATCATTATCAAACCTTCTGACAAGGGGGAAAACATCTTTTCCTCACTCGTCAGATGTACATTACCATGTGTATGGATATTTTGGAACAGAAAGACTGCTATAGAAAACTAAGGTCTAACCCAATAGCAGATTTTTCTTCAGCAAAGGAAGAAAATGTAATTGACATGAAGGAATTTGTTTTTTTTACTGCCATCATATCCAATTATGTCACCGCATCCTCCCAAAAATACACAAGGGTTTGTCACCACTCAAAGGTCACCCAATCATCTTAGGCCTGGGCAACCTCACCCAAAACTGGATAGAATTCTTCGACCATTTGTAGAAGTGCTCCCCTCGTTTATGAAAGATACAACTTATGTCCTCAGATGAATCCAAGGGGTCCAGATTGATCGATAACATCTTTTAGTTAACCTTGATGTAGAAGCACTCTACTCTTCAATTCCACATGATTAAGGATGTGATGCTGTTCAACATTTTTTGCAAACTAGAAGTAATAGAATGTTGTCCCATAACAAATTTGTTATAGCACTTTTATGCTTCATCTTGCAACATAACGTGTTTCTGTTTGGAGAGGAGTACTTCCACCAGCTCAGGAGGTCCGCTATGGGGATGCCATGTGCCCCAACTTATGCAAATCTCTTCATGGGCTGTTGGAAGGAAAACAATTATCTTTCATGATGAGGATGATGTGATACAATGTATCACATTATGGATGCAATACATTGATGACATTATCATTCGAACATCAACAACAAGTTATTACGGTACTAGTGTGGTGCCTAGGTACGCACGGCGCGGGGCTCCCTGATCTTCACCCACGCCACTGTCCCTTCCCGGAGAGAGCCCTGATGGTGGACACGTCCAGGCTGCCAACTCTGACCCTACGCTTCCTAGGGGGGGACAGGCAGGCACTGCCGTACCTATGCAAGAGAATACAAGGCAGATGAAAGGCAGATGAAAAAACCAACACAAACAGTACCAACAGGACAGAGGCAGATGATAAAGCCCTAGCTGATAACAGCGAGGTCCAGCAGACAAGCTGAGAGAAGCAGGATACCAAACAAGGCAGACAAGCTAGCAGACTGAGGGAATGGCACAAAATACCAGGGCCAGATTACCAGCAGGTCAGGGTAGCTGGACAACTCAGCAGACACTGAACACTAAACAATAATCGGCAACTCCTAGGCAGCCAGAGCTGTATATTATAGGAAGGCAGGAGGAGGCGATAGGTAGATAGATCTGTCAATTACCAGCACACCTCTCAGACACATAGCAGGGTAATTAACCTGACTGAAAGGCACAGGAGCTGTTAACCCTGGCTCGTCTACACAGAACAAGGTGTGCTGGCAAAATAAACTATGAGCTGACAGGCGTAACACAAGTGCATTAGAGTCCTTTGTTAAAAGACTTAATATAAAGGAATTTGGCCTGAAATTTACATATGAATTTTCATATTCAGGTCTGTCATTTCTGGACCTCTAGATCAAAAAAACTGACAAAGTACTTCAATTTATAGTAAACCTACAGCTAGCAATAATCTGTTGCAATGGGATAATTGTCACCCAATACCAATAAAGAAGGAGATACCTAATGGATAATATCTCAGTTTAAGGAGAAATTGCTGATCGCAAAAATAATTCAGATTTCGTGCAAGATAAACGAGAGCAAGATTCAGGGATAGAGGATACCCTTAACCAGTGCTGACAGAAGTGAGAAATTACTGATTCAGTAAGGAAGTGGAGAATATCTTACAATCTTATTGGGGGATCTTAAATTTGACCCTCATGTTGCGAACAACATCTGGACAGACTAGCCAGTATGTACAGATGTAGGAGTGTTCAGCCTGCCCTTTTGTGAAAATGGGCAACAGTTTTAATAGTGCGGTCACTAATCGGGAGTATAGATGCAAACACTATACCAACTGTAAGGCAATAGGAATAGTTTACCTTGCTACCTGTACCTGCCCAATAGATTACGTTGGTAAAACCATCAGACAACTTTGCAGGCATATTAGGGAACACTTCTGTGTTATTAAAACAAACGTCACAAACCGTTGGCAAGACATGTCAATGAAGTTCATGGTCGTGATTGCGAACAGATATCTCTCCAAGTGATAGAAAAAAATATACCCCTCATTGGGATGATCACATTCTGAAAAAAGAATTCCAATGGATTTTCAGGCTGGATTGTGTCCATCCTAGAGGGTTGAAAGAGATTCAGCCCTCTACCTGCTTTATCCCTGATTAATTTATCCCTTATACAATTCTGTTCCTCAGTTGACCACAAATGTATGTTTTCTTCATCTATCTCTGCTTTTCCAGTTTGTGCTCGGGAGATTATGTCAACTAATTGTGGGAAGACGATGGCATCCCACGCTCTTAAAGATTGTATATAGTTTTTATCATAGATTTACTGATTTTGCATCCACTTGATAAATCCAGTCATGGTGTGTTTTTTTTTAGTGATGACATGGATCAGGTGTAGAGATGAGCGAGCGAACTTGTCCAAGCTTGATGCTTGTTCGAGTATTAGGGTACTCGAGATGCTCGTTACTCGAGGCGAGCACCACACGTTACTCGAGTCAATTCCATTTCCTTCCCTGAAAGTTTTGCGCCATTTTCTGGCCAATAGAAACGCAGGGAAGGAATTACAACTTTATCCTGTGACATTCCAGCCCTATCCCACCACTCTGCAGTGAGTGGCTGGCGAGATCAAGTGACCCCCGAGTATTTAAAGTGGGGCCGCCCACGGCTCACCACAGTCACACACTGGGAGAGATCAGGGACAGTGCTGGTGCTGCTATAGGAAAAGTGTTAGTGTAGGATCCTGTGTACAAGAACCCCAACGGTCCTTCTTAGGGCCACATCTGACCGTGTGCATTACTGTTGTGGCTGCTGGTAGCAGTTTTGCAAATTTTTTTTTTTTTCTATATCGGGCGTGCAGCCCCATTACAGCTAGGGGCAGCGGTCTCAGGCTGCAGTCTGTACTACATAGTATAGGGAAAGCGTTGCTGAGATAGGGAGAGTGGTAGTGTTGGATCCTGTGTACAAGAACCCCAAGGTCCTTCTTAGGGCTACCTGTGACCGTGTGCATTTCACAGGTTGTCTGATGGGAGTTGTAGTCCATCACTATTGCACAGCTAGGCCTGTTTGCAGCCTTCCGTATAATTCCGTATTCAGTTAGCGTTACATAACCGCTGTCAGCCTCCAACTGTACACCAAAATTTCCAAAATTTTTTACACCGCTCTGTGTCTGCCGTCAACTTCACACACAGCGTACGGCGACAGCCCCTGACAGAGGGAAAGATATATACACGCTTTACAGCCAGTATTCTTTTTCAAAAAATTTTTTAAATAAAAGCTCCTTCTTACGGCTACCTGTGACCATGTGCATTTTACAGGTTGTCTGATGGGAGTTGTAGTCCATCACTATTGCGGGCTTCCTGACAATTTTTTCTGCCTGGAGTTTGCCTTACTATACTGCTCTCAGCGACAAAGTCTACGTACATAATTCCAAGATTATTTACACCGGCCTGTGTCTGCAGTGAATTAGAGACGCACAGCATACGGCCACAGCGACTGATATAGGGAAAGTGATATACACACTATATAGCCTGTATTCTTTGATCAAAAAAAACCAAAAAGCTCCTCAGTTGGGCTATCTTTGACTGTTTAAATTTCACTAGGTGTCTGGTAGGAGTTTTAGTCCATCACTATTGCACTTAGGCCTTTTTGTGGCCTTCCTGACTATTTTTTTCTGTCTGGAGTTTGCCTTACTATACTGCTCTTAGAGATAAAGTCTACGCACATAATTCCAAGATTATTTACACCGGCCTATGTCTGCAGTGAATTTGACGCTCAGCGTACGGCCAACACAGGTACTTATAGAGGGAAAGTGATATACACAGTATATAGCCTGTCTTCTTTTTAAAAAAAAACAACCAAAAAGCTCCTTCGTTGGGCTACCTCTGACCGTTTGCATTTTACTGGGTGCCTGGCGGGAGCTTTGGTGCATCACTATTGCATTGCTAGGCCTGTTTGCGGCCTTCCTTCCATTTTTTTCTGCCTGGAGTTAGCGTTACGATTCCGTTCTCTGCGTGAAAGTGTACGCATATAATTCCATAATTATTTACAGCGGTCTGTGTCTGCTCTATTAGTAATCCACCATGCTGAGGGGTAGGCGTCGAGGATGTGGACGCGGGCGAGGAGGCAGAGTTCCAAGTAAGGGTGTGGGCACAGGCAGAGTTCCTGGTCCAGGTGTATCGCAGCCGGCTGCTGCGGGATTAGGAGAGAGGCAAGTTTCTGGGGTCTCCAGCTTCATATCATAATTTATGGGTCCACGTGGTAGACCTTTATTGCAAACAGAGCAGTGTGAGCAGGTCCTTTCGTGGATGGCAGAAAATGCATCCAGCAATGTATCGGGCACCCAGTCTTCTACGCAGTCCACTGCTGAAACTCTGAATCCTCTGGCTGCTGCTCCTCTTTCCTCACAGCCTATACTGCTGCTCCAAAAATGGTACGGGGGTCTGCATATGCTTCTGCTACATAAATGTTACAGAGGTCTGCTGATACTGCTGCTACAGAAATGTTACAGGGGTCTGTGTATACTGCTGCTAGAGAAATGTTCCTGGGGTCTGTTTATACCTTTGTTACAGGAATGTTACAGCGGTCTATCTATACTATGGGTGCACTAAGTCTTCCCATTGCAGTGTTTTACCTATGTGGCACAAATAATACAGTGACTGACTAGGCCAGAATTGCTGGCCGAGGCCAAGTTGCTTGGCGGGGCGAAACTCTCCCATGGTTGGGCACTCCGATTTCTTCCTGTGTAATACCATCTTTGTGCACTTACAGTATATGCTAGGCCAAGGAACTCAAAGACTGCCCCTTCCACTGTTGAGCTATCTATGTTGCGACACACGGATTTCCCGTTGCTATGTAACTCAGGGCACCTTGGGTCACAAAGGTGGAGGCTTGGAACCGAGCCTGACCCTGGGCCCGCTAACGTGCTTCCCACACAGACTATTGCCTGTCCTGGTCATGGTGTCTTGGGCTTGTAATGCCACCTCCTCCTCCTGCTTGGGGTCAGGGGATCAGCACTGGGTATCATGTATTTTCTCCCGTGTTACCACATTTATCTGAGACACTGGTTTGGGCCAAAGAAGAGGAGCGTTACTGCATTGATGCAGTGCCAGAGATCAGTGGCAAGGTGCCGTCTGGGTCCCTGCCACTGATCTCTGGCACTGCTCCAGGCTTCCCGTGCACTGACAGATCATTTATTGCTGGTAGTGAGGTTTGAGAACCCCGCCTCCAACAAAAGATTGCTGTGATTACCTCTCGGCGCTGGCTCAGCCAATCAGAGCCAGCGAGCTCCAATTGGCTGAACCAGTCAATGAATGACTGTGATTAGTGCATTGATAGAACATGCATCGCTGTCAAAGCACAGCTTTGAAGACGCTGTGTTTTGACGCTTGTGTGAACAACCCCATTGAAATTCATGGGATTGTTGCACAGCATTTAGCGCTGCGTTGAAAAGGCAGCGATAAATGCCATACAAAAACATCTGTGTGACGAAAGCCTAATACAAGGTGGCAGTAAGGCCTCATGTCCACTGGGAAATTCTGGCCCACGTGGATTCTCCATGTAGAATCCCGCAGCGGGTCCCTACTGTCTCGCAGACATGAGGCCTGAAAATAAGATTACTTACCTGTCCGGACGCTGTGAATCTGCCCTTCGCCGCGGCCAGATCTTCTTTCTTCAGCACAATGGATGTGCTTGGAACGCCAGCAGCGTGCTGCGCGCATGCGCCGTGCACATCTTTCTTTTTTTGAACTCCTGCTTTCCCACGCTCCCGCAGCACACCCGCAGCTGTATTTCTGCTGTGCCGTGGGAGTGGACAGATCCCATAGGTTTCAACGGAAGCCGCGGGAGACCCGCACGAAATATAGCATGCTGCTGGTGTTTTCCCGCAGGTGCGATCTGCGCGACAGGCAAAAATGACACCTGCAGGTCTTTAATTACCTGCGGGTGTCCAATGCATCCCTATGGGTGCAGATCACACGTGCAGGACACCCGCGCGGATTAGCTAAATCGATTTACCTAGTGGACATGAGGCCTAAAGTTTTGTGTTTGTGTATTTTGACTGGTTTTCAGGTGTGTTTAACTCAATTGTAGCCTAATCTGATAAGCGAGTATGATATCAGGTGTAGAAAGCTAATTAGCCCGAGTAAATTTGGTACTGGTGTTTATCTGGTGTTCACACGGAAAATTCACCATTTTGCATGGTTCTTTGCGTTACCCTGGAAAAACCACGTGGAGATAACCAAGCGACGTTTCCTTTATATAAAATGACATCAGGAAATGAGAGAATTAGATTACGTACGTAAAATGTGAATGTTAATTCTTTTGCGCTTAGAATTGAATAATCGAGTTGGGACCCATTAGCTTTTCCTATTTATGACACAATCAATGCTCGTGCCAAATTTCAAATTTCTATGACATCGAGAAGTGAGAGAATTAGATTCCGTACGTAAAATTTGGACGCTAATTCTTTTGCGCTTAGAAATGAATAATCGAGTTGGGTCCCATTAACTTTTTCTATTTATGACATAGTCAATGCTTGTGCCAAATCTCAAGTTTCTATGACATCGGGAAGTGAGAGAATTAGATTCCATACATAAAATTTGGATTCTAATTCTTTTGCGCTTAGAATTGAATAATCGAGTTGGGACCAATTAGGTTTTCCTATTTATGACATAATCAATGCTTGTGCCAAATCTCAAATTTCTATAACATCAGGAAGGGAAAGAATTAGATTACATACGTAAAATTTGGACGCTAATTCTTTTGCGCTTAGAATTGAATAATCTAGTTGGGACCCATTAGGTTTTCCTATTTATGACAATCAATACTCGTGCAAAATTCCAAGTTTCTATGACATCGGGAAAGGAGAGAATTAGATTACATACGTAAAATTTGGATGCTAATTCTTTTTCGCTTAGAATTGAATAATCAAGTTGGGATCTATTAACTTTTCCTATTTATGACATAATCAATGCTCGTGCCAAATTTCAAATTTCTATGACATCGAGAAGTGAGAGAATTAGATTCCATACATAAAATTTGGACGCTAATTCTTTTGCACTTAGAATTGAATAATCAAGTTGGGACATCTTTACTTTTCCTATTTTGGACATAATCTATGTTTGTGCCAAATTTCATGTTTCTACGACATCGGGGAGTTGGAGAATTAGTGGCGAGTCAGTGAATCAGTGAGTGTTACGGCACTCTGCCCCCCGAGCGCCAGGTGGGGTGCCCTGAACTTGCCGCACCCCACTGTCCCTGCCTACTTGCCTCAGCCCTGGCTAACCCCAGGCAGACAACTGGACGGCGGTCCCTGCGCTGGCTAGGGACCTGGCGACTGATAAGAAGAAACTACCTGATGGGGGGACAGAGTGCTGACAGAGAGGCAGATGGAACAGACCAACAGGACTTACAAGGCAAAGCAAGGCTGGAGATGGAAGCTGACAAGCAAACTAGAAGGAGACTGACTAGCAACTAACACTAACTGAGACAGGCTGACTAGATGCAAGCAGAACCAATAACTGGCAGTGAGCTAGGGTCACTGCCAGCCTTATAAACGAAAGACTCCGCCCCAGGGCGGAGAGTGAGAGGAGCCAGCTCCCCCACTAATGCACAAGAGAGGTGGAGGAGTGCGGGCAGCGCCCTACGGGCGGACACACCCACGCCGCCGCACACCAGCCGCTCCACGTCGCCGGGAGAGCCCTGACGTCAGAACTTCAGGATGCCGGAGCCGCCGCCAGGGTGGCGCGCACTGACCGCGGGACTCTGTGCCGCCCTGCATGGTAACAGTGAGTGAGTCAGTCAGTCAGTCAGTCAGTCAGGGCTTTCGTCTTTATATATATATATATATAGATACAAGTGGAGATTGTGACACAAATGAATACATTACATTTTGTAATATTCTACATCCTATTGGGAGAATATATTAGTATAGTGTTTTCTTCTACATGTAGTGCATCTTTCACTGCCTCCAGGCTCTTTGCAAATAGTCAAAAACCTCCCCTCTCACCAGAGATCTGGAGCTTCTTATTTAGAGTGAATGCAGACAGCGGTTTGGATCCCGCTGTCAGAATTCTCGCAGCGGGATGCGACCCATGCCCCTGCAGTGACCCTCGATTCACCTCCTCCCGGCGTCTTCTCTTTGCGATGTATCGGCTGGCGCACAGCCACACATGCGAAGAGCAGAGCTGCTGCTTCAGCGGTGACGTTTGTGTGGGCCTCTGCGGGGCTTGCACAGAAATAGAACATACAGTGATTTGTTTTCTGCGCGGGTTTTAACACGGTCAAATCACAGCTGTCTACATAGGATTGCATAAACTGATGCAATCCAATGGCAGCATGCACGGGTAGAAATTCTAGCCTCAAAATTTCTGCCCATGTGCATTCACTCTTAGTGTTTCAGTGAAACCGTAAATAATAAAATGTGATTGTTCCCAGCAAGAGAAACCAAGTAATCTTGTACATACGATACCTTTTAATGGCTAACAAAAATACATGATGTTATAGCGAGCTTTCAAACCCCTCAGGGTTCTTCCTCGGGCACAATGAAATAGATCCGAAGAGGCATGTATGTGTATATATATATATATATATATATATATATATATATATATATATATATATACACATACACACACACACTTATGACATCTCTGAATTAGTGTTAGGGGGTCACTCAGGCCAGAGTGAAACAGTATGAACTATGGATTGAGGATCAGCAGGAATAAGACATCTGTTCACTCAAAAGTGCACATCTCTTACTTTACAGTAGGAAGAGTAATCCCATTCAGCAGGCATGGAGAGAGAAAATGTGCATTTACAGATACTAGTAGAGGGAAGAAAAAAGCTGGCTGCACTACATCAAAGGGCAGCTTCACATGAGCCTTATTTATTGTGTGCCATCTGAATGAGACAGTTGCACGGCACACAGCAAGTGTGCAATGATATTGCGTACTTGCTGTGCACTGCCAATCGTGACGCACTAACATGGTATGTATGTGAGTGCAATATGCGCCAAGATAGAACATGATGCTATCTTTATTGCCCATGTATTTCGTGCAATATGTGTTAGCGGCAACATAGGAGCCTATGGCAGGTTGGTACAGCGTATTACATGTGCAAAACTTTGATTGGTCATAGACACATTTATGTAGAAACATCTCAAATTCCCCTTTTCTGCTGTTCCACATTGAATTAGAAATGCCTAGGTGTTGATGCTCATTTTCTGGCTTTCCCTTGCTCTAGGGTGCCCAAAAAGTGTACTGATTAGAGATGAGCGAACGTACTCGTCCGAGCTTGATACTCGTTCGAGTATTAGCGTGTTCGAGATGCTCGTTACTCGTTACGAGTACCACGCGATGTTCGAGTTACTTTCACTTTCATCTCTGAGACGTTAGCGCGCTTTTCTGGCCAATAGAAAGACAGGGAAGGCATTACAACTTCCCCCTGTGACGTTCCAGCCCTATACCAGCCCCCTGCAGTGAGTGGCTGGCGAGATCAGGTGTCACCCGAGTATAAAAATCGGCCCCTCCCGCGGCTCGCCACAGATTTATTCTGACATAGAGGAGGGAAAGTGCTGTTGGTGCCGGAGCTGCTATAGGGAGAGTGTTAGGAGTATTTTAGGCTTCAGGAGGCCAACGGTCCTTCTTAGGGCCACATCTAACCGTGTGCAGTAGTGTGGAGGCTGCTTTTTGCAGTGTTGCACTTTTTTTTTTTTTTGTATATCGGCCGTGCAGAGCATTGCGCCCTGCAGTAATTATACATACTCCAGGGCCAGTAGTGGTGGTGAGGCAGGGACAGAAGACATATATTTATTGAATATAGGCAGTGGGCCTTTACAAAAACATTTGGGGAAAAAAATCTATTTGGGCTGCCTGTGACTGTCCTCAGTGTACTGGGTCTGTGCTGGGTGTAGTTGTCCTCCTAATTCATACGCAGCCAACTAAGTGTTACAGCAGGCTTGCGCAAAATTATTTCCTGGCTCTGCTGTGTGTTCGGTAAGCGAAGTCAGCCTCCAACAACAGGCCAATAAGTGGCACATTTAATTACAGCGTTCTGTTTCTGCACTACTGGTAATACACCATGCTGAGGGGTAGGGGTAGGCCTAGAGGACGTGGACGCGGGCGAGGACGCGGAGGCCCAAGTCAGGGTGTGGGCACAGGCCGAGCCAGTGCGGTGGCCAGGGGTAGAGGCAGGGCCAGACCGAATAATCCACCAACTGTTTCCCAAAGCGCCCCCTCGCGCCATGCCACCCTGCAGAGGTCAAGGTGCTCTACGGTGTGGCAGTTTTTCACAGAGATGCCTGACGACCGACGAACAGTGGTGTGCAACCTTTGTCGCGCCAAGATCAGCTGGGGAGCCACCACCACCAGCATGCGCAGGCATATGATGGCCAAGCACCCCACAAGGTGGGACGAAGGCCGTTCACCGCCTCCGGTTTGCACCACTGCCTCTCCCCCTGTGCCCCAACCTGCCACTGAGATCCAACCCCCCTCTGAGGACACAGGCACTACCGTCTCCTGGCCTGCACCCACACCCTCACCTCCGCTGTCCTCGGCCCCATCCAGCAATGTCTCTCAGCGCAGCGTCCAGACGTCGCTGGCGCCACTGTTTGAGCGAGTGAGGACAGCCATGTGTTGCGTACAGGTACCCTGGCACACAGGGCTGACTTCATGTTAGGATGCCTTTCTCGTGACCCTCGCGTTACACGCATTCTGGCCACTACGGATTACTGGGTGTACACACTGCTCGACCCACGGTATAAGGAGAACCTTTCCACTCTCATTCCCGAAGAGAAAAGGGGTTCGAGAATGATGCTATACCACAGGGCGCTGGTGGACAAACTGATGGTAAACTTCCCATCCGACAGCGCTAGTGGCAGAAGGCGCAGTTCCGAGGGCCAGGTAGCAGGGGAGGCGCAGAGATCAGGCAGCATGTACAGCGCAAGCAGGGGAACATTCTCCAAGGCCTTTGCCAGCTTTATGGCTCCCCAGCAAGACTGTGTCACCGCTCCCCAGTCAAGGCTGAGTCGGCGGGAGCACTGTAAAAGGATGGTGAGGGAGTACGTAGCCGATAGCACGACCGTCCTCGGTGACGCCTCTGCCCCCTACAACTACTGGGTGTCGAAGCTGGACACGTGGCCTGAACTCGCGCTGTATGCCCTGGAGGTGCTTGCTTGTCCTGCGGCTAGCGTCTTGTCAGAGAGGGTGTTTAGTGCGGCTGGGGGAATCATCACGGATAAGTGTACCCGCCTGCCAACCGACAGTGCCGACAGGCTTACACTCATAAAGATGAACAAAGCCTGGATTTCCCAGACTTCTCCTCTTCACCAGCGGACAGCAGCGATACCTAAGCAATACGTAGGCTGCACCCGCGGATGGAAGCATCGTTCTCTATCACCATCAAAAACGGGGACATTTTAGCTTCATCAATCTGTGTATAATATTCCTCCTCCTCCTCCTCCTCCTGAAACCTCACATAATCACGCCGAACGGGCAATTTTTCTTAGGCCCACAAGGCTCAGTCATATAATTTTTCTAAACAATTTTTATACGTTTCAATGCTCATTAAAGCATTGAAACTTGCACCTGAACCAATTTTTATTTTAACTGGGCTGCCTCCAGGCCTAGTTACCAATTAAGCCACATTAACCAAAGCGATTAATGGGTTTCACCTGCCCTCTTGGCTGGGCATGGGCAATTTTTCTGAGGTACATTAGTACTGTTGGTACACCAATTTTTGGGGGCCCTCGCCTACAGTGTAATCCAATTAATTTTTAGCCCACCTGCATTACAGCTGACGTTACATCAGCTGTGATGGGCACTGCAATGGGATATATTTATGTACTGCCGGTGGGTTCCAGGGAGCCACCCATGCTGTCGGTCCACACGGAGTTGTAACTGCATGTGTCCACTTCTAAAGAACCCCAGTCTGACTGGGGCATGCAGTGTGGGCCGAAGCCCACCTGCAATTAATCGGACGTTACCTCAGCTGTGATGGGCACTGCAATGGGATACATTAATGTACAGCCGGTGGGTTCCAGGGAGCCACCCATGCTGTGGGTGCACACGGAATTCCCATTGTGGAGTTGTACATGCCTGTGACTATTTATAAAAAAACCCGGTCTGACTGGGGCATGCAGACACCTTGACAGAATGAATAGTGTGTGGCACATAGGTTCCCCATTGCTATGCCCACGTGTGCAGCTCCTGATGGCGGTGGCACAGGATTATATTTCTCATTGCTTCTGTACAGCATTGTGGGCTATCGCCCCGCCCCTTTTAAAGAGGGTCGCTGCCTAGCCGTGCCAACCCTCTGCAGTGTGTGCCTGCGGTTCCTCCTCATGGCAGACGCACTTATAAATAGACATGAGTGTGGCGTGGCATGAGGGCAGCTGAAGGCTGCGCAGGGACAATTTGGTGTGCGCTGTGGACACTGGGTCGTGCAGGGGGGGGGGGTTGGGCAGCATGTAACCCAGGAGAAGTGGCAGCGGAGTGTCATGCAGGCAGTGATTGTGCTTTGTTGGAGGTAGTGTGGTGCTTAGATAAGGTATACATTGCTAATGAGGGCTTTTCAGAAGTAAAAGTTGTTGGGGGGGGCACTCTTGCCGCTATTGTGGCTTAATAGTGGGACCTGGGAACTTGAGATGCAGCCCAATGTGTAGCCACTCGCCTGCCCTATCCGTTGCTGTGTCGTTCCCATCACTTTCTTGAATTGCCCCGATTTTCACAAATGGAAACCTTAGCGAGCATCGGCGATATACAAAAATGCTCGAGTCACCCATTGACTTCAATGGGGTTTGTTACTCGAAACGAACCCTCGAGCATCGCGATAATTTCGTCCCGAGTAACGAGCACCCGAGCATTTTGGTGCTCGCTCATCTCTAGTACTGATTATAAAAATTAGAAAGGCCTCAGAGTAAGAAAACAACCAGTGTAAACCTAGATTATTGAATTATACATTTCTGTATGTCTGTCTGCTGCACAAATTGATATCCAATTCTTCTTCTATCATTAATTTTCAAGTTGAACTTTTCCTGAATATCTGATCCAAAATTCTTATTTGCTAAAACTTGGGCTTTGCTGGTGTTGTAATTTATCTTGCTTTTCACTGTTAGTCGTTAATGACCCAAAACTGAAAACCTCCAGCTGTCCTTGTTTTTTCTTTTCTTCAGACATTATTTTGTTACATAACTTCACAACATTTTCATTTAAAATATGAAACCATTGTTTCCTTATAACATGGCAACAATTACCAGCAATTTTAAAGTGTATTACCGATAATACTCATAAACAACTTTCCATAAATCAATAGTAGAGGCAAAAATAAACTTTGTAATATATCTTATTGCAGAAGAATGTCTTTGTTTATCAGACCCCTCTCCTCCTCCCATCTGTCGCCTGCACTGATCATTCACTCTGAATTCACTGATAAAATCTATACACAAGAAGCAGAGAGAAAATGGATTTTCAGCTACTAGAGCCTTCAGCAGCATCTTGGTGTGTGTCTTTGCCGCTTTATCACTCTATCACTCCTCCCCCCCCTCCCTTCTCCATAGACCTCTATAGACAGTAGCTGTAACCTGGTCCTTCAGTGAGCAGGTAATCCATCTCCATCTCTGCCTCTCTGAAGACAGATTTTACTAGTTACTTGAGAGTGGGTTATCCGTGCAGGGGAGGAGGATAGGAGACTGATCTAGAGAAAGAGGCATTTTCTGTGATAGGATACAGTATATTATATCATTTCTTATCACTGTTTGCATTATGGATTTACAGAAAGTTATTTATATTTAAAAGTAGACTTCAAAAAATGTGTCTTGTGAGCCCATAGCAATTCCCAAAATAGGGTTCATATAGGTTCATAGTACCCCTTCCTTGTCTGCTTGGTTATTGGTTTAATTTTGATCACCTTTAAGTATTGTTTTCTGGCACAGACACTTTCTATCTTCTTTTTTTCTGTCTAAGGAGGTAGAATAGCTTATGCTTGGTGCCAGTGCGTAGAGAGGACATCAAAAAGCCACTCTGCTTTAGCCAGGGTATTTAGAAACAGACCTGGGGTAGAAAACAGCTGTCTGTGTATGGTTTTCCGGTTTGGTTTCCTATTCCCAATCATTATTTAAAAGACTTGTTTAAAGAGTCGTACATTGCTTTGAAAGAATGCTGCCATCCAATAGGTGGCGCTGCAGAGGTATTGTTCCATCTTCCTTATTTTCATACATTACCCAGAGGAGTATGCATGGCCTTTTAAGTTTCCTCACCCACCTCCTGGATAACTTCATAACCCTTCTGGGTGCGCTCCTTGGGAAGAGACGATGCCCCCACCCCTCGACCCACTCACCCACTAGGTGTCTTCGCACACCTTCTGTGTGCTCTCCTTAAGGAGCAATGTTACCCCTCCTGACTTACGTCACAGGACTCTTACTAGCTAAGCCAGAAACCTACTGCACACTGATGAGGGGCAAACACCCTGAAACAGCTGTCTGTGTGTGTTTTCTGGCTAAGTTTCCTATTCCCAATCATTGTTTTAAAGACTTGTTTAACCACTTAACACCATGGGACGTAAACTTACATCATGGCAGCGGGGTATCATTTAAGCCAGAGGAAGAACCCTGCATAGGTGCGAAAGCTAGCTATAACATCATGTATTTTTGTTAGCGATTGAAATATATCATATCTACAAGATTACTTGGTTTCTTTTACTGAGAACAATCACATTGTGTCCTGTTAAAATCACTCCAATGGTACTACTAGCAATCTTGAAAGCAGAGATGTTACCCCTCCTGACCCACGTCATAGGCCTCTCACTAGCCAAGCAAGGATCCTACTGCACACTGATGAGGGGCAAAATCACAGAAACAGCTGTCTGTGTATGACTCTGACTTGCTTTTACATTCCCAGTCATTGCTCTACAGACCTGTATAAAGGGTCAAACATTGATTTGAAGGAATGCTGCCATCCAATAGGTGGCGCTGCAGAGTTCTTGTTCCATCTTCCTTTTTTCAAAATATCCCAAAGCACACAATGAAATCAACTAAAAATGATTTTAAAAAAACATTTGTGTTTGAAATAGCCAAGTCACAGCCCTGACCTCAACCCTTTTGGAATGCTCAAGAGGACTGTGCATGTAAGGCATCCCCAGAAATATTAATGAACTGAAACACTTTTGCAAGGAGGAATGATGCAAAATTCCTCCTCAGGTTTGTGCAACATCATGTAAATCTTATATGGAACTTGAGGAAACATTTGGTTGGTTGGGTTGATTGCTGTTAAATGTGGAACTACATTTTGCTTCCACATTACCATTTCTAATTTTGGCATCACATGCACAGAGCAGCGTTATATAGTGTGACCAGTCGTAAGATTAATACATTTATCTGTACATTACTTCTTGGTTTTACTTATGTCCAAAAGATCTGCAACTTCATGTATTCATTGCACTGTGCGCCAGGGGAAATTATACTAAGCCCAGCGCAGGAAAAGCAAGGCTTATTAAATTTCCCCATGGTTTTCAACTGCATTGTGTGAAAATGATTTGTCAAAATTCTATTCACTAAAACATATTTGCCAACACTCTTGACTTTTATGGGACCATCCCTCAAAGGTGTGCAGTTATGCTTGTACCGTAAAAAAAAAAGAGAAAAATCCCTCCACCCTGTCCCTGGACTAACATTGATGGCCTCTCACCTAGCCAAATCAGAATCCTACCTGACACTGATGAGGGACAATAACCTCAAAACAGCTATATGTACATGAATATTCTGTCTTGGCTCACAAACTTAGTCATATTGCAAGTTTTTTTTGTACATAAAGAACCAGAACGTTTTCAGGGATTTTACCCATGTGGTGGTTTTGCTTCCCTATTTTCTTCGGCTACCAAAATTATTTTTTGCTGCGTTTTTTAACATTTGTACTGGCACCCTGGGCTTTCGCGGCGTCTAAAAGCCGCACTGCATGTGAATAATACATAATAAATGTGAGGTATTAGATGGATTTTGGCAAAAATAAGCCACGTCAAGACTCCTCGCTTTTTGTGAGTCCCTACACTAATATAAATGTATCACAGAAAGGGAAATATAAAAACAAACAATCACTGAAAGCAGCCATATACTTACTGATACAGGAGGCCAGATATTTGTACCCCCTCAGCATGCAGCCAAATGCCAAATGAGGGAGCCAAATACACCCGTGGAGGACACCGATGAGATAGACACTCACACAACCTCCTAATATAGAGTGGTAGCTGCTTAGTGCATACTCCTACACAGAGTTGTGGCTGCCTGCATGCTGAAGTGGTGCAGATATCTGCCCTCCTTTATCATTAAGTATATGGCCTTTTGTAGTAATTGTTTCAAAAAATTTACAGTTGCATTTTTTTAAATTAAATTTACTCTAAATTAAATGATGGTAATGGGTTCCTCATTTTGTTTCGAACATTTTGATATAATATGTATACTTTTTGATTACAGGGTGTATACAGAGACTGTTCTGGTTGGCGTCGGTGATGGGTCATTTTCTTTTTTCATGTATATATTTTTGTATTATTCTGTAATATTTTTAAAAATTATTTTTGTAACTATTTTTCACCATCAGGCATCTGTTACCCATGTACAGCACAGTTTTTCCTGTTGCATGTGGTTAGGAGTGCTGGTGTTGGGTTACACCACCCTCTTGTGGTGCTAGACGGACCTTGCAAGGAGTGGAAGGTCTTCCAAGAGAGGCACCAATACACGTCATCTGACACATGCCTGCTGCTGGTATAGCTGCAGTTCATCCTGGTACACTCTGAGATCTCCAACAGTATTAAGAATCACTCAAGTCACTTTCTAGAAAAATTAAAAAGGTGTGACTTCCACACACTCAAAGAAATATTGGGCTTTGTGTCTATATTTCTGGCTCTTGCTAGTTAACATATGTGGCCCATAGGAAAATGGGTGTGTTATTAAGACGGATACCAGTAGTCTGAGTGCAACCTAGCTGTATAAGCTGGAGGGAACTTGACTACTGGTTGCTAGTTTAATTGGCTTAAACACAGTAAGGTGACACGGGCCATAGATTTCCTGTGTCCTCTCCTTTCATTGGTTCGTTTAGGCACTGAGGGGAGGGTAAAGGAGAAGCACAAGACCCCCAACCCTGGGCAAGGTACCAACGGCTAGACAGGTACCAGCAGTCATCACACGGATAGGTGCACAGTCCTTTCTCTGACTGCAGAAATCTCTTGTTTGGCAACATAATTTACTTATTTTAATGTTATAAAGATTTCTCGGGGCAAATGAATGTTAAATTGAGCAATAATTTTGGCATAGACTTTGACCACAGATAGTTAAATCTCAGCATTACCTTGTTCTGGCTGATAAGGCCACAGTCAAAAAACAAAATTTGAGAAACCCTGGTATAACTGTATAGTATATCAGCTTACTTTCATTTCCCTTGTACTATTATGTTAGAAAGAAGAAAAGTTAAAACTGAAACTCAAATCATATAAACTATTAATTCCATATTTTTCCATTTCTCATGATTTCCCAATAGGATGTGAGTGCAAAACAAAAACATACCTGAATAAAGTATTCAAATATTACACAAACTATTTAAAGCCGCATTTCAAAGTGAATGCCGTAGAAGTATGATTTTAGCAATTAAAATGCTGTTTAATATAATAAACCTTCCAACCCGTCTGCTGGCAGCTCCCCGCGACAATAAACAGAATTGGGTCAATACCGGCAGTTACCAGTTTGTTTAACTGTAAGATTAAACCTTCGATAGTTTCTTCCTTATTCTAGGAACAGAGGTCTGTTTCTAACCAGGGAACATGGTGCTACTGTCTGCAGTAGAGATGATTACCGTATATACCGGC
Organism: Eleutherodactylus coqui; assembly: GCF_035609145.1. Lineage (NCBI taxonomy): Eukaryota > Metazoa > Chordata > Amphibia > Anura > Eleutherodactylidae > Eleutherodactylus > Eleutherodactylus coqui. The sequence continues at coordinate 294,933,693 of NC_089837.1, forward strand.
GTATAAGGCGACGGGGCGTATAAGACGACCCCCCAACTTTCACCTTATACGCCGGTATTACAGTGGAGAAAAAAAAAATCAGTACTCACCTCCCCCGGCGTTCTGTCGCGCTCCGGCAGGATGTCGCTCGCTCCTCGTCCCCGGCGCAGCATTGCTTTCTGAATGCGGGGCTTGAAATCCCCGCCTCCAGAAAGCTAATACACACGCCGTCAGCCAGTTACATCCATTCAATGACATCATTGAATGGCTGTGATTGGCTAAAACACACGTGGCTTCAGCCAATCACACTATTCAATGACATCATTGAATGGGTGTGATTGCTAACACACGTGCGCCTTCAGCCAATCACAGCCATTCAATGATGTCATTGAATAGTGTGATTGGCTGAAGCCACGTGTGTTTTAGCCAATCACAGCCATTCAATGCTGTCATTGAATGGCTGTAACTGGCTGACGGCGTGTGTATTAGCTTTCTGGAAGCGGGGATTTCAAGCCCCGCATTCAGAAAGCAATGCTGCGCCGGGGACGAGGAGCGAGCGACATCCTGCCGGAGCGCGACAGAACGCCGGGGGAGGTGAGTAATGATTTTTTTTTTTACACTTTTTTTTTTTGTATTACCGGCGCATAAGACGACCCCCGACTTCAGATCAGATTTTTCGGGGTTCAAAAGTCGTCTTATACGCCGGTATATACGGTAGCTAGCAGGTAAAAACATAGGTTTGTCAGAGTAGCTGGCGGGAAAAAAATGACGGAGAGCCCGTGACCTCAATTCTTCAGGGCTGCATTCAGGCCAGCTTATAGTGTAGGTTGACATGCTACAATATTGGGCAGTGATAGAGGGACGTGGAAAAACAGACAAAAGCCGCCCCTCTACGATAGACCCACACGGACTGTAAGCACTGTGGATTTGCACATCAGAATTGTGTTCAGAAAATCCACAGTATTTACAGTAGCAGGACAGTGGATGAGGTTTTACTGCATGTCATCCACATGCTGCAAACAAAATCAGCAGGAGAAACTGACCTGCAGTGCAGATTTTAAATCTGCAAATGTCAATTTATACTGCTGCGGATTTCACCCTTTGCAATGCATAGGCTGAAAACTGCTGTGAATCTAGAACAAAATCCACACCACTTTGTGTTAGACACTTACTTTTTGGGTAGTGTCACATCCCTTCTATCGTGCAATAACCGCAAACCAAAACATAAACTCTCTGGCAATGTTCACACCAAACTACCAGGAACTCCCTACAAATAATAAACAAAGCAAGGAAACTATCCATGATGGGAAATACAGGGTGACAACCCCTGCCTACTCGTGGATGGCTCACACTGATAATATCAAAATCCATCCTCCTGCCTGTGCCACTCACTAACCCTGATAAATGACAAAGGAAAAAGCACCATAAGACTAAATCAAAACCTCAAAAAATAAATCTCTGAACTTATCTCAAGAGCTGCTGAGAGAACCTCGGAAACTAGATCCAGACAGGTCATCACTCCACAGCAGAAATAGACTGTACTGAAATTGACCAGAACAGAATTCAGGCCAGGAGGGAACTAAAACCCTCCCTAATTCCCCCCAGGTGTACACCAACACCCATTAGAGTCAAAGAGGACCAAATGCACAGTCAAGCTGAAACTGACACAACAGGTAGCTACAGTCTTAGGGTGCATTCAGATGACCGTATATCGGCCGCGCATTCACGCCGGCCGATATATGGCGTCCCTCTCTGCAGGGGGAGAAGGCTGGAAGAGCCGGGAGCAGTGCTCTGAGCTTCCGCCCCCTCTATGCCTCCTCTCCACCCGCCTGCACTATTTTCAATGAGGAGAGGTGGGACAGGGGCGGAGCTAATTAACTGAACTTAGCCCCGCCCCACCTCCTCTCATTGCAAATAGTGCAGAGGGGCGGAGAGGGGGTGGAGAGAAGTCAGAGAGGGGGCGGGAGCTCAGAGCACTGTTCCTGGCTCTTCCAGCCTCCTCCCCTTGCAGAGAGAGATGCCGTATATCGGCCGGCGTGAATACCCGGACGACATACAGTCTTCTGAATGCGCCCTTATAACTGACACTGCCAATTTAGTTTTTTTTCTGTGGGAGAGCTGATTGGTAGAGATGAGCGAGCACCAAAATGCTCGGGTGCTCGTTACTCGAGACGAACTTTTCGCGATGCTCGAGGGTTCGTTTCCACTAACGAACCCCATTGAAGTCGATGGGCGACTTGAGCATTTTTGTATATCGCCGATGCTCGCTAAGGTTTTCATTTGTGAAAATCTGGGCAATTCAAGAAAGTAATGGGAACGACACAGAAACGGATAGGGCAGGCGAGGGGCTACATGGTGGGCTGCATCTCAAGTTCCCAGGTCCCACTATTAAGCCACAATAGCGGCAAGAGTGCCCCCCCCCTCGCAACAATTTTAACTTCTGAAAAACCCTCATTAGCAAGCCATACCTTAGCTAAGCACCACACTACCTCCAACAAAGCACAATAACTGCCTGCATGACACTCCGCTGCCACTTCTCCTGGGTTACATGCTGCCCCCCCCCCCCCCCCCGCACGACGCAGTGTCCACAGCGCACACCAAAGTGTCTCTGCGCAGCCTTCAGCTGCACTCATGCCACACGCTGGCCTCATAGCCACACCACCCTCATGTCTATTTATAAGTGCGTCTGCCATGAGGAGGAACCGCAGGCACACACTGCCGAGGGTTGGCACGGCCAGGCAGTGACCCTCTTTAAAAGGAGCGGGGCGATAGCCCACAATGCTGTACAGAAGCAATGAGAAATCCAATCCTGTTCCACCTCCATCAGGAGCTGCACACGTGGGCATAGCAATGGGGAACTCATGTGCCACACACTATTCATTCTGTCAAGGTGTCTGCATGCCCCAGTAAGAACGGGGTTTTTTATAAATAGTCACAGGCAGATACAACTCCGCAATGGGAATTCCGTGTGCACCCACAGCATGGGTGGCTCCCTGGAACCCACTGGCGGTACATAAATATATCCTATTGCATTGCCCATCACAGCTGAGGTAACGTCAGGTTTAATGCAGGTGGGCTTCGGCCCACACTGCATGCCCCAGTCTGACCGGGGTTTTTAATACATAGACACTGGCAGGTACAACTCCCTAATGTGAAGTCCCTGTGGACCCACGGCATGGGTGGCTCCCTGGAACCCACCGGTGGTACATAAATATATCCCATTGCATTGCCCATCACAGCTGAGGTAACGTCAGGTTTAATGCAGGTGGGCTTCGGCCCACACTGCATGGCCCAGTCAGACTGGGGTTCTTTAGAAGTAGACACATGCAGTTACAACTCCGTGTGGACCGACAGCATGGGTGGGTCCCAGGAAGCCACCGGCGGTACATAAATATATCCCATTGCATTGCGCATCCCAGCTGAGGTAACGTCCGATTAAATGCAGGTGGTCTTCGGCCCACACTGCATGCCCCAGTCTGACCGGGGTTTTTAATACATAGACAATGGCAGGTACAACTCCCTAATGTGAAGTCCCTGTGGACCCACGGCATGGGTGGCTCCCTGGAACCCACCGGCGGTACATAAATATATCCCATTGCATTGCGCATCACAGCTGAGGTAACGTCAGGTTTAATGCAGGTGGGCTTCGGCCCACACTGCATGGCCCAGTCAGACTGGGGTTCTTTAGAAGTAGACACATGCAGTCACAACTCCGTGTGGACCGACAGCATGGGTGGGTCCCAGGAAGCCACCGGCGGTACATAAATATATCCCATTGCAGTGCCCTGGACAGCAAAGCCAACGTCACATACAATACAGGTGTGCTTCGGCCCACAGTGCATGCCCCAGTCAGAGTGGTAATATGTACCTTAACAGTAACCGCGTTGGTGGGAATGTGGTGGCGACTGCGGACCTAGTAGCGCGGTTTTATTTAGTTGGTTTTCGGAAAGTGGCCAGGATTAAGTGGGCCGTGGCGGGGGGGGGGGGGGGCTGTCTTGTTGTGTCGCTAAAGGTGAAATTCTTGGACTGCCACCAGACGGACCAATGCAAAGGTATTTGGCAAGAATGTTTACATTGTTGGAGGAGCAAGGGGATGTTTTTGAGGCACTACGTGTCCTCTCCACGTGTCCGTGGTTATATGCACCTTAACAGTAACCGCGTTGGGGGGAAATGGCCTCGCCACCATCATGTCTTTGGGAAGCCTCCATTTCCACACCCCAGTGACATAGCATTAGCAGCGGTATAGGTAGAGCCCAGAATTAGTAACATTTCAGCGGTAGCATTAGGGACAGGCCCCAGTAACATATCACTAGCAGCATTATAGGGGGAGCACAGTATTAGTTCCATTTCAGTAGTAGTAGCAGTCCAGACAGGCCCCAGTAACAATTCCGAAGCAGCAGTATAGGGGGAGCACAGTATTAGTTCCATTTCAGTAGTAGTAGCAGTCAAGACAGGCCCCAGTAACAATTCCGAAGCAGCAGTATTGGGGGAGCACAGTATTAGTTCCATTTCAGTAGTAGTAGCAGTCAAGACAGGCCACAGTAACATTCCCGTTGCAGCAGTTTAGGGAGATAACAATCTCTTGCACATTTCAGTAGTTGCAGTATAGACAAGGCCCCAGTTACATTTATGTAGCAAAAGTGTAGGCCAACCCCACACACCTTGCTGTACCATGAGTGCAGGCGAAGCCCATAAAAATTACTAGGATTACACTGTAGGCGAGGGCCCAAAAAAATTGGTGTACCAACAGTACTAATGTACCTCAGAAAAATTGCCCATGCCCAACCAAGAGGGCAGGTGAAACCCATTAATCGCTTTGGTTAATGTGGCTTAATCTGTACCTAGGCCTGGAGGCAGCCCAGTTAAAATAAAAATTGGTCAGGTGCAAGTTTCAACGCTTTAATGAGAATTGAAACGTATAAACATGGTTTACTAAAGTCATATGACTGAGCCTTGTGGGCCTAAGAAAAATTGCCCGTTTGGCGTGATTACGTGAGGTTTCAGGAAGAGGAGCAGGAGGAGGAGGATGAATATAATACACAGATTGATGAAGCTATAAGGTCCCCGTTTTTGATGGTGATAGAGAACGATGCTTCCATCCGCGGGTGCAGCCTACGTATTGTTTAGGTACCGCTGCTGTCCGCTGGTGGAGAAGAGAAGTCTGGGGAAATCCAGGCTTTGTTCATCTTGATGAGTGTAAGCCTGTCGGCACTGTCGGTTGACAGGCGGGTACGCGTATCTGTGATGATTCCCCCAGCTGCACTAAACACCCTCTCTGACAAGACGCTAGCTGCAGGACAAGCAAGCACCTCCAGGGCATACAGCGCGAGTTCAGGCCACGTGTCCAGCTTCGACACCCAGTAGTTGTAGGGGGCATAGGCGACACGGAGGACGGTCGTGCGATCGGCTACGTACTCCCTCACCATCCTTTTACAGTGCTCCCGCCGACTCAGCCTTGACTGGGGAGCGGTGACACAGTCTTGCTGGGAAGCCATAAAGCTGGCAAAGGCCTTGGAGAGTGTTCCCCTGCCTGCGCTGTACATGCTGCCTGATCTCCGCGCCTCCCCTGCTACCTGGCCCTCGGAACTGCGCCTTCTGCCACTAGCGCTGTCGGATGGGAATTTTACCATCAGTTTGTCCGCCAGGGTCCTGTGGTATAGCATCACTCTCGAACCCCTTTCCTCTTCGGGTATGAGAGTGGAAAGGTTCTCCTTATACCGTGGGTCGAGCAGTGTGTACACCCAGTAATCCGTAGTGGCCAGAATGCGTGTAACGCGAGGGTCACGAGAAAGGCATCCTAACATGAAGTCCGCCATGTGTGCCAGGGTACCTGTACGCAACACATGGCTGTCCTCACTAGGAAGATCACTTTCAGGATTCTCCTCCTCCTCCTCAGGCCATACATGCTGAAAGGATGACAGGCAAGCAGCATGGGAACCCTCAGCAGTGGGCCAAGCTGTCTCTTCCCCCTCCTCCTCATGCTCCTCCCCCTCCTCCTCCTCCTCCTCCTCCTCAACGCGCTGAGATATACACATGATGGTGCTCTGACTATCCAGCAACATACTGTCTTCCCCCGCCTCCGTTTCCGAGCGCAAAGCGTCTGCCTTTATGCTTTGCAGGGAACTTCTCAAGAGGCATAGCAGAGGAATGGTGATGCTAATGATTGCAGCATCGCCGCTCACCATCTGGGTAGACTCCTCAAAGTTTCCAAGGACCTGGCAGATGTCTGCCAACCAGGCCCACTCTTCTGTAAAGAATTGAGGAGGCTGACTCCCACTACGCCGCCCATGTTGGAGTTGGTATTCCACTATAGCTCTACGCTGCTCATAGAGCCTGGCCAACATGTGGAGCGTAGAGTTCCACCGAGTGGGCACGTCGCACGGCAGTCGGTGCACTGGCAGATTAAACCAATGTTGCAGGGTCTGCAGGGTGCAGCGTCCGTCTTGGACTTGCGGAAATGTGCGCTGAGCCGGCTTTTCAGAAAGTGCTGAACCACCAAATTAAAGACGTGGGCCAGGCATGGCACATGCGTGAGGCTCCCGAGCTGCAGAGCCGCCACCAGGTTACGGCCGTTGTCACACACGACCATGCCCGGTTGTAGGCTCAGCGGCGAAAGCCAGCGGTCGGTCTGCTCTGTCAGACCCTGCAGCAGTTCGTGGGCCGTGTGCCTCTTCTCTCCTAAGCTGAGTAGTTTCAGCATGGCCTGCTGACGCTTGCCCACCGCTGTGCTGCCACCCCGTGCGACACCGACTGGTGGCGACGTGCTGCTGCTGACACATCTTGATTGCGAGACAGAGGTTGCGGAGGAGGAGGAGGAGGGTGGTTTAGTGGAGGAAGCATACACCGCCGCAGATACCACCACCGAGCTGGGGCCCGCAATTCTGGGGGTGGGTAGGACGTGAGCCTTCCCAGGCTCTGACTCGGTCCCAGCCTCCACTAAATTCACCCAATGTGCCGTCAGGGAGATATAGTGGCCCTGCCCGCCTGTGCTTGTCCACGTGTTTGTTGTTAAGTGGACCTTGGCAGTAACCGCATTGGTGAGGGCGCGTACAATGTTGCGGGAGACGTGGTCGTGCAGAGCTGGGACGGCACATCGGGAAAAGTAGTGGCGACTGGGAACCGAGTAGCGCGGGGCCGCCGCCATCATGTTTTTGAAAGCCTCCGTTTCCACAAGCCTATACGGCAGCATCTCCAGGCTGATCAATTTGGCTATGTGCACGTTTAACGCTTGAGCGTGCGGGAGCGTGGCGGCGTACTTGCGCTTGCGCTCAAACAGTTGCGCTAGCGATGGCTGGACGCTGCGCTGAGAGACATTGCTCGATGGGGCCGAGGACAGCGGAGGTGAGGGTGTGGGTGCAGGCCGGGAGACGGTAGTGCCTGTGTCCTGAGAGGGGGGTTGGATCTCAGTGGCAGGTTGGGGCACAGGGGGAGAGGCAGTGGTGCAAACCGGAGGCAGTGAACGGCCTTCGTCCCACCTTGTGGGGTGCTTGGCCATCATATGCCTGCGCATGCTGGTGGTGGTGAGGCTGGTGGTGGTGGCTCCCCGGCTGATCTTGGCGCGACAAACCTTGCACACCACAGTTCGTCGGTCATCTGCACTCTCAGTGAAAAACTGCCACACCTTTGAGCACCTCGGCCTCTGCAGGGTGGCATGGCGTGAGAGGGCGCTTTGGGAAACAGTTGGTGGATTATTCGGTCTGGCCCTGCCTCTACCCCTGGCCACCGCACTGCCTCTTCCAACCTGCCCTGCTGCTGCACTTGCCTCTCCCTCTGAAGACCTGTCCTCAGTAGGCTTAGCAAACCAGGTGGGGTCAGTCACCTCATCGTCCAGCTGCTCTTCCTCCGAATCCTCTGTGTGCTCCTCACTCGGACTTACTGCCCTTACTACTATTTCACTGATAGACAACTGTGTCTCATCGTCATCGTCCTCCTCACCCACTGAAAGCTCTTGAGACAGTTGCCGGAAGTCCCCAGCCTCATCCCCCGGACCCCGGGAACTTTCCAAAGGTTGGGCATCGGTCACGACAAACTCCTGCAGTGGGAGAGGAACCATTGCTGCCCATTCTGGGCAGGGGCCCGAGAACAGTTCCTGGGAGTCTGCCTGCTCCTCAGAATGTGTCATTGTAATGGAGTGAGGAGGCTGGGAGGAAGGAGGAGCAGCAGCCAGAGGATTCAGAGTTGCAGCAGTGGACGGCGTAGAATTCTGTGTGGTCGATAGATTGCTGGATGCACTTTCTGCCATCCACGACAGAACCTGCTCACACTGCTCATTTTCTAATAAGGGTCTACCGCGTGGACCCATTAATTGTGAGATGAATCTGGGGACCCCTGAAATTTGCCTCTCTCCTAATCCCGCAGCAGTCGGCTGCGATACACCTGGATCAGGAGCTCGGCCTGTGCCCACACCCTGACTTGGGCCTCCGCGTCCTCGCCCGCGTCCACGTCTTCTAGGCCTACCCCTACCCCTCAGCATGGTGTATTACGAGTAGAGCAGAAACAGAACGCTGTAATTAAATGTGCCGCTTATTGGCCTGTGGTTGGAGGCTGACTTCACTTACGGAACGCACAGCAGAGCCAGGAAACAATTTTGCGCACGCCTGTAGTGAGACGTAGGTGCGTATGACTCAGCTAGTGGAATTCACAGCGCAAAAGCAGTCAAGTGGCCAAAGGCCACTAGTAGGCCCTAAGTATTTAGCTTCTATTTTTTTAAATGCAGAGCTGGTACAGCAGACAGATACTGTAGGCAGCGTATATTATGTATACTGTTTCCCTCTGGCGGGATGACGGCGGTGATGTAACGGAGACAGCAGAGCCATCAAACAATTTTGCGCACGCCTGCACTGTGACATAGGTGCGTATGACTCAGCTAGTGGAATTCACAGCGCAGAAGCAGTCAAGTGGCCAAAGGCCACTAGTAGGCCCTAAGTATTTAGCTTCTATTTTTTTAAATGCAGAGCTGGTACAGCAGACAGATACTGTAGGCAGCGTATATTATGTATACTGTTTCCCTCTGGCGGGATGACGGCGGTGATGTAACGGAGACAGTAGAGCCAGCAAACAATTTTGCGCATGCCTGCACTGTGACATAGGTGCGTATGACTCAGCTAGTGGAATTCACAGCGCAGAAGCAGTCAAGTGGCCAAAGGCCACTAGTAGGCCCTAAGTATTTTGCTTCTATTTTTTTAAATGCAGAGCTGGTACAGCAGACAGATACTGTAGGCAGCGTATATTATGTATACTGTTTCCCTCTGGCGGGATGACGGCGGTGATGTAACGGAGACAGCAGAGCCAGCAAACAATTTTGCGCACGCCTGCACTGTGACATAGGTGCGTATGACTCAGCTAGTGGAATTCACAGCGCAGAAGCAGTCAAGTGGCCAAAGGCCACTAGTAGGCCCTAAGTATTTTGCTTCTATTTTTTTAAATGCAGAGCTGGTACAGCAGACAGATACTGTAGGCAGCGTATATTATGTATACTGTTTCCCTCTGGCGGGATGTCGGCGGTGATGTAACGGAGACAGCAGAGCCAGCAAACAATTTTGCGCACGCCTGCACTGTGACGTAGGTTCGTATGACTCAGCTAGTGGAATTCACAGCGCAGAAGCAGTCAAGCCTGCTGTAACGCTTAGCTGCGTATTAATTAGGACTACTACCCCCAGCAGACACGCAGTACACTGAAGACGGTCACAGGCAGCCCAAATATACTATTTTTCCCCAATTTTTTTGAAAAAGCCCACTGCCTATATAGCCTGTATATCTCTTTCCCTGTACCACTGCAGACTGAGGACGCAATGCTCTGCATGCCCGATATACAGTACAAAAAAAAAAAAATGTGCAACACTGCTCACAGCAGCCTCAACAGTACTGCACACGGTCAGATGTGGCCCTAAGAAGGACCATTGGGGTTCTTGAAGCCTAATATAACTCCTAACGCTCTCCCTATAGCAGCAGCAGCATCAGCAGCACTGTCCCTGATCTCTGTCAGAATGCATCTGTGGCGAGCCGCGGGCGGGGCAGATTTTAATACTCGGGTGTCACCTGATCTCCCCAGCCACTCACTGCAGGGGGGTGGTATAGGGCTGGAACATCACAGGAGGAAGTTGTAATGCCTTCCATGTCTTTCTATTGGCCAGAAAAGCGCGCTAATATCTCAGAGACGAAAGTGAAAGTAACTCGAACATCGCGTGGTGCTCGTCTCGAGTAACGAGCATCTCGAACACCCTAATACTCGAACGAGCATCAAGCTCGGACGAGTGCGCTCGCTCATCTCTACTGATTAGCATAATTTTTCCTTATAAAAGTCAAACAATTAAAAAGTAAGTCCTGAAAGTAAAAAAAAAATGGAAGATTCATTCACCTACATTACAATATTCTAGTATTTCTATGATGAACTGTGAATAGTGGAATAGTGGTCTGTGATTCTCCTGTATATCTCCCTGTCCCAGGGGAAGTGTGACATGGACTTTTGTTCATAATGACTGGTAGAATAAAGGTAATGTAATACCAAACTGTGAATGGCATAAAAATAAATCACAAAAAACTGTGGTGAAATAGCTTTTTCCCATTGCAGGTTTTAGCTCTTCCCAAACAGGTAGCTACTATCAAGGTCCAGGCTCATAACAAGGAAAGGATTCTAGAAGCTCTGGGGAATCCAAGGGCAGATGCAGTGGCCAAAGCGGCAGCCCTGCTGGAAACATCACACATCCATTTGGTCACAATTGAATCAGGTGTGGGTATCTTTGTTGTCCCTTTTGCAGGATCAAGCCCCTAGGTGTGAAAAGGAGAAGTGGCATTGAGGGGTGCGGAACTGAATGAGAAGGGGAACCTGGAGGAAGGGTCCCTGTACCTGTGCCTCTCTCCAATACTCTATGACAGTGATGGCGAACCTTATAGAGACAGAGTGTTCAAACTGCAACCCAAAACCAACTTATTTACTGCAAAGTGCCAACGCGTCAGGAGGCGGGGCTTATCACGGCGTACAATTTTACCCCTGTCGTTCTAAAAAGGACAGGGCCGCTTTAAAATAGACAGCGTGCAGATTTTGACTGCTTTTTGGACGCGAAAACACTGCAGAATGTCCTCAGCGGAAATTTTTATGGAAAATTCGGCAGCATTTCCGCATCCAAAAAGCAGTCAAAATCTGCATGCTGTCTATTTTGAAACAGCCCTGCCCATTTCCGCCACATGTAAACATACCCCAGCAATAAATAGTGACCCCCTGCAGTGGCCGTAGCGATATTAGTGACCCCCCAGCGGCCCCAGCTTTTTTAGTGACCCAAATCCCAAATGCTGTAAAAAAAAAAAAAAAGGCAGAATTGCATTTTGTCAACCCATCTCCCAAAAAAATTGAATGGAAAATATTCAAAAAGTTGTATGCACACAAAAATGTTAACAATAAAACTAAAGTTCAGCCCACAAAGAGCAAGCCATCACATAGCCCCACTGACAAAAAAAAAATTTAAAAGAATGATGGGGCTAAGAATATCTTGGTAAAACCTTTTTTGTTGAGTCTTTATTGTATAAAAGTAGTACAATATAAAAAATCTTTAAACAAGGCATTGTCTTAGCATACTGTAGAATAAAGTTAAGTTAACTAAGTAATTAAAAAGTTCAAAAGACTCCATCTTTTTCCAGTCCTCACTGAGAGCACCATAAGGTAGTGTCTGCCACACTGATTATAGTGATATGCCTGCTGTGCGTATCTGTGCAGTAGTTTTTGAAAAATGTGCACAGAACTAGTTCTGCATATTTATGATCTGCAGGCAAGCCACACCCACCCCTCCTTCCAGCCAATCATTGGCAGCTCTCTCTATGCACAGTAAAAGGCATACAGCTGGAAATTAGTGCCTTCGGGGCAGGGGTGTGTGACTAGCCTGCAGCTCATGAATATCTAGAATTACTGTAAGTATTCCCCTATGGTTGTGCTGCTACTGATAAAATGCAAGCTTCTCCAAAACTACTGCACAGATACATACGGTAGACCTATCAGTGTAATCACTGTGCCCATCACTACCTTGTGCTACCCTCAGAGAAGGGTGCAAAAAGATGCGGACCGAGACACTTTAAGAAACTTTGACTGCAGTTAAGTTCTCATTTGCAAATGTTTGATCATTTCTATATTTTGAGTGGAAAATCTTTTTAAAGGAAATTCTTTTTGTAATAATTTCTACTTTCCCTAATGAATCCTTTCCTTAGATAATTTGCCCAGCAACCATTACCACCATAAGCATCTGGCTCTGCCTGTTATTCGGGCTCTTGGGTAGATTGAGGGCTGTCAATTACTGTAGAGCAAAAAATGAATGCTCCTGTTGTAAAAAATGTGCTCTAAGGTTAGGTTCACACGAGCGTGTTTTTGTGTGTACATAGGCCAATCACAATCAGAGCTACCAGCAGGCGGGGATTTTAAATCCCCGGCTGCTGATAGCTCAGAACTACGGAGTCGGGGACAGCTGCAGAAGTCGCGGCTGAGCCCGGCAGCTGAAGGCAGGTGAGTATGCTTTTTTTTTTTACACTATTTTAAATGGATTTTCAGGGAAGGGCTTATGAAGCCCTTTCCTGAAATCCATTGACGGCTGCTGGGGCTCAGCGGCGACTTCTGACGCTGTCCCCGGCTCTGTAGCGCTGCTGAGCTATCAGCAGCCGGGGATTTAAAATTCCGGCCTGCTAGTAGCTCTGATTGTGATTGGTTGAAGTGCTCAGCTAATCACAATCGGAGCTACCAGCAGGAAGGGATTTTAAATCCCTGGCTGATAACTACAGAGCTGGGCACAGCTGCAGAAGTCTCGGCTGAGCCTGGCAGCTGAAGGCAGGTGAGTATTTATTTATTTTTACACTATTTTTATTGGATTTTCAGGGAAGGGCTTATGTTTAAAGCAATTCCCTGAAATCCAATGACGGGGATGCCATCATTGGTTTTTGCCGTCTAACGCAATCCTATAGCAGCTTTCACGGGCTGAAATACTGCATGAAATCCCGCCGCAGAATTTCCGCTCGTGTGCAGGGGGCCTGTATTAGTAAAGTGTTTCCTTTCCACATCCGTTTATCTTTGCCCAATATTGTAGCATGTCAATCTACACTATAAGCTGGCCTGAATGCAGCCCTGAAGAATTGAGGTCACGGGCTCTCCGTCATTTTTTTTCCGCCAGCTACTCTGACAAACCTATGTTTTTACCTGCTAGCTAATCGTCTCTACTGCAGACACTAGCACCATGTTCCCTGGTTAGAAACAGACCTCTGTTCCTAGAATAAGGAAGAAACCATCGAAGGTTTAATCTTACAGTTAAACAAACTGGTAACTGCCAGTATTGACCCAATTCTGTTTATTGTCGCGGGGAGCTGCCAGCAGACGGGTTGGAAGGTTTATTATATTAAACAGCATTTTAATTGCTAAAATCATACTTCTCCGGCATTCGCTTTGAAATGCGCCTTTAAATAGCTTGTGTAATATTTGAATACTTTATTCAGGAATGTTTTTGTTTTGCACTCACATCCTATTGGGAAATCATGAGAAATGGAGAAATATGGAATTAATAGTTTATATGATTTGAGTTTCAGTTTTAACTTTTCTTTTACTAACATAATAGTACAAGGGAAATGAAAGTAAGTTGATAGACTATACAGTTCTAGCAGGGTTTCTTAATTTTGTTTTTTGACTATGGCCTTATCAGCCAGAATTGTAATGCTGAGACTTAACTATCTGTGGTCAAAGTCTATGCCAAAATTATTGCTCAGTTTAACATTTATTTGCCTCATGAAACATTAACATTAAAATACGCATAAAATAAGTAAATTATGTTGCCAAATAAGAGATTTCTGTAGTCAGGAATAGGACTGAGCACCTATCCGTGTGATGTCTGATGACTGCTGGTACCGGTCTAACCACACACCTATTTTTCCATGGGCCCCATATGTTAGCAAAATCTGGAAGTAAAGACGAATATTTATTTCAGTGCATGGGGTAGGGAATCACTGTTAATGGTTTTAGGCTTATTTAATATCACTGAGAAAAAATAATTATATAAAGTGCAAAGATTTATTAAATCTCTTTAAAATATTGTCAGGGTGATTTCAAACCTGCATTGGGGATTCCACTGACCTGCTCCATTCCAGAGACGGAACCAAACAGCGCCGGATAGACCTCATTGACAATAATAGGGTTTGTCCACGGTCCACCCAACTGCCCAGCCTTTGGATGAAAGAAAAAGCGCTTTTTCTTCCAAATATTTAGCACTGGATCTGTGACAGAACCCCCCACTGGAGGTTACTACGCAGATGTGAAACCAGCCTCAAATTCAGTGTTCAGTGCTTTCAATTGTTGATAGACACATGGGCTAGGGGATAACTTGCTGTTTGGTGGAGGTCCCCGCTGATCTTGAGAATGGGACTCCCGTGTCCTGTTCTCCTGTCACTGCAAGGTTCGCTTCTTCTCCCGCAGTGATGTCAGTATGAAGTGAGCACTAGCCGCACAAACAAGGTCAGTGCTCTTTTCATTTCAAAGAGGCTGATGGAAATACTCGAACAGGTGCAGCTCAGTTATCTTGGCAGTCCTGTTAAAAGCGAAAGGAGTGCTGGTGCGCATGCATGACCATATTTCATTTAGTCTTCTTAGTCTCACTGTGGAAGGGTGCAGTAACCTCACAGTGAGGAGGACGGGGAACTTGGGATCCCCGATCTCGAGATCGGCAGGGGTCTCAGCAGTGCAACCCCCACAAATCAGCAAGTTATTCCCTATTCATAACTTGCAATCTTGGTACAACCCCTTTAAGCATTCACTCCAAAAACGAGGCAAAGATGTTTGAACAACAGACAAAATATTGACCAACCCATTAACAGATAATGTCTACACATATCGAACCGTCCAGTGGACAACCTGAAAAGTCAAAGTAATCTAGATGCACAGGAAAAAAGTGGAAAGCTGATTGAATATCAGACTTAGCAAGCAAGGCCTGTGTATCGCCTTGTCAAATGAGACAATAGTTAACAATGCTTTCTCCTTGGATATCCCATGGTTACCTCTTTTTCGAGTTTTTTACAGGCCATGACCACATTTTTCTGTATTGATTTCAAATTACCCATTTGAGGTATGTAGAAGCCGATAGAAAAGACTTCATGGATGAGTGCAACTTCCTCTCTCTTTGGTACTTGTCTAGCCACGGGAGCATCTTTCAGGTACTCACTGTGGTCCTCAGGTTTCCCCAAAGAAGCAATGCAGCCTCTGAGTGCAGAGGGGGCACCTCTGCAGACAGAGTACTCATGCTTAAACTTGTCAAGGTGTAAAATCTACAATGATCCTCATTGCAGAGACAGCATGCTCTACTGGGTCTGTGAACCACTGCTGTTAACTTCCAACAGCGATGGCTGGCAGAAACAGTGGCAGTGCCCACTGTATCATCATTAGTTGTACCCATGTATGCCGCTGGCTGATGCCCCCACTGTAGAACTTCTATTCTTGAACTGGGAAATAACATTGTTTAAAACATGTCACCACTATCATGAGACCTAGACTGATCCTATCTCCAAAGACATAACTCACCCTCTGAAGGTTGTAGTGCTCTGACCACCGAATGTGAAGGATGTGGGGTAGTGGGTGTCGCTATTGTAGGAATGGTAAACAAAGAGGAACCTGGATACTCTGCACCCACTTTGCATCAATCTATACCTTCTATACTGGACACTTTTCTGCTCACATGCCCAATATCATTGGGACTTGTACTGGCTGAAGAAGATGCTGACAAGTTATTACTTGCCCTGTGCTAGTCCTTCTCTGGCTATGGTATCTATGAGAACCCTGCTGACTAGAGGAATGGGAACACTGGCGTTTCCGTAACTCGTACACACTTCAATGGGAGTTATGGAAACAGTGTAAGGCTGCTGCCTTGGCTGTTCCTGTATGGGTGCCTGCACACGAATGGAATTTGTATCACGTTTTTTCACGCGCGTGAAAAAATCTGCGACCTGTTCTAATTTGGGTCGGATTCTGCGCGTGAAGCCTCCAATACAAGTGAATGGGTGCGTTTTTTCACGCAGTACATCCGCAGTGCAGCTGCAGATGGAGTCACTGGTTGCTATGACTACAGGAAGTAGGCATGGTAGGAGGCGTCCCAACACACAGCACAGAGCTTCACAGGCAAATGTGTAGAGGGAGATAGGTAGTATTTCTTGCCAATGCAGGATGTAAGAATGCAAAATCTGTAGTAATGAATTCCTCTTGTGAATTTTTTTGCAGTGACTGAAATAAAGTCACGCTGGAGAAGCGCCTGAAAAAAGTTACATGGATCAACCATGCCCACAAAGACATCTGCTCACCGGGTGAAAGCATGTTGCCAGAATAATTTAACGGTGCTCGCACAAGCAAGAGGGACAAAACGGAGTCTGGGTGTTGGTTTTTAAGCTGTTTTCCAAGGAATGGGCAGTTCTCTAGGGGTTGGGTTTACAATAAGGGGTGTCTGCTGGTTTTTCTGCGCGTTTTTTTCCGCAACACATCCGCATATATCCGCGCGTGATTTTTCACGCATCCACAAGCACATTTAGGTACCATACGCGCGTGAAAATCCGCTAGCGGAATCCGGAACGCTCGTGTGCAGGCGGCCTAAAAATACAAAAAGAAACACCATCAAATAGCAGTACATAATGCTGAGAATTAATCAATGCAGTGATCAGACTAGTATTAGAAACTTAATGCTCAGCTAATGGTTCTGTGCTTGAAAGGCATAAAAACTAGAAAATCCTTTAGAAAATTTAATGCGACCAATTTTTGAATTTTTTTTTTGAGAATCAGTGAAGTAAATAATATGTGTAAGTAGACACGTGTGAACTATGCACAACATATTATTAGAGTTATGTATCTACGTTTAGTTTAGACTTTGTCACAAAGTGCATGCATTTTTTTTTACAGAAAATTACTGTGTTGCAAAATTGCTGTGAATGAAGTGTGCTGTGAGGCATTTTCACAGTATGCCATGTGTTTTTTAATTTTAGAAACTATAATCTAAATTTCATTGCCATAACCAATGTGGTATTCTCTTCAATGGGACCCAGGGAGAAAGCCAAGCACTGTACTCTGCTATCTAAATGGATAGTGAATGGAGGCATGGTCATTTAAGTGCGCTGCCTGTATAGGAAGGGTTAATTGGTTTTAACATTCAATTAGCTGAATATTCTTTAACACCTTAACGCCATAGGGTATAACTGTACGTTTTGGCAGGGTGGTACTTAAAGCAACAGGACGTACAGTTATGCCCTGAGGATAGCGTGAGATCAGAAGAGATCCAGCACTATCTGGCAGCGGGAGCCGGCTGTCACTGACAGCTGGCCTTCCGCTTGCAACAGCAGGGGTGCATCTGGACAGCGACCCCCGCTGTTAACCTCTGTAGATCACGGCATTTAAAGGGTGAAATCATTGGACTCTCGTGATGTAATCGCGGAGAGCCCAATGGGTTGCCATGGCAACAGGACAACAGATACAGACGTCCTGAGTTGCCAGTGCCCATGATCGCTATAACAAGTGATAAGGCATTGCAGGACAAAAGTGCTGCAATGCTTTATAATAGCGATGCTATGGTGCAAGTCCTCCACAGGAATGCAAATAGTGTAAAAAAAAAGATCAAAATTAAAAAAATGTTTAAAAAAACCTTTTTTTCTGCTTTTTCCGCTATTAGTATTAAAAAATGTTTTAATTAAAATCCCACATATTTGGTATTGTCTTATCTGTTAAGACTCGTACAACAAATTGAACACACTTTTTAACCTGCACTAGAGATGAGCGAACACCAAAATGTTCGGGTGTTTGTTATTCGAAACGAACTTCCCACGATGTTCGAGGGTTCGTTTCGAATAACGAACCCCATTGAAGTCAATGGGCGACCAGAGCATTTTTGTATTTCGCCGATGCTCGCTAAGGTTTTCATGTGTGAAAATCTGGGCAATTCAAGAAAGTGATGGGAATGACACAGAAACGGATAGGGCAGGCGAGGGGCTACATGTTGGGCTGCATCTCAAGTTCACAGGTCCCACTATTAAGTCACAATACCGGCAAGAGTGGGCCCCCCCCCCCTCCCAACAACTTTTACTTCTGAAAAGCCCTCATTAGCATGGCATACCTTTGCTAAGCACCACACTAGCTACAACAAAGCACAATCACTGCCTGGATGACACTCCGCTGCCACTTCTCCTGGGTTACATGCTGACCAACCGCCCCCCCTCCCCCCCACAGCGCACACCAAAGTGTCCCTGAGCAGCCTTCAGCTGCCCTCATGCCACACCACCCTCATGTCTATTTAGAAGTGCGTCTGCCATGAGGAGGAACCGCAGGCACACACTGCAGAGGGTTGGCATGGCTAGGCAGCGACCCTCTTTAAAAGGGGCGGGGCGATAGCCCACAATGCTGTACAGAAGCAATGAGAAATATAATCCTGTGCCACCGCCATCAGGAGCTGCACACGTGGGCATAGCAATGGGGAACCTATGTGCCACACACTATTCATTCTGTCAAGGTGTCTGCATGCCCCAGTCAGACTGGTAATATGTACCTTAACAGTAACTGCGTTGGTGGTAATGTGGTGGTGACTGCGGACCTAGTAGCACGGTTGTATTTTGTTGGTTTTCGGAATGCGGCCAGGATTAAGTGGGCCGTGGCGGGGGGATGGTGTGGGGGCTCTCTTGTTGTGTCGGTAAAGGTGAAATTCTTGGACTGCCACCAGACGAACCAATGCAAAGGCATTTGCCAAGAATGTTTTCCCTGTTGGAGGAGGAGGGGGATGTTTTTGAGGCACTACGTGTCCTCTCCACGTGTCCGTGGTTATATGCACCTTAACAGTAACCGCGTTGGTGGGAAATGGCCTCGCCGCCATCATGTCTTTGGGAAGCCTCTGTTTCCACACCCCAGAGACATACCATTAGCAGCGGTATAGGCAGAGCCCAGAATTCGTAACATTTCAGCCGTAGCATTAGGACAGGCCCCACTAACATATCACTAGCAGCATTATAGGAGGAGCGCAGTCTTCGTTCCATGTCAGCAATAGTAGCACTCAAGACAGGCCCCAGTAACAATTCCGAAGCAGCAGTATAGCGGGAGCGCAGTCTTCGTTCCATGTCAGCAATAGTAGCACTCAAGACAGGCCCCAGTAACAATTCCGAAGCAGCAGTATAGCGGGAGCGCAGTCTTCGTTCCATGTCAGCAATAGTAGCACTCAAGACAGGCCCCAGTAACAATTCCGAAGCAGCAGTATAGCGGGAGCGCAGTCTTCGTTCCATGTCAGCAATAGTAGCACTCAAGACAGGCCCCAGTAACAATTCCGAAGCAGCAGTATAGCGGGAGCGCAGTCTTCGTTCCATGTCAGCAATAGTAGCACTCAAGACAGGCCCCAGTAACAATTCCGAAGCAGCAGTATAGCGGGAGCGCAGTCTTCGTTCCATGTCAGCAATAGTAGCACTCAAGACAGGCCCCAGTAACAATTCTGAAGCAGCAGTATAGTGGGAGCGCAGTCTTAGTTCCATTTCAGTAGCCTTAGTATAGCCAAGGCCCAAGTTACATTTATGTAGCTAAAGTGTAGGCCAACCCCACACACCTTTCTGTACCATGAGTGCAGGCGAAGAACATACAAATTGCTATGATTACACTGTAGGTGAGGGCCCCAAAAAATTGGTGTACCAACAGTACTAATGTACCTCAGTAAAAATTGGCCATGCCCAACCAAGATGGCAGGTGAATCGCTTTGGTTAATGTGGCTTAAGTGGTAACTAGGCCTGGAGGCAGCCCAGTGTAACGAAAAATTGGTTCAAGTTAAAGTTCCAACGCTTTTAAGCGCATTGAAACTTATAAAAATTGTTCAGAAAAATTATTTGAGTGAGCCTTGTGGCCCTAAGAAAAATTGCCCGTTCAGCGTGATTACGTGAGGTTTCAGGAGGAGGAGCAGGAGGAGGAGGAGGAATATTAGACACAGATTGATGAAGCAGAAATGTCCCCGTTTTGAATGGTGAGAGAGAACGTAGCTTCCATCCGCGGGTGCAGCCTACGTATTGCTTACGTATCGCTGCTGTCCGCTGGTGGAGAACAGAAGTCTGGGGAAATCCAGGCTTTGTTCATCTTGATGAGTGTTAGCCTGTTGGCACTGTCGGTTGACAAGCGGCTACGCTTATCTGTGATGATTCCCCCAGCCGCACTAAACACCCTCTCCGACAAGACGCTAGCCGCAGGACAAGCAAGCACCTCCAGGGCATACAGCGCTAGTTCAGGCCACGTGTCCAGCTTCGACACCCAGTAGTTGTAGGGGGCAGAGGCGTCACCGAGGATGGTCGTGCGATCGGCTACGTACTCCCTCACCATCCTTTTACAGTGCTCCCGCCGAGTCAGCCTTGACTGGGGAGCGGTGACACATTCTTGCTGGGGAGCCATAAAGCTGGCCAGGCCCTTAAAGACTGTTGCACTGCCTGGGATGTACATGCTGCTCGATCTCCGCACCTCCCCTGCTACCTTGCCCTCGGTACTGCGCCTTCTGCCACTAGCGCTGTCGGCTGGGAATTTTACCATCAGCTTGTCCGCAAGGGTCCTGTGGTATAGCAACACTCTCGAACCCCTTTCCTCTTCGGGAATGAGAGTGGGCAGGTTCTCCTTATAGCGTGGGTCAAGCAGTGTGTACACCCAGTAATCCGTTGTGGCCAGAATGCGTGCAACGCGAGGGTCACGAGAAAGGCATCCTAACATGAAGTCAGCCATGTGTGCCAGGGTACCAGTACGCAACACATGGCTGTCTTCACTAGGAAGATCACTTTCAGGATCCTCCTCCTCCTCCTCCTCCTCAGGCCATACACGCTGAAAGGATGACAGGCAATCAGCCGGTGTACCGTCAGCAGCGGGCCAAGCTGTCTCTTCCCCCTCCTCCTCATCCTCCTCATGCTCCTCCTCCTCCTCCTGTACGCGCTGAGAAATAGACAGGAGGGTGCCCTGACTATCCAGCGGCATACTGTCTTCCACCGCCCCCGTTTCCGAGCGCAAAGCAGCTGCCTTTATGGTTTGCAGGGAATTTCTCAAGATGCATAGCAGAGGAATGGTGACGCTAATGATTGTAGCATCGCCGCTCACCACCTGGGTAGACT
Organism: Eleutherodactylus coqui; assembly: GCF_035609145.1. Taxonomy (NCBI): domain Eukaryota; kingdom Metazoa; phylum Chordata; class Amphibia; order Anura; family Eleutherodactylidae; genus Eleutherodactylus; species Eleutherodactylus coqui. Next base: position 294,954,765 of record NC_089837.1, read on the forward strand.
CCTCAAAATTACCAAGGACATGGCAGATGTCTGCCAACCAGGCCCACTCTTCTGAAAGGAATTGAGGAGGCTGACTCCCACTGCGCCGCCCATGTTGGAGTTGGTATTCGACTATAGCTCTACGCTGTTCATAGAGCCTGGCCAACATGTGGAGCGTTGAGTTCCACCGTGTGGGCACGTCGCACAGCAGTCGGTGCACTGGCAGCTTAAAGTGATGTTGCAGGGTGCGCAGGGTGGCAGCGTCCGTGTGGGACTTGCGGAAATGTGCGCAGAGCCGGCGCGCCTTTACGAGCAGGTCTGACAAGCGTGGGTAGCTTTTCAGAAAGCGCTGAACCACCAAATTAAAGACGTGGGCCAGGCATGGCACGTGCGTGAGGCTGCCAAGCTGCAGAGCCGCCACCAGGTTACGGCCGTTGTCACACACGACCATGCCCGGTTGGAGGCTCAGCGGCGCAAGCCAGCGGTCGGTCTGCTGTGTCAGACCCTGCAGCAGTTCGTGGGCCGTGTGCCTCTTATCGCCTAAGCTGAGTAGTTTCAGCACGGCCTGCTGACGCTTGCCCACCGCTGTGCTGCCACACCGCGCGACACCGACTGCTGGCGACATGCTGCTGCTAACACATCTTGATTGCAAGACAGAGGAGGAGGAGGAGGGTGCTTTAGTGGAGGAAGCATACACCTCCGCAGATACCACCACCGAGCTGGGGCCCGCAATTCTGGGGGTGGGTAGGAGGTGAGCGGTCCCAGGCTCTGACTCTGTCCCAGCCTCCACTAAATTCACCCAATGTGCCGTCAGGGAGATGTAGTGGCCCTGCCCGCCTGTGCTTGTCCACGTGTCCGTTGTTAAGTGGACCGTGGCAGTAACCGCGTTGGTGAGGGCGCGTACAATGTTGCGGGAGATGTGGTCGTGCAGGGCTGGGACGGCACATCGGGAAAAGTAGTGGCGACTGGGAACTGAGTAGCGCGGGGCCGCCGCCTCCATGATACTTTTGAAGGACTCAGTTTCCACAAGCCTATACGGCAGCATCTCAAGGCTGATGAATTTTGCTATGCGGACGGTTAACGTTTGAGCGTGCGGGTGCGTGGCGGCGTACTTGCGCTTGCGCTCCAACAGTTGCGCAAGCGACGGCTGGACGGTGCGCTGAACTACACTGCTGGATGGGGCCGAGGACAGCGGAGATGAGGGTGTGGGTGCAGGCCATGAGGTGGTAGTGCCCGTGTCCTGAGAGGGGGGATGGATCTCAGTGGCAGGTTGGGGCACAGGGGGAGAGGCAGGGGTGCAAACCGGAGGCGCTGAACGGCCTTCGTCCCACCTTGTGGGGTGCTTGGCCATCATATGTCTGCGCATGGTGGTGGTGGTGAGGCTGTTGGTGTTGGCTCCCCGGCTGAGCTTTGCGCGACAAAGGTTGCACACCACTGTTCGTCGGTCGTCAGGCGTCTCTGTGAAAAACTGCCAGACCTTAGAGCACCTCGGCCTCTGCAGGGTGGCATGGCGCGAGGGGGCGCTTTGGGAAACAGTTGGTGGATTATTCGGTCTGGCCCTGCCTCTACCCCTGGCCACCGCACTGCCTCCTGCAACCTGCCCTGCTGATGCCCTTGACTCCCCCTCTGAAGACCTGTCCTCCTGAGTAAGCGTTGCACACCAGGTGGGGTCAGTCACCTCATCGTCCTGCTGCTCTTCCTCCGAATCCTCTGTGCGCTGCTCCCTCGGACTTACTGCCCTTACTACTACCTCACTGCAAGACAACTGTGTCTGATCGTCATCGTCCTCCTCACCCACAGAAAGTTGTTGAGACAGTTGGCGGAAGTCCCCAGCCTCTTCCCCCGGACCCCGGGAACTTTTGAATGGTTGGGCATCAGTGACGATAAACTCCTCTGGTGGGAGAGGAACCGCTGCTGCCCAATCTAAGCAGGGGCCCGAGAACAGTTCCTGGGAGTGTTCCCGCTCCTGAGCAGGTGTCATTGTAGTGGAGTGAGGAGGCTGGGAGGAAGGAGGAGCAGCAGACAGAGGATTCGGATTTGCAGCAGTGGACGGCGCAGAACTGCGTGTTGACGATAGGTTGCTCGAAGCACTTTCTGCCATCCAGGACAGGACCTGCTCACACTGCTCATTTTCTAATAACCGTCTCCCGCGTGGACCCATTAATTGGGCGATGAATGTGGGGACGCCAGAAACGTGCCTCTCTCCTAATCGCGCAGCAGTCGGCTGCGACACACCTGGATCAGGAGCTCGGCCTGTGCCCACACCCTGACTTGGCCCTCCGCGTCCTCGGCCGCGTCCACGTCCTCTAGGCCTACCCCTACCCCTCAGCATGCTGTATTACCAGTAATTTGATTTCACAGGCAGGAAATAAATTGGCGCAAGACTGCAGGCCAAATATAATTTTTTCCCTTTTTTGAAAACGAAAGGCCCCACTGCCTCTAGTGAATGAATAATCTAAGTTTAATAACTGTGCTGTGGCCCTGCTAATGTGTCACAGAACGTGAGGGTAGCAGAGTTATTATAACTCTGGCAGAGCAGGTATTTTTTTTCCCAATTAAGGAAAGCAAATGGCGAAGCCAGCAGTAAACCGTAGCTTCGTGCGTCTGATTTTTAAACGTTGCACACGCAGCCGACACGTGTCCACCGCCCTTAGGACGGACAGAGGCAGGACAAATAGAATTATTTTCAGTTTTTTTCCACCAAAAGGCAGCACTGCGTATATTCAATGAACATGAGAAGTTTAATAACTGTGCTGTGGCCCTGCTAATGTGGCACAGAACTTGAGGGTAGCAGAGTTATTAACTCTGGCAGAGCAGGTATTTTTTTTCCAAATTAAGGAAAGCAAATGGCGAAGCCAGGAGTAAAACGTAGCTGGGTGCGTCTGATTTTTAAACGTTGCACACGCAGCCGACACGTGTCCACCGCCCTTAGGACGGACAGAGGCAGGACAAATAGAATTATTTTCACTTGTTTTACAAGCAAAAGGCCGCACTGCGTATATTCAATGAATAATAACTGTGTTGTGGCCCTGCCTACACAATTCTTTCCCTGCAGTACCAATGGAGGGTGCAATGCTCTGCAGAGGCGATTTTGAGAAGAAAAAAAATATGCAGCACAGCTAACAGCAGCCAGCACAGTACTGCACACGGTTAAATATGGCCCTAGAAAGGACCGTTGAGGTTCTTGAAGGCTACACTCACTCCTAACACTCTCCCTGCCTATGCAGCACTTCTGTCCCTAATGCCGGGTGCAACGCTCTGCAGAGCCGATTTTGAGAAAAAAAAAATTGCCACTGCTAACAGCAGCCAACACACAGCTATCAGTGGCCCTAATAAGGACCTTTGGGGGTCTTGAAGCCTACACTAACTACCAATTCTTTCCCTACAGCAGCTCCGGTACAAACAGCACTGTCCCTCATCTAACTCACAAGGCATCTGAGGCGAGCCGCGGGAGGGGCCGACTTTTATATTAGGCGGACACCTGATCTCCCCAGCCACTCACTGCAGGGGGGTGGTATAGGGCTTGAACGACGCAGGGGGAAGTTGTAATGCCTTCCCTGTCTTTCAATTGGCCAGAAAAGCGCGCGAACGTCTCAGGGAAGGAAGTGAAAGTAACCCGAACAACGCATGGTGTTCGTTATGAATAACGAACATCCCGAACACCCTAATATCCGCACGGATATCAAGTTCGGACGAACACGTTCGCTCATCTCTAACCTGCACGTCAAAAAAGTATTTTAAAAAACTAAGGCAAAATGCTTATTTTTTAAATTTTGCCTCCCAAAAAAAAGCAATACAAGTCATCAAAAAAGTCGTATGTACCCCAAAATGGTACCCATAAAAACTACAGCTAGTTATGCAAAAACCAAGCCCTCACAGAGCTCCTTCAATAGAAAAATAAAAAAGTTCTAAGACTGTGAATGCATCGATTTAGAAAAACAAATAATTTTTTTTAAAAAGGGTGTTTATCGTGGAAAAGTGGAAAAACGGAAAAAAATAAGAATTTTGGTGTGATTGTAATCATATCGATCTGCAGAAAAAAATCTATTGTGTCATTTCTGCTGCGTGATTAACACTGTAAAAAAAACACAAAAACAATGGCAGAATTGATGTGTTTTCTCTCTCTGCGATCATAAAGAAATTAAGACGTTTTACAATATAGTCTATGTACCCAAAAATGGCACCAATAAAAACTACAGTTCGCCACGCAAAAAACAAGCCTTCCTACGGCAGTGTCAACAGAAAAATAAAAAAGTTATGGCTTTTGAAAAGCGGAGATGAAAATCCCCCAAAAATGGTTGAGTCCTGAACGTCAAAATAGGCCGTGTCCTTAAGGGGTTAAGGAAAGATTTTGACATGTCCAGAGCCCCTCTAACTGATAAGAAAAGACAAGTGATGAGAGAATGACTGTATAATGCTTCATTGGATATTTTGTAAAAATATAGTCACAATTTGTGGCCGCCAGCTTACCTCTCCTGGTGCTCCTGCAGACGCCTTGCTCTGTCTGCTTAGTGTCCAGAGGGCATGCACACATGCCCATGCTCTTAAAAGACCAGTACATGATCTAGAAAGTCTTCCCCTGCGATTCATGAGACATCCCTGGTTATATCAGACACCCTCCCTTTATAGAGTGCGCCCCAATTTTTTGTGGTTTTCTGGTCCAGATTAACCCCTTAGTGACAGCCCAATAGTCTTTTTACGTCCCGCCATTGCAGGACGTGTATGGAGGGAGATAGCGCCGCTATCTCCCTCCCTACAGTGCGGGCGTCAGCTGTTTATTACAGCTGACACACGCAGGCAATAGCTGCAATCGGCCGCACGGCCGATCACGGCTATTAACCCTTTAAATGCCCCGACCGATGTTCGGGGTCTCGTACGGCCCCCCCTATGGTGAGTTCGGGGGAGCCGCGCAGGTGTCATGGTAGCCGAGGGCCTTTTGAAAGGCCCCATGGCTGTCTTAGCAGACTGCCCATCAAGCTGTCCCTGTGGGGTGGCTTGGTAGGCTGCCTGTCAGAATTCAGTATGATGTAATGCTATGGCATTACATCCTACTGCAGGAGCGATCAAAGCAATGATGGTTGAGGTCCCCCCTGAGGACTAAAAGACAGTGTAAAAATAAAAATAATAAAGTTTTATTAATTTTTTTTTAAAAAAGCAATAAAAAACCTTTTGCCATATTTGCAATTAAAAAAATCTAAATAATAAAGCAAAAATACGTGTTTTGTATTGCTGCATCCGTAAAAGTCTTATCTATCAAAGTAATGCATTATTTACCCCACACAGTGAATGATGTCTGAAAAAAAGAATAAAGACTGCCATAGATGCACTTTTTTGGTCACCCAATCTCCAAGAAAAAATGTAATAAAAAGCAATCAAAAAGTAGTTTTTATTCAAAAATGGTAAACGACAGGACGTACCGCACAAAATAAGCCCTCACATAACTATGTTGACAGAAAAATAAAAAAGTTATTGTGCGTAGAATATGGAGACAGAAAATAATTTAAAAAAAATAAATATAAAAAAAAAAATACAAGTAGTATAGCGAAAAAAAAACTATACAAGTTTGGTATCGTAGTAATCGTACTGACCCATAGAATAAAGTTATCAGGTCATTTGTGTTGCAGCGTATGCACCTTGGAAGCAGGACGCACCGAAAGATGGCGGAATATTCTATTTCTCTCCACTTAGAATTTTTTTAACGTTTTTCAGGACATTATAAGGTACAATAAAAAGTATCATTTAAAAATACAACTCATCCCACAAAAAACAAGCTCTCATTCAGCGACGTCGATGGATAAATAAAGGAGTTTTTAAACTTTTTAAAAGGGAGGAGGAAAAATCAAAAATGGAAAAAAGCAAAAAAGCTCCGTCACTAAGGGGTTAAGAAACTATCCTGTATTTTCAGATTCTGTCATTCCTGACTTCGGCTATTCCTGACCTTCTTGCATTCTCTGTTCCTGACCTCGGCTTGTCATAGTGACCTTGCTTCTGTCTGCTGCCTGTCCCCGCCTCTGGCCGGCTGTAACATGCTGAACCTGGTCTGTGTGTCCTGAACTTGGCTTGTTCCTTTTACTGAAGTTACGCTGCCTGCCTTGACCCAATTTTGCTGACTAAGCTTCCTTTCACACTCTCAGGTACTGTGCCTTGGTCTATAGTAGCATCAATTGTCACATTAATTAGACCACTTCCAGAGTAACAGCCTAGGGAACCCTACAGCAGAACCCGCATACCGACTGGTGGTGTTATAGGATGAAGTCGCCCCTAAGTCACCCTAAGTCAAATCACTGTGTGGCACAGTGGATCTACATCTGCTAATCATGACAAATATTATGTTGTGTCATTCATGATATGTAAGGTTGTTTTCAAACAAAGGAAAGGTGGAGCCCACAATGGAACTGTAGAGGTGCAGGCATCTACTCTCGACTCTGGGTGACGGATGAAGCAGCAGGGCTCTCCCCAGATAGCTGCTTATCATGGATGCTCAGTGTAATATGGTATGGCTTTTCCACACCTTGTTTATATACTAATTGTAAAATCTTATATGTCTCTTTTGCTGATATCTTGTATGGTTTTCCATTTTTTTTAGCACTTTAAAGGGAATCTGTCACCTACTTTTAGCCCTATAAGCTAAGCTTATGCTAAGCTGAGTCCAGAGGTGTGCTATAATTACACCCACCATCGTTTCCCAGGTGTGACCACTGAAAGCCGCCGCTCAATGCATTGAGTGGTGCACTAAGGCCTCATGTCCACTGGATAAATCGATTTAGGAAATCCGTGCGGGTGTCCCGCATGCGTGATCCGCGCCCATAGGGATGCATTGGACACCTGCAGGTAAGTAAATACCTGCGGATGTCAATTTTCCCTCCCGTGCAGTTTGCACGTGTGGGAAAACACCCACAGCATGCTCCATTTTCGTGTGGGTCTCCCGCGGGGATGGCTCCCACAGGCTTCCATGGAAGCCATTCGAATCCACAATACACCCGCAGCTAAATTTCTGCTCTCCAGCGTGGGAGAGCAGGAGTTAAAAAAAAAAGAAGTGCACGGCGCACACGCGCGGCACGCTGCTGGAGTGCCAAGCACATCCGCCAGGCAGAAGCAAAGAATATGCGGCCGCGATGGACGGGAAACTGCAGCGTCCGGACAGGTGAGTTAAATCTCATGTCCCCGGGAAAGGAGGGACCCGCTGCGGGACTCTGCATGGAGAATCCGCGGCGGGCCTGAATTTCCTAGTGGGCATGAGGCCTAAGTTGTTTGCACAGTCTGATTTTATTTAGGGTGGACTACTTAGCAGCCCCGCTCAATGCATTAAGTAGCAGCTTTCAGTGCTCACACTGTGGAAGGTAAGTATGGTATAACAGTTACATTCCCGGGTCACCTACTGTCAGCTCATAAGCTTAGTTTATAGGGCTAAAAGTAGGTGACATTCCCTTTAAGTAAACTTTATTAATGTTTAGCCTTTGTGTAAAACACCGCCACTCAAATCACCCAAGAACCACAGAGGCACTGACGTAACAATAGGGAATGGAGGGGATGCGGTTGCATCCGAGCCCAGGGGCCTTAGGGGGCCCGAAAGGCCCCTTTTCTCCATATAGGAAGCCTAGTACTATGAATAAAGCATTATAGTTGGAGGCCCTGTTACAGGTTTTGTATTGGGGTCCAGGAGCCTTAAGTTACGCCTCTGTACAGAGATGTACATTCTTGTGATCTCTGCAGTCCTATCAGATATTATGGAATATTGTATGAAAAACAATCTTTAGAAAGGTCCTGTCAACTCTCCTAACAGGTCTATTTTTGTAAATACTTCATTCTCCATACAGTAATATTTCTGGAGTATCTTTTCTTAGAACTCTGCATTGTGTTATTTTTCTATTATTCCTGCTGAAAATGTATGAATTGACAATTGTGTGTTATCAATCCCCTTGACAATAGACAGCATCAGGCTATGTGGAGATACTATTCTTCTTGTCAATAGGGTGTAATACCCAATGATCATGCATTTCCAGGATGAATAACAAAAGGAACGGCACAACATAGAGTTCTAAGAAGATGCTCCAGAACTATTTTATGGGTAATACAAGGTATTTACAAAGCAAACATGTCCACTTAAAGGGATTGTCCACTTACCAGACAACATACCTTTAATAGGGCTGCCTGTAGTAAAATAATAAACTGAGCAGTACTTACTTTCTGCCACCGCCGGGATCCAGCACTGCATTCTGAGTGTCATGATGCCAGGTTTTCAGGAACATGGCGCTGTAGCCTTTGATTGGCTGCAGTGGTCACCTGACTTCATGTGACATCAGCTGTCGCAACAAATGTGCAGACCTGAGCATGGCTTCAGTGCTCAATCCTGGCAGAGGTAAGTACTGCTCAGTTTATTATTTCACTACAGGCAGCCCCATTGAAGGGATGTTGTCTGGTATTACATGGATGAACAAAATATCACCGGTGAATAATAATCTATTTTTAGGTTCAAATAAATTTTATTGAATACAACTTTGTCATGATTATTTGCTTATATCTTGATCAATTAACAGAAAAGAGGGAAACTTTTAGCAATGCAGTTCTGTTAACTTCTACTTAGACAGTTGTAAATATAGGGGATAGAGAGGAAATGGAGAGGGGGGAAGACTGAGCGGATGAGACGTTGAATCATGTAGATTGTTCGGGGGCTGCCTGGTGGCCCCGCTCTTGGTGGTTCATTCCCGGCCGCTCCCTCCCTATGATGGTGACTAAGGTTCGGAATTGGGTAATCAACCCGGACCTAGTCTAAATACTCGATAAACCTTTTCCTTTCTTCCAATTGTAACTACTTAACTTAACTTTTCTTATTCTAAGACGTACATAGGAGAAGGGGGGGTGGTGAGGGTGGGAAAAGAGGGGTGGGTGGGGGAAGTGGAGGGGTGGAGACTCGGTACTTATAGACAGGTGAGACTATAGCGATTGTTGTCTCGGTACTCGTCAGGGTAGTGGCCGATCAATCAATCGTTCCTTGTTCAATCCAATATTTAAGGGCGTCTGATCCCCTAAAGGCGACCCACGACTGCCACGTCTTATAGTAGGTTTCCCACAGTTTCGGCTCATCAGCCCCCAGCTCGTCAAATCTCATGAGAATGTGGAGCTCTTCCACCCACATACCTCTAGTCAGGGCAGTCGTGGTGTGCCAGAGTCTTGGGATGAGTCTTCTCACTGCGATAATAAAGTGTTTTAGTAAACTTGTCTTAGCTATTCTCGTAGCACCTGGGAACAGGGAGAGCAGGGCAAGTTTAGGGGTCATAGTCACGTCTGAGCGACTGATATGATTATACAGGGTTGTCACTTCCTTCCAGAGGTCGGCCACTAGGTGGCATTCCCACCAGATGTGTATCATTGTACCTCTGCTCCCTCTGCATCGCCAGCATGCCGGGGAGCACTGGGGGAAAATTCTCTGTAATTGGTCTGGGGTCCTATACCACCTTGAGACTATCTTGTAGTTAAGGTCCTGTACTTTGCCCGCTGTGGAGATCTTATGTGTAAGGGCCCATATTTTGCTCCAGTCCTCCTCGGTGAGATTTTCACCCAGTTCCCTTTCCCAAGCCTCTTTATATCCCCGATCTCGGTCAAGGGTTTCAGTCCCGACTGTGTTACTACATCTCTCAGCCTTGGGATTGGGTCAGTAGGGAGGGATAGTAGTCCCTTTTGTCTTGTGGCTATTTCGAATAGAGGATTTGCTAAGAGAGGTGTTAAAGGGCCTGGTACTGTGACTAATCCTAGTCGGGGCGCGAAGCTCGCCCACGTGGTGAATAATTGGAGGCTGAAGGGGGGGATGTTGGGGATAGACTTGACCCATTTAGGGGGAATCCAGGGTGCTCCGTATATCCCGTCTACTTCACCTGAATGCTCTATATCAACCAAGAGCCTGGTATCCCGTCCCTTGATGAGGTCTAGGGCACAATTTGCTATGTTGGCCTTGTGATATAAACAAAAGTCTGGCAGGCCCAGTCCTTCCCTTTCTTTGTCTCTAGTCAAGAGTGAATGTCGCAATCGTGGTTTTTGGCCCCTCCAAACGAAGTTTGTGATTATTGATCTGATTTTTAGGAAGAAAGATCTCGGGAGTCCTATTGGGATGGTTTGGCAGAGGTATAGGAATTTGGGCAATATATCCATTTTAATCGCGTTGATTCGTCGATTCCACGAAATGTATAAGGGATTCCATTTACCCAGGGTTCTTTCCAGTTTCTCGACAAAGGGAATATAGTTTAGTTTATAGGCCTGGGAGGGGTCTGCTGAGATGTTGGTTCCCAAGTATTTTATATGTGAGTTGGCCCACCGAAAGGGGAGCGCTGCCTCCAGTTGGGAGACCTCGGCCTGCGGGAGTGAGACGTTCAGGGCTTCAGATTTTTGGGCGTTGATTTTGTAATTGTTTATTCTCCCAAATTTTTCGAATTCTTTAAGGAGCACAGGCATGCCGACTCTGGGATTGGATAAATAAAGTAGCAGATCGTCTGCAAATAGTGCCATTTTGTGTTCTGAAGTGTTTATCTTGAATCCTTTTATCGAGTCGTTGCTTCTGATCGAATTGGCTAAAGCCTCCATAGTTAAGATATATAAGAAGGGGGAGAGGGGGCACCCCTGTCTCGTTCCATTACTCACTTTGAAGGGGTCAGACAGTGCTCCGTTTACTCTAATTCTAGCTGTGGGGTCTTGATACAGCACCATGACCCACTGGAGCATTCGAGGGCCCATTCCAATTTTTTTAAGTGTGGCAGAGAGGAAGGTCCAACTCACCCTGTCAAATGCCTTCTCGGCATCAATTGCCAGAAGGCACAGCGGGGTATTGGTGGATTTGGCTCTGGCTATCAAGGACAGTGTCTTAATGGTGTTGTCCCTTGCCTCTCTGCCTGGTACGAAGCCCACTTGCTCCAGGTGGATCAGCCTGGGTATTAGATTCTGTAGCCTGTTTGCTATCAATTTTGCAAACATCTTGACGTCTACATTTATTAATGAAATTGGTCTATAGCTCCCGCAGGCCGAGGGGTCCTTCCCTGGTTTGAGAATGATTGAGATGTGCGCCTGTAGTGCCTGTTTGGGAAACGGGTGTCCTCTATTTACTGTGTTGAAAGCGTCTAATGCTATTGGGGCCAGTTCTTCCATAAACAGTTTATAGAACCTGGCCGTATACCCGTCTGGTCCTGGGCTTTTGTTTGTCTTTAAATTTTGGATTATGGCAGTCAATTCTTGTGGAGTAAAGTCTTGTTCTAGTTCCTCTGCCTCCGTTGGCGTCAGGCTCTTTGGGGCATGTGCTAGTAGATATGCTTCTATCTCTTCCTCCCGGGCAGAAGAGGTAGAAGGGGGCTCTGTTGGGATGTTGTAAAGTTTGTTGTAATAAGATTTGAATTCTTCCAGTATATCTTTGGTGCTGTGGGCCATGTGTTCTTTAGATGATTGAATTTTGGAGATATAAGTAAGTGGCGAGCTGGGGTGGAGGGTTCTGGCTAAGTGGCTTCCGCATTTATCTCCATATTCAAAGGACCCCTTCCTGAGCTTATCTCTGGAGGTCAGGGAGCGCTGATCTAGAATTCCCAGTATTTGTTGACGTATTGATGAAATCTCTGATCTCAGGGCTTCGCTTTGCTGTTTTTTATTTGCGCTTTCCCTGTCCCTCAGAGAGGCTAATAGTCCCGTCAGAGTTGCTGATCTCTCTTTTTTAATTCTTGTTCCATGGGAGATTAATACCCCTCTCAGGATGCATTTTAGTGTTTCCCATTTTATTGGAGCCGGAGTCTGATCGGTTTGATGAACCTCTTTGAATGTTTCTATTGCATTCCTGATTGCCGTGGTGCATAGTGGGTCTCTTAGGAGATTGTCATTAAGTCTCCAGGACTGGAGTCTTGGAGTGGTTCCCCATCCCGCTAAGCCTCCCAGAACCGGAGCATGGTCTGACCACAATATGTCTCCGTGTGAGCATGAAGGATATCTATCTAAAAGGCTGTGTGAGATCAGTAAGTAGTCTATCCTGCTATAGGAATTGTGGGCTGCTGAGTGGAAGGTGAAATCTCGGTCCTCTGGATGCAATATTCTCCAGAGATCTACAAGCTGTAGTGTGTCTAATTTTTTCTTAAGTGTCCTAAGTGCTTGTTCGGGAGACGGAGGACTTACCCGATGAGGTGTCCATGGTGGGATCCATGACCAGGTTGAGATCGCCTCCCAGGATGATTTCCGATCCATCCACGAATTTGGCGAGGATGTTTAACACTTTCAGTGCTTGGGATACCTGGTTCTGGTTAGGAAGATAGATATTTGCAAATGTGATTACTTTACCCAGAATTTCAACCTTGAGGAAAATATATCTACCTCCTTCATCGGTCAGTGAGTCAATTCGCTGGTTCTGTAGAGTTCTATGTAAAGCTATGGAGACCCCTCCCGCCTTTCTCAGGGGTCGGGGCTGTGCAGCCACGTGGTGTAGAACGAGGAGGAGCAGGCCGGCACACAGCCCACCTTGAAATGGGTTTCTTGTAGTAGAGCCACCATCACCTTTTTTTGTGGAGATGGTAGAGGAGCTGCCTTCTCTTCTGTGGGCTGTTCAAGCCTTTAGTGTTAAATGAGCAAAATGTTAGATTCGCCATTTGGAGTCTATTGCAAGGATAGGTGTGTGCCTTTGTCTCCTCTCGATCAGGTTGTTGGGGGGGGAGGGGGACACATGAGGGAAGGAGGTGGATAGGAAACACATAAGGGGATAACGCTTAACTGGGGTACAAACAATAACTGTTGGGGTGACCCTGCTGGTCCCCTTCAACTAATAGCCTGCCTAGTTCAGGCAGAGATCGGCAGCTTTAATTAGCTGTCAGCCCTACGTGGGAGAGTGGAAACCAAGGAGGGGTAAGCTCCTCCCGCTTCCCAACCCCTAGTATTTGTTGTTTCCCGGCTCCCTTCTTTCAAAAAGAAAAAAGCCCAGGACTGGTGATAATAGGCGTAGATGTTCCCAGACCCAACTGGGTCTAACTTTGCCCCCCATCTGATTAGATCTGATGACACGTTCCCCTAGCGGGGTGATGATTGTGAAAGAGAGAAGGGGGGGTAACTAACGGGTGAGATAGAGGATAGAGGATTAGGTTGAAGTAAAGTTAAATCACAGGGTGAGTTAGGATAAATATATGGTTCGTCGGATCATTCCGGGGGTTCGCTTCTTTCTCCCTGTCACGGTTCTTTGCGGCGGCGTCTGGATTTTGCAGGTGCTGGTTGCCATGTGTTCCTTGGGGGCATCACCGGTAGGGCGCACGGGGTGGGCCAGTCCGGTAACCGGACCGGGGGGAGCTCTAGGGTGCCCAGGAAGTTTGGTAGGTCTCCCAGTCCTCTGAATGTTGTAGATTTGCCATTCTTGGTTGCATGTAGTTGGAAGGGGAACCCTCATTGATAGGGTATTTCCCTGTCCTGCAGTAGAGTCAGTAGGGGTTTTAAGGCTTTCCGCAGCTTGAGGGTCCTACGAGAGAGGTCTGGGAGAATATGGATCGGTGTTCCCTTGAAGGTCAGTTCTTTAATGACATGGGTTTTTTGTAGTATTAAATCTTTATCCTTGTAAAAATGGATTCGACAGACCACATCCCTTGGTCTGCCCGGATCCGCGGGTTTCAGGCCTAGTGATCTGTAAATTCTATCGATTTCCAGGATGGTAGCTTCGGGTCTCTTCAGGATATTGTTGAAGAAAGACTGGGCCCAGGGTTCGAGTTGGGATGGTTCTATTTCCTCTGTGAGGCCTCTTATGCGCAGGTTATTTCTTCGGTGGCGGTTCTCCAAATCGTCTATGTGGGTATAGAGGTCTAGTATCTGCTGGGAGTGTAAGTGGAGTTCTTGGTTATGGGCCTCGAGGGTCTCTGTTGTTTTCTCCTGGGCCTCCTCCACTGCCTCTACTCTTTGGCCAATCTGTCGAATCTCAAATTGGAGGGACTCCATGTCTTTCTTGCAGGCGGTTTCCAGTTGCTGGAATTGGGCGTCAATATGGTTCTGTGTTGGTAAGGCTCTGAGGTGCTTTTTCCAGTCCCAGCTGTCTTCCTGTGTCGGCGTGGGAAAATCATTGGGATTCCTCGGGGTGGGGCGTCTGGCCTCGGTTGAATGCCTCTCTGAATCGCTAGAGTGCTTATGGCTGTTTTGCCTCAAGGTCAACTCCTGTGTCGATGGTGCCTGGTTTGTGGGCGCAGTTGTGCCCTGGGTGTTTGGCTGTCTGGGTCTTCTTTGGCTCGGGATTCTTTGAGGCTGCGGGTAGTCCCAGGTTGACTGGGTTACTGTGGCCCCTTTCGCATCCACGTATGGGCCTCTTAAGGAGCCCTTGAAGGCATTTCTGGAGCTGTGCTGCAATTCGGGGGAGCTTTGTGGTTCTGGTGAGCTGCCTGATGGGGGGGAACCGCGATTTGGCGGTGGTGTTGAGCCGCTCTGGGGGGGTGAGCATTGTGAGAGTTCTCTCTCCAGATCTGGGGGTTGCAGGGGGCCTGAGCTGATGCGGGCTCCTTACGTTCCCTTATTACTGGTGGACACTGAGCCTGTTGCCCCTTGTGGGTTGGGAGCCCCCTTATGCGTGGGGATCTGTACTTGGATGCAGTCTTGGAGCGTGCTCCCTCCTGGCTCCTGTGTTCCTGTGGGGCTTGGGGGGGGGGAGTGCAGGGGGGGGGCTGGGGCCCTGGTGGTTTCAGCCCCTGTAGATGATGAGGCACCCCCCTCTCCTGTGTCTGTTATGCCCGCATCACTCACCGCTCCCGCCGCCACGGGTGTTGCTGAGCCGCTGTCTCCGGTCGGGGACTGTCCCCTTCTTCCTGTACTATTGCTGGCCGCAGGTTCAGAGGCTCCGCCCCCCTCCGGCTCTCTCCCGCTGGCCTCGGCGGCTCCCCTGCCTTTTCTGCCTTCGGGGCTGTGTGCCGTCTCGCTCCCTCCGTCAGTGCTGGCCCCGCTCCGTGTGCCCGGGCCGAGCGGCCCCTCCGAGCTAGTCTGCCGTGCCAGAAGTGCCGCGTCCCCCATCTTGGGCGCTGCCGTGCAGGACTCTCCTCCCGCCGTTCTCTTCATGAATGCCGCTATGCCTCTCCCTGTGTCTTCCGCTGATGTCCTGGAGGTTCCTCTTCTCTTCCCCTTGGTCATGGCCGTGAGTAGCCGGGTCTGGGTCATCCGCCTGTGGGTTTTCTGGGGTCGGTTGCGGGAGCTGTGCTGGCGTGTGACCTACTCCTTCATTGGCTAGCCACGCCCCCCCTGATAATCTATTTTTGTTCAAACGAAAAAAAAACATAAAGACTAGAGGCAAAAAACTTAAGATTTAACTTTTATTAGGTAAAACTATAAAATTACATATGCATCAAATTCTACATTAAAAGAATTTATCTCTTGCCATAAATAATAGATATATATGCCAGGACAGTAGGCGTATATCATCAATGGTTCCAGAGTATATAATGAGTAGTTGCAAAGATGTGTAAACATAAATAACCACAGCACAAAAATAGGTCACTAAACCAAAAGTTAGAATTTCTGACCCTAGTGTTCCCTATCTCTGCAATCTATACGCAGGCAAATAGCTCACCCTGAAAACAGCCCTAATACCTTCACAAATTTTGTACAGACTGTGGCATCTTGACGGGCAATCATTTGTTATCTTTATAGCACTAAGTATTTGTGCTGAGCACTAAGTGTACATACTTCCAGTGGCTGCTGTATTTCCACAGGGTCTCCTTGTTGTTGCTGAAAATTCAAGAAAAATACAGTCCTTTGGATTTTTATATGGACTGAGTGAGCCGCTGTGTCTTCGCCGACACCCCACACACACAGACATTGCTACATATGGTGGAGGATGCGGGCATGTCTGGTTGGTAGGGGCAACGGCAGGACAACCTGATGAGATATAAGGACTCTTGGCCAAAGAGACCAGCAATGTCCAGAGCAAGTGTGGCTGAAGATAAAACTTCAAGAGGTGAAGTGTTTGTGTTGCTTCAGATTGCAGGAATTTAAAGGACCAGCTGTCCCAAAGAAACAAAAGTACTGCTATGGTTTGAGGTGTCACAGTATGGCACGCTGTGCACTTAAGTGTCCTGTGGCCAGAAGGCCATCAAAATTGGCTACAAGAACATGGGAATTGCTGGTGGGTGGAATCCCACTGCTGGGGTGCCTTGATTCAAAGCAGGCAGTTTTTAGGAGTATGTCTGAGGTTCTGCCATTTCTTGCTGCAGATCTGGAAACTCGCAGGACAGTGATAATTAACGTTGGAACTGTGTCGTTTGAGGGCTCAGTCACACGGGTGCATCGGCACCCATGTTACTGCAGGAAGGAGACGGCCGTACCTCAAGACGGATGTCTTTCTGCAGCGCCGGAGGAAAGAACATGTGACGGGCTTCATGGCCGGTCATGTGTTCTTTCTTCAGCGCTGCAGAGAGACGGCCGTCTTGAGGTACGGCCGTTTTCCTACAGCAGTGAGGGCTAAGTCACACGGGCGCATCAGTGCCTGTGTACGGGTGCCGATGTGCCTGTGTGACTGAGCCCTGAGCTTGAAAAATGGAAAGCTCTGGAAGTGGAGCTGGTTCTGGACAGAGACTCTCCCCATTTCTGGTCTTTAAAACAGTTGCTGGCTAGAGTCGCAGTGACTGATTGTATGAACTGTGTCTAACATCCGGAAAAGCTGCAGTGCCGCAAGTTAGGTCCGAAGAATGGGAAGATCGTTCCAGGGATTCATGAAAAGGTGCACTATGGGCTTAAAAACATTTTGCAGGAAATATCTGGTGTGAAAGTGTATATTGAAAATGACAGAAAAAGAGAAGGTGAAAATGTCAATGCAATAGAATGTGATGTGCATAATATGTTTGCTTTTCAGGATGATGCAGTGAAAGCTGCACAATGTGCATTAGCATTTAATGAAAACATGTGTGAAAAGTGTATTGATCAGAATATTTTGTAAAAAAATGTTTCTAATAATATTGACGCAGAAGCCTTATGTAATAAAGGTTATGAAATGTCTAGTTCTGTGTATGACATGTCTAGAATTTGTGAAAGTATTCCACAATCTGCATAGGTGAATGCAGAGTGCGAATACGCTCGTACAGAAAGCTGAGCCACAGCCCACGTGGGAGTTAGCTCAAATATGCCTTTAGTGGTAGAGAGTAGAAATAATGCAAAGATTGCATGTAGTACTAAAAGTGAAGGCAAACTAGAGAGAGGTGTTGCCAGTGTAGTTTCCTGTGAAACTAAGGTACTTGCTGAGAAAGAAGAAAAAAAAAGAGAAATAGGTCTGTAGAAGATGTAGGCAGTAAAGTTCAAAATAGAAAAGAAGGTGAGCAATTGCACAGGGTTTGGGAGGAACGTGTACAGATGCGAACTAGCATTCATAGTCTGTTGAAGGGCTAAATAACTGCAGGAGAAGTCGAGAGGCAAAGGCTACTGGCAGAAGTGGAAAGAGAAAGGATACTGAATGAAAAGCTTGCTATTCTCAATGAAGTCGCGTGGTTGGATACCTGATCACAGTTTGTTGCACCCGAGCCCAGGGTCTCTCTTCTCTATATAGGGAGCCCAGGTCTATGAATAAAGCATTATAGTTGGGGGCCCTGTTAAAGGTTTTGCATGGCGGCCCAGGAGCTTCAAATTACGCCTCTGGCTAGAAGAGCAAATTACTCAGTGCAAGCAAGGCTAGGAAGAATTGCGAAGTGAGAAAAAAGAATGAGGGATATCTTGCATAGATCCACGAAAAAATGGAAGATCTCAGAATGCAAATGAGAACCCAGGAGTCAGAGGTGACTCAGTTAAAGAAAAGCTTAGTTGATAAAGCTAAATTATATGAAGCTCAAATCCAGGAGCTTAAACAGAAGTGTACTGAAGTTGTGGAGGAACTGACCGAATACATAGAGCAAACTAAACAGGCTCTGGAAAGTTAATCGAGTGTAATGAGTTGACCAATGAGGTAGAGGTATTTCTGCAAGACAAGAGTGACTGAAGAAAAGAGAAAAAGGGTAGTCAACTTCAAGATCTACAAGTAAAAATCACTGAAGGTGACAGATTACAGACCGAGTTGTCTGAGGTGAACAGACTGCATGTGGAATTGGAAGCTCAGATTGAAGATTCTCAGAAATTGTTGCAAGAAGAAATTAGTCAGATGCTTGACCTTAAAACGAGGTTGAAACAAATGGAAGATGAGATGAATGCATTCCTTAAACAGTTAGAGGAAGATATAGAAACAAAGAAAAACCTTGGGCAAAGTCTTCCTTTGCCACCTTGTTATGAGGAGTGGGAAGACTCGTTCATCAGCAATCTCCAGACATTTCTGGCCACCTTCAGGAGAGTATTTGAAGGGCCAAACTGAGTTACTACTGCTACTTCTTCACTGCTGCACTGCTGACAGGATTCCATGACTGTGGAACAATTTTTAATCTAATTCTGCATTTTGTCTTCTGACTTGGAGTGAAACGAATGGACATTGGTGGCAACCTTTTGGGAAAACCTTTCTGGCAAAATATGAGACAAACTGACAGGTCAAGATCATGTTGTTGACTTCTCTGCAAGAATTGACAAGCAATACAAAAGAAGGCCACATCAGACACCTACATTCACAAAGCCTCTTAAACCAATTTCTCCACCTGCAGTTAAGCCAAGAAGACCATGCCACTGAGGAGTCGTAGGAGAGGCTACTCTAGGTGATACAGTTCCCTGCTCAAAAAGTTTTTTTCCTGTGAACCTGAGCCATGAATTCATCCAGCTATTTTCTGAGGCCTATATTGATTCCGGGTCTGCCAGGAACTTTATCCATCAAGCTCTAGTCACCAAACATAAGATACCTATTCTACCCTTGTGGAAGAAACTTCTGTAGACTGGGAGCTGTTGTCTGACATCGGTTTGCCACAATGCCTCTGGTCATGTTGATTGAGGTCCTACACAGGGAGAAAATCACCTTTTATGTTCTCCCAACATCTATAAACGCCATACTTTTGGGACTCTTGTATCTTTGTCTCCATTCTCCCGACATTGATTAGTTTTCTGGACAGGAATCTTGCTACAGCACAGAATGTCACAAATATTTCAAGATTTCATTAACAGTATATTTTGTAACCTGTTCTATTCCTCCATAGTCGTATATTTGGACATTTTAATATTTTCCTCAGATTTGGTTTTCCATCAAAAGCTTGTCAAAGAGGTTTTGCAGTATCTACATGCCAATGATCTTTATGCCAAGCTGGAGTAATGTGTTTTTGAGCAAGAAAGCCAGCAATAAAGAAACACTTTGGACTCTACTGATTATGCCCTTTTTGAACAACCGTTTGAGGGTGCATACTGCTGTATGAGATGTGAGATCCACTGACAACCTGGAAAGGGGTTTGCTTTCATTGAGCAGACACTTGTAGCATAGATTTGGTGGGGTTTGGTAGTATCGGAATGCAGAGGGAAATTAGAGAGGTAAACAAGTGGCTCAAGAGTTGGAATAGAAAGAAGGAAATTGGGTTCCTAGAGAATTTAGCTGACATTGCTGTTGGCTGCAAGTTCTACTATAGGGATGGGCATCATCTCTATAGGGAGGGTGCAGCTGTGCTGGGGAAGAAGAGGGCTAGAAGGTTGGAAGAGTATTTAAACTAGGAACCTGGGGGGTGGGTGGAGAAGAGGCAACCAGAGAGACAGAGGGGAAGATAGTGTAGACAGAGAATGAGGGTGGAGTGGTGGGAGGGACTAGTAAGATTAAAATGGGCAGAATAGTTAGTAGAAATATACTTAGTATAAAAAATAACCAAAAAATCTCAACTGTATGGTGACTAATGCTAGAAGTCTGACCAATGAAGTTGACAAACTGGCAGTAATAATGTCTGAAGGAAACTATGGCACAGTCAGAATAACAAAGACCTGGTTTGAAGAAAGCTGTAACTGGGTGGTTAATTTGCCGGGTTACAGTCTGTTTAGAAAGGACCATGCAGCCAAGGGTCAGTCTCCCTTTCTATGTCTCTTTTGGGGCAAAAATTAATATAAGAAGGTCTTGTTTTTGGGAAAACGTGGTACCTATGCTGCCAGCCCTGATTCAAGCCTGTTTCTCCACTACACTCCTGTTCGCACGTTCAGGTACCACACCTTGGTCCAATGCAGTGTCAGCAGCCAAAAAAGGGTAGCGGTTTTCTTTATGTAAAATCCTGTTTAAAGTCCACAATATTGGAAGATATATGCAAAGATAATTAACATTTGGAGTAAGGGACAAACAATAATAAAATCCTCATAGGATTTTTATATAGACCACCAAAAATAACAGAAGCTACTGAAAATCTATTACTGAAACAAATAGATAAAGCAGCAAATCACAATGAGGTAGTTACTATGGGAGACTTTAACTAATCGGATATAAATTGGCAAGTTGAAACCTGTGGGTCTCATAAAGGAAGTGAGTTTCTATCAATAGCCAAAGATAATTACCATTTCCAACTTCCACAGGACTCAACTATATGGACAGCCATTTTGGACTTCATACTAACCAACAAACCTGACAGAATAAAACGTTCGGAGACACTTGGGAGAGAGTGACCATAATATAATAAATTTCCACTTGTCTTTCAATAGTCTTATCGGGTAGCTACAAAAATACTAAATTTTAGGAAGGCATCGTTCAATCAGCTAAGAGACGCCCTTAACCTTATCGACTGAGACATTATGCTCAAAAATAAGAGTACAGACAATAAATGGGAGATTTTTAAAACCATCTTAACCCCTTAGTGACCAAGCCTGTTTGTGCCTTAATGACCAGGCCAAATTTTGCAAATCTGACACGTGTCACTTTAACATGGAAAAACACCAGAAAGGTTTTGCATATCCAAGCGATTCTGACATTGTTTTTTCGCCACATGTTGTACTTCATTTAGGTGGAAAAAAAAGACCGATAGAATTTGTGTTTATTTATTGAAAGCGCCAAAATTGGGAAAATTTTGAAAAACTTGTCATTTTTTCACATTTCCAACTGCAATATCTCAAATATGTGCAAACATAATATAGAAATTTTTGCTAAGATATATATTTCTATCCGTTTACTTTATTTTGGGTGCACATTGGAAAAACTTTCGTTTTTTTTTTTAAACCATTTAGGAGACGTACAAATTTAACATTACTTTTCAGCATTTTGAGGAACACTTTGTTTTCCTACACCAAGCCAAGATTGGAAAGGCTCATAGGAGTCAAAATGATAGATACCCCCACAAATGACCCCATTTTAAAAACTACACCCCTTAACGTATTCACTGAGGGGTGTCATGAGTATTTTAACCCCATAGTTTTTTTAGGAGTCAATGCAATTTAGAGGAGAAAAACTAAAATTTCATATTTTTGCAAATATGTCATTTTAAAGACAGGACTTTTTTCTATAGTACACATGAAAATGAGGATTTGCACCCCAGATTGGATACCCCTGTTTGTCCCGTGCTCAGAAACATACCCATTGTGGCCCTAGTATTATGTCTGGATGCACAATGGGGCCTAAAATGAAAGGAGCAACCGGTGGCCTTCGGAACAGAAATTTTGCTTGAAGGAGATTTAAGCCCTATTGCCCACTTGTAGAGCCATTGAGTGACCAAAACGATGGAGAACCCCCACAAGTGACCCCATTTTGAAAAGTAGACCCCTTAACAAATTTATCTAGGGGTACGATGACTTTTTTGACTTCACAGTTTTTGAATGAATCTAAGCCAAGCCGAAGGAAAAAAATTACGATTTTCATTTTTTTGGTAATTCTGTCATTTCAAAAGCAGTTTTGTTTTGTACAGCACATATATGAATGAAATCTTGCACCCCAAAATGGGTAGCCCTGTTTGTCCTGTGCTCAGAAACGTACCCATTGTGGCCCTAGTATTACGTCTGTATGCACAATGGGGCCCAAAATGAAAGGAGCAACCGGTGGCTTCCGGAACAGAAATTTTGCTGGAAGATTTAGTCCCCATTGCCCACTTGTAGAGCCATTGAGTGACCAAAACGATGGAGAACCCCCACAAGTGACCCCATTTTGAAAAGTAGACCCCTTAACGAATTTATCTAGGGGTACGTTGACTTTTTTGACTTCCCAGTTTTTGAATGAATCTAAGCCAAGCAGAAGGAAAAAATTATGGTTTTCATTTTTTTGGCAATTGTGTCAATTTAAAAACAGTTTTTTTTGTACAGTGTACATAGGAATGAAGACATTCACCCCAAAAGGGATACCCCCGTTTGCCCCGTGTTCAGAAACATACCCATTGTGGCCCTAATCTACTTAAAGGAAACATGTCTAGGCCTATAATGGAAGGAGCACCCGTTGGATTTCAGTGTACAACTGAATAAATTCCAGGCCCCATTGCCCACTTGTAGAGCCATTGAGCAGCCAAAACGATAGCGAACCCCCACAAATGACCCCATTTTGTAAACTAGACCCCTTAACAAATTCATCTAGGGGTGTACTGCGTATTTTGACCCCACAGTATTTGAATGAATCTAAGCAAAGCAGAAGGAAAAAATTAAGATTTTCATTTTTTTGGCAATTTTGTCAATTTAAAAACTGTTTTTTTTGTACAGTGTACACAGGAATGAAGGCGTTCACCGCAAAATGGATACCCCCGTTTGTCCCGAGTACAGAAACATACCCATTGTTGCCCTAATCTACTTACAGGACACATGGCAAGGCCTGTAATGGAGGGAATGCCCGCTGGATTTCAGGGCAGAACTGAATAAATTCCAGGCCCCATTGCCCACTTATATGGGAAAAAAATTGACTTCCAAAAACAGGGAAAATTACAGAGGCTGGTTGGGTTAGTCACATTGGGCAAGAAACCGGGTATCCCCCCTCCTCTCATGCTTTTTGGGGGGTATTTCGTGACCTCAGCGGCGGGGATGGGGTGTAAAAAGTAGCGTTCCGTGAGTCTTCGTAAGAGGTGGTGCAGCAGTATCACACAGAAGACGCTCAACAAGCTGCTCCTGGAACTGCAGGAAGGCGAGCGTTCCCGGGGCTTCTTGTAAAATACGTATCACAGGTAGCGGTCTGAATAATGCCAGGCTCACGCAGCCGTAGGCGCAGTCCGCTTGCGGAGGCCCGCAGCGGATTCCAGCTGTGACCCTGCGTACGGACGCGTAATGTACTGCGCATAACTGCAGGCGGTCATTCGCAGTACACCTTTTTTGTTGTTTGTATTTCCCGCACCGTCGCTTAGCGATGACACGGGTACCCACAGCCCGTACACAATGTAGTTGCGTATGGGCTGCGGGTATATCCACGACCATGGAGCACAATAGGCTCTATGCTGCGCATAGCAGTGGTAAAATAGAACCTGCTGCATTCTCTTTTCTGCGAGTGGATTACACAATTCCAACCCACTAATGTGAGCGGAATTGTGTAATCCAATGTGATTGATCTGCGTAATACCGCGGATCAGACGCATGCGGAATCCATAAGTCCTATCCGGTCATGTGAGAGCGACCTATGTTAGATCGCTACTTTTTTATTACGTGACCGGGGACCGCTCAACGAGGCCACCCGTCACTGCTCCAGGCCCTCGGTGACCGTTGGTCGCCGAGAGCAAGGAGATTTTACATTTCCTGGGCTCCCCGACTCCTGCGCATGTGTCCGGTATTTTGCCGGCGGTCACATGTGGAGAATCCGGGTAAGTTCACGGATGAGGATTGCGTCGGGGTGCAAATACGGAGGCCTCCGGTAAAAAGTTCATCTTATCTCACCGATCGCATCGGTGAGGGGAGATGAAACTAACTTTTTTTTTAAACTTTTACTTGATAGCCATTATCCATTGGATGACGGCGAACACGTGATCAGGAACCGCTCACCGCGGCCCCCTGTGAAATTTCCAGGCTCTTGGCTAAGTTTTGTAGCCAGGAGCAGGGAGATTTTAAGTTATCCTGGCAATCCACAGCTTTTGCGCATGCGTCCGCCGCTTTGGCGACGGGCGCGTGCGCAGAAGCTGGGGTGAGGTGCGTGCAATAATCTGGGGGCCTTAGGTACGTAATTTCATCCTCCCTCACGGATTTGATCCGTGAGGGGAGATGAAATGTAAGCGTTTTAAACTTTTTTAAAAACTTTTTTTTAATTACTTTTTTACACTTTTTTTTACTTTAAATGATCACTGCTATCCATTGGATAACAGTGATCATCTTTGCAGTGACATCCCTCTGCTCCTGGCTACACATGGCAAGCCAGGAGCAGAGGGATTTTAAATTTCCCGGGTCCTGAGCCTCTCTGTGCACGCGCCCGATGTCAATCATCGGGTGCGCATGCGCAGAAGGGGACTCAGGTCCCGGAAGACCGGGACACCGCTGAGGACCGGGGGTGAGTATTTTCACCTCCCCTCATAGATCCGATCCATGAGGGGAGGTGAAATTAAGTTTATTTTTACTTTTTCGCAATCGCTGCTATCCACTGGATAGCGGCGATCGCGGGCCTGGGGACCACTCGCCGCGGTCCCCGGGGACATCCCCTGGTTCCCGGCTACCTTCAGGAGCCGGGAAGCAGATTTTAAACTCCCCCCGGCTCCCATTCTTCTGCGCATGCGCGTGACGTCATTCGTCTGGCGCGCATGCGCAGAAGAGCCGCGCCAGGTCCCGGAGGACCCATTCTCCGCGGCAGACATCGGGGAAGCTGGGTAAGTATTTTCAGCTGCCCTGATGGATCCGATCCATCAGGACAGCTGAATCTTTAACTTTTTTTTAAACTTTATTGCGATCTGCGCTATCTTGCTATATTCCGATCGCAATGCCAGGGGGGGGGGGGGTCCCCGCAGCCCGTGATGACAGCATATAGCTTTCACGTCCATAGCCCACGGGGCTTTATTCTCTGCAGGACGCATGTTTTTACGTCCTCAGAGAATAAAGCCCACTTGGGCAGGACGTAAAAAGACTATGGGCTGGTCGTTAAGGGGTTAAATACTGTGAGCAATTCATACCTTACAGAAATTATAGCGCTAGAAATAGGAAAAAAACTGTGTGGCTCAGCAAAGATGTGCAATAAACAACAAAAAGAGAGAGCATATGTGGACATATCTGTATTTAGCGTCCGCTGAACGCCCTGTACCATATTCAGAAGATATATACCTGTCCCAACATGTAGCAGTCTTCCAGAGCTCTTCACAAAAACAGATGCAATGTGAAAGTGGTACAATTCGCAGTAAGTAGAGCCAATGCTTTTCTATTGGTTCTTCCACACAAGCGATGTTTTGTAGCCTGCGACATTGCGAGACTACAAAATCGCGGCATGCTCTATATAGCCAGAATTTGCGATTTTTTTTTTTCTAGCCCAGGTTTCCCTATGGAGCCTTCCTTTTTGTTGCATGGCATCGCACGAAAAAGCAGTTTTTCATGTGATGCGATGGAACTTTTACAGTAGGAAATCCTACTGTAAAAGCCCCAGCTGCAGTAAAAAAATAATAATAATACATCACCTAGGAGACGCTGTCCAGCGTGAGTCTCTTCTTCACGTCCGGCACTCTTCTGCCAGCCCTTCCTGGGTTAAAGGATCAAAAGCCCCGCCTCCAGGAAGAGCTGACTGTGATTGGTTCATTGAGCACTGGCTCTGATTGGCTGAGCCACCGCGCTCATGAACTAATCACAGCCATTCAATGAATGAATGAATTCGGCACTCGTGAACCAATCACAGCCAGCCCTTGCTGGAGGCGGGGACTTTGATCCTCCAATCCAGGAAGGGCTGGCAGAAGACTGAAGACGAGTGCCGGGTGTGAAGAGACCTGCGCCAGAGGCGGACATTGCTTCTTAGGTGATGTATTTTTTGTTGTTATTTTTTTATTGCTGCTAAGGCTTATTTTCTAGGTAGGCCTTATATTTCAAGCGCAACCCCGCACCCCCACCCCACCAAAAATACTCGCAGATGGTGCTATAAAGGCTTGCCACTCTGTAGCGTGCCAAAATTGCATTATCGCTGCGAGAAAATGCAGGGATATAGCACGGACCACAGATGCAATATGGCTACGATTTTCTTGCGCCTCTATCGTGTCGCCCGTGTGGATGCGGCCTTACTGAGCAAAATGAGTGATTTTGAAGGACCTTCATCAGCTGCATCAGGTTTCAATCAAATAGCATTGAACGACCTCATAAGAAACCTAAATCTTCCACAGAGTTGTTAGCTTCCCGGCTGGCAGATAAAAGTTTACTGTTACTGGGAACTAAAATTACAGTATACCGTAACAAAAAATGATTTTGTTTTCTCCAACTACATGCAAGGGTACTCATAAAATTGAATGTGAGCGAATACACACCAATGAATGGCGGTTGTTCTTAGATAGTTCCAAACGCAGCTTAAAATGTGTACTTCTACAGAACAGAAACAGATTCCGGACAATTCCTATTGGTCACTCAGTATGCGGGAAGATCAGGGAACAATAGCCACAGTCCTACAGAAGATGGCATATCACGATCACTAATGGATCGTGTGTGGATTTGAAAATGGTGAATTTCCTTCTACGGCAGCAGGCGGGTACATGAAGTTGCTATGGAAAGCGCTGGCCCCTGTCCACGATTGGAGAATCATAGCGATTCCCCACTCGTGGCGGGCAATTTGTAACATGCTGCAAATTGCCCCGATTCTCCGCTGCCAGCCTATCTATCAGATAGGGCTGACCGGCGGAGATGCGGCGGCTCCTGCTCCCGGGCGGCGGCTCCCGCGGGAATTCGCAACGCCCGTGGACAGACGGCCTTAATGGTGGTATAATATTGAAATAAAATAATTTGTAGTGAAAAGGAGACCTGCTGGGCAAAAACAATGCCATTTGTGTAATCTACAAACCCAGAAATATCCAAATGTTCTAACATCTTAGGCCAAAAAGGTTGTGCTGCCCAGTGTAATTGTTCAGTTTCTTTCAGGAGAGGCGGGGCAGGGGCAGAGCTAATTCACGAAACTTAGCCCCGCCTCCTCTCATTGCAGAAAGTGCAGAAGGGCGGAGAGGAGGCAGGAGCTCAGAGCACTGCTCCCGGCTCTTCCAGCCTTCTCCCCCTGCAGAGAGAGACGCCGTATATCGGCTGGGCGTGAAAACCCAGCAGATATACGGTCGTCTGAATGCGCCCTTAGTTTTACCCCCTCCTTTTAAAATTCTTCTATTTAATCATCCATGCAGATGACTGGGGGTTGTTCTTTGCGGGATGAGTTGTAGTTTTCAATGGTACTATGTAGTGTACCTTTTTTATTTTATATAATTTAAAAAAAAATTACTTTCTGCCATTTTTTGACAGCCATAATTTTTGACCAAAAACAGCACAACTCTGGCGTTATTTTTTTTTCTAACGACGTTCACCGTGTGAGGTAAATAATGCGTTACGTTGATAGATTGGACTTTTACGGACACAGCAATACTAAATACCTTGTTTTATTTACATTCTTTTATTCTAAATATAGCAAAAGGGTTTGTTTTGTTTTTTTACTTTTATTACATTTTAATAAAACACAACATAGGCACACCTTGATAGGCAACCTGCCATGGCAGCCCTGGGGCCCCGACTGCCATGGCAATTGCAAGGCAACCCGCGATCTTATTGCGGGGAGGGGGAGGTAGGCAGTGCGGGACCCCTTCCAGCTACAGGACGCTAGGTTATGTCATGGCAGAGATCCCAAGGGATCTGGCCGCGGGGGTGCATCGGGACAGCGACTCGGGGAATTGACAGCAGCACTTAAAAGGTTAACAGCTCTGATGAGTTGTGCGGCTTAGCTGTTGCAAGTGGGTTTTCGGCTGTAAGCAGCAGCCGCGGTGTAAGGAGAGAGGTTGCCCCGCGATCTTCATCCATACCCCTAATGTGCAGGATGTGACTGTATGTCCTGTAGCTTTAAGGGGAAGTGTAAAAATATCAATACTTACCTATTGCATCTTCTCCCGGCTCCTCCAGCCCCCGGGTGATCTCACCGTAAGCCGGACGCATCCTCATCTTCCTGTGACGTTACATCCATTCTCAGCAGTCTCCTTCCTGCAGGTAGATGTAGGTTACATCACTAGTGACGTAGCATTCACAGCCTAGCAGGGAGGGCCGGGATATTGTAGAGACTGCGCATGTGCAGGGTCTCGCTGCAATACTATATGAACCCTCGAGGAGAGACAGCACGCATGCGCAGTCTTGGCAGTATCCCAGCATTCCTGGCTGGGCAGCGAACGCTGTCACTAGTCATGTAACCTACACTGACCTGCCGGAAGGAGAATATCAAGAATGGACACTCCAAAACAAAAGGATCCGTCCGGCTTGTGGTGAGGTGACCCGGGAGACTGCAGGAGCCAGGAGAAGATCAGGGAGGAGAAGAAGCAGTAAGACTGATGGGGAGGGATAGGGGAGTATAGAATTATTTATTTCTAATGATAGAACCCCTTTAATGCGTTCAGAGAAAGGCAGAATTGAGACTTTTCTAATCCACACAATACATTATATGTACCCAAATACCAGTACCAATCAGAACTACGGCTCGACACGCAGAAAATAAGTCCTCTTACAGAAAAATATAAAAAGTTATGGCTTTTGTAAATTGAACATTAACCCCCTGCCAAAAAAAAAAATTTAAAATTGTTACATCCCTATGCCCAAAGTAGGCCATGTCACTAAGGGGTTAATAGACAGTGAGGCCATACATTTAAGCTTCTGCTATCATGGCAGTTCTGTCAGTGCAGCCTGGGCTGCTCCTCCCGCTCTATGGGGTAGTTATCCCTCCGCCCGGCCGGCCGCACTGGCCCGTGCTGTACGTGTCTGCAGGCCGCCGCTCCAGCTGGCTCGCGCTTACTCAGCAGTGGGCGTGGCCATAGAGTGGCTGACGTGCAGGCGGTGAGCAGGGAGGCGGAACGGATCAGCGGCTGAGAGGGAAGCCATGTGGCCGGTGCTGAGGCTGCTGCGGCGGGGGCTTAGTACCGCTGCACCCCGGGGACTGGTGTACGAGAAGCACGGAGAGCCCGCTCAAGTGCTACGGTAAGAGCGGCAGCCTAATAGCTGCGCTGCATCATGGGAGGAAGGACACAAGGGGAGAACGTGACGGCCCGGTGGCTGCTGGGAAGAGGGGGCGTGTCCACGTGTACCTATATATACACGTCCTTCCTGACCTGTATATACGGGGCAGGCAGCTGTACAGTATAGTGCTGGGGCTGTAGGGTCCTCTCCACTGGTCATGAAGGGCTCTGCCACGAGTAGCCCTGCACTGACCGATCACAGCAGCGCCTCCTGCAGCCTCGCTCACATTTGCACGTATACATTGTATCATACGCAATCACAGATAAGACTGCGGCGTCTTCTGTTACACAGTAGCACATTGTTCTCTACGGGCGTGTAATCAGTGCTGCCCATGCGCAATTATGTCATAAGGGTGGCGCATGGACGCGCTATTATGAAATATAAATGGGTGGCCTGCGCACTGTGCGTGATATGTATACTCATGCACGGTACAATGTCGCTGCCGTACGCAACCATAGCCGGCTCCACAGCAGTAAAACCCTGCATGACCCACACACGTTATACACGTATGGACAAGTGATCCCGGCCCCACATTGTATGTTTGTGGGATTCTCCATGTTAGAAATGAGAGGCGTCCGGGCTGCTAGTGGTGTTATATGTCTGCTTATATAAGACATTTATAGTATGTCCTGTGGATATACAGGCAGTCTGGAAAACTCAAGGCTATCCTGTGTTTTATGGAGGAGAGGCTTCTTTCTGGCCATGAAGCCCAGATTGGTAGAGGCTGCAGTGATGGCGGACCTTCCGGAAGTTTCTCTCATCTGCAGAGAAGATCTTTGAAGCTCATCCAGAGTGACCTTGGGTTCCTGGTCACCTCTCTTACCAAGGCCTTTCTTCCATAATTACTCAGTTTGGTGGGTCTGCAGCTCTAGGAAGAGTCCTGGGTGTTCCAAACTTCTTGCATATAAGAATTTTGGAGACTACTGTGCTCTTCGGAATGTTCAATGTAGCAGAAATTTTTGTAGCCTTCTCCAGATCTCTGCCTCCACACTATATTGTCTCTCATCCCTACAGCCAGTTCTTTCCTCCTCATAGCTTGGTTTTGGCTCTGATATGGATTGTGAGCTGTGACACCTTATATAGACAGGGGTTGTCTTTTAAATTTATGTCCAATCAACTGAATTTACCAGAGCTGGACTCCAATCACAGTGTAGAAACATCTCAGAGCTGATCAAGAAAAATGTGAGGCCCCCAGAGCTAAATTTTACCAGTCATACTAAAAGGTCAGAATACTTAGGCCTCTTTCACACGAGCGACAGTGATATAGCCGCGAGATCACAATTTTTTACTTTACTTGTTTGTAATCTTCAGCCAGCACTTCCTGGTCAGGGGGTTTCAAAAATCCCGCCCCCAGGAAGCACTGGCTCTGATTGGCTGAGCTGCAGCCCTCGAGAACCAATCACTGCAGCGCTCAATGAGCCAATCAAAGCTAGCGTTTCCTGGAGGCGAGGTTTTTGAAACGCCTGATCAGTAAACACTGGCTGAAGACTACAAACATGTGACCTGCAGAGGAGAAGTGTGGCGGAGCAGACAGGGCCTCTTAGATAATTTATTGGTTTTGTTGTTCTTTTTTTAACGCAGATAGGGCTTATTTTAGGCCCCAAACAGTAGGACTACCTACTGTAAAAGCTGGATTACAGATACAACTGTGCTATTTCCACAACCTCAAATATATGGGAGTCGCTGAATCAGAGTAGGAAATTGCACGCCACTGTTTCTGTAAACTGGGCTACTTCTCCATTCAGCCATGACCTTGATGCGGGGTCAGGGGATCCCTGTCCAGAGATAAATGGGGCGTCCCAGAGGCGGGACTTCCATCTATCATACACCTATGGCTTACCCTGTGGATATACCATAAATTCATAAGATGTGAGTACACCATTTAATGACTTATCTGCATGTGTAATATTGTCTTCTTTTCACTAGTTTGAAGAATTTAGCAATCGCCTCCCCAGCAAATTATGAAGTCAGAGTTAAAATGTTGGCTGCTCCCATAAACCCTTCAGACCTTAATATGGTTCAAGGTGAGAAGTTTTATGTTTAACCTGTTTAAGTGTTAAAGAAATGTTACAGAAGTACTTTGTACAACACAATGAAGAACCGGAGCGAGAAAAGACCCCGTAAGGTGATCATACACTGTTACAGACGCAAAAATTCAGGGGGTCAGCAGAGGCATGTTGTAACAATGTCGGGTAGATGTAGGATCCAGGTGTAAGAGGGCTCTATGTTATTACAGCTTCAGACAGTCGTATATCTAGGCCCAACTGTTGCAGTAGGGGAGCTGAACATATCACCCTTCCTCCTTATCATATCATGCCCAAGACAGTATTCACATGTAGACCATTGGCAGCATAGCAGACCCTCAATGGAGAGTAGGGAGGAAGGGGAAGAAAAATGGCAGAGCGGAGAAGAAGAAAAGCACAAAGAGAAGTGAAAACAAAAGGGGAGGGCATAGAAGGAGAGAAGGCTCACGCTTTCCCTACCAGTCCTACACCAGGAAGTTTTGAAACTCCCAGATGTCCAGAATGGAGAACCAAAGATCCATATTGATCTGAGGGTCAGGGGAATTCTCAGCAACTAACTCCTCGATGCACTAAAGGTGATTAATCTCCTGAACAGGTTCAACCGTAGTAGGTGGTTGTGCCCATCTACAGTGTTGGGGAGTCACAACATGTGCAGCCACCAAAAAATGACATAGTATGCCTTGCTTTACAACAGAAAGGTTACCTGGGATCGTAGGGAGTAAGACCAGCTGAGGAGTCGCCATGATGGCTCAATGCGTTACTTTATGTCACATCAGGAAAATGATGTCCCAAAAGAGCCTAATGTTCAGACTCTCCCAGCAGATGTGAAGCATAGTCAGAATGCCAGAATGTGTCTGGTACTGTCAGGAAATTGCAGTGAATGAGGCTTGGATATCTGGACACCAAGTAAGCAGTTTGTAATTCTTCTCCCGTGCCGCACACTCTAGCGGCATCTTATGCTGTTGTTGTTGTTAGCCGTTTAGACGGCTAACAATTAATTGCAGCCGGTCCATGGAGAGGTGCACACCCAGATGAGAAGTTTAAATAGATTTGCTGCTTGTCCATATATATGTTTTGAAATTGATTGATGTCAGTTGTCTGTAGATTCACTGGACCCTCAGCGCACACCTAAAATGTTTTTATTTCTATAAAAAGATACATAGCAGCAGAAGTGTCAGGCCGCTGCTTATTTTCTTCCCTGTTGTTTCATTAAAGGGGTTTTCTCACAACTTAAAATTGCTTTATAACTAGAGATGAGCGAGTATACTCGCTAAGGCACTACTCACTCGAGTAATGTGCCTTAGAGAGTATCTCCCCGCTCGTCCCTAAAGATTCGGGGGCTGGGGCGGGGCGCTGCGGGGGAGAGCGGGGAGGAATGGAGGGGAGATCTCTCTCTCCCCCCCCCCCCCCGCTCTCCCCTGCTCCCCGCCGCAACTCACCTGTCAGCTGCGGCGGCCCCCGAATCTTTAGGGACGAGCGGGGAGATACTCGGCTAAGGCACATTACTCGACCGAGTAGTGCCTTAGCGAGTATACTCGCTCATCCCTATTTATAACCATTCTGTCCTTCCTGGTTGCTCCTGACCAGGATGTGACTGCTGTAGCCAATCACTAGCCACAGCAATTACTTTCTATAGCCAGAGATTGGCTGCAGCAGTCACATGTCCTGGTCAGCAGCAACCAGAACAAGATTTTCCAATTTTAACAAGTAAAAGCTGCAGTCCGGTGGAGGACACCTTGTAGTATGCAGCTCTGAGAATTTCTCTGGACTCAACTGAAGCTGAATTTATTTACATGTTTGTCATAGTGCAGATTTTGATGGAATAACAACAAAAATAATGCAGTTTTGCTGCAATGTTGTGAAACTCATTGAAAGAAGATAGCAGGCTGTGAATACACCCTAAAGGGTATTCTGCCCATTGATCTCAAAGAGTTTTGTTTTTTTAGGAAATTTAATATTGATGACCTAACCTTAGGATAGTCCATACAAAGAAAAAGCGTCGGCTCCAAATAAAAGAATCCTCTTTTTTTCAATAGTGTTAAAAACACATAACGTCTTATTAAAGGTACCGTGCAATAACTATGTTTACGCATGCGTGTTTCCAAGCCACCTAGCTGCTTCTTCACAGCTGAAATGGATGTCCTGATGCAAAAGTTAAAAGCAATCATGGACCAATCAAATCTGTCTATACTATCTGATTACCCGGCGTTGCCCGTGTATTTTATTTTTAGACACAAAAAGAATTTAAGTGTGTGTGTATATGTATGTGTGCACTGATTTAATATATTAGTATATGAGGAGGAAGAGGTCATCTGTGTAATATATTGGTATATGAGGAGGAGGTCGTCTGTGTTAATATATTAGTATATGAGGAGGAGGTCGTCTGTGTAATACATTGGCATTAGAGATGAGCGAACGTACTCGTTTAGGACAATTACTCCATCGAGCATCGTTTTTTTTCGAGTAACTGCCTACGCGGGCTAAAAGATTTGGGGGGCGGCATGGGGGAGCGGGGGGGGGGGTAGCAGTGGGGAACAGGGGGGAGCTCTCTCTCTCACACCCCCACTCCCCTCTGCAACCCCCCGGCGCCCCCCGAATCTTTTCGCCCGATTAGGCGGTTACTCGAAAAAAGCGATGCTCGATCAAGTAATTGCCCTAAACGAGTACGTTCGCTCATCTCTAATTGGTATATGAGGAGAAGGTCATCTGTGTAATAGTATTTGAGGAGGAGGAAGTTGTCTGTGTAAGATATTATCTGAGGAGCAGGAGGTCTGTGTAATACTGGCGTAATTAAAAAATTCAAAACTCGCCAACTTCCCCTGTAATTTTTGTTGCCAATAGCAACCAATCACAGCTCAGCTTTCTCTTGTTATACCACTGAAGTAAAATGAAAGCTGCGCTGTGATTGGTTGCCATGGGCAACACAGATTTCCTTTTGGACAGCTTTCATAAGAGTGGGTGCTGGGCTCATTTCTGTGGTACATAGTGGCTCAGTGCTGGTGGGAAGCTGTGAGGTAGTTGGAGCAGAGGAGGAGGTTGTCTGTGTAAGATATTATCTGAGGAGCAGGAGGTCTGTGTAATAGATTATTGTATGATGAGGAGTAGGTCGTCTGTGTTAGATAAGACTGTGAAATAAAAACCATCTGCTCAAGTGCAATTCCGGCATTCCCCCACCCTCTTCTCCCCAAGGGGTAGTGGGGCTGTGTCAAACACCCCCCCTCCAAAAAAAAAAAAAAAAATTCTGTTGAGATAACCAAAACTTGCTATTACTTTGCAACCAGAAACACTTTGGAACAGTCTCTTGCCCAAAGTTCTCATTCCTTTAGATACACGTTGTACTCAATTATTTGTCTCAGAACCTCATCTTGTTTTAACCCATTAAAGATCAAGCACCATAATATTATAACACTTGTGCTGGGCTTTAATCCCAGACAATTGTACAAATACAGTGTGGGATTAAAGCTACTTCTTCTCCAATGTAGCAGGAGCAGGTCGGGTCCTCGGCTATTAGTTACAGCCGAGGACTCGGATAAGAAAACCATGAGAAGGAAATTAGCATTATGTAGTGAAGAGAGAAAGTGGAAATGTTACTTTTGCTATTTGACCCGGCGATCATGTGATCCCCAGATATCCCCTGCTACAGCAGAGCTGCAGGGTCCTAGCAGATCCAGATGTATTGTCACTACAAGGGATGTTTTCCCCTGTAACTGGGGCTCCTATGGATGCTCTAGTTACAGTGCAAAAGTGTGAAATTTTAAAGACAATGTGAATGACCCCCATGTCTTATATGACATCATGGGGGACATAGATGGTAAAAAAAACGGTTAAGGAAATAAGTTAAAAAAAATTACACAATAAAATAAAAATATTTATCTAAAAAAGAAATTGCCCCAACGGCAGCCTAAACTGTCGCTATATACTCCATGTAATCCAAGGCTATGCAAATTAGATATTAAAACGTCCCAAACAAAATGAGGAAGCCCATATGTCACGGGAAAAAGAGCGGCAAACATAATTTTGGTAACTGAACAAAAAAAAAACTGGATACTAAAGCCACCACACGGGTAAAATCCCAAAAAAGTGTCTGGTCCTTCAGTGGTTAATATTGGTAAATAGGAATAAAATAATTGTTTGATGGTTTTAAAATTTCTGCTATAAGCTGCAGAGAAGATCAAGTGATTTTTGAATAAATCCATTTCTAATATCCCTTAGGCCCAATGTTCACGGGTGGATTTGATTTGCAAAATCCGCGCAGGTGATCCGCAGTTCAAGCCCGCATGGAGGAGCATGGGGCATCCACACTTCATTTAACAGCTGTGGATTTGATTTTGATTTGCAGATGTCACACGTGGATAATAATTGCGGCATGCTCCATTTTATCGCGGATTACACATGGATGTGGCTCCATCCATCACTATGGGAGCTTAGTATCTACAGTGCAACCGCAAATACATTTCAATACATTTGCGGTTTCACTGCGGATTTGAAGGTTAAAATCAATTAGGTAGGTGGGAAAAAGGCTGGGAGATGGGTTTGTGGTTTTTTTTTCATGCGGATGATACGCAGTTTGAGGAAAAAACCTGCGATCTCCTGCAAGCAATAAAAAATTCTTATAACGATGACTCGCAGTGAATCCGCATATCCACATGAAAAATCCGCGCGTGCCATAGACATGACGCCATGCTCTGTTCTTGAGTAAAACATTCCTATCCATATTCTCCACCTTCTTCATTGCTCTAGTTAGCATCCAATCTTTATAGCCCTGTTTTTTTTCAAATGTCCTTATGTGTCATCCCTAGTTTTTGCATTTCTGGCTCTGCTCCATTTTACAAAATAAACCTTTAAGTGAATATCCAAAAATTATATTTCCAAGAGCTCAATGCTACTTGTAAGAGTCAATTGTAATCATTGTTGTTTAAATCACTGATTGTCAACATTTTTCAGCCCAGCGCCCCCTTTTAGGTATTGGGATGGTGGCCAGCGCCCCCCCCCCCCCCCAAGCCTTACAAGTTTAAACCCAGTCAAATACTTTTTTGGGGGGAAAGTTTGATAGTGTTTAACAGATTAGCATTAATTGTGAAAATCTGTCTCTATTGTGGATACAATAATAAATTAGGTTTTATTGCAGAAGATTATTTGGGGGGGGGAAGGAAGTAATAATACCATCTTTAATCATCATTCGATAGAAAAGTTTTGTATATAGAGGAGCCTTTTGTATCAGTGGTTAAATTTCTGGTAAACAACAGTTCCTCCACTAGCTCTTCATTCCAATTAAGGAAACAAATGTAAGCTAGCAGCAATGCTTTATTATCTCTAACCACTGGCTCATCAATTTGTACAAATTCTGTGTTCTTTAACACATCCAAAAGCGTTTCTTCCACATCAGCAGCCATCTCGTTAATTCTTCTTGAAATTGTGTCATTACTCAGAGGAATCGATTTCACCATGGCACACGCGTCAGGCCCCAGTAAAGTACTGACAATCTCTTTAACTGTGAGTAATACAAGTGTTTCCCCAATAGTATGTGATTGCACTATTAATAAAGAGACTTTATAGGAAGCAAGGAGGCCTTCGTCAGCATTGAGAGCAGATTTTCCAAATAGCTTGCCTACAGTGCTGCGGTTCTCAAACTTTGACTTTAAACCTTGGAAAAATGAAATGGGCTAACCCACTTTGTCTAAATGCATTTTTGCAAGGTGATCACTCAGTCTCGAAGGCTTCATTTAAAAATGCCTTTTCACAAACGAGGCACAAGGGAAGCTGTTCGTTTGTAGGAAAAGGGCTGAATCTGTATTTCAAGTATTCATTTGAATATTGATGGCATTTCTTCTTCTTAGCCATTTTTATAAAGTTATTAACTTTCAATTGTGTGGGTCTCTGGGAGTTGTAGTTTATATCAGTGTTCAGAAAAGACACTTGGCGCTAACTAAGACTACAACTCTCAGAGATCCACACAAGTGAAAGTTTGAAGCAGTTCCAGCCAATTAGCGGCAATAATGGAATACAGTGGATTAGGTTGTGCTGTAGGTTATGAAGTGTGATCTGTAGCGGAGTCCTAAAAGTCATACGTTATATGATAGAGGCGCGCAGGCTGCACACAACTCCTATTACATGTAAGTGATTCATATAAAAATAATTGCCTCGGTTTTCATCAGTTTTGGATTTCACTGATTGTTTTCAAACGGATTATCGACAAAATCCGAGGCACCGCTACTAATTTTTAAAAAAATTTAATTACTAGATAGAGATGAGCGAACGTGTTCGGCTCCGCCCCTTTTCGCCCGAACACCGAACTTTGCGAGCAATTCCGTGCTCGGGCGAAAAAAGTTCGGGGGTCGCCGTGGCAGCGCGGGGGGGTGCGGCGGGGAGTGGGGGGGAGAGAGAGAGGGCTCCCCCCTGTTCCCCGCTGCTGCCGCCCGCGCCACCGCGCCTCTCCCCGCCCCCCGGCGCCCCCCGAAGCTTTACGCGCGGACACTGAAGTCCTCGGCAAAGCCGGTGTCCGGGTGCGGAAGTGTTCGTTAAGAACACGTTCGCTCATCTCTATTACTAGACAAAAAATCAACAAAGCAAACACAAAACGTCCCCCCATACCGCCTGTTTTCGTTCCACTGCCCCCTTGAGAAGTAAAAACGTCCCGCAGGGGGCAATAACGCCTACGTTGAGTACCACTGGTTTAAATAATCTACAAACTTGTGTGAGAGCAGTACACTGCAACACCACACAGAAAGTCATTGATGTAACATCCAAACCACACCATATTTCCTTTGAAAGGATTATGGGAAGTGTAAATAAAGTTTTCCTCCCACCATGCCGCAAATTTGCGATTATTTATTTTTTTTTTTTGTGGAAATCTAGATCTTAGGGTGAATGCATATGGGCGGAAATTCCCCAGTGAGATTTCCCGCCGAATGTCTGCCGGAGCACGATGCCATAGGATTGCATTGGTTTATGCAATCCTATGCAGACAGCCGTGACTTGACAGTGTGAAAACTCGCACGGTAAACAAATTGTGGCAATGACCTATGACTCGCCGGCTCTGCTCTGCGCATGTGCGGCTGGGCGGCGACCGGCACATAGCAGAGAGGAGGAGGAGGAGACGCCACAGGAGGTGAGCTGCAGATCACTGCTGGTGCACGGGTCGCATCCTGCTGCAAGAATTCTCGCAGCGGAATCTGACCTGGCCATCTGCACTCACCCATAATCGGGCACCCATTGTTTGTAAGTAAAAACTTCCTTTGAAGCAAAAAAAAAATATGTTTAAGTAAAAATTTTACACTTATGATTATAAATTCTTGTAAGCGCTCATCATGCTGACTATACTTGGATAAATTATGTGAAATGGCCCTTAATGCCAATTGATGGGGTTGACATGAGTCAAGCCACATATGATTGTCACCCCAAGAGAAATCTCGAAAATGATTAATTACCTTTTTGCCATCTTTCAGGTAGCCAGGAACGCATTGCATACAGGGCTTGATCGACTCAGGCACTGAGCCTCTCACTAAGGGACCCAGTGCCTGCGACGATCGGACACAAAGGAAGAAATATCTGTTTATGAATTTTTGGTAATCCATCAAAAATGGATAATAAAGGATGGTCAGAAATCAAATAGTTTGTCTCTGTCTGTAAGGAAGTCTGTACTCTTGCCCTCAATAAGCAACTTTTTAAATTTGGTCTAACATTAGACAGTGGGATCACATCCAACTTGCAGTAGGTTTGAACGTCGTCCAGTATACCATGAACCAGATTACAATATAAGACTGCATCAAGAACTACCAACAAGCCCAATGCATCTGCTTGTTTAAGAACTATATTAGGCCACTTTCAAAAGGGCGACAACATTTCGCGATTTTGCCATAATGCGATAGTGCGAGAAAACACATGTTAGTGAAGCCCATGCTTTACAATGGGTTCCTTCATATTAGTGCTGTTTTCCCTTTTTTTAATTTTTTTTTTTTTTTTTTTATAGCCCATGTTTCCCTATGAAGTCTTTGTCGCATCGCAAAGCATGAAATGGCGTTTTTCTTGTAATGCGATGTGATTTTATCGTTGCGAAATAAATCCTTCCCTGAAACTAAGCCTTGGCTGCCTTTAAAACAAAAAAGGGAATACTTACCTAAAAGGCTTGGTCGGAGTCCTCCCGCTGCTCTCCAGAGCTCTGCCAGATGTGCTGCAGTCCTCGTTCTCCCACAGAAGTCCACTTCCTGGTTGCGGGATTCATCACATCGCTGGAACTGCAATTATTTAGCGCAAAAGTCAATGGGACTTTCTAATATTAAAAGACGGATCATAAAAAAAAAGCACAAGTTCGAGCATTGTGATGACATATAAAGAAGACAAAAAATGCAAAAAGATAAGACATGCTGTGATTTTTTTTTTCCCCCTTTAAATCGCAACATCACAGGAGTGAAAATCATTGGTTTCATATTTCTGCGTTTTTATTCACTCTCGCATCGCATAAAAATCTCACAATTTTATAGCACGTGTGAAAGCCCCCTCAGGTACAAATCCTAAACCCTTATTCAGAATTTCCAATTGTTCCTTAGATAACATAATATGCATGCAGTCAAAACTGCTACAATTCCAGATCTTTTATTTCTGTTTGTGAACAGGATTTTTTTTTTCTCCTTCTTATAACTTTTGTTTCCTCGTCTTCCCCGTTTTTTGAACATGTAACTAATTCTTTTATATCTATTTATTAGATTAATGTCCTCTTTCTGGTTGGAATTGTCCTGACTTGATAAATCACCAGTAAGATCCGATGAACCACTTTGCTTGGATTTTTTCAAAATATATCTCTGGGCTCCTGCATTCTTTTACGAAAAAATGTTTGCACTTACTGTAAAATTCTTTTCTCATCATGTTCATTGGGGAGGACACCTCATCTTCATCCTCTCCTCTTCGGCTCCCCATGGGAATCGGCAGGGTCACTTAGTTGTGGGAGGACGCTTGAATTGGGGGGAGCAGGCAGGAATTGTAGGTTGCGCCATAGCTGGCAGGATACAGAGCAGTTAGTGCTACTCTATTTCACTTTGCCTTTTTAGGAGAGGGACTACAGTCTGTCTCATGCAGCACTGTTCGCCCTCTCCAACTGGGAACAATGCAGGGTAGTTAGATCATCCCTGAAGCCCAGCTAGAGGCAAAAAATAAATAAGAAAAGACAGGATGACTGCAGAGCAGCAGGTCTACCTCCTATGGACACTAAGCTTAAACTGATTTGGCTCAGTGCCTGTAAGTGGGGTATAGCTGGTAGGAGGAATAAACTCTTTTTTGCTTAGTGTCTGACCTCCTAGTGGCAGGAGCTAAACCCAAAGTCTTCCTGTGTCCTCCAATGAAACGGATGAGAAAAATAGATATACTGCTAGTCAAAGCAATGTTCTCCAGGAGCGCTAGAAACTAATTTCACAGAGAATAAAAAGGAGGAAAAATATGCGCTCACCTGAACTTATTTAACTCTGCTCTGAAAATAAATTTTAATTGTGAAAAGTTCATACAAGGAAAAAGTGCCAGCTCCAAATTAAAGTCTTTTTAATTTTCAATAGTGTGAAAACACATAATGTCTTAAAAAGGTACCATATAGAGATGAGCGAGTATACTCGCTAAGGCACATTACGAAAGCAAGTAGTGCCTTAGCCGAGTATCTCCTCGCTTGTCTCTAAAGATTCGGCTGCTGGCAGGGGAGAGCAGGGAGGAACGGGGGGGAGATCTCTCTCTCCCTCTCTCCGCCCCGCTTACCCCTGCTCCCCGCCGCAACTCACCTGTCACCCGCGACGGCCCCCGAATCTTTAGAGACGAGTGGGGAGATACTCGGCTAAGGCACTACTCGCTCGAGTAATGTGCTTTAGCGAGTATACTCGCTCATCTCTAGTACCATGCAATAACCATGTCCATGCAGATGCGTTTCCAAGCTGTCTGGCTTCTTGTTCACAGCTAAAATGGATGTCCTGGTGCAAAGGTTGGCCCCCTACACACGGGCGGGAATTCTGCGGTGGGATTTCCTGCTCAATATCCGCCCGTGGAAGCTGCCATAGGATTGCATTAAAAAACGCAATTCTAGGCAGACTGTCACAATTTGTCCACGTGAAATCACACGCTGAAAACAAATTGCGGCTTTCTCTATTGTCACTCCTGGGCAGCCGGCTCCGCTCTGCGCATGCACCGGTTGGCCAGCAGCCGGCACATCAGAGAGCCGGAGCCGCGGGAGAAGGTGAGACCCGCACTGGTCCCTGCAGGGGTGCTGGTCGGGTCCCGCTGTGAGAATTCTCGCTGGGAATCCGACCCGGCCATGTGCATGTGGGCCGTTAAAAACAATCACGGACCGATCAAATCTATCTTTACCTAGTGACTTATGTATACTATATTATCCACATTTTAATTAATAGAGGGTGTAATAAAGATATTGATATATTATATAATGCTTCTCCTAAGAGCTAATGTATTTAAAGCAAATTGCTTTTAAAGATTTCATACCTACTGGAGAACAAGACCCCAGTCTCAAGATCCAGTATGCATCTTGGCACAAAACGGGTTTCCTCTAGTCTCCACCTCTAGTTTTTCCACCTTGGAAAAAGTGAAGAAAAGAAGAACGTAGTTTAGTGGGTCTTGAGTACTTTGAAAACTTACATTGAACTGCTATGGTCCTGTGGTGGTTGCATTTAAAAAAGGTGCTAGCTACTATTTACTCTACTACATTCATGGAAAAAGTGGACTCAGGCATTATTGGACTGCTCATCAAGATTGATGAAATTGATTATACAATAGGAAGAGGATAAACTAAAAGATCTTAAGGATACAATCCAAACCGCGTCAGATTTGCATTGGAGTAATTTAACACGCACAAAGCCTACAATTTTTTCCTTAAAAGAACAGAGGATGGTCATCTCAAGTTGCAAGAGTCCGTAATGAAAACTAAACAAGTCAAATATGAATCGGATCAAAATGATTAATGGCAATGAAAAAAATTCTGACTGGAAATTTAAGAAATCTGCAGGAACTCCCAGATCTATTTTGAAGAAATCTCACCAAGGTGTTTCATGTGGATTTAAGACACATTGTGTTTTCATCTTCAGAATTAGAGACATCAGATCTCAGCGGTGATTTATCAAGTTAGAGAGTTCC
This sequence comes from Eleutherodactylus coqui, assembly GCF_035609145.1. Classification (NCBI taxonomy): domain Eukaryota; kingdom Metazoa; phylum Chordata; class Amphibia; order Anura; family Eleutherodactylidae; genus Eleutherodactylus; species Eleutherodactylus coqui. Next base: position 294,996,797 of record NC_089837.1, read on the forward strand.
AGCCAAGAAGAAGACATTAATCTAAAAAATTCACATAAGAGAGTTACATGTTCGAAAAATGGAAAAGACAAGATAACAGAAGATATAGGAGGGAGAAAAGAAATATCCTGTTCGCAAACAGAAACAAGTGACCTGGAAAATGGAGCAGTTTTGACTGCATGCATATTATGTTACCTAAGGAACAATTGGAAGTTCTGAATAAGGGTTTAGAATTTGTACCTGATGCAGATATTAATTGGCTTCAAACTTCCATTGGATTTAAATAGAGTCGTAAAAACATTAACTTTAAAGAAACCTTTTTCATTTTTTTCAATAAGGACAAATACGAAAAATGCCAATCAATGAAGAACACTTATGTTCATAATGAATTTAGGAATGTACGTTTCTCTATTTGCAGACACTGTAACGTTGGTATAAAGGATGTTTCTCATATACACTTTAAATATACTAAGCATCTTTTTACACTATCAGCTCTATATGGATAGGAGTGCTTTACTGAAGAACAGAGTAAGGCCCCCTGTCCACGGGCATTGTGGTATCCAGCGGCAAAGCTCCGCCGCGGGAACCGCCACCCAGGAGCAGGAGCCACTGCCGAATCTCCGCCGGTCAGCCCTATCTGATAGGCTGACCGCAGAGAATCAGGGCAGTTCGCAGCATGCTGTGAATTGCCCACCGCGAACGGAGAATCGCAATGATTCTCCGCTCGTGGACAGGGGCCGGCGCTTGCCATAGCAACGCTATGGAAAGCTTCAGAGGGTGTGATTCGCCGGCTGTTTACTGAGATAACCCTAATGGATAAAAGAAGTAACATGATCTTCTCTACAGCTTGTAGCAGAAACTTCAAAATCATTAAATGATTGTTTTACTCCTATTTACCAATATTAAAATGAGATCGGGTTCTGAGAAAAATAATTGCTGCCGTACAACGTGTACCTAAAAAAGAATCGAACCTTTGGGCAAGAGACTGTCCCCAAGTATTTTGCGGTTACAAGGTAATGGCAAATATTGTTTATCTCAACCTGGTGTTTGTTTTCTTATCTGCGGTACGGGGATGTAGTGTATGCAAATATGGTCTTAACACTATAATACCTCAAGCAGCTAAGACGACAACTGATTTTACTGTTACTAAGTACGTTGTCTACAACATTTACTATAATGAGTGCAACCTGATTTATGCTGGGGGTACGGTGTACAGTCCACAAACATAAAATGAGGGTTAGTAAGCATATATACAATATTAAAAAGGGCAATAGAAATGCCTCTGGACTATCTAGACACTTTGTTGGTTGCCATGCAGGGTCATTAGTTAGTTTTAGATTCTCTTCTAGAGGTGGAGACTGGAGGAGAGACACGTATTGTGCAGAGAGGCATACTGGATCTTGAGACTGGGGTCTCATTCTCCATTATTTAGGAATCTTAAAAGCAAATCTCCTGCCATATATATATATATATATATATATATAATTAGCTATTCTGAGAACAACTCTATATGTTAATATCTTTATTATAACATCTATTGAAAAAAATGTGGATAACCTAGTATACATAAGTCACTCGGTATAGACAGATTTGATCAGTCAGTGATTGTTTTTAACTTTTGCACCGTGACATGCGTTTTAGCTGTGAAGAAGAAACCAGACAGCTTGGAAACGTGCCTGCATGAACGTGCTTTTTGTACGGTACCTTTTATAAAACATTATGTGTTTTTAACATTACTGAAAAAAAGAAGAGCCTTTTATTTGGAGCTGGCACTTTTTCTTTGTATGAACTTTCTTGCGCTGTTTTGACTCACGGCGGGTATGTGTAAAATAGGAATCTTCTTTTGGCGGAGCTGAGTTGAATAAGTCTGGGTGAGCGCATATTTTTTCCCCTTTTATTCTCTAATAGAATAGAATAGGCCATCACTATTTGATTGGTGGGGGGTTCGACTCCTGACACCCTCGCTGACCAGCTGATTTAAGGTGCCATTGCAATCAGTAAGCTTGACGTCCTTTAGATTGTTTACCCAGGCATAATGCCTTCTCCAAAAATAGGCCATCCATATTAATACCCCCCCCCCCCATCCCCCCCAAAAAAATGTAATGGCTTATACACAGAATACTCCTTAAATATCTGATAGGTGGGTATTCAAATAAGAAAATTATATTATATGATTCCCTAGTCTTTGGTCTGGCTTTCTTTTTAGTGTCTGTTAATCCCACATTCTTCATTATTAATTGTTGCTTTACATTTAGAATAATACGGGCACGAACAGTTTAGTAAAATGTCAGTAGAATATGTCTGTCTGTTATTAAGAGTGATGGTGGAAAATATCATGCAGCAGGATAATTTTTTCCCCAAAATATAAACCAATACCAAAGGAATCTCTTCCTTTTTTTCTCTCCTGTACTCAGAGAGAATGATATCCTAGATCCGTGTATTTTACATGGATATGAAATGACTAAATATTAAGTTGGTTGCTTTGTTAATGTCTTCTACAGGAACCTATGCATTGCTGCCCCACCTTCCATCCGTAGGGGGAAATGAAGGAGTAGGTGTGGTAGCTGAAGTTGGCCATCATGTATCTTCAGTGCGGCCTGGCGATTGGGTGATTCCTGTGGATGCTGCTCTAGGTAGGTAAGAAGAGGGAACATAGCACATACAATTACATAGAAAAATCCAACCAGGCTTTTCCAAGGGAATTTATATACAGGGTGATTCAAGAGTCGGGATCACCCAGAATAACCTCTGAATGAAAAGATATGCAAATGGCAAACTTTGTAAAAAATGGTGATGCCTGTCAAGCATTTTGGTGGCAGTCATCTTTGATTCATCCCAAGACACTTCACTGAAAAGGCAGCCATGGTATTCATAATTTAGGGGTAGAATTTCAATACCTGCAACCATTTTGAGTTGTGGATTATGCCAAACTGGTAGTGTCCAGGACAAACCAAGAACTGGTGGTCTGTGCAGGGTTTTAAATCCCCAGGTGCCGAGAGTTTTCACAAAGAGTCCACAAAAAAACAACAGGAGACTGGCATTGGAGCATGGTGTAAGTCAACCATCATAAGGATCCTCAAGACACACAAATGGCACCCATACAAACAACTGTTTCCAGTTTGTCCTGGGCACTACCAGTTGCCCTGAACTTCTGGATGAGTTTCCTGACCGTTCATACACCCACTGGCTGTCTTCCTGGGTGTTCTTGATTGAAAGCCTCAGCCACCTCACATGATCTCAGTTCTGTCCTGGATTGTTAACAGCATCTTCTGGTATGTGAAAAGACATACAATAGTGTTTTGCATACCAGATAATACTTAACACGCCATCATGCATACCTCCAAAATGGTTGCAGATATTGAAAAAATAACTGCACCTATTAACCCTTTCCAATCCAGTGTCAGAACTCGTCCGACATTCAGATTTCCGTGCATAGCTCTGATGTTGGGGGTTAGGTCTGACACGTTACTAACACTATGTAGGACAGCTCTCGGATGTTTCTAACAGTAATGGACATATATACAGTACATATATTTACAGGATTATTACGATCTTCCTGAAGTGAAACACTCATAACTTATTTTTATGTGTTTCTGTTGAGTAATTCCAATAAATCCACAAATCCCTTTCCCACCCAAAATAAATAAGAGCTGGTGGCATGGAAATTAGATTGGAAAGGGTTAAATCATGTATCCTATGACTCTTTCCATTGAAGTTTCTTGAGCTGAATCCAAGATGATTGACAGGCACCATCATAGTGCCATCTTTTTGTGTCTGATTTAAGTATGAATTGCAAATAAAAATCTTTGTATGCTATTATAGGAAATCAGAGGCATACAGGGGTGCACTAGGGTCTCATAGACTACAAGGAGTGTCCTATTATAGCTACATCCCAGTCGGAGCTTGTAGGGTTACAGACCAACCATATCTGTCTCTGAAAGACTGGCTTATATTGGCTGATTACATGAAGATACTTTATTAGGATACAACCAATCTCTACAGGAAAACCTTTTTGAATCTTTTCTGATCTGGTCAGAACCTTCCTTTTCTTATGATGAAGTTGTGTTTCAGATCTTTTCCCCCTACAGCAATGATTGTCATCTGAAAGAAGTCAACGGCACTCCCCACCATATCAAGTCTGGAGGGCTGATCACACCTTAACTATACTGACAGTTGTCAAACCAACATTTCTAAGTATGTTGGATACATTTCCTGGTAGATGAGACCGATGTCAATCAGATCAATAGACCTGTTTACACACACTAATCTAGAATAAAGAAGTTTTCTGATTTTATATAAATAAAGCTTAAAGGGGTATTCTGGTGTACACAATTGGACTCATTTAAAGTATGTGGTATAAAGTAAAATATATCCTCCATATAGAGTAAATCTTTTCAGTAGTTTCCCACTACCTACTAGCCCAAATGTTGGTTGGGCATGCTCAGCACTAGGAGTTATAAGGGGGTTATTATAACTGGAATCTATTGTGAGAGGCGCTGTAGTGAGGAGGCCCAGTATGAAACATACAAGAAAGGGAGACTTGCTCTTCAGTAGCCAGGGGGAAGAGTACAGAGTGAAAATAAATGTCAGCAATGCAAGATGGTATCTGTAGTCTGCTACCCGCATGGGCTGCTGCTGAAGCCAAGTCCACTTTGCTGCACTGAAGAAGGGCGCATAGAGAGCAACAGTGTGACAAAAGGTAACTGTACGTGTTTAAGATGTACTACCCCTTTTCTTAATAGTCCGGCTACTGTTTGTTTTGAATGCATGCGTTTTTGTTAAATTGTCGTACATTTTTTTGTCAGTTGTCCAAATGTTATATGTTCTTAAACCATAAGGCCGCCTTCACACAGGCTGTGTGGAATTTCCACTAGAAGAATCGCTGCAGAAATTCCGTACAGTTTACAGTGCAAATCCCTTATGGAGGAGACTTCAGAAATGTCTTTCACGGGGTGTGGAAAATTTCAGCGATCAATCAGCCGTGTTTTTTAAAAACCGCTCTGCATTCTAAATCCGCAGCATGTCTATTTATGCTGAACGCCGCCGTGGAATTCAACCCTTGAAATACTGGAGTTAAATTCTGAAGCTGATCTGCAATTAAAAATGCTGCCGAATCAGCACCTAATTAGTGTGGACTTGGCCACTGCGGAATTGCTGGGGGTGTTCTGTTGCAGAATGGCCGCAGCATTTATGGCCCGTGTGAAGGTACCCTGATTATTCCTCTATACTAGTACAATGCAAGTTTGGAAAACAAACTGATGCGACTGAAATGTAGAGGATAGCTGGACTAGTACAAAAAGGGCTAGTAGTATTAGTGTTGTACTGTTGCTCTGTGTGCAATGACCCTGCAGCCTTCTTTTAAGTTTCTCATCCGAACACCAGATTAACCCTTTAATCACTGTCCAAATGAAACACTTCCCAATACGCTGTGTTTCAGTTCCTCACAATTGTTCGGATTGCAGTCAGTGAGTAAGGACACTTTTGTTTACATTCAGAGGTTGTAATCCTGCACATAGCTTCTAGTCCGGCTCTGAGCTGAGAAGTATCCAGTTTAGGTATTACTCTGAGCTAAAAGAAAAAAGTTTTGTACAGTGTTAGGCCTCATTCACAAGGGCATATTTGCACTACATATTACATGGGCAATACACAGTGCTGAAAACCCATTGATTTGCATTGCATTAGGGCTCATTCACACAGGCGTATTGTCACCGCGTGTTACGCAGTGAATGTAGGACATGCAAGTCTATGGATTTTTATTCTACCATTCACACCTGCGTTGGAACTGCGAGGGAACATCCATATAATGCACAGGAGAAATAAATCGCAGCATGCTCTATTTCTCTGCATTTCATACGGAGTCCTTGAAGGTCTGCGTATTATAACGCTGCCCCTTCACAATGCCTAGAAATGGACAGCGCTGCATACACAGCTCAGCACTGCACAGAGCGGGGGGTGGGGGTTGAAAAAAAAGAGTCACACTGTGGATCTCCGTGACATCATAATCCTGGACATACGCAGTGCCTTTCGCAGCCCTACGCGATCTCTGCCAGCACAGCCAATGGGCTGCGATGACTTGAACACTGCGAGACTCACAGGCTTGTACTCATACACGTGTGAATGAGCCCTTATTCAGACCTGCGTTTTTCTAGAGTCTTTAAAAAAATCGCAGCATTTCTTATTTTGGTCTGTATAACAGACCTAAATAGGCCATTGGAATCAATGGGAGTGCATAAAAAAATCTGTAAATGATACATGCATATTCAGTGCACATTTACACACAAAATAATTGGGGCCTTCTTACATTTTTCTTCGTACATGTGAAAAATGCAATGAACACCCACACAAAAATAATGTAGTACGCAGGGCATACACAGAGTTTTGCTCAGTGAAAACACTGCATATTTCACAGAATGAAGCAGAATACATCTGTGTGAATTAGGCCTCATGTCCACTTGCTAAATCCAACAGTGAAATCCGTGTGTGCCCGCAGACATGGAGTGGTTAAATACATTATACTCCCCTCTCTGGACGCTGCGGGGTTCTCCTTAGTGCAGGGCGGATCTTCTTTCTCCCGGCGAGCAGAAGTGCTCGGCACACCGGCAGCATGCCGCGCACACCATTTTAACTTTCTTTTTTAAATCTCCTTACAATCTCTCTCTCTCTCATACAATACACGAATAAGTTCCTTTTTGTGTGTCAGAGGGCAATGCACTCCTGAATATAAAGTTCCTCAAATTTGGAGGTTGTCCACAACACAGGAGGCGAGGGTCTGGGAATATGGTTTCCAGACGCTCATGCTGGTGCAATTTTCTTTTCAGTTTCTCTTAGTACCTCTAGCTGTGGATTGTAGGTCACTACTAGGGGTATACGATTATTCATGGTAGAAACCGTCCCATCTGAGGTATGTGAGCCAAACAATAGTTTTTTCAGCACAGGGATGGAGGTACCCAGAAAGTTAATTCCTGCATCCGAGTAGTTCAATACTAGATTTATGGTCAAGTGAAATTCACTAAGTCAATCCAGATGATTACAAGTCATCAATGTAACAGAAGTGGGCCAATAGTTTGTTGGAGCAGGATGCCAAGAAGTCACTTTCCAGTTTTGCCATGAAAAGGTTGGTTTATTGTTGTGCCCTTTTAACACAAAATCTCAGACACAATAGTGCACTATGGTACTGCTAATAAAATTCCAGATGTCGTGATGGAAATTACAGTAAGTGGGGTCCACTGGGTGTCATTTATGTCCAAAAAGTAATGGATCCATCCACTATTGGTATCCCAGTTCTCTGTTTCTATAACAGAAAAGGACAGGGGAATGCCCCCAGAGATGTGAACAGAGTCTAAGTGTATGTTCTCATTCACTAACTGCAAACTAAGATCCTAAACATGGTAAGAAATTGAAACCACATAAAGTTGTGCAACTTTTCATTTATGTAGTGATTAAAGCTTCATTAACATAAAACCTGAAAATCCCTTCAATATTGGTCTGATTGTTCAGAAATTTGTGTATATACAGTATGCAGGCTTACAAAGTAGTACTGGATCAACAATGTAGGTACTACTCACATAAAGAAAAAGGTATTGATCCAGAGGGTAGAAAGAATGTAGTTCTATAAGGAGAAAGGCTATTGTAATAATTAAAACATGCTGTTTCTACCTTCAGTCTGCCCACGTGGTCACCCATAGATTCACGTGACACTTTATGTGTAGGTGAGATTGAGAAAGCTTTCAACTACATCTAAGTACCCCTTCTTCCACTCAGGTAAGCACCATTCACATCACAGTGCTACATTTTACTGCATCAGTGGAGGAAGGGCATGCGTTGGATTTACCTATGCACAGCGTTTCTTGTGAACATTGTATCCAATGAGACCCAAAGGCCATGAAATGAGAGCTATATTTCATGGTCAAGTCATTGGAACACGGTACTGTAACTGAAATGGCTGCATGTGTTCACTGCTCAAGCCTCTGCTAGTTTTTATGCTGAGTTGCAGACATCCCATACCTGTATATTTCAAATGCTGGATGCACCAGTCAGTAAGGACTACAGTATTATACTGTATTCAGTCATGCCTTGTTGCACATACACAGTATTGTTACTAGATTCTTTAATTTCTTTCAGTAACGTTTCATAGACTTCATTTTTTTAGTTGTATTCATTTAGTTTTACTTTGCAAAGAATTTTGGGGAAAAATATTACAAAATAACTTTTTATGACATATTGATCCACAGGCACATGGCGTACAGAGGGCGTATTCAGTGAGGAGGCCCTAGTGCGAGTCCCAAGTGACATATCTATAGTGGGTGCAGCAACCCTAAGTGTTAACCCCTGTACTGCATACAGACTGCTCTCTGATTATGAGACTCTTCGGCCAGGTAAATAGCAATGAGCAAGATATGCGTGTAGAACAACTAACTGTAGCTTGTGAAATGCCTTTGCCATACATCATTCCTTTATCTCCATTCACAGGGGACTCCGTAATACAGAATGCCAGCAATAGCAGTGTGGGTCAGGCTGTTATACAGCTTGCAGCATCTTTGGGTATTACTACTATTAATGTTGTACGAGACAGGTATGTGTATAAAATGTATTTCTTGATATGACTATAAAGTTACTGTAGATGATGAGCTTAGTTTAAACTAGCACTTTAAATATGCATCTGTAGGCCAAATCTACAAAGCTTGGTAGAACGACTTCAGGATTTAGGAGCTGACCATGTGATCACAGAAGAACAATTGCGCAAGCCAGAAATGAAAGATCTTTTTAAGGTACTGTAAGAGAAATCTCCCCATCTGTTCTGGATACTTTCACATGTTCTTAAGGCCCATTTACACTGGATGAGTGTCGGGCAAACGATGCCCAACACTCGTCCCTGTATCCCCATGATCCTGCATGAGAGCTAGCACAGCTGGCTCACACAGGGAGCGGCCAACAGTGGGGTGGGGCAGTGCAGGAGATTTCTCTCCTCTCGCTCTGCCGCCCCTCTCCATTGAGATATACAGCGGCCGTTCACTGTTTAACGGAGGCTGTTTGAGCTGCATGGTGAGCAATGATCTTCATCGCTCATCTTTTATGCAGCATAAATGGTGGCTGTGTTATGTGAATGGAGAGGGGCGGGGGAGCGAGAGGAGAGAAATCTCCTGCACTGCCCCGCCCCTTGCTGGCTGCTCCGTGAACCAGCCAGCTCTGCTAGCTCTCGTGCAGGAGCATGGTAGCGCGGGGATACAGGGATGAGTGTCGGGCATCGTTTACCCGACACTCGTCCAGTGTAAATGGGCCTTTACACTATAGACATTGATCTTATTTCTTACAGAACTGCCCTCGTCCACGATTAGCATTAAACTGTGTTGGCGGAAAAAGCACAACTGAAATGTTACGTCATTTGGAGTAAGTACTTTCAGCTACAAAGTTTTTACAATATATAGATATTTTTGTGCTATACTAAGATACTGCAATTAAGCTTCTGGTCCCAAAGCTCAAGATGGCACTACTAAGAAATTCAAATGACAACGGACTTCATTCTGATCACAGTCAGGTGTATTGTTATAGAGACTACATCAATAGCTACATCTTCAGTGGCTTAGAGGGAGTCTGTCAGCTTGAACTTGCTGTCCAAACTGAAGGCGGCATGTTATATGGCAGGAGAAGCTGAGCAGATTGTATATATAGGTTCATGAGCAAAGATTCAGCATAGCTAGAATTTTATTCATTTACATCTCTGCTTATTCTGAGCTGGGCAATGTCATACACAGGTAGTTGTCAATCACTGATAGGCCCGCCCACTGGACCTCTAAGCCCAGAATAAGCAGAGATTTAAGTTCATTAACCCCTTCCCGCTCCAGGATGTACATTTACATCCTGGAGCGTCTGGGTATGTATGCAGAGAGGTCGCCACGTACTGTCGTCAGCTGTTTACTACAGCTAACACCTGCGGGCAATAGCCGCGATTGGCCATGAACGTCGTCCGAAAAAAAATAAAGAACGTCAGAAATGCACTTTTTCAGTCTCCCTGTCTCCCAGAAAAAATGCAATAAAAAGCGATCAAAAAGTCATATGTATTCCGAATTCGTACTAATGTAAACTTCAGGACATCCCGCAAAAAATGAGCCCTTGCTGAACTACGTAGACGGAAAAATAAAAAAAGTTATTGCGCGCACAAGATGACTGCAGAAAGATTAAATGTCTTTGAAAATAAAAGAGTAGTATAGTAAAAAAAAAAACTATACAAGTTTGGTATCGTAGTAATTGTACTGACCCATAGAATAAAGTTATCATGTCGTTTTTGTTGCAGTTTGTGCGCTGTAGACACAATAAAAGATGGCGGAATGTCGGTTTTTATTACATTTTTCAATACATTATATGGTACAGTAAATAGCACCATTAAAAAATACAACTCGTCCCACAATAAACAAGCCCTCATACAGCGACGTCGATGAAGGAGTTATGATTTTTTTAAGGGGGGGGAGGAAAAAACGAAAATGGAAAAGAAAGGGTTGCGTCATGAAGGGGTTAAATACAAATTATACTGATTCTGTCCCCATAAAACGATATATCAATCTGCTCAGCAAATTCTGCTCTATAACATTATGCCCGCAGAATAGACTGCATTTTTGTGACCGCTTCCCTTTAAGTAATGACATATATCATGTTTATATGTGTGAACACTGGATGTACACAACACTGCAGGTGCCACAAATCAGAAAAAGGAAATGTTGGCATCATCATTTCTCAGTAGTGCAGCCTAAACATTTTTGATTGTAGTTAAGAGCAATTATAACTTAGGATAGAAGTAAGCAGCAGACAAAAGAGGTATATTAGCAACTTCAAAAAGAGCCTTTCTTAAATTTGTTTTAGTAAGCACTATTATACTTTTTACATTGGAATGACATGATGGGCAATCTAAATTAAAATGTTCCCGATGTGAATGTCACAACTGCCTTTTATCCTATAGTTACGGTGGCACAATGGTGACATATGGAGGAATGGCCAAGCAGCCCGTTACTATACCGGTGGTGAGTATTGGATCAAGGTGTGAAATGTAAAGGCCGCTCTTAGAGCTTGTTTAGATAACTCATTTGGATAGCTCTCGGACTAGAAATATGATAAATCCTTTAATTATGTCACAGATGCAGATGCTACCAGGAAATATACTTTTGGAAACCTATTCATTTTTTTTTCTAGTACCTAATAGAAATACCAGGAATCCGTTTGCGACTCAGTTTTTGGTCATCTGATAGACTTCGCTTTCTTGCATACAGCTTTTAGGGATAATGTCCGTTACTGTCGCTTCAAAGACAACACTAACAAAGGGTTAGACTGGGATACCGTTGGCACAGCATACCACACTGGTCACCTGGGCAACTCGACTTTCTAATGGAGCATGAAGAAGTTTTATTAAATGATTCTGCTGATACAACCACTGAACCCATCCAGTGTCATAATATGAACTCGTATTAATGTAACGTTCCTGGCTGTCACCATCTGTCCTTTTTCGTGCAGAGAAGCCCTTAATACTTCATTTAATAAAACAGTAAACATTCTTTCTTTGTCACTTGCAGAGAATCCTAATCATACTGACGTACAGCTAACTACATTAACTGTCATTACAGACTTGCCGACAAAAGAAAATCTTTAGTACCCTGTTTACGATTTAGCTTAAAATGTCCAAGATAAAACAACCAATTCTAGACTATAATCAAAATAGAAGACAGTTAAGGTGACCCTGTTAATTCCTGCTGCCACCCAACCTGTACAGAGCATCTGCTCTTAATCACTACTCCTCTATCCCTAATGTTCACCAGAGGGAATAATAAATCAAGGGTAATTAGCAGACTAGAAATAACAAGATGAGAAATAATACGGGAGAATTAGGCCACCTGCACACGGGCGGGTCGGATTCCGCATGCAGAATCCGGCCCAGGCAGCAGGAGCGTCCGCGCGTACCTGCCTTTGTTTTTCTTCATCTGTACTGTGGGTGGTCCGCACGGGTCGCCATTGGACATGCGTAGTACAGAGTTGTTGTTTTTTTAACTCCTGCTTTTCCCGCCCCATTGCCTAGCAACGACGCAGAATCTGCAACCTTTCCACAATGTCAGTTGCGGAGGGGCTGTGGATTGGACGGCTTCCGTTGAAACTGTCCGTGCAAAAATGCAGCATGCTGCGTTTTTTTGGGGGTTTTTTTATTTCCCCCCCTTCACTGCTCCTGCGAGCAGAAGCCACAATTGGTTTCCGCTCATGTGCAGGAAGAATCACTTTTCCATAGCCTGCTATGGATGATATTGGCTGTGGAATCCAGAGGCGGATGCCCGCTCTGGATTCCGCGATGCAAATCCGCCCATGTGCAGGCAGCCTTAGGGAATCTTCCAAGTTATGGATACTTAAATGGCCATATCTTAAAACTTGGGTCCAGTGGATGAATAATTTTCCACCATTCTGTATACATGTACCAAACTAGAATTGCTTGCTTATCCAAACTATAAGCTAAGCAAACCAATCAAAGAAGCCAGAAAAGTTAAAGATAAACTGCAAAAGTTGTTTTAATTATATAGTTGTTAATGGGGTATTAAAGTTTTTCTTTTGTTGATAAGTATTTCTGTATTAAAATTTGTATACCCTGCTTTCTAACAAGGGGCGAAAACCCCCATAAAACAATGTTTGAATTGAAAGCAGCTAACTGTTATTGCAGCAGCACATTAGAGAGTAACGACAGACATTCTCCTAAATATCACCACCCTAAAGCTTGTCATGCACTTGTTTGGCTGACAACTACTCCTCATCATAGACATGCAAGTTAGTAGCCACATGTTTGTTTCAATAGGAATAAACCACTGCCGTCCTTTTTGTGACAGATAAGGGAGATGAAACAATACCTCTGCAGCACCACCTATTGGAAGACAGCATTGCTGTAAATCAATGTTAGACTCTTTATACAAGGCTTGTAACAATGACTGGGGATTGAAAGCCAAGCCAGAATCCATACACAGACAGCTGTTTTGGGGTGTTTGCCCCTAATCAGTGTGCAGTAGGTTTCTGGCTTGACTAATGAGAAACCTACTGCACACTGATGAGGAGTAAACACCCCGAAACAGCTATCTGTGTATGGTTTTCTGGCTTGGTTTTCAATTCCTAGTCATTGTTACAAGGCTTGTATAAAAGTCTAACATTATTGACTTGCAGGAATGCTTTCTTCCAATAGGTGGCGCTAGAGGTATTGTTCAATTTCCCTTATTTGCATATTACCCAGAGGAGCATGAATGGCCTTATAAGTCTCCACACTCACCTTCTAAGTGCTCTCCCTAAGGAGAAAAGATAGTGTTCATGACCCTTTTGTGGCAGATGCATAGCTGATAAAAAAGACTGGGAGGCTAAAATTGGTGGGTTTGGCTGACTTTTTTTCTTATGTGTCCGGTCAGCTTAAAGCGACCCTCCAATACTGGACAGACAAAGATGGCCGAACTGCTTTTTTGTCTACCTAATGCACACTGTGCATATGCACTATGCATTGGCAGTCTAAGACACTACATACTTCAGTGGCCAGGATTGCTCATGTGGACAACACTGGTTAATCAAAGCTGGTGTAGTGTCTTTCACACAGTGCATTAGTATGCATCATTAGTTTATCAGTTGTCATAGAAGCTAGTGTGGACATCTTTGTCCAGGCCTGAAGGGTTGCTTTAAAGATGTTGTTTCATGGTTAAAGAGGTATTCTCACCTTAGACATTTATGGCATATCCAGAGGATATGTCATTAGTGTCTGATAGATGTGGGTCTCACTTCTAAATCCGACCAATCATGGTGGAGAATGACTGAAGAGGTGGCCTTGCATTTCTTTCTCCATTTACTTCCATTAGATGCACAGAGGGCATCCAGCCTGCAGAGGACACCTTTGGGACCAGTCAAACACTTGTGGCATATTGTGGTATAATAAGTTACTACTAAAAGTACAGAGTTGTGCAGGAGCACAATGTCCACTGAAGCATCATGGCCCCTTCAGTCAGCTTAATGATGTGGGTGCTAAAGGTCACATCCCATAGATCTGATATTGATGTCCTGTTCTAAGGAACACACCTAGAATGTTTATGGATCTCTAAAACATCTGCACATCCTCGCACAACTGAAATGGACTACATACCTTTACAGCTGCCTCTTCACTGATTCTGGCATATTCCCCTCCTTATTCACCCACAATCTGTGCTGTTAGTTTTGTTGCCCTATACTAGTAAATTGTGAAGTGGACAATCTCCACCATACAATGTGAATGGAACATCACGTCAGCCATTGATATTGGGAATGGAGACTTGGCCACATGGCAATTCACTGGTACAGTGGGCCAAAACTAATGCAGGAATAGGGAAAGGGCTAGAAGGTGGCTATGAAGGTAAGCTGCCAGATTCAGTTGTGTAAGGATGTGATGGTTCCTCTTTAGAATTTGAGAACTAAATAATAAAGGCATTTTTTTAAATTGATGTTTTTATTGAGTTTTGTCATATAAAAACATACAACATATATAAACCTCCCAAACTATCCGCCCTCCCCCCTCCCAAAGTCTCTCTCGTATTAACCATCTTGAGGTCTATAAAAGATAATGTAATCTGAAAAAAACTTGTTTTATATTGTCTTTTGCGTTAAGTATCAGGGAACCAATAGAAATGGTATCACCGACAACCATTCCTTGTTTGCTAGGTGCACCTTTTCTTTTCATCCTCTCACTTCCGTGGCGTCCTTTATTGCATGGGTTGTCGGTCAATAGATGCACAAGGAGACAGAGAAATATTAATGTCACATCTCTGTTTATACCAGGGGATACCAATATGTTGTTCATTTGTCTGGTCTCTCTCCCCACTCTGTGTCAATTTTGATATAGTCTCATTAATAAACAGGCATTTTGTATTTGGATGAAATTATTGTAGGCAAACATGTGGACTCCAGTTCAGAGCTTAACTAGTAATCCCCTAGTGCAGGGATGTCAAACTCCTTTTCACCGAGGGCCACATCAGCCTTATGGTTGCCTTCAAAGGGCCGATTGTAATTGTAAGCCTATTTGTAATACGCACACTATTATACGTATATACGCACAGACGCACACTATTATACACATATACGCACAGATTCACACTATTCTACACCTATACGCATGGGCTCACACTATTATACACCTATACGCACGGGCGCGCACTATCATACACATATCCACACAGGCGCACACTATTATACGTATATACGCACAGATGCACACTATTATATGTATATAAGCACAGATGCACATATATATATATATATACAGACACACACGGACACTTTTGCATTTTTATATCCATCCAATATGGTCCCAATGGCAGGCATACTGCTGGCTGGCTTTCAGTCCCTTTTGGGTCCCTCCTGCATACTTGGGCCCCTGATGTCTCCCCATGAACAGAGGGAGAGCCGGTGAGAGAAGTTCAGCGCTGACCAGACTCTCACTCTGCAGCTGCTCCTCTTCAGCGCCACTCTCCTCGCACCAGAGATCATGTTTTCTGCAGCCTTCTTCCCTCCTCCGCAGCTGTTGTCATGGTGATATCGGCACTCCTCTATTACTGTCTGCTCTACTGAGACAGAACAAATAGATAGAAAATCACATACTGACAACCGCACGGAGGGTGAGGGAACTTGCTGCACAGCCAGCGGGCCATAGAAAATGAGGTGGCGGGCCGGAATCGGCCCGCAGGCCTTGTGTTAGGCATATGTGCCCTAATGTAATGTTATCAGAATTCCCCTTTGCAGTGTAAGGCAAAGTTAAATGCTAAACAGACCCCATGCAGGCAATGTAAGTGGTACGCAGGGACCACTGTCAGCAAACTGTATTCTGCCAGTAGTCTACTTATGGGTTGTATCGATGAACAGACAGGCATAGTAACGTCTTGATAGAAAACTATGACGCATAAAACGCTGAGGTATTGGGATGGCATTTCCTAGCGATATATAGTCACTTTATAAGATGTAATAACCCTTTAAATTCTAAACCCATTTTTACTTACTATTGACTTCAAACAGAAGCGGTTAGATAAATATTGCATTGGTATTTATCTACTTAGTAAATTGTTCCAATTTTTGTACTCTTTTTTTTTTTTTTTTTTTTTTTCATTTCCTTCAGAGTGCTCTAATATTTAAAAATGTGAAGCTCTGTGGTTTCTGGGTAACTCAGTGGAAAAAAGACCGATATCAAAGTGAGTATCTAATAAATAATAATCGTTATTTGTATAGCGCCAACTTATTCCACAGCGCTTTTGAGGCACATAGAGAACACAATATGAAAACTACCGAAATTACAAAAGTTACATGTGGTATTCAATTATTTGGAAACAAAGGGGGTGGGGTGATACAGGAGGTGGAGCAAGGGGGAACACAGCTATGCGACAATAACATGTGATATACAGTTTTTGAGACACATACGAGGGGAGAGGTAGGACAGCAGGAACAAGGCAGAAAGTGTACATAATAGGCAAAAGTGGAAAGCCATAAGGAGGGGCAGGGGGCATATTGTGGGGGTGGGAGACTAGATCAGGAGGTTTGGTATGCTACTTTGGAGAGGTGCGTCTTTAAGACGCGTCTGAAGTTCCGCGTGTCAGGAATTGTACAGTTGTTTTGGGGTAGTGCGTTCCAGAGGATCTGTGTTGCTCTAGAGAAGTCCTGGAGGCGAGCATGCGAGGTTCATATTAGAGGGGTGTTTAGTCTGAGTGTGTTAGCTGATCGGAGAGCACGGGCTGGGTAGTGTACTGACAGGAGGTGGCGCGGGGCCATGGAGAGCACTGTGGGTGACGGTGATGAGTTTGAATTGAATTCTGTTGAGTATGGGCAGCCAGTGCAGCGACTGGCATAGCTCAGAGGCATATGAGAAGCGGTTGGATAGGAAGATGAGTCTAGCTGCCGCATTTAGTATAGATTGGAGAGGGGAGAGTCTGGTGCATGGGAGGCCGATCAGCAGGGAGTCGCAATACTCTCTGCTGTGTGAAGGCGGCCTGAAGCAGAAGTGGAGATTCGCTACACAACAGTCCATTATATTCATCTATACTAATTGCATCAGGTTTTACATTTGTCTCCTCTTTCTTACAACTTGTGCTTTGTTATTTTCTGTTTGTTTGAATAGATCGGGAAGAGATTACTAAGATGATTCGGGACCTCTGTGATTTGATCCGCAGAGGGAAGCTGCTTCCTCCTCCGTGCACTGAATGGCCCCTGGAGGATTTTTCCCAGGCACTACGTGATGCACAGACTCCATTCCTTTCCCGGAAACAGATCTTAATTATGTAATTTGGAGTTAAATTTATTTGCACATGTATGACCGATCCTAATGACCCTGCTAAGACAAAATATATTTATAGATATATATATTTTTATGTCTGTAAACATTCTGTGAAATTTAGAATCTAATTTAAGGTTGAATGTGACCGTATATATGAATGGTGTTCTACTTATCTGTATATAACGCTTTATGACATCATCCAAAACCTCCTCTCTAGTGATAGAATGTGTTTAGTGTTGTATTACCTTCAGATCTTATCCATTCATATTTATGTCCAGGATTTCTGAGCTGAAATGATGAGGGCAGTTGTGTTCTAGGCTTACATATGCATCTATACGCAATGTGACAAACTTGCACAATAAAGAGGTTTGCTGCCCATAGATTGCACATGCTTGTAAATAAAATAGGTGGAAAGAAGTGTGATATTTTTATTATTTGCATTTATGGTTCTAAAACTAAAAACATTAGAAGATCGCCAATGACTTTATTTCCAGCCCTTTTATTTCAATTTACATCCACACTACCAGAATACTAGCATTATGATTTTTGATTATGGAAGGGCAGCTAGGAATGTGTTGCATTTTGATGCTGGGAGCCAATATTAGTTCCTTAGAGCTTTATGAAATACCTGGATAAGGACTGTCAGTTCAGCTACTATTAACCTGTCGGGCTTTGGCCACAGAGAACCCTGCGTGAAATTATGAGATTTTGCTGCCAGAAGATGGCGGCAGAAAATATATGTAATTTTTTTCAAAGATATTTTGTATTTTAAAAGTAGTACAGCAAAAAGTAAACTATATAAATTTGGTATCTTCATAATCGATCAGACCCATAGAATAAAGTTATGTCATTTTAGCTGCAGTGCATACGCCATAGAAACAAGACCCCTCTAAAAGATGGCAAAATGTTGGTTTTTTTTTCCATTTCACTCCACTCCACTCCAATTTTAAAAGTTTTTTTAGTACATCATATGGTATACTAGCTGATATACCCGGCTTCGCCCGAGTTAATTTGGTACTGGTGTTTATTTGGTGTTCACACGGAAAATCTTATGAAGTCGTGGTTACTTTAGAGATACCGAGGAAAAAAATATGTTCACCATTTAGAATGGTTCTTTGCGTTACCCAGGAAACACCACGTGGCGGTAACCATGCGACGTTTCCTTTATATAAAATGACATCAGTAAGTGAGAGAATTAGATTACGTACGTAAAATTTGGACGCTAATTCTTTTGCGCTTAGAATTCAATAATCGAGTTAGGACCCATTAGCTTTTCCTCTTTATGACATTGTCAATGCTCGTGCCAAATTTCATGTTTCTACGACATCAGGAAGTTGGAGAATTAGATTACGTCCGAAAAATTTGTAGGCTAATTCTTTTGCGCTTAGAATTGAATAATCGAGTTTGGACCCATTAACATTTCCTACTTATAACATAATCAATACCCGTGCCAAATTTCAAATTTCTATGACATTGGGAAGTGAGAGAATTAGATTACGTACATAAAATTTTGACGCTAATTCTTTTGCGCTTAGAATTGAATAATCGAGTTGGGACCTATTAAATTTTCCTATTTATGACATAATCAATGCTCGTGCCAAATTTCAAGTTTCTATGCCACCGGGAAGTGAGAGAATTAGATTACTTACGTAAAATTTGGACGCTAATTCTTTTGCGCTTTCAATAGAATAATCGAGTTGGGACCCATTAGCTTTCCCTCATTATGACATATTCAATGCTCGTGCCAAATTTCAAGTTTCTATGACATTGGGAAGTGAGAGAATGTGCTTAGAATTGAATAATCGAGTTGGGACCCATTAACCTTTCCTATATATGACATAATCAATGTTTGAGCCAAATTTAACGTTTCTATGACATCGGGAAGTGAGAGAATTAGATTCCGTACGTAAAATTTGGACACTAATTATTTTGCGCTTAGAATTGAATAATCGAGTTGAGGCATCTTTACTTTTCCTATTTTGGACATAATCTATGCTTGTGCCAAATTTCATGTTTCCACGACATCGGGAAGTTGGAGAATTAGATTACGTACATAAAATTTGGATGCTAATTTTTTGCGCTTAGAATTTAATAATCGAGTTGAGACCATTAAATGGGGAAGAGAACTGAGAGGCGAGGCAAAAATATACAGCTAATGAATACAATTATGTGTTGGCTGAGCACTAGCCAAAGGTAAGTAGCTAACCTAAATACTATGGCAATTATCTCAGCTTTATAAACCCTAATTACCCGTCTCCCCCTCTTCTTATTCTCCTATGCGGGGTGTTAGAGGCTCAGGGGTCGGGACAAATGATATGGCCAAATTAACTTTCTGTACGTACAATGTTATGGGTCTAACCACCTCCTTGCTATGCTTTGCTCTATTCGCCTAAAGGACACTGCTCTCTCCTGGTTCTATCTCTCTGACTGCTCTTTCAGCTACCCTTTTGATGGCTCCACCTCCCCTTCACTTCCTCTCGCTGTTCGTGTCCCCTTAGCCCCCTTCTCTATGCAGTTCCAATCAGGCTAACCATTCACATATTTGGCCTCCAATATCACCTCTATGCTGAAGACACCCAGCTATACACCTCCTCCCGTGACATCTCTTTACCTTTCCTCCAAACATCTCCAATTGTCTGTCTGCTGTCTCTTAACACCATGTCCTCCCTTTGTCTCAAACTTAATCTCTAAAAAACTGACCTTGTTTTTCCACGCTCTGTCAGCCGACCCCCACCCCCACCCCATCATAGCAGTACCAGGCACCACCATATCACCCAGACAGCACGCCCGTTGCCTCGGGGTCACACTGTACTCTGACCTCTCCTTCATCGCCCACATCCAATCGCGGGCCTGAACGTGTCACCTGCACCTCAGAAACATTGCAAAAATCTGTACATTCCTCACCAGGGATAAGCTAAAGACACTCGTCGCCCTCATCCATTTCCGACTGTAAAATTACTGTAAATTACTGCCTATTGGCCTTCCCTGCAACAGACTCTCCCCTCTTCAATCCATATTTAAAGCGGCAGCTAGACTCAGCTTCCTGTCCAGCAATTTCTCAGACGCCTCTGCACTATGCCAGTCGCTGCACTGGCTCCCCATACATTTAAGAACTCAATTTAAACTCATCACCCTTGCCCACAGAACTTTCCATGGTACCGTACCACCATATATCATCTCCCTCCTATCCATATATCACCCATCCCGCGTGCTCTGCTCTGTCAATACATTCCGACTCGACACCCCCCCCCCCCCAATATAAACCTCACATGCTGACCTCCAAGACTTCACTAGAGCAGCACCAACCCTACCCCAAGACATCTGGACAATCCCTGGAATTTCAGACGTGCCCTGAAGAGTTGCTTCTTCAAAGGAGCATACCAACTCCCCTGATCTAGTCCCCTACCCTCAAATTACGCCCATCATGTATATTTCCTGTCCCCAAAGCTCCCGTACCACCCCACCCCGTCCCGATTGAGCTCCCCGTGCATCTAATGCAGTACAGAATAAGTTGGTGCTATGCAAATAAAGATTATTATTATGTCTAAGCAGTCAAGCTAAGATAAGCCAAATTTTTACTCGCCTTCATAAAAAAGGGATGATGAGAGCCCTATTGCAAGCTTCTCAATTACCTAAATGCACTTCAAGAATTCTATAATGACCATGCATTGGATACTACACTCGCCCATTTCCCTTGGAAAGCCTTAAAATGTGTAGTCAGAGGGGACTTCATATCTCACACTTGCAGGTTGAAGAAAGAGCAATAATCTAAGCCTCACATGTCAAACATAAGGCCTGCGGGCCGAATCCATCCCGCCACCTCATTGCATGTGGCTCGCCGGCTGTGCAGTAAGTTCCCTCACCCTCCGTGCTGCTGTCAGTATCAGATTGTCTATCAGCTTGTTTTGTCTAGCAGAGCAGACAAAGATAGAGCAGTGCTGATAGCACACTGACATCCGCCGCAGAGGAGGGAAGAAGCCTGCAGATAACATGATTCCTGGTGCAAGGAGAGCAGGACTGAGGAGGAGCAGCTGCAGGATGAAAGCTCTCATCGGCCCTTCCTCAATTAATGGCAGCAGATCTGGGGAGACATCAGGGGACCAAGTATACAGGAGGACCCCAAAAAGGACTGAGAGCAGCCTGTATACCTGTCATTGGGACCACATTCGATATAAACATACGTGTTTGCACTGTCTATAAAAAAATGCAGTGTAAATAGGAGCCATTCAGTATTGAACGACCGCTATGTTAAGTCAATGGAGAGGGGTGGTGGAGAGCGAGGAGTGAAATAATAATAATAAACTTTATTTGTATAGCGCCATCATATTCCGCAGCGGTTACATAGACAGGGGATACAGAAAGACAAAAGTACAAACATTACAGAACCACGGTTACAAAGTAATCAATTGATGGAAACAATAGGGGTGCGGGTCCTGCTCCAACGAGCTTACATACTACAAGTAATGGGGTGATACGGAAGGTAAAGGGGCTGGAGATGTGCATTGTATGGCGAGGTGGAGAGTGAGGGGTGATATACACATAGACAATGGTCAGACATTTAGCCGTGTGACGGCAGAAACAGTATGACTGCAGGAGCAGTTTATGATGGCTAGCAGGGATTGCAGTCAGTAGGTCAGGGAGCATGTTATCAGGCGGAGTACAGAGGGGTTTGTTTAGGGAATTCGGTATGCCTCCCTGAAGAGGTGCGTTTTTAGAGCACGCCTGAAGTTCTGCTCCAGCTGCCCCACTGTGACCAGTGATGCTAGCTCCTGTGCAGCAGCACATGAGTATGTGCGGTGTTGGGCATTGTTTGCTCGACATTCGTCCTGTCTAAATGGGCCTTTAGTAACTTTAAGGTCAATGTCCATAAATCCGAGATCTTTAATATAAACATCCCAGTAACTGAGGTTTTAAATCTTAAAGCCTCTTTGCCATCCATTAGAGAGATGACCATATCAGGTACCTGGGGGTTCTCCGGACAGCCAACCCATACCAATTTGACTTGAACTATAAACCCATGTCCTTGTTTGAAACAAATTTAAAGAGATGGCGACCCCTTACCCTCTCATGGTTTGGTAGAATGGGGTTGCTTATTTTTATAGATGAGCTAGCACCAAAATGCTCGGGTGCTCGTTACTCGGGCCGAACTTTTCGCGATGCTCGAGGGTTCGTTTCGAGTAACGAACCCCATTGAAGTCAATGGGCGACCCGAGCATTTTTGTATTTCGCCGATGCTCGCTAAGGTTTCCTTGTGTGAAAATCTGGGCAATTCAAGAAAGTGATGGGAACGACACAGCAACGGATAGGGCAGGCGAGGGGCTACATGTTGGGCTGCATCTCAAGTTCACAGGTCCCACTATTAAGCCACAATAGCGGCAAGAGTGGGGCCCACCCCCTCCCAAAAACTTTTACTTCTGAAAAGCCCTCATTAGCATGGCATACCTTAGCTAAGCACCACACTACCTCCAACAAAGCACAATCACTGCCTGCATGACACTCCACTGCCACTTCTCCTGGGTTACATGCTGCCCAACCGCCCCCCCTCCCCCCCACAGCGCACACCAAAGTGTCCCTGCGCAGCCTTCAGCTGCCCTAATGCCTCACCACCCTCATGTCTATTTAGAAGTGCGTCTGCCATGAGGAGGAACCGCAGGCACACACTGCAGAGGTTGGCACGGCTAGGCAGCGACCCTCTTTAAAAGTGGCGGGGCGATAGCCCACAATGCTGTACAGAAGCAATGAGAAATAGAATCCTGTGCCACCGCCATCAGGAGCTGCACACGTGGGCATAGCAATGGGGAACCTATGTGTCACACTATTCATTCTGTCAAGGTGTCTCTGCATGCCCCAGTCAGACTGGTAATATGTACCTTAACAGTAACCGCGTTGGTGGTAATGTGGTGGTGACTGCGGACCTAGTAGCGCGGTTTTATTTTGTTGGTTTTCGGAATGTGGCCAGGATTAAGTGGGCCGTGGCGGGGGGATGGTGGGGGGTCTCTCTTGTAGTGTCGGTAAAGGTGAAATTCTTGGACTGCCACCAGACGAACCAATGCAAAGGCATTTGCCAAGAATGTTTGTTTTCCCTGTTGGAGGAGGAGGGGGATGTTTTTGAGGCACTACGTGTCCTCTACACGTGTCCGTGGTTATATGCACCTTAACAGTAACCGCGTTGGTGGTAATGTGGTGGTGACTGCGGACCTAGTAGCGCGGTTTTATTTTGTTGGTTTTCGGAATGTGGCCAGGATTAAGTGGGCCGTGGCGGGGGGATGGTGGGGGGTCTCTCTTGTAGTGTCGGTAAAGGTGAAATTCTTGGACTGCCACCAGACGAACCAATGCAAAGGCATTTGCCAAGAATGTTTGTTTTCCCTGTTGGAGGAGGAGGGGGATGTTTTTGAGGCACTACGTGTCCTCTACACGTGTCCGTGGTTATATGCACCTTTACAGTAACCGCGTTGGTGGGAAATGGCCTCGCCGCCATCATGTCTTTGGGAAGCCTCTGTTTCCACACCCCAGAGACATACCATTAGCAGCGGTATAGGCAGAGCTTAGAATTCGTAACATTTCAGCCGTAGCATTAGGACAGGCCCCACTAACATATCACTAGCAGCATTATAGCGGGAGCGCAGTCTTCGTTCCATGTCAGCAATAGTAGCACTCAAGACAGGCCCCACTAACATATCACTAGCAGCATTATAGCGGGAGCGCAGTCTTCGTTCCATGTCAGCAATAGTAGCACTCAAGACAGGCCCCACTAACATATCACTAGCAGCATTATAGCGGGAGCGCAGTCTTCGTTCCATGTCAGCAATAGTAGCACTCAAGACAGGCCCCACTAACATATCACTAGCAGCATTATAGCGGGAGCGCAGTCTTCGTTCCATGTCAGCAATAGTAGCACTCAAGACAGGCCCCACTAACATATCACTAGCAGCATTATAGCGGGAGCGCAGTCTTCGTTCCATGTCAGCAATAGTAGCACTCAAGACAGGCCCCACTAACATATCACTAGCAGCATTATAGCGGGAGCGCAGTCTTCGTTCCATGTCAGCAATAGTAGCACTCAAGACAGGCCCCAGTAACAATTCCGAAGCAGCAGTATAGTGGGAGCGCAGTCTTCGTTCCATTTCAGCAATAGTAGCACTCAAGACAGGCCCCAGTAACAATTCCGAAGCAGCAGTATAGTGGGAGCGCAGTCTTCGTTCCATTTCAGTAGCTGCAGTATAGCCAAGGCCCAAGTTACATTTATGTAGCTAAAGTGTAGGTCAACCCCACACACACTTCTGTACCATGAGTGCAGGTGAAGAACATACAAATTGCTATGATTACACTGTAGGTGAGGGCCCCAAAAAATTGGTGTACCAACAGTACTAATGTACCTCAGTAAAAATTGGCCATGCCCAACCAAGATGGCAGGTGAAACCCATTAATCGCTTTGGTTAATGTGGCTTAAGTGGTAAGTAGGCCTGGAGGCAGCCCAGTTTAACGAAAAATTGGTTCAAGTTAAAGTTTCAACGCTTTTAAAAGCATTGAAACATATAAAAATTGTTTCGAAAAATTAGATGAGTGAGCCTTGTGGCCCTAAGAAAAATTGCCCGTTCAGCGTGATTACCTGAGGTTTCAGGAGGAGGAGCAGGAGGAGGAGGAGGAATATTAGACACAGATTGATGAAGCAGAAATGTCCCCGTTTTGGATGGTGAGAGAGAACGTAGCTTCCATCCGCGGGTGCATAATACGTATTGCTTACGTATCGCTGCTGTCCGCTGGTGGAGAAGAGAAGTCTGGGGAAATCCAGGCTTTGTTCATCTTGATGAGTGTTAGCCTGTCGGCACTGTCGGTTGACAGGCGGGTACGCTTATCTGTGATGATTCCCCCAGCCGCACTAAACACCCTCTCCGACAAGACGCTAGCCGCAGGACAAGCAAGCACCTCCAGGGCATACAGCGCTAGTTCAGGCCACGTGTCCAGCTTCGACACCCAGTAGTTGTAGGGGGCAGAGGCGTCACCGAGGATGATCGTGCGATCGGCTACGTACTCCCTCACCATCCTTTTACAGTGCTCCCGCCGACTCAGCCTTGACTGGGGAGCGGTGACACAGTCTTGCTGGGGAGCCATAAAGCTGGCCAGGCCCTTAAAGACTGTTGCACTGTCTGGGCTGTACATGCTGCTCGATCTACGCACCTCCCCTGCTACCTGGCCCTCGGAACTGCGCCTTCTGCCACTAGCGCTGTCGGATGGGAATTTTACCATCAGCTTGTCCGCCAGGGTCCTGTGGTATAGCAACACTCTCGAACCCCTTTCCTCTTCGGGAATGAGACTGGGAAGGTTCTCCTTATAGCGTGGGTCGAGCAGTGTGTACACCCAGTAATCCGTAGTGGCCAGAATGCGTTGAATGCGAGGGTCACGAGAAAGGCATCCTAACATGAAGTCAGCCATGTGTGCCAGGGTACCTGTACGCAACACATGGCTGTCCGCACTAGGAAGATCACTTTCAGGATCCTCCTCCTCCTCCTCCTCCTCCTCAGGCCACACACGCTGAAATGATGACAGGCAAGCAGCATGGGTACCGTCAGCAGTGGGCCAAGCTGTCTCTTCCCCCTCCTCCTCATCCTCCTCCTCCTGAACGCGCTGAGATATAGACAGGAGGGTGCTCTGACTATCCAGCGACATACTGTCTTCCCCCGGCTCTGTTTCCGAGCGCAAAGCGGCTGCCTTTATGGTTTGCAGGGAAGTTCTCAAGATGCATAGCAGAGGAATGGTGACGCTAATGATTGCAGCATCGCCGCTCACCACCTGGGTAGACTGATCAAAGTTTCAAAGGACCTGGCAGATGTCTGCCAACCAGGGCCACTCTTCTGAAAAGAATTGAGGAGGCTGACTCCCACTGCGCCGCCCATGTTGGAGTTGGTATTCCACTATAGCTCTACGCTGCTCATAGAGCCTAGCCAACATGTGGAGCGTAGAGTTCCACCGTGTGGGCACGTCGCACAGCAGTCGGTGCACTGGCAGATTAAAGCGATGTTGCAGGGTGCGCAGGGTGGTAGCGTCCGTGTGGGACTTGCGGAAATGTGCGCAGAGCCGGCGCACCTTTACGAGCAGGTCTGACAAGCGTGGGTAGCTTTTCAGAAAGCGCTGAACCACCAAATTAAAGACGTGGGCCAGGCATGGCACGTGCGTGAGGCTGCCGAGCTGCAGAGCCGCCACCAGGTTACGGCCGTTGTCACACACGACCATGCCCGGTTGGAGGCTCAGCGGCGCAAGCCAACGGTCCGTCTGCTCTGTCAGACCCTGCAGCAATTCGTGGGCCGTGTGCCTCCTATCTCCTAAGCTGAGTAGTTTCAGCACGGCCTGCTGACGCTTGCCCACCGCTGTGCTGCCACGCCGCGCGACACCGACTGCTGGCGACGTCCTGCTGCTGCTGACACATCTAGATTGCGAGACAGAGGTTGAGGAGGAGGAGGGTGCTTTAGTGGAAGAAGCATACACCGCCGCAGATACCACCACCGAGCTGTGGCCCGCAATTCTGGGGGTGGGTAGGACGTGAGCGGTCCCAGGCTCTGACTCTGTCCCAGCCTCCACTAAATTCACCCAATGTGCCGTCAGGGAGATGTAGTGGCCCTGCCCGCCTGTGCTTGTCCACGTGTCCATAGTTAAGTGGACCTTGCCACTAACCGCATTGGTGAGGGCGCGTACAATGTTGCGGGGGACGTGGTCGTGCAGGGCTGGGATGGCACATCGGGAAAAGTAGTGGCGACTGGGAACTGAGTAGCGCGGGGCCGCCGCCGCCATCATAGCTTTGAAGGACTCCGTTTCCACAACCCTATACGGCAGCATCTCAAGGCTGATAAATTTGGCTATGTGGACGGTTAACAATTGAGCGTGCGGGTGCGTGGTGGCGTACTTGCGCTTGCGCTCCAACACTTGCGCTAGCGACGGCTGGACTGTGCGGTGCGAGACATTGCTGGATGGGGCCGAGGACAGCGGAGGTGAGGGTGTGGGTGCAGGCCATGAGACGGTTGTGCCTGTGTCCTGAGAGGGAGGTTGGATCTCAGTGGCAGGTTGGGGCACAGGGGGAGAGGCAGCGGTGCAAACCAGAGGCGGTGAACGGCCTTCGTCCCACCTTGTGGGGTGCTTGGCCATCATATGTCTGCGCATGCTGGTGGTGGTGAGGCTGTTGGTGGTGGCTCCCCGGCTGATCTTGGCGCGACAAAGGTTGCACACCACTGTTCGTCGGTCGTCAGGCGTCTCTGTGAAAAACTGCCAGACCTTAGAGCACCTCGGCCTCTGCAGGGTGGCATGGCGCGAGGGTGCGCTTTGGCAAACACTTGGTGGATTATTCGGTCTGGCCCTGCCTCTACCCCTGGCCACCGCACTGCCTCTTGCAACCTGCCCTGCTGATGCCCTTGCCTCCCCCTCTGAAGACCTGTCCTGAGTAGGCGTTGCACACCAGGTGGGGTCAGTCACCTCATCGTCCTGCTGCTCTTCCTCCGAATCCTCTGTGCGCTGCTCCCTTGGACTTACTGCCCTTACTACTACCTCACTGCAAGACAACTGTGTCTCATCGTCATCGTCCTCCTCACCCACAGAAAGTTCTTGAGACAGTTGGCGGAAGTCCCCAGCCTCTTCCCCCGGACCCCGGGAACTTTCGAATGGTTGGGCATCAGTGACAATAAACTCCTCTGGTGGGAGAGGAACCACTCCTGCCCAATCTAAGCAGGGGCCCGAGAACAGTTCCTGGGAGTGTTCCCGCTCCTGAGCAGGTGTCATTGTAGTGGAGTGAGGAGGCTGGGAGGAAGGAGGAGCAGCAGACAGAGGATTCGGATTTGCAGCAGTGGACGGCGCAGAACTGTGGCTGGACGATAGGTTGCTCGAAGCACTTTCTGCCATCCAGGACAGGACCTGCTCACACTGCTCATTTTCTAATAAAGGTCTCCCACGTGGACCCATTAATTGGGCGATGAATGTGGGGACGCCAGAAACGTGCCTCTCTCCTAATCGCGCAGCAGTCGGCTGCGACACACCTGGATCAGGAGCTCGGCCTGTGCCCACACCCTCACTTGGGCCTACGCGTCCTCGGCCACGTCCACGTCCTCTAGGCTTACCCCTACCCCTCAGCATGCTGTATTACCAGTGATTTGATTTCCCAGGCAGGAAATAAATTGGCGCAAGCCTGCAGGCCAAATATAATTTCTTTTCCTTTTTAGCAAAGGGAAGACCCCACTGCGTATATTCAATGAACAAGAAGTTTAATATCTGTGGTGTGGCCCTCAAAAAGTGTCACACAACTATAGTGTAGCAGAGTTATTAACTCTAGCTGAGCAGGTATTTGCCAGTCAGGAAAGACAATGGCGCAAGCCTGCAGTAAACCGTAGCTGGTTGCGTCTGATTTTTGTACGTTGTCCACGCAGCACACATGTACACGGAGACCTTAGGACTGACACAGGCAGGCCAAATATAATTTCTTTTCCTTTTTTGCAAAGGGAAGCACCCACTGCGTATATTCAATGAACAAGAAGTTTAATATCTGTGGTGTGGCCCTCAAAAAGTGTCACACAACTATAGTGTAGCAGAGTTATTAACTCTAACAGAGCAGGTATTTGCCAGTCAGGAAAGACAATGGCGCAAGCCTGCAGTAAACCGTAGCTGGTTGCGTCTGATTTTTGTACGTTGTCCACGCAGCACACACGTACACGGAGACCTTAGGACTGACACAGGCAGGCCAAATATAATTTCTTTTCCTTTTTTGCAAAGGGAAGCACCCACTGCGTATATTCAATGAACAAGA
Source organism: Eleutherodactylus coqui (assembly GCF_035609145.1). Classification (NCBI taxonomy): domain Eukaryota; kingdom Metazoa; phylum Chordata; class Amphibia; order Anura; family Eleutherodactylidae; genus Eleutherodactylus; species Eleutherodactylus coqui. Next base: position 295,025,836 of record NC_089837.1, read on the forward strand.
AGTTTAATATCTGTGGTGTGGCCCTCAAAAAGTGTCACACAACTATAGTGTAGCAGAGTTATTAACTCTAGCAGAGCAGGTATTTTCCAGTCAGGAAAGACAATGGCGCAAGGCTGCACTCAACCGTAGCTGGTTGCGTCTGATTTTTGTACGTTGTCCACGCAGCACACACGTACACGGAGACCTTAGGACTGACACAGGCAGGCCAAATATAATTTCTTTTTCTTTTTTGCAAAGGGAAGCACCCACTGCGTATATTCAATGAACAAGAAGTTTAATATCTGTGGTGTGGCCCTTAAAAAGTGTCACACAACTATAGTGTAGCAGAGTTATTAACTCTAGCAGAGCAGGTATTTGCCAGTCAGGAAAGACAATGGCGCAAGCCTGCAGTAAACCGTAGCTGGTTGCGTCTGATTTTTGTACGTTGTCCACGCAGCACACACGTACACGGAGACCTTAGGACTGACACAGGCAGGCCAAATATAATTTCTTTTCCTGTTTTGCAAAGGGAAGCACCCACTGCGTATATTCAATGAACAAGAAGTTTAATATCTGTGGTGTGGCCCTCAAAAAGTGTCACACAACTATAGTGTAGCAGAGTTATTAACTCTAGCAGAGCAGGTATTTGCCAGTCAGGAAAGACAATGGCGCAAGCCTGCAGTAAACCGTAGCTGGTTGCGTCTGATTTTTGTACGTTGTCCACGCAGCACACACGTACACGGAGACCTTAGGACTGACACAGGCAGGCCAAATATAATTTCTTTTCCTTTTTTGCAAAGGGAAGCACCCACTGCGTATATTCAATGAACAAGAAGTTTAATATCTGTGGTGTGGCCCTCAAAAAGTGTCACACAACTATAGTGTAGCAGAGTTATTAACTCTAGCAGAGCAGGTATTTTCCAGTCAGGAAAGACAATGGCGCAAGGCTGCACTCAACCGTAGCTGGTTGCGTCTGATTTTTGTACGTTGTCCACGCAGCACACACGTACACGGAGACCTTAGGACTGACACAGGCAGGCCAAATATAATTTCTTTTTCTTTTTTGCAAAGGGAAGCACCCACTGCGTATATTCAATGAACAAGAAGTTTAATATCTGTGGTGTGGCCCTTAAAAAGTGTCACACAACTATAGTGTAGCAGAGTTATTAACTCTAGCAGAGCAGGTATTTGCCAGTCAGGAAAGACAATGGCGCAAGCCTGCAGTAAACCGTAGCTGGTTGCGTCTGATTTTTGTACGTTGTCCACGCAGCACACACGTACACGGAGACCTTAGGACTGACACAGGCAGGCCAAATATAATTTCTTTTCCTGTTTTGCAAAGGGAAGCACCCACTGCGTATATTCAATGAACAAGAAGTTTAATATCTGTGGTGTGGCCCTCAAAAAGTGTCACACAACTATAGTGTAGCAGAGTTATTAACTCTAGCAGAGCAGGTATTTGCCAGTCAGGAAAGACAATGGCGCAAGCCTGCAGTAAACCGTAGCTGGTTGCGTCTGATTTTTGTACGTTGTCCACGCAGCACACACGTACACGGAGACCTTAGGACTGACACAGGCAGGCCAAATATAATTTCTTTTCCTTTTTTGCAAAGGGAAGCACCCACTGCGTATATTCAATGAACAAGAAGTTTAATATCTGTGGTGTGGCCCTCAAAAAGTGTCACACAACTATAGTGTAGCAGAGTTATTAACTCTAGCAGAGCAGGTATTTGCCAGTCAGGAAAGACAATGGCGCAAGCCTGCAGTAAACCGTAGCTGGTTGCGTCTGATTTTTGTACGTTCTCCACGCAGCACACACGTACACGGAGACCTTAGGACTGACACAGGCAGGCCAAATATAATTTGTTGTCCTTTTTAGCAAAGGGAAGGACCCACTGCGTATATTCAATGAACAATAACTGTGTTGTGGCCCTGCCTACACAATTCTGTCCCTGTAGTATCAATGGAGGGTGCAATGCTCTGCACAGACGATTTTTAGAAAAAAAAAAATATGCAACACTGCTAACAGCAGCCAGCACAGTACTGCACACGGTTAAATTTGGCCCTAGAAAGGACCGTTGAGGTTCTTGAAGGCTACACTCACTCCTAACACTCTCCAAGCCTATACACCACTTCTGTCCCTAATGCCGGGTGCAATGCTCTGCACTGCCGATTTTGAGAAAAAAAAAAAAAAAAACACTGCTAGCAGCAGCCTGCACACAGGTAGATGTGGCCCTGAGAAGGACCGTTGGGGTTCTTGAAGCCTACACTGACTCCTAACGCTCTCCCTACAGCAGCACCAGCACGATAGTACTTTCCCTCAGCTAACTCACAAGGCATGTGTGGCGAGCCGCGGGAGGGGCCGACTTTTATACTCGGGTGACATCTGATCGCCCCAGCCACTCACAGCAGGGGGGTGGTATAGGGCTTGAACGTCACAGGGGGAAGTTGTAATGCCTTCCCTGTCTTTCAATTGGCCAGAAAAGCGCGCTAACGTCTCAGAGAGGAAACTGAAAGTAACCGGAACACCGCGTGGTACTCGTTACGAGTAACGAGCATCCCGAACACCCTAATATTCGCACGAATATCAAGCTCGGACGAGTACGTTCGCTCATCTCTACTTATTTTCTGTTACTTCCCCCTATTTCCCTGTCCCTTTATTTTTTATTATGGTTGTTACAGTCAGTGTTTCAAGCTGTTGGATGCAGCGGAAGACTCATGTAGAAACACAGGAATTTCAATAAGCTGACTATTGTTACTTCTTCATAGACGCAATAGCGTTGTTAGATTAGCACTGTATATGACAAATCTGCGTTGAACATTTATGTTCTATTGGACTTGCAATCTTAATAAAAACATTTTAAACTATAAAGAATATAATGCAGTTAGAAGAAACTAAACAGTGTCAGAATATCTAAAACTTATATGAATTGAGACTTGCAAGATTGGTCAAAAGCAATAAAAAGGATTTTGGGAGTAAGTGAAAAGAAAAGTTATAGATGCTATAGGATTTTTACAAGATGTAAATGGTGAAATGGTCAAAAATGATGTTGAGAAGGCCAAAGTTTTAAACCTATTTTGTATCTGTTTTCTCTCAGAAAGTAAATGTAATGTAAACTGATCTTCATTGTGCTATTGAGGAATAAAGGAATCCAGGTTATCTATAAACAGAGAGATGGCGAGGGAACATTTAGCTGACTTAAATCGAGTTAAGTCTTCAGGTTCAGATGAATTACATCCTAGGATATTGAAGGAAGCAGCAGAGGTAATTGCTGAACCACTTGCTGTAATTTTTGAAAACCCATGGAGAACAGATGTCCCAAAAGATTAGACAAGGGCAAATGTTGTCCCTATCTTCAAGAACGAAAGGAAGGTCAACCCAGGTAACTACAGGCCTGAGAGCCTGACTTCTATACCAGGAAAAATCTTTGAACAATTTACTAAACAGCATGTATGCAGGTACTTGGATGAGAATGCAGTAATTAAACAGAGTCTGCATGGGTTTGTAGCAAACAAGTCATGCCAGACTAACCTAATTTTCTTCTATGACAGATTCCCAGACTGGGTTGATCAGGTAAATGTGGTAACCATGGTATATCTTGACTTCAGCAAAGCATTTGACAAAGATTCTCATGTCATGCTTATGGGGGAAAAAGTGAAATATGGGATCAACAAGGCAACTGTTAGGTGGATTCATAACTGGCTTGGTAATTGTACTTAAATAGTGGTCATAAATGGCTGCACATCCAACTGGAAGAATGTCTTAAGTGGGGTACCACAAGGCTCTTACCTGGGCCCAGTGTTCCTTAATATTTTAACAAATGATCTAGACGAAGGAATTGAGAGGAAACTGTTCAAATAAGCAGATGACACAAAGTTAGGAAGGATTGCTAATAGGGATGAGCGAGTATACTCGCTAAAGCACTACTTGCTCGAGTAATGTGCTTTAGACGAGTATCTCCCTGCTCGTCCCTGAAGATCTCTCTCTCCCTCTCTCCCGCCCGCTCTCCCCTGCTCCCCACCGCGACTCACCTGTCAGCTGCGGTGGCTCCCGAATCTTCAGGGACGAGCAGGGAGATACTCGGCTAAAGCACATTACTCGAGCGAGTAGTGCTTTAGCGAGTATACTCGCTCATCCCTAATTGCTAACATTAGAGAAGAAAGAGGATTCAAAAAGATCTAGACTAGCTGGAACAGTGGGCTGTGACTAATACAATGTTACTTAACTGGGAGAGATGCAAAGTCCTGCATCTAGGCGAGAAAAATGAAAAAAGCAGATACAGAATGGAAGGGTTTAGGTTAAACAACAGCACATGTGAAAAGGATTTCGGTATACCAATAGATCATACACTGAACATGAGTCAACAATGAGATGCAGCAAAAAAGGCAAACACAATTCTGGGATGTATTAAGAGAAGCATAGAGTCTAGAATACAAATAGTAATTTATCCCCATTCACTGTTCCTTCTTCAGACCTCATGGAATACTGTGTCCAGTTTTGGGCACTCTACTTTAAGAAAAACATATACTAACTGAAACAAGTTCAGAGAAGAGCCAGCACAATGGTGAGCGGTCTGGAAACCATGTCCAGTGAGGAATGCTTGGGAATGTTTAGTTTACAAAAAAGAAGGCTTAAAGGAGATTTAACTGCAGTCTACAAACATCTGAGGGCCCAGCTCTATTCTCATTTGCACAAGGAACAACTAGAAAAAATGGGATGAAACTGAAAGGGAGGAGATATGAATTAGATTTTGGAAAAACTTTTTTGACATGGTGATCAAGGAGTGGAACAGGTTGCCATGGGAGTTTATGAGATCTCCTTCAATGGAGGTCATCAACTGGAGGCTGGATAGACATCTAGGATGATTTAGTGAATCCTGCATTGAGCAGGGAGTTGAACTCGATGACCTTGGAGGTCCCTTTCAACTCTATAGTTAAATGATTCTATGCAATCATGATACTATAGGCTTCAGAGCTGAAAACTCACAGCATTTTACGCTGGCCTAGTGGTGATTTGCATTCTAGTGTCATCCATACACCAGGCACAGTACAGTAATCTGAGGTAGGAATAGCTAACTGTCACACACATAATAGGTATTCGGCTACGGTATCAAGGTTTGAGACTGTCACTAATTTTGGTTTTCACAAAATTTACTAACAGTGTTTTTAGATTATTTAGGCCACCTGCAGACGGCCGGGTCGGATCCGGAGCGAGAATTCTCGCTGCGGGACCCGAGCACCTGCAGAGAGCAGCGCGTACTCACCCACGGCCCCGGCTCTTTCATGTGCCGGCTGCGGGGCAGCCGGCACATGTGCAGACCGGAGCCGGCGGCGGGCCCCACACAGAAATAGAGCACGCTGCGGTTTGTTTGCCGCGCGAGATTTCGCGCGGCCAAACCGCGGCCGTCTGCATAGGATTGCATTTGTTAACGCAATCCTATGCAGGCTTCCAGCGGCGGAAATCCCGCTGCGGAATTTCCACCCGTCTGCAGGCAGCCTATCTTAGATGTTTGTGTGTTATACTGAAGTTCAGTTATAAGCATTAGGCCGCCTGCACACGAACGGATTTGAATTGCGGAATCTGCAATTGGCACCCATCCGCTATACTATTCGCCCATTGGAAGGCATTACGTTCTGCGGGCTCCATTGATCTCTATGGGAGCGGTCGAATCGCAGTGCATCTGCAATTACATTGCAGATAGGCGTTGATTTGTAGGTGGCTAGTTCGCAGGTTGCTGGGAGACAACAACAAAATTAATAAAAGGAAGTAGGAATGTGGGGAAAAAACAGTGCAGGACAGATTTTTCAGAGAACACACCATTGTCCATTGCAGTAGACAGGGTATTCAAGAGCAGTATGCCATTCTGAAGGTGGTTCCAAGCTCTCACCACCATAAAAGCACAAGTGAATGTTGTCTGAGCATTAACCTTTTGTATAGATGGGTTTTTTCAGGGGGTTGGGCAACTGTCTGCTGTAATCACATGCTTGCGATCTTTTCCGCGCGGACGATACACTGTGCATTCCCTTACATCTGCACGCAAAAACTATTACATCCTCGATTGTCTGGAAACGACCGCAATTTGCTTCCATGATGAATCACAGGTCTTCCGCGGCAGAAATCCACTTGCGGAATCTGACCCGTTCATGTGCAGGTGTCCACATAGGTTTTTAAACTTTTATTGACAAACACATTAATATTTAGAGTGTTGACCTTTTCTTTTTTTATAAGACTTCTGCAATTTGCTCTGGCATGCTGGATATCAGCTTCTGAGCCAAATCCTGACTGATGCCAACCTATTCTTGCCTAATCAGTGCTTAGAGTTTATCACAATTTCTGTGTTTGTTTGTCCACCTGCTTTTTAAGGATTGATCACAGGTTTTCAATGGGATTGGGACCTGAGGTGTTTCTTGGCCATGGACCCAAAATGTTTTTCACTGAGCCGCTTATCACTTTTGCCTTGTGACAGGGAGCTTTATCATGCTGGAAAAACCATTGTTCATCACCAAATTGCTCCTGTATTGTTTGGAGAAGTTGCTCTTAGAGGATGTTTAGATACCATTCTTTATTCATTGCAATGTTCTTAGGCAAAATTGTCAATGAGCCCTCACCCTTGGATGAAACGCAACCACACATATGAATGTTCTTAGGATGCTTTACTGTTGGCATGACACAGGATTCATGGTAGTGCTCACCTTTTCTTCTCTAGTCAATCATTCTTTCGGATGTCCCAAACAGTCTGAAGGGGGATTCATCAGAGAAAATAACCTGACCCCAGTCCTCTGCAGTCCAATCAATCCCTTTTACATGGGATGATTGCTGGGCCCAACAGCCGTCCCAATAATTGCTCCTGTACTATTACACAGCAGTGATGATCGCTCAGTTAATTGAAGCAGAGCGGGCCAGGGATCTTTCCCACCTGCCTGCCTCCATTCACAGTAAACAGGCCATGATTCATAGATGAATAACTGCCTGTTTACACAGGCCAATCTTTGCTTGATTTTTATGATGAACAAATATCATTCGTCATTCAGATCATGTAGGCATTTACAATGAACAGTTATCGTTCAGATTCCCGCAATCCAGCAAGAATCTGAACGATAAACCTTTAGCGTAAGGGCCCTAATTAGAACAGGCATTTATCATGTATTGTGTAACATTATTAAATGAAGATCAAAGAGAAAGATCAAAGTCCTCTGGCCAATATAATGTCTGCACATGACATCACAGGGATGATTTACCCCTCACTGTGGTTTTGTTCAGCACTTAGCAGGGATAGAATTAATTAAAAAATTATACTCAGTAGATATTATTTTACGTTAGCTGCTCATTTCTGCCCCTTAAAAGCTTTAACACTCATAACACAGTAAGTCTTAAAAAATATTTATAAAATGTTGGCCATTGAAGAACCATTTATATGACACTTCTGGTACAACATAAAACAGTAATATTACACTAAAACACTCCCCTTCACTTCCCGCCACAATATTTATAGTAGTGTGCAGCTGTTAGGGAAAGTAAAAAAAGAACAGTAGCCCCCTAAAATCTAAATCGGCGCAGCACATATTTTGCTCATTATATAGACCTGGCGGGTGACCTTGACCCCTGATTCATAAGCCAACAACAGGTCATAATTGTTCGACAACCCAAGGCCTGGGAAAAAGTCAGCCTAAATCCCAAGACTTTTGACCTATGGCAAACTAAAACTAAACTCTGAAACACGCTGCAGTGATACCGGATCCAAATTTAAGGGCCAAACTACAAGCTATGTGGTGACAAAGGTCCCCGCTGACCTGGCATTGAAAATCTTACACCCAGTCTAAAATCACGACTGTCTACGGACTGTGAATCACCGCCCACAAATAGAATCACCAGCAAGCGCTCTCAAGAGTTGAGGACACGAGGGCATGGACAGATTCATAAAACGGACTGACAACCACAAAACACCTCAACACACTTCGCAAACATCTCAGCGATCCTTTTCAGGAAGCAAAAACATGCAAAACACGTCAAAGTCTAAAAGTTAAAAAAGAGAAACCATCCTTAAAGATTATCCAGGACTCCCCACAACACAGCCAAGAACCAGAACCATCACAAGACCTGGAACAAGAATACGATATGACAACTCCATGCTTTTCCCCGGGCCACAGTCCAGGTCATACAGCTGATCTAGGAACACTTCAGGCTGTCTGATTGGCGCAAGAAGTTTCAAGAACCTTAAAGGGGTTGTCTCGCGAAAGCAAGTGGGGTTAAGCACTTCTGTATGGCCATATTAATGCACTTTGTAATATACATTGTGCATTAAATATGAGCCATACAGAAGTTATTCACTTACCTGCTCCGTTGCTGGCGTCCCCGTTGCCATGGCTCCGTCTAACTTCGGGGTCTTCTTGCTTTTTTAGACGCGCTTGCGCAGATCTATCTTCTCCATTCGTCTCGGCTCGGCATCACCGGCATTTTGGCTCCGCCCCCTTGTACGCGTCATCGCAAAGCTCCGCCCCCATCACATGTGCTGATTCCAGCCTCTGATTGGCTGGAATCGGCACATGTGATGGGGGCGGAGCTTCGCGATGACGCGTACAAGGGGGCGGAGCCAAAATGCCGGTGATGCCGAGCCGAGCCGAATGGAGAAGATAGATCTGCGCAAGCGCGTCTAAAAAAGCAAGAAGACCCCGAAGTTAGACGGAGCCATGGCAACGGGGATGCCAGCAACGGAGCAGGTAAGTGAATAACTTCTGTATGGCTCATATTTAATGCACAATGTATATTACAAAGTGCATTAATATGGCCATACAGAAGTGCTTAACCCCACTTGCTTTCGCGAGACAACCCCTTTAATGCCCATGCTGGACAAGAGATTCGAGGTTCTCCACACATCTATTAACTCGGCTCTGTCTCTCATTACCACAAACTCCCAAAAAATTGCAGACCTAGAGAATAAGTTGAATTCACAAGAAATAACCATCTCCAACATGGAACAAACCATAACTAGATGTCACGAGACTGAGCAGGCCCTTAAAGATAAATTCGAAGATTTGGAAAATAGGGATCGCAGAAGTAACTTGAGATTTGTGGGAATTCCAGAAACCATTGTGGGAGAGGACCTGATGACTTTGCTGACAATAGACCTTCCAAAAGTCCTAACCCCAGATGTCGCCCCTGACAGATCCTGTATAGAAAGGGCACATAGAGTGGGGCCCCCCAGACAATTGGGACCTGGCCAGCGACCAAGACAGGTTATTGCCAAATATCTCAATTGGGCGGTGAAAGAGAGCGTCCTCCGAAACTATCGGAGACAACAAACATTGACAGTCAGAGGCTTTAAAATACTTATATTCCAAGTCTTTTCAGCATCGGTCACCCAGAAAAGGAAGGCTTTTACGCCAATCTGCAGACACCTTCACGACAATGCCATTAGGTTTCAGCTACTCTTCCCAGCCAAGCTAAGAGTAATGGAAAACAGCAGACAACTGATCTTCAGCGACCCCCAATCGGCAGCCCAACACTTTCGGCTGGAAGCCGGTGATGAACCATGACTGATCTAGAATCCAAGGATTCTGGCACACTGTGGTGTGGCAATAAGCAAACATTGCCACTTTCTGAGAAAAGGTTTAACCAATCCTTTCCCCTCCCAGGGAACTTTATGTAATGATGTTTTGTTTTTACAGTTGTAAAAGTTGAATTGACACCAATATATCTCTCTCTTCCTGTGATGTCCGGTCCTGGTGCCCTGGCGCACGATCCTCCTAACATAATGCATTGGACTTCCCGCCGCTTGCTGGGACGGCTGGAACGAAAGGTACAACAAAACAATACAACACAGAGATTGCAGACTCCCCCACCATGACAGACATGAACAATAGAACAGAACAAGAGTACCTCACACCCACACATATCAAGATAGTATCGTGGAACGTAGCAGGCCTCAACACGCCATTAAAAAGAAAAAAAATCATTACACATCTCAGACACCTGAAACCTGACATTATATACTTACAGGAGACGCACTGGAAGCATGATTCGGGAAGCACCCTTAAGGCCCCATGGCTCGACTCATGCTACACTGCAAATTATACATCAAAAAGAAGGGGGGTGGCTATCCTATTCCGCAAAGGCCTGATATACTCAGTGGAAGAGGAACTAGCGGATAAAGAAGGCAGATTCCTGATGCTCAGAACACGCATACACGACATGGACTATACCCTACTTAATGTCTATGCACCAAACCAGACGACCAACAATTTCTTTCCAAAACTAAATTCTATGCTCTTACAGAGCCAACACCCAAATCTGATCATAGGGGGAGACCTTAATACCGTTATATGCCCCGACATGGACAGGACGTCGCCGAACAACTCTTTTACACAAACAACTAGAGACGTCATACACCTTATGGAGACACAAAATCTTTGTGATCCCTGGCGCATAACAAATGCAGACTCTAGAGAGTACACACATTACTCAACAGCCCATTAGTCCTTTTCCAGGATAGATTGTTTCCTTTTGTCAACAATGCTGTTTTGGAAACTGCTTCTATTCTTCCCATCGCAATATCAGATCATGCACCAATTACGTTATCATTTCAGGGTAAAGACTCACAGAGTAAAACACGAATCTGGTCCTTCCCTACACACCTATACCACTCAGAAGACTTTAGAAACTATTTAAAAATCCACTGGGCGAATTACATCGACGACAATATTGAACACACAGAAGACACAGCTCTCCTCTGGGGAACATCAAAAGCGGTGATGAGAGGTCACATAATGAGCTGCACCTCATACAAGCGAAAGCAAACAAGACAACAATTCCTCAAACTCCAACACAATTTAATCACAGCACAAAAGCACTACGCCCAATTGCCATCTCAACAAAACAAATCTGTCTACAACCAGACAAAACAAATCTTAAAAACCTATGTCCAGAGGCAGGCCCTATGGCTCACTAAGAAAGATCAGAATAGATACTACCAAAATGCCAATAAGCCTGGCCGTTTGTTAGGTCGCATAATTAGTGTACAATCCACGCATAAGCCTATACTATCTCTGATCGACCCTACTAGGAATGCAAAAATCTCAAAACAGGAGGAAATAGAAAACATTTTATCCAACTATTTCGAAGATCTATATAGAGCAACCCCCACAGACAAAAATGAGATTCAAAGGTGGCAAGATACCCTCGCCCTACCAAAACTCACTGCCGAACAGAGAATCCTGGAGGAACCGATCTCAGAGACAGAGGTGAAAGAGGCGATTGGGACATCACCAAACAACAAAACTCCAGGCCCCGATGGATATGGGAATGAATATTATAAACTTCTACAACTAGAAATAATCCCAACCTTGACAAGACTGTATAATGAAATCTATACACAAAACATACAAGTAGACACATTATTAGACTCAAGAACCGTCTTAATACTGAAACCAAACAAAAACCCAACGTTAGTCCAATCATATCGCCCAATATCCCTATTAAATAGTGACTACAAGTTCTTGACAAAAATACTAGCCAATCGTTTACAAATGCTCTGCCCAACAATTATACATCCCTCTCAAAGGGGCTTTCTAAGCAATAGGCACGCTACTAAAAACATACGAACAGCAATAGCAGCGACAATTGAGGCCAGCTGCCCACACACCCCACAAACATTACTACTAAGTCTACATGCAGAAAAAGCATTTGACAAGGTGTCCTGGCCCTTTCTGCAGGCCACCGTGCATGACAGACAATTTGGCCCAAACTTTTTCAACTTTATTGGGTATATCCAAATTAATGTCTCAACCACCCTGACAGTTAACGGACATAGCACTCAGCCCATAGACATATTTCGGGGCACAAGACAGGGATGCCTGCTCTCACCCCTACTTTTTAACTTATTCCTGGACCCCCTATTGCACCTCCTAAAACCAACCTCACCAATGACACCTCCCCGCCCATATCATCCCAATATCTCCATAAATGCTTTTGCAGATGATGTTCTCTTGACCATTAAGGATCCGGTTCATACACTCCCGGAAATACTCCAAGACCTTCAGACACTAGGCCCTCTATCAGGCTACACTCTTAATCTGGAGAAAACTGAAGCACTCTTAATAAAAGGTTCGCAAACACCACATTGGACTCGCCAATACCCCTTTCAATGGAGAACCCGATTTATTACCTACTTGGGAGTCCGTGTTCCAAAGAGATATCAAGATATATACAACATCAACATGAAGCCATACATAACAACCCTAGAACAAACCCTAACAAAATGGCGCAAACTCCCACTGTCATACATAGGTAGATGTCACCTATTTAAAATGGTAGAATTCCCTCGCCTTTTATACTTACTACTAGGGATGAGCGAGCGCACTCGGAAAAGCACTACTCGCTCGAGTAATTTGCTTTATCCGAGTATCGCTGTGCTCGGGTCTGAAGATTCGGGTGCCGGCACGGAGCGGGGAGCTGCAGGGGAGAGCGGGGAGGAACGGAGGGGAGATCTTTCTCTCCCTTTCTCCCGCCCGCTCTCCCCTGCTCCCCACTGCGACTCACCTGTCAGCCGCAGTGGCACCCGAATCTTCAGGGACGAGCACAGTGATACTCGGATAAAGCAAATTACTCGAGCGAGTAGTGCTTTTCCGAGTACGCTCGCTCATCTCTACTTACTACATGTTCTCCCAATATATATTACCCCTGAGGATGAAAAAAAGATAAACTATCTAATAAGAACATTTATCTGGAAGGGTGGCAGAACCAGAATCCCCTTCAATATCCTCAGACAACCAAAACAAAATGGAGGAATAAACCTCCCCAACATAAGAACTTACAATATTGCAACACTAACCAAAATAATTATCGACTGGATACAGCAGACATCCGTTTTCGTAGACACGGAAATAGAGCAGACCCTTATCCCCCAAATAGCCCTCCCCAATTTCTTACATCTAACATATCAAATGATCCCAATAGAATACAGAGAGAACCCTCTCCTAATGTCGACCTGGAAAGCATGGCAAAAACTCCGCAAAGCTACCTCTTTACACCCACACTTTTCACCGTACTTAACTCTCTTACACAACCCATATTTCCAGGCCAACTCATCTCATGGTGAATTCCTATCCTGGCATGTGGGAGGAATAATCAATATCCAGTCCCTACTACATAAAAACACTCATAAAATGCTGTCATTGGGAGACCTGCAATCAAAATATCCACATATCCAGTTTACCTTCTTTCCGTATGTGCAGGCCAAAAGTTTTGTAGACAAAATATTATTGAAAATACCTATGAATGAATGGCTTGAATTAAACCAAATTCAGCTGAAGCAACCTACTAACACACGTGATCATACGACTAGAACTTACCAATTCCTAAACAGCCCACTAGATCACAACACTTCCAGAACAGTACTCTCAAAATGGACAGCAGATATCCCGGGACTCACAGTACCACAACTCTTAAAAATGCTAAAATATAGTCTGACCATATTACCCTCAAGTAGATATGTTGAAATGACCTTACAGATATACCATAGAGCATATATTACCCCTCAGCGATTACAAAAAATGGGATTATACAATAATGACAGATGTTTCAGGTGCCAAATGGCCGGGGCGGGCCTTCGTCACTGTCTGTGGGACTGTGGGATAGTCCAGAATTTTTGGACTAGAGTACACCGCTATACAACAACACATTTGACCTCCGCAGCCCCGTTAGACTCCCTGTAGGCAATCTTTGGCTTTATAGACCTGGATAAATATAGATGCACCCCGGGCAGCCGTAGGCTTCTGCACATGGTCGCCATGGCAGGGATGAAAACAGTTCTGCAGACATGGGTAGATACGACCCCTCCCCCCTTTAAACTCTTTCTGGAAAAGCTGTCCTTACTCATGCAAATGGACTGGACTGAGGCCTCATTTCAAAAGGAGGTGCAGGGGGAGGGATTCTTTGAGGTGGGGGAGAGTTTTATTGATGTCCTACTGCAACGAGTGAAAAGGGCAATCGAAGAATCCTTTAAAACAACCATATGGTATATGGAGAGATCTATATCCGGAGGCCCCCCAGTTAGTGGGACTTGACCTGATGTGGGAAACACCTTGGGGTCCTACTCGCTGGGACATAAAATAGACATGTTTCTATAAAGAAGATATCACTGGATCGGATATTCGCAGAGGAGGAGAGATGTAAGAAAACTATTTCGTAATGTATCAGGTCTCAAAATTGTTTATTTTCAAGGATGTTACTGTAGTGGGTTAAGTAATGTGACCCCTGCATATGTTCCCCCACCCCCACCCCACCCCTCCCCACTACCCCCCACTACCTTAATTCTTCGATCCCCCACCCCTCCCTGTGTACGCTAAGGGAAAAGGAGAAAAATAGAAATCTGGAGAGAAGCGGTAGCTGTCTTGACAAAAGATATAATATGCAACCCTATGATGTAATAATGTGTACAGCTCCGTATAAAAATGTATCCCTTAGTGCATGTCCTGGGTGTAAGCAGAAACCCTGCTCAATGGAAAGATGCTCGATAAAACCTTGTCGAAATAAAACAGATTTTCCACAAGACAAGGCTCCTAACCTTACATCCACCCCCTCCCTTCTACCCTCCCTTTCCTCTCCTCCCACCCCCCTCCTCCGCACATGCTGGGGCAGAAACTCAAAGGAAAGTAATTTTAAAAGCCATAATGGACTTACTGATGGAAGTATATCCTAATACTTTTGTACTATGCAATCTGACAGACAGCCTAATATAAATGTATGATTATTACTGCAAACCCTGTATGTGAACGGAGATCCTGTTTAATTTGAAAAATGTTTAATAAAAACATATTAAATAAAATCTAAATCAGCATCCATTAAGCTTTCCATGTTATGTTGCAAATGAAGACTGAAGCCTTCATACTAGTTTGAAGCCTCATTGTTCATAGAAGTAATATTTGTTTCAATCACATGTCCATTAATTTGTATTAAGAAGAAACACAATGATTTTGGTTTTAGTATATGTTTTATTCACTATCTATTTGATACACTAATATATTCGGTTGCCTCATTAGTTGGTCAATCTATGCCTTTGATTCGAGCTTCTGCATGTGAAGTATGCAAGGGTTTGGCCACATGTAATCATAACGAACAATCCGCAGCCTGCAAAAGAGTTAGAATTATTAATGCAAGAATCATAATTCAGTATAATTACTATAAAGGTTTACAGGGTACATTATATCCTTTGTTTTAGGTTGTAGGTTAACCTCGTCTGTGTTCTGAACAGTGGGCTACTCTCATGAAAATAAGATGGGCTGCAATTTTTCTGTCTTGCAACATCGCTGTTAGAGAAAAATCAATTTTGTAAATGAACCCATTCCAAGCAATGGGGTCCATTTTCATGCGAGTTTTGTGTGTCTCGTATTACACATAACTCACATGAGAATATTGGCTGTGTAAATACGGCCTAGAAAAGAAATCCTGTTATTCAATTCTTAGATTCACTTCCTTTACAAGTTCCGTACAGCTTCAGTCAGCAGACAACTACAGGGTGGCTAGTCTTTATATAGAGGGTAATATTTAGTATCGGATTATCACATTAAACCTCTGTTCAGATGTTCTGTTGAAGAAACAGGCCCTAGATATGGTGAAGAAGCAAAGGAAGAACCTACAATGTGGATTACAAGGTTTCTTGTAGTCTACCTGCTCTATGGAATTTGCAATGTAACCTGAACCATATATGAACACCATATACACAATTGTGGATATGAAATACGGGGCTGAACAATGTGAGACAAACCGACAAAGGATACCTTCTTTACTACACATAGAGAAATGCTACCGCCACTAGATGATGTGGCGCTTGGAATGTACCCCAAAAAACAATTATGCAATAAAGCTATCCAGTTACCTATTTGCAGCCACCATTGCCACATGAGAGGAAATTCTTGTGTAACTGTAGGAACAAGAGTAAAATTAACTTTTATCAAGACAGCAGTACATCAAAGGTAGTCTAAACAAGTAACAACAGGTACACTGGAGAGGCAACAGCAAGGCAACCCCCCAAAATGGAATGGTTTTCAAAATGGTGGCCACAATTACTCTCTAGTTTTTCTACTTTCCTTGTCAGCACTCATAGTATGAAGCAGTACCTGCAGCCCATTCAGCTTGCAGAGGTCAGCCTGCTCCTCCAGGGTGGGCATTCAAGCATGCCGTTACAAGAAGGTTTGCTGTGTCTCACAGCACAGTCTTATAAGAAGGGAATAGACCAACTGTATAGGATTGGTAATGTGAACAGCATCCTGTAGGACATGGATATAGTCCCACAGACTCTGGAGGGAACATTCTCTCTCAGGTTCCTTCAAAAAAAGGTATGTGTAAGGGGGTAGTAATCGAGCACACTGGTGACAACCACTTGACACTGGCTTGATGCTTCAAAATAGGGGGAGAGTTGTTTAACTCATGGTTGCACTAATGGTTAAACTCTTGGTTATGAGGCTTTTGGTTTGTCATCGTAGCCGAATCGACCAAGAGTCAATAGTAATCTCTTTTGCTTCTTATATTAGGCATAGCCACGATTTACAGATACTCACAGCGTCTTCATTCTGTGTTTTCTAGCAGTATATCTAACAGGATATATTGGATCTTATTTCCTCCTAATCTGGAATTGCAAGACTCAAAAGCCCACCAATTTCTTATATCCTGACCTCCCCTCACACAAGAGCGACATGGTCACCCGGGAGTTACCAAACTAAACTCTGCAATATCTTTAAAGGAGCCATAGCCCCACATACTGAACAATAATCAATATTAATGAAAAAAAAAAGACAATAATAAGTATTAACCTAACACAATATACCGTATTAGCAGATAACACGATATGGGCTATTACAGAAGAAGGGCTGGATAGGACCATAGAAAGGCATCAACTTAACATAAGGACTGGTATCTTCTCTTTTCAATTGGCTTCCATATCAATTGGCCTAATTTGGTAGAGGGTCCCTGCTTGACCACTTTAAATTTTGCTGACATTTTTACAGAATGTTCATACACCACCTGCATGAAGTTCTGCGAGGTTTCAGCTTGGTGTACAGCTTGGTTGAGGCACTAGATCCATTTGCATAAATCGCTCTTCCTTCCCAGCTCATTTCGAAAAAATATCTAAGTTTGTGTTGCTACTGTTCTTAATCTAATCAAGCTAACTCACTGAAACTTGGTGCAGTCTGTCAACTTTTTTTGTAGAATTTGAAAATTTTACAGGCAGGGCTCCTTGAGCATTAGTTTGGTGGCTAATTAGGCCCAAAGTGGCTTGTAAATGGTATCGTGCCAAAATTGTCCACACGTTAAGGAACCAATAATTATCTAACAGATAGCTTAAATAAGCTAGAATTGGGCCAGTGAGTAGTACAAGTGCCTACCAAAGCACTGGTGGCTTCTTGTGTCCTTGCATATTTACTATTTTATACAGCTGTAACTCAAAAAAGCACACTTCCAATTTTATTTTGCGTTATGCCATTAGAAAGAGCAGCTTTTAATCTATCTGTTCCTGTAGTTTCATATTGGCATCTTTCCACGTAAGTGGAAAAAATACTGTTAAAATAGTTCCCAGTACAATATTGGCACTGCACCTAGATCCATATTTTACAAATCATGAACAAAGTTTGTATTTGCTCAATGCAATAAACCCTGCCATAAAATCAGTAAAACTTCCTGTATGTCCCTGTATACATCACTTACCGGCACAGCAGGCGATTACATGAACAAAAGTCACTGTTGCAGAATAATCCCATACCATGGAGCCAACAACAGGGACAAAGAGAAGGCCGCTCAGGAAGAAGGTTATCCCTGCGGAAATCGCATGTACTGGAGAAAAGAGTAAAGTTGGGGGTAAAAGGTTGGTGGCTTTAAAGAAACCTTTGTTAAGCAAAAAAATTGTAAGTGTGACATTAGTGTTGGGCATGTCATTGGTAACACCACACATATTGTTATACAAGTGCACTATTTTGGTGAGTTTCACATAGAGTGTAGGTCTTACTTAAGGGGGTTGTCTGGCATAATTTTTTTACCCTTTGGTAATGGCCAATATGCCTTTTTACTGACCTCACTGATAGCCTTTAAACCTGCACATACATCTTTTTAAGGCTGTGGCTTGACTGACTTGTGACAGCCCGGCTCCTGCTCTAACCACCAGGAGAGGTGAAACCTCAGATACTGGCAGTTTAACCCCTTATGTTCCACAATCAATAACAACTTAAGCAGATAGCAGGAAGAGGGGGCTCTTTCTGTTACCCATCAGCATCCTGTAGTGCGATCGCAAGGTACCAATGGGTTCCCATGGCAGCAGGAAGCCTGACAAAGATCTCCATGTCTGCCATGTAACTCATCCTATTTGACCCCGCCTACGCCAGAGTTTAATAGGCTGCTGTCATAGGCTTAGTAGAATGTACAACTATAAGTAATGCAGTGTACTATCCTAGCAATCAAACGATCGCATCTTCAAGTCCCCTTCAGGTACTAAAAATTAATGCCAAAAGAATTCAATAAAGTTTAATTTAAAAAAGAAATTCAGTTTAAAAAAAATACACATTTTTCCCTGCAAAACCTGTTTTAAATGGATAAAATACAAAAAAAATGTAAAAAAGCAACACTTAATAGATATTACCATGTTTATAATGATACAAACAATCAAAACATTTTCTTATTTATCTTGGATAGTGAACTCTGTAAAGATAGTGTTAAAAACTAGTGCCAGAATTGCTATTTTCCTTTTGTTTTCCTCCCAAAAAATCATAATAAAAAACAATCTAAAAGTAACATGTACCCCAAAATGGCACCAATAAAAATTACAACTCTTCCTATAAAAAACAAGTCCTCCAATGCAGATTCTTTTTCCTTACAAATGTGTTTTTCTATGTAAAAGTAAAATATTTTTAAAAATCTAAATAAACTCGACATCACTGTGAGGCTTTAGTCAGACGGGCGTTTTTTCGCGCGATTTGCGCATGCGCATGTGTCTGGCGATTTTTAAAAACCATTGCTTTGCAATGTATCGGACACATGAGCGCTTTTTATGCGCTCGTCCGATAAATTATAGAACAGAAATCGCAGATCGCACCTATCTGCGATCTGCGATTCCTGTTCTCTTCTCTATATGCGCTCAATGGGGCCGGCGGCAGCAGCGCCGACCCCATTGAGAACATATAGAAGACAAATCATTCTTCTCTGCCACAGCTGTGGCAGAGAAGAATGATGTTTGCCCATTGAATTCAATGGAGCCGGCAAAACAGCCGTCTCCATTGAAAGCAATCGGCTGCCGGCGAGCGTGGGATGAATTGTCGGAAAGGGCTTAAATATATAAGCCCTTCCCTGCAATTCATCCAGAAATGTGTAAAAATAAAAAAAAAATGTATACTCACCTTTCCGCTGCAGCCGGAGCTTAGCGGCGGCCGCCAGCAGATCTCCTGAACTGCTTCTCTATAGTATTCAGCAGCCGGGGCTTTAAAATTCCCGCCTGCTGAATGAGCTGCCTCTATTTGGTCACAGCCTGACCAATCAGAGGCAGCTTTCACTCACACACCCATTCATGATTCATGAATGGGTGAGTGACTGCTGCCTCTCATTGGCTCAGCGCAGGGACCAATCTGATTGGTCCCGCTGAGCCAATGAGAGGCAGCAGTCACTCACCCATTCATAAAAAATATATGAATGGGTGTGTGAGTGAGATCTGCCTCTGATTGGTCAGGCTGTGACCAATTAGAGGCAGCTCATTCAGCAGGCGGGGATTTTAAAGCCCCGGCTGCTGAATACTATAGAGAAGCAGTTCAGGAGATCTGCTGGCGGCCGCCGCTAAGCTCCGGCTGCAGCGGAAAGGTGAGTACTGAGTATACATTTTTTTTTATTTTTACACATTTCTGGATGAATTGCAGGGAAGGGCTTATATATTTAAGCCCTTCCCGACAATTCATCCCGCGATCGCCCGCAGCGCATTGCTTTCAATGGAGCCGGCTGTATTGCCGGCTCCATTGAATTCAATGCGCTGGACAGCTCCGGCCCGTTTCTAATGAAACGCGGCTAGGAGCAGATTTTTCGGGCGATTTTTTGGCCCCGGTCACGTGATTTGCGGATGCGCATCCGTCATGCGATCCTCAAATCGCGTGAAAAAACGCCCGTGTGACTAAGGCCTAATCGTGCTAATACGGGTAAGACAGTTACCATGTTGTTTTTACCAAAAAATGAACACTAAAAAAACAAAACCCCCAAACAATTAAGTAATTTCTGGGAGATTTTCACTACACCCCCCCCCCCCCCCCCAAAAAAAAGGAATAAAAGTTATACAACACACTACATATAGCCCAGAGTGGTGCCCAAAAAAAATAGCCCTCATATGGCTATGTCAATGAGTTATGGCTCTTGCAATACAATGATGAAATGAAGCTCTTTTCCCTTTTGTGCATAGTGAGAGAGCTGTTACCCTTCATACAGCGGACAGGAAAAGGCCAGTGCGGCCTGCCTCCATGACTCGGAGCTCAGCTGTGAGTCAAACTTTAAACTGCATTTATTCTGTAAGACCGCAACGTTTCAGAATAAATCACCCGCAGTGTAATTGGCATCCTTATCCTGGATTCATGCTGCCTGTAATTCAGACAGCACAAACCTGATGACAGAATCCCTTTAAAAAAAAGGTTCCCCAACATAAAGAACAACAAACCATTTTATATTCACCTCTCTCGTTTCCCACGTCTCCCGCACTGCAGCTCTATCCTTTGTGCCCAGTCTTTGTTTATAGGTTGCAGTCAGCCTATGTACAGGACGTCACAGACTGCTGCAGCCAATCCATACTGCAGCACATGAGCACCAGGCTCTGCCGCTGTCTGCAGCAGCCTGTGATGCCCCGTATACAGGCTTACTGCAACCTGTAAGCATTATGTCTGGAGCTGTTGGCATGGGAGATGCGAGGAATTAGCAAAGGTGAGTATAAACTGGTTTGTTATATTCTATGTTGGAGAACCTGTTAAAAAAAAAATATATATATATATATATATATATATACATATACCGTATATATATATCAGACAACCCGTTTAAATTATAACTAAACTTTTAAAAAACTTCTGGCATGTCACATGACACGTAATAGGTTTTGATCAGAGGGGATCCAAGTGCGGAGATCACTTGAGAATTTGGGAGCAGAGGTACTTGAAGAAATTATGGACTTCAGCATGGATTAAAGATTTCAAATATTTAAGCTGACTCGGGGACTCCTTTTCTATGTACACGGAGCACAGGGGTTTAGATAACATGCCATCAAATCTGCTCTTCAAAATGCTACAATCATTATTGTTGTTTTTCTTGAAGGACTTTTTAGGCACTGGGTCCTGGAAAGAACCATAAAAACCACCTTAGGTAGGGTAAAGGTAGAATTATGCTTACATACCCCTGAGGTTACCACTGACCGTCCTAGGAGTCTAGGTAGATCGTTTCTAGCACCTTACCCCGCATCTATCTTACTTAATGGGCCCTGGGAAGAGCCAAGCAGATAGTAGCATGATGCTAGTGTAACCATCTGTATGCCAGTCTGCTGTATACATCAGTGCTACAGAAAGATGTTTGGAGATTGACAGTTTTATCTTGAGAGCTTCCTGTCTTTAACTAGGGAGCCACATGCAGTTCTTACCATGCCCGACTGGATCCCTTATACGTCTGGAAAGTACTCCCTTCGGTGTTTGCAACACTTCCAATTCACCACCGATCTGGGCAACACATCAGCACAACATGTGCCCCTCACCACCCTGAGACCATTAACAGTAGCTCCCAGGAGATAAATCCACCCCTTGAACCTCACACATGAGCAACTAGGACTGACGAGCAGACCTGTATATCTGTCCAGCACCAGGGAGCCAGACTTGTGGTGACTCCAACAGGAGGTTTAAGCTGCTGGGGCCCCCTATGCCCTTTTTTTAGTTTAAATGTTTTTTATTGATTTTTGAAAAATAAATATTTTACATCTACAAACCCCCTCTACTTTCCCTCCCTGTTTCTTTATTCCATCTACCTGTCCTCCAATATTTCAAAAAAATAATGGGACACATATTATATACTAAATCTACCTTTACACAGGGAGATTATTGACTATAATCTTACAAATCCCTGACTTTGTGCAAATGAAAAACAGATGTGGTTTTGAAGACAAAAACAAATATTGATATAATTTACATTTCTCTTTTGTTTGACAAAAATAATCTATTAGCATTTCTAAACCAGTATAAAGAAAAAGACCCCCGCGCTCCAGGACCAGGAAACTCCGTTATATAAATTAAATAACTTTTATTGCGACGCGTTTCAACGGTACACAGCCGTCTTTCTCAAGCATTACATACACAATCAAATACACACCTTTATATACATAAATAAATCAATCTTTACTCACTACACCCGGCTCGGATAAACGCCGCGTCCCGGCGCCATCTTGAAACCACGTGGAGTGATCCAACATACAATCCACGTGATGATGAACACGTCATCTATTTCATTCATAAAACAAACCTATTCACCACTGCTATAATCTCTATTAAAACCAAATCACATGGTCAAAAGATAGTCTTATTCCGTTTATCCGAGCCGGGTGTAGTGAGTAAAGATTGATTTATTTATGTATATAAAGGTGTGTATTTGATTGTGTATGTAATGCTTGAGAAAGACGGCTGTGTACCGTTGAAACGCGTCGCAATAAAAGTTATTTAATTTATATAACGGAGTTTCCTGGTCCTGGAGCGCAAGGGTCTTTTTCTTTATACTGGTTTGGATGTCGGAAGCCTGAAGGCTTTACACCCCGGGACGTCTCTCCTGCAGATACAGGATTGAAGACCAGGATCTTTCTGAAGGCAAACGTGGATATCGGGTGCCGGTGGCTCCTTTGACTAGGAGCACACTGTGCACCAGGTGAGTTGTCACTCACCATTCTTTACATTTACTTATTTTTTTATATATTTTGAGGCGCTGAGATTTTATTTCTTTTTTTCATCTATTAGCATTTCTAGTTTTGAAAACATTCTTACTTTGCAGCTATTTTTCCACAGCTGCATAAGGGCGCATTCAGACGACGGTATATCGGCCGCTTATTCACGCCGGCCGATATACAGCGTCTCTCTCTGCAGGGGGAGGAGGCTGGAAGAGCCGGGAGCAGTGCTTTGAGCTCCCGCCCCCTCTCTGCCTCCTCTCCACCCCCTCTGCACTATTTGCAATGAGAGGAGGTGGGGTGGGGCGGGGCTACCCCGTCCCGCCTCTCCTAATTGCAAATAGTGCAGGGGGTGGAGAGGATGCAGAGAGGGGTCGGGAGCTCAGAGCACTGCTCCCGGCTCTTCCAGCCTCCTCCCCCTGCAGAGAGAGATGCCGTATATCGGTTTAGTGTGAAAACCCAGCCGATATACGGTCGTCTGAATGCACCCTAAAACTTGTGCACAGTACTGTACATCTATTTCCTTTATTACTCCAAAAATCAAAATATTTAACTCCAAGAGCCATGGGGTGCCCCAAATAGGTGTGAAAGGAATAAAATCCATAACACTCATTAACTCCGAAGACAGTACTTCAATCTGAAGTGCACTTGACGTTCTGCACTGAGCTACTCCACAGCCCATCCTCTCTTCTCTGATCTGTAGTGCCCAACCAGTTATTTGCTGCGACTTTCAATCAGGTAAGATGTAGAGATAGGAAGGTCTGGAAAAAAACTGAAACATTGGGGAAAAAAACTGTTTTTTTCTCATTTTCTTCCAAAGCCATTTTTTTACAGAAAAATTGAAAAAAAGGGTGTTGAATATGTTCTTTTCCAATGATAAATAATATATCTATGACATGGTATTCAAACTATATAACATAAAAAATGGCTTTGGAAAAAAAAACTG
Source organism: Eleutherodactylus coqui (assembly GCF_035609145.1). Classification (NCBI taxonomy): domain Eukaryota; kingdom Metazoa; phylum Chordata; class Amphibia; order Anura; family Eleutherodactylidae; genus Eleutherodactylus; species Eleutherodactylus coqui. The sequence continues at coordinate 295,049,677 of NC_089837.1, forward strand.
AAAAAAAAAAAGTTTTTTTCCACATTTTTCCAGGCCTCCGTATCTCTAGTGTAGGAGCAGAGGGTCTGTGGAACAGCTGAATGCAGTGAAGAGTGTACATCAAGGTGAAGAACTGCTCAGTGGCCACTTGGGGGAGAGCCACATGCTGGAATAAAAGCTCTTCTCGGTGCTGCTTATAATAAAAGCATGGACACGGGTATGATTAAACCCCTCCCATGGCTCCTACCTAGCGGGGGCAGCAATTCTGCATGGTCAAAACTGCTGACAGACTCCTTTTATAGAATCACTTTGTGTCAACTAAGGCCATATTTACACATACACATTGACAAACTTCAACAAGTTACAGTACCATGTGTGTGAATGGAATGTGTAACATACATATTTCAGTAGAATTGATGCCGATGTTGATGCCATTTCCGCAGTGAAGAATTTCGGCTACATGTGGTATGTACAGTATGTAAAGGATCACAGACATCCATTTGTAGACAGCATGCAACAAGTCATGATAAGGTTAGAAAATATGTTGTAATACCCACCTAGATATTGACTGCTACTGAGAGATGGTGTAATTGTGTGTCTAAATGGTAACATCCAATCAAAATCTTCTATCCTAGAAAATATATATATATATATTAAAAGTTAGCAACAAACTAGCTGAGTACATCCTAACATCCTCAACAGTTAGCAGCTGAGGATTTTCTACAAGGTTAGAAGAGCTCATCAAGATCTTATACCAAAATCTCAATGCCTTTCATAGTTCTATTGAAGGGAATGGGACTCAGCCTGCAGTACCAACCTCGGTCATTGTGCAATGTATGGAGCTGTCTGCTTCCTGCAGCAAAACAGCTAGAAGTGGGACAACTCCTTTAACGGTGCTGAAATATTATGGCATGACTTAAACAGTTCCTGATAGCGATCCATATGTAGGGCTATAAACAATTTTAGATGATAGTTTCCATGATGAGTAGCTGGAGATCTTAATTTGAAGAAATAGGAATGTATGGGAACTGTCCATTCAAGTGAATGGGGAATAGCTGCAATATTGGATATGGCCTAGGGACAAAAATGGTGCTGTTTTTAGAAGCATTGCAGACCCTATTTTATAATGTTGGACAACTTGTTTACAATAGTAATAATAATTACCTTTACTTGTATATCGCCAACATATTCCGCAACGCTTGAGAAATTGGGACAAATATACACAAAATGAGTCATTACAGATAGCTTTAGACCTCCTGCACAAGGGCAGGTCAGACCCTGCATGAGGGATTCCCCCGGCAGCAGGGTTCAACATGTTGCCCAGCTGGTGACCCCAGCTTATCTCTCCGCTGTCTTCTCCTCTGCTGCGAATGTGCCAGCCAGTGCGCAGTACAGAGGACGCCGCGCTATCGCTATGGCGATGACGTGGCCTACTCTGCGACAAATGTGCCTGCCGGAGCGTAGTTGAGAAGGCTCCTGTGGCTATTCTGCAATGATGATTGCAGTAAGGCAGCGGGACGGGATTGACTTCAATGGAAGCCAGCTGTGCGTAGCCCACAGGCAATCGCAGCATGCTGTGATTTCTCCCCCGGGAGTGGAAGATCGCAATCGATCTCCGCTCGTGGGCAGGAAATCGCGTTTTCTCATAGCATGCTATGGGCTGGATTCGCTGCAAAATCCGTAGATGGAATCCCGCTGCGGATTTCACAATGCAAATCCACCCGTGTGCAGGAGGCCTTAAACTGATGTGGTGCTTGAATAATAGGAGTGAAGGCCCTGCTTGCAAGCGCTCACAGATAAGGAAGTATACGCATAGGGTGCTATACATATATACTTACATACATAAAACTGTGTGAGTCTACCATTAGCCGTGTTTGTATATAAGCTGATAAGAGGGGCAGTGGGGTGTGTGAGGGATGCAATGGAAAGAAGGGGGTCGGGTTTCCAAGGTGAAGTGTAAAAGCAGGGTGGATATAGAAGGGTTTAGATTATTTAATATGATAGGCCTCCCTAAAAAGATGTGTTTTTCGGTCATGCTTAACCCCTTAATGATGCGGCCCTCTTTTTCGATTTTCGTTTTTTTCTCCCCCTTTTAAAAAATTGTAACTACTTTATTTATCCATTGACGTAGCTGTATGAGGACTTGTATTTTGCAATGGTGCAGTTTAATGTACCATATAATATACTGAAAACGTTTTTAAAAATTCTAAGTAAAATAAAATGAAAAAAAACAAAAAACAACATTCCGCCATCTTTCAGTGCATTTTGTTTCTACGGGGCACAAACTGCAACAAAAATGACATGATAACTTTATTCTATGGGTCAGTACGATTACTACAATACCAAACTTGTATAGTTATTTTTTTTTTGCTGTACTACTTTTATTTTTTTTAAAGACTTTAAAAGAAAAAAAAAAATTTCCGCCACCATCTTCTGCGTGCAATAACTTTTTTATTTTTGTGTTGACATAGTTGTGCAAGAGCTTGTTTTTTGCAGGACGTCCTGTAATTTGCGTTGGTACCATTTTGGAATACATACAATTTTTGGGTCGCTTTTTGTTGCATTTTTTTCTTGGAGACTGAGTGACCAAAAAAGCGCATTTTTGGTGTTATTTTTTTTTTCAGACAATGTTCATTATGCAGGGTAAATAATGTGTTACTTTGATAGATCAGACTTTTATGGGTGCAGTGATACCAAATGTGTATTTTTGTTTTATTATTTAGATTCTTTTATTGTAAATATGGCAAAAGTTTTTTTTATTACTTTTTTTTTTAACAATGAGTAAAACTTTATTGTTATTCTTACTCTTTATTAGTCCCCAGAGGGGACAACACCTAGCGATTTTTTGATCGCTCCTGCAGTATGATGTACTGCCATAGCATGACATTGTACTGCGATCGGGCAGGCAGTCTATCAAGCCAGTCCAAGCACATGGCTTGATAGGCATTCTGCCATGACACCTGGACGGCCCCCTGCGATCTCATCACAGGGGGCCATACAGGACATTTAAATGGTTAATAGCTGCGGTCAGCCGTACGGCTGAGCGGAGTTGTTGCCGCCTGTAATGAACAGCAGGCACCCACGCTGTATAAAGGGGGGGTCGTCCTGCGATCTCCCTTCATACATAATCCAACCCCACAGGGCGTTACTGTATGTCCTATAGCGGGAAGGGGTTAAAGCTGTGGGTGTTGGGAATTAACCTGATTCTCTGGAATAGCGGATTCCAGAGAACTAGTGCGGCCCGGGAGCAATCTTGGAGGTGGGGAGTGGAAGGTCTGGATTAGAGAGAAATTTAGTCTAAAGTCATTAGCAGAGCGGGGAGCATGTGTAGGGTGATAGACAGAGAGGAGGGAGGAGATATAGGTTGGGGCAGCACTGCGGAGAGCCTTATGGATGAGAGACACGAGTTTAAATTGTATTCTATTTTTTACAAGCAACTAGTGCAGTGACTGGCACAGGATGAAGGCATCAGTGTACCGGCTGGACAGAAAGATATGCTGGGCTGCTGCATTCAGGGTAGATTAGAGAGAGGAGAGTTTAGAGAGGAGAAGCTAATTGGCATAATGAATCATGCTAAGTAAATCTGATATAAGTAATAACTTTGATTCAATAGATTTATAACTTTAAAGGAGTATTCCCACATCACCTTTTTATAGCCGAGATGGGAAACTGCTGCTTCAGCTCAGCACTGTTTCCGTAGCTCCCACTGAAGTAAATGGCAGCTATGGAGACAGCGTAGCACAGTGATCTATGCTGTTTCTGTAGGTCTCATTCACTTCAATAAGAGCTATGCAAACAGTGCTGGTAGAAGCGCTTGGCTATTTTTGACAGGCGGTCGTAAGCAGAGGGTCGGGTTTTCCCCCTTGGCCATAAAAAGCCGAGATGAGACTACACATTTAAGGCTGGGTTTCCACATAGCACTTGTATTGCGGTTTTACAATGTTTCTATGGCATTTTTATTTTTTCTGTGCATGTTAATTGCACTTCACCAAAGCTGTGTGAAAACCACATGCATTTGACCATGAGCATAGCGGTTTTGCAATACCGTTTTAAGCCAATTGGTTGCTATGGGTGAAGGACATTGAAACCACGCGCTTCATCTATAGCAGCAAATCAGCTGAAAACCACAATGTAAAATTGTGTCGATTTGTGCAAAAATGCATGCGATTTTCAGACATTTTTTCAAGTACAATTAACATGCATAGAAAAAAGGACTTCCACTTCCAGTGCAATGTGAAGAAGCAAGAAAGGGGGCTCCTGCTCACCATCCTTCCAAGTACCAGCATAGTACCTGTTAGTTGCCTACACGCTAGCATTGGAAAGTAGATGGACACAGCAGATCCTCCCTGCAGCAGTGGACACCACCAACTGGCATCTCCTTGCAGAATAAGAACCCTGCAGTACCCTCCAGACCTCGGCAGCACTATATAGTGGACACCATCTTGGGAGCAGTATACGCAGTACAGCAGCAGTCTCACAAGTGCCAGACTTCGATTTTTGTGAGAGAGCCCGTAAAGAGCCAGGAAGGTGCCAGTCCAGCCCTACCATACAAGGTAACTGGGCAGACTGTGCATTTCCAATGTATCCTCACACCTGACTATAGAACTTAGACTTTCTGCACGATAACACAGTGAAGGGGTTGTCTATAGCTGATCCACTGTTCTATATACCTGTGACATATATGTAGCATTTCTTAAAAGAACGGTAACAAAATATTGGGAATCAGCAAAGTCACAAATATTACAATTCCAGTGCCACCATCTGAAGACTCTGATGCTTAATGGTACGCTACATTCTATGCAATGCACAGAAAGATCAGCCTCTTGAATCTTGTTTTGGAAAAGCCTAACAACAACGCAGGCGATAGCGCAAAATGCTCATTCCAGGATGTTATTGTAACTGCTGCACCTTCAGCTATGTCCTCCCAGAATTTTTGTTCTGGAGATGATTAGGACCCTCAGGCATACAGGTCACTTGATTATAAACTAGCAATAGATGTTGCAAAGCAAATTGCCCCAGACATTCATTTACAAGATTTTTCCGAAACAGACCTCTCAGAAGCCCTAGGACTTCTAACACAGTTGCAGAATTCAGAGAGCTCTATTCTCCTCTGACAGCTGGAGAGATTCAGAAGTTACATCTTTGTCAAGTCATTATGCATTTCTTGGATTACAATGGACATTTTAAAAGCCTTTAGAAATGTGCTAAAACACTGGAAATCCAGGGCTTTAAATTACTACTCTTTGAGGATTATTCAATGGAGGTCTCTAAACGACGCAGCGCTTTAAGCATCTTGTGTACCAGTCTAGTGCCCAACTGTTAAAGAATCCAACTCATCTATCTGGTCACCCTGAAGATTTTCTTCAAAGATGGCTTAGTGGCACCCTACTCCAGTTTTGAAGAAGCAAATGCCTCATTAGAGGCCTCATGTCCACTCGAAAAATACAATCCGCGCAGAATCTGCCGCGGATTTGCTTTAAATGGTATTTTTTTGCATGCAGATATCCGCACACATTGCTATCAATGTAATAGCAATGTTGCCAATCTGCGGAATCCGTGGCAAAATGGAGCATGCCGCGTTTTTTCTCCCGCGCGTGAAAAACGCAATTCTTTTAAAATGCCATCCGCGGGTGCAAAAATCAATTTAATGGACCGCGGATGGCCAATGATTCCCTATGGGCAAAATCCGCTGCAGATTCCGCAATTCCATTTAGCTAGTGGACATGAGGCCAGAGAGGCTGAAAATAATCTGACCTGGGGATGCCTTCCCAAAGAAGAATGACCAACACCATTCAACTCCCACATGCAACCACCCCAAGAGGAAGATCCAACCGGCGATCTCACTCAAGGTCTAGATCTAGATCTTCTGCCAAGCTGCAACCCGTCACAAATACTGGGCACGTGGGCAGAAGACAGTAACGTTATAGTAAGGGAGCTAGAGGGGCAGTAGATATGCCGATTGTAATTTCCCTTAGAACCTGGCTTCAATTGCTTTTTCTTACAACAATAAGCATCTATAGCCCAGCCTTCTTCGGAAATTCTGCCTGTATCAGAACAGTGGGCTTCCACCCATCCGTGAAAAAAAGGTCCACACCTTAATATTTTAAGTTAATTATATTTGACGCTCTTTTTCTTTTGGTTATTAAGACATTTTCAAGTTTACATTTAATTACAAACAGAGGTGGACTGGCCATTCAACCCAGCAGCAAAATTCCCAGTGAGCTGGCTGGGCCTTGGGGCCATTGGAGGGTAAAACATTTTTGGTGAAATGTCCAAAAAAAAAGTTATACTCACCTGTGCAGCTAATCTCGCTCCCAGCCTCTGCAGTCTATACCTGCTCAGTTCTGGATAGAGCGATCATGTGACACACACATCACCTTATCGATAACATGATGCACTACCAGGAAGTCATGAGTGAGCGGTGCACAGTGTAGACGGCAGAGGCCAATAACAGGAAAACCGTCACAAGTGAGTATACATTTTGTTTAACTATATATAAAGGACAATTGTACTGAGTGGAGGAAATAGAGGGGCTGAAGCCTATGAGGGGTACTGCTACTGAGTGGGGGCCTATAAGGCGCATTATTACTGAATGAGGCCTATATGGGAAATTATCACTTAGTGGGGCCTGTGAGGGGTATTATTACAGAGTGGGGGCTTGTGAGGAAGATTATTACTGAGTGGGGGTCTATGAGGCGCATTATTACTGAATGAGGCCTATATGGGAAATTATCACTGTGGGGCCTGTGAGGAAGATTATTACTGAGTGAACATTTGAGGAGCATTATTACTGAGTGAGGGCCTATGAGGGGCATTATTACTGAATTGAGGCCTGTGAGGGGGATTATTACTGAGTAGAAGCCTACATGGGGCATTATTACTGATTGGGGGCCTATATATAGCATTATTACTGTGAGGGGCATTATCACTGAATGGGTGCCTGTGAGGGGCATTATTACTAAGTGAGAGCATAAGGAGAGCATTATTACAGAGTGGGGGCACTTTCACTGTGTGTGGGACATGAAAAGTGAGGCCTACAGGGAGCACAAAAAGGGGTATTCTATTACTGTATGCGGCACTACGGATGGGGTGATTAAGTAGAAGTTTGGAAACAGTAGCTAGGTCTCTGGAAAATTGAGGAGTCAAAGATGTCTGTGTCTAATTCTGCACAGACAAGTTGGAACCGGTAGAAGTCATCGTGATGGTCTAGGCCAGATGAAGAAAAAGGGAAGGTGAATAACTCCAGTCAGAGGATGTCACCTGTGATCACTGAATATAATCATTTATATGCTCTGCAAAGTGCCTGTGTAGACCTAGTACATACTTCTATATGGTCACTCCCTGTATGGTGGATGGCTAATTTTTGTATTTGTTTTTTTCAGCAACACTGTCACGGTATTATGCGGTTACGGTCTGAGGGTATTATTTAGCCCTCATATAGTGTTATTATTGGTAGTATTGATCATTGTAGTGGATATTCAGATAGAGCAGCAGTAACTGGCAGCTTGAGGAAGGTCCATTTGACCGAAACGTTGCTACCTTATCTGTAATGGGGCAATAAAGCGTTTTGCATTTTTTCTACATCCTTGTATGCTGCCAGTTAGTGCTGCTCTATCTGGATTGTACCCTTTTGAGCCTGTCTTGTTTGGGCCCTCTACTGGCGTTCTGCATGAGCTGCCTGACCCTAAAGGAGAGATTATCGTTGTGCTGCTGAGAATTTACCACATTGCCATTGTAGTGGATATTCAGTGACAGCATCTTGGTATTAATTACTATGTGGTGGTAATATGTGATCATGCTGTGGCGGTTTTATTTGCACCTTATATAGTGTTATTATTGGTAATGTTGGTCTTGGTATAACGGATTTTGTTCAGTGATAGTATGATAGTAATTATACAGACCATGATGATTACAGTAATACTGTGTGTGTGGTTTATCACTTTTACAAAATAAAGGTTTTTTTAAACTGCATCATTTTTAAAAATAAGCATTTATTCCGTTGTTTATTTAGATCCGCAAGGGGCGTCACAATGTGATCTTTGCTAGACTCAGTATAGCAAAGAATTATTCCATATGCGTCTAAAACTGGAAAGCAATCTTTTAGGCTTTGCTGATGGATCATCCTAATAGTCATACAGCGGTGGAATGTCTTGGGGCCTTTCCTAGGCCTCTGGCTGCCATGGTTACCCATCGGCATCTCATGGTTGCATTTGTTGGGGGCAATGGGGACAGCTAATCACCTTGATACCATGGTCACTATTGACTGTGGCAGCTTGGAGTCTGTCTGATTCTGGCCATTACAGTGATAAATCATCTGTCGGTCAGCAGAGGGATCATACAGATATTTATGCCAGGACACATGGCATAAATATCTGTCATAGAAGCTAAAGACAAGCCAGTCTATGATGCTCATTTAGGTTATGGAGGCTTAACGGGTTAGAAACAGGCAAACTTAATGTACACCTCCAGTTCTAACATCTTCTGTGCTTCAAAGTTAATTTGCTGTGGCGAGCTATTCACGCCGCAAAGGCTTCCCCCTTCCTGTCACCCTCGTGGCTGCGGCAGGCGATTTGCTGACCCTTGCATATGTGCTGCTGGTTTGGCCCCATCTACAACATGGAGCCACTTTAATTTCCTAAGCCGCCTTTGATTGCAAACTCTTTTTTAACTAGTGAAGCATGAAAATAGCTGTATCTCTTGCAATACTTTATATCTTTTTGAGTTAATGTTGCCACACCATGTCGCCCATTGGAGGGCATGTGCACCTCTACAGCCCAGACTCATAGCACCACTAAACCCTTAGTCCCCATATTATGCAAATACATATATTTTCAGTATAATTATAGTACCTATTACTTTATGAAGATCCTTTCGTGGAATATCAAGGGATAGCGATCCCCCAACAAATTATCAAAGGTCCTCAGACCTATCAAACAATATCATGCAGATATTGCTCTCCTCCAAGAAACGCACAAGCTGGGTTTTTTTGGAATGCAGAAGTTCTGGTTTGGTGTGGTGTATGGATCTACAGCAATCTGAGGTATTTCGGGATTTCCCATACTATTACATATGAACTTTGTATGCAGGGTCATTAATAGCAGTCATGATGATAAGGGGCAATGGGCTAATATCACATAACAGGGAAACAGTCCATATGAAGCGTGTATAGCCCAAACAATGACAACAGAGAATTTTTGTAAGAATTTCACCGTTCAATGTCAACAGAATACAGTAAGTCTTAGGCCTCATGTCCACGGGGAAAATCAGATCCGCTGCAGATTCTACATGTAGAATCTGCAGCGGGTCCCTCCTGCCCCGCGGACATGAGCGCTGAAAATAGCAATTTAAAAGCATTTACCTATCCGTAGCGGGCGGCGAAGCTCTGCTCTTCCTCACGGCCGGATCTTCATTTTCGGCCGGCGGATGAATTCCTGACGCCGGCGGCACGTCGCCGGCACGTCGTCGACGTGCCGCGCGCATGCGCCGGGCACATCCGCCGAGCCGAAGCAAGGGAGATGCGGCCGTGAGGAAGAGCAGAGCTTCGCGGCCCGCTGCGGGTGAGTAAATGCTTTAAATTCCTATTTTAGGTCTCCCGCGGATCCGGACGGCTTCCATAGGCTTCAATAGAAGCCCGCGGGAGCCGTCCCCGCGGGAGACCCGCATGAAAATGGAGCATGGTCCAGATTTTTTCATGCTCCATTTTTTTTAAAATCACTTTTATTGACGATCCGTGGGTATTTATCTACCCGCGGGTGGTCAATGCATCCCTATGGGGTGCGGATCCGCGCGCGGGAGATCCGCTGCGGATTTTAAATCTCATTTTGCCCGTGGACATGAGCCCTTAACCCTTTTCAATCCAATTTGTATCCTGGTTTTCCTAGGGGGCTTACTCTTTTTCTACCATTATACAATGGCGCTATCTGCTGGCTAAAGCTAGTACTGCATGACGTGAAACGTTGGACAGGCTCTGACAGCAGAGAGGCTGGCAATATACAGTAAGAGAACCCCGAGGGACGTCTTCCCACATTGGAGCTGTACAGACTTAAATCATAATGTCTTCAGACGTCAGACAATGGATTGAAAAGGGTTAAAGTCTTCAGGGAAGATTTAAATACAATATTAGCCATGTCAGAGGATAGGCGAAGAGAAACTTCACTATCCAAAAACCACACCCCTTTTTAGAAGACACGACTTGCGTGATGCATGGCGGCTTCTACACATTGATGGTAGGGAATATTCACCCTACTCTTTTGCACAATAAACCTGGTCTAGGTTGGAATATATGTTAGTCTCAAATCAAGTTAACCTCCACCTATCAAACTCTGAACTACAACAACTGATAATCTCTGATCATTCCCCTATATCTCTGCATGATAAGTATCAAAAGGGAACAGATTATATCTGGAGATTCCTTTCATATCTAACGAAAGATTACACTTTTTAAGAATTCTTGAATGCCTGGTGGCTGAAATTCGAATACAATAGCTCCCATAAACACAATCCGCAGCTGTATTGGACCATGGCCAAAGCAGTCCTGCGAGGATGCCTAATTTTCTACGTAAACACATGCAAATGTTAAATAGCTCAACAGTACCAATTATCAAGCAACAAACAGACAGGCCTACTCTAGCTTTCTTTCCAATCTTTCCGCCACTTAGAAACTAAAGTGGAAGGCTGCTAAATTGGATTTTGAACTTTAGTTAGTTAAGAGGAATAATATACGTCTCCAGCATCATGAGGCAGAATTATTTAGATATGGCAACGAGGTGAGAAGTCCACAAATCTTTACACATTCCTTCCTTAAAGCATAAATGTATACACAAACATGGTGCTCATATCAGGAGCATCATCCAGCTAGCAGATTTAGCCAAATAAGCGGAATGAAATGTACTTACATACATGGAGACGAGCCTGGTAGGCAGAAAAAGTTCACACCCCAGAAGTCCGGGAAAACTTATGAATCTCGTCAGTAGAGACCAGCACCAAGAGGAAAGTCTATTTAAAATGAGATTTCAACACGTTTTGGGGGTCAGCGCAAAATCCCCTTCATCACGAACATGTAAACCCACATGTGCAAAGAAATATTTATGGTGACTAGTCACATATGAGATGTACAGCTACAAGTGCAGCATCGAGGATGTGACCGAAAGAGATGGCTGGAGTCCCCATTTCATAAATAACGCATACCCCAAAGAATTTGCCGGGGATTCTATCAAGAAAATACTAGGGGCTATTAATACCACTCCACTCTATGGCTATGTTACCTTGTTTTCTTTTGATGTGAATAAAAAGAATCTTTAAAAAAAAAACGTACATAAAAAATGTTGATAAAACACCATAGAAACACTATAAAACTGTGATACAAGTGCCTTGTGGAAACTCAGCCTTATTCACCAAGTAGTGTTGATAGAGCAAGAGTAATTTCATTATTAGGTATCAGGTAAAAAGGAACAAATAGCTCGTTTACACTGGATGATATCATTCGCATTCCAGCGTGAACATGAACGACAGTCGTCCCATTTTAACGCATGCAGCAACTGAACAAGAATTGTTCAGTTGTTCAGTTTCTACATTCAGAAAACTGAACGACAAGCCATTTAGTTCAGTTGTTCACTTAGTGTGCTTACTGTGAATGGAGGTGGGTGGGAGGAGAACACTCCCCGGCTGCTCCATCTCCATTCCAGCAGTGCTGTGAGTGATACCAGCGATACTCTCTCCTATATCAGCACAGGAATGAGCATCACTGGAACAAGCTGTTGGGCATCGTTTGTCCGCAGCTCATCTTGTGTAAAAGGACCATAAGGACTTCATGTAGGTTTCATGTTTGCAGGGTTAGAGAATGAAAATATCGCTACTGGGAGCTCCTCCACTTTTTCCCTCCACCAGCTTTGAATAAAGTTCTAAATAATAATAATAAATAATAGGAGACTTCCGCCCAGGACACAGAGGGAGCAGGACGTGTCTCTCAGAGCTCCTGCGATACAACTCCCAGAGACACCGGGACCCTCTGGTGACCCACAAAAAAAGCAGCTGCGGGGGACGGACATCTCCCCTGCTTGCTTGGCGGAAGACCCCCACATCCGAGGGGTACTCGGAAAGCCCCCGGCGAACCACCCGATCCGACCCGCGGGGAAAGGAGAGAAGGAGCGGGACGCGACCGGGAAGAACAACGCGACCCCGACCCCAACAGCCACCGGGACCTTACCTGCCTGGAGGGTATCCGGAAGGGCGAGCGGACCCGCCGACTTCTGCCAGAGGCGCACCGGGAGCACTCGTGGCGCCGCGACATAGGCCGCACCTGAGACCGCGGCCTAGATTTCCGGCCGCGTGAGCCGCGACCACCGCCGACCGGGCCGCAAGGAGGGTGAGAGCCTCGGGGAGCAGCTGAGAGGCACGGGAGCCCCACCGAGGGTAAGGTGACACATCGGGGGGCCGCCAGAGAGCCGGGGCCAGACAGCGGTAGAGGCCGGACGGCGATAGAGGCTGCGACCCCACACCCCAACAGACAAGGCCCCCACCCAGCGCCAGACGGGAAGTGAAGCCCTGGGAGGCTTCCGAACGGCCCAGGGGACATCCCTGCAGCGGCGATCCTACAGGGGAGCAGCCGGAACGTTGCGGCCTAGCGGCGCTTGAAGCCGCGGCCTAGATTTGAGGCCGTGACGTCAGATACAAACCCCGCCCATTATAAGAGTCAGGGGGAGGAGCCGAATAGAAGCCACAGTAGGGGAAAACCCCAAGCATCATAACAGACATAAAAGAAAGGGTCTCAAAACCGGGAACACAAACAAAAAACTACAGGAAAACATAGCCCTCCCCCCGAAACCTACCCGAAGCCCACCTAAGCACAAACAATATCCAAACAAGACAAAAAACACTGGGAAAGTGGGAAAGAAGAAAAACAAGACAGAAATAGCAAAGGAAAAGCCGGGACCTGACATAAAGACACTAAACAAAAAAGACATGAACAAATAGATCTAGGACAAAAAGCCACATCCACAACAAAAAATAAACCACCAGCAACCCGAAACAGGAAACAACTTCTAATACAACAAACTCGCACAAAACACTCGACACCGAGAAGTCATTAAAGAAAAATGGACAAATATCTAAACGAAAGAAGTGCAGGCACCCCAACACGAGCAACCCGCCAGTCAGACATAGACAAAACAACCACAGGTGGAAAACAAAAAAGTAGATCCGTCAAAAACATCAAGGAAAAGGAGAGTAAGACTGCGCATCAATCTGCATCCCCTTCAAAAAATACTCCACCACGCGCTGCGGTCTCACCAAGCTCTGACTACGAAGCAATGGACACTTCTTCTATACAAACTAACGAACAACCAACGAACAGTGCAGAAATGACGCAGGCGACACTAGTGGCACAAGAGGTCTCAAAAATGCTTCTCCCCTTATTTGATAACAGACTTGAGGCGCTGCACAAATCCATAAACTCAGCAATGTCACAAATAACAGATAACACCCAAAGGCTGACAGAACTAGAAACAAAAAACCAGAGCATAGAACAGACCATCGCAACGCTAGAAACCGCGCTACAAAGAAGCCAGACAGAAACTGAAATGCTCCGGGAAAAAGTCGACGATCTGGAGAATAGACACCGTCGCAATAACCTCCGCTTCGTGGGAATACCGGAGACAGTATCTAACAGCCAGCTTATAGCCTACTTAACCACGGATCTACCGCAAGCGCTACAGATCGATATATCCAATGACCCCCTAACAATAGAAAGAGCCCACAGAATCGGCCCACCAGGGGATGGGCGTAACAACAGAAGCAGACCTCGCCCAGTGATAGCAAAATATATGCACTGGACAACAAAAGAAGCAATTCTACGAGCCTACAGACGACAAGGAGAACTGATAATACAAGGGGCAAAGATCCTGCTGTTCCAAGACTTCTCGGTGGCGGTGTCACAGAAGCGCAAACTGTTCACCCCGATCTGCCAAAGCTTGCACGAACGAAACACACGCTTCCAATTGCTGTACCCAGCAAAACTCCGGATACAAGACGGTAACAAATCCTTAATATTCAATACCCCGGAGGAAGCAAGAAGACACCTACAGATGGAGGAGAACGGAGAACAAGGCTGAAAAAGAATGAAAAAAAAGGAACTGTACTGTTGCTCTTTATTACAATCCTGTTCCAAATACAGTGGATGTGGCGCACGCCACGCAAAAAAGAAAAGGCGAAATAGATGTTTAAAGTTTACATGTTTATTATTACTATGTTTCTCACATTTTTCATTTTTTTTTCTTTTTTTCCGACCCATCTGACCTTTAAAAAATGGACCACTAGGAGGATCAGGAGGCCCCGCAGGCACGGCACGATCAACATCCAGTTGCATCCGCGGCTCGCTGGGACCGAGGGATGCGACAAAAAAAAAGAGGCAAAAACTACGGTAACTATGACCAAACTACACCTACCAACATGCCTAGAGACTTAGAAACAACAGAATACCAAACACCCACCACAATACAAACACTATCTTGGAACGTAGACGGACTTAACACACCCATTAAACGGAAAAAAGTACTGACACATCTAAAGCGATACAAGCCAGACATAATATTCTTGCAGGAAACACACTGGAAGAAAGAGGGGAAGGGAGAACTGAGAGCACCATGGATAGACGCATGTTACACAGCCTCACACACATCAGCATCACGAGGGGTAGCCATCCTGACCAGAAAAAATATGCCACACACAATACTGCAAAGCATAGCGGACCCAGAGGGAAGGTACCTAATAGTGAGAATGAAAATGGATGAACAAACGTATGCCTTGGTGAACGTCTATGCCCCCAACACTGACCAACCAACATTCTATGCCACATTAATAGAAAAACTACAACCATATCTAAGCGACAGAATAATCCTGGGGGGCGATTTTAACAGCATACAAGACGAAACACTAGACAGAACGGGACCATCTACCCAAGCAACCTCAACCACACATGCACTACTAACACTTAAAGAACAACTCAGTGTATGTGACCCATGGCGACTCTTGAACCCCACTAGCAAAGAATACACATGCTGCTCCAACGCCTACCACTCATTCTCACGCATAGACTTCTTCTTAATATCAAACAGCATTTTTGAATACCACTACCAATCGGAAATTCACCCAATATCCCTTAGCGACCACGCACCGATAGTAATGAGACTACAACTGAGAACCCCGCAAAGGCTAACCAAAATATGGCGCTTCCCCTCATTCCTATGGGAATCAGAGGACTTTAGAGCATACCTGAAAATCCACTGGAACAACTACGCAGACGACAATAATGCGCATATAGACAACACAAACCTATTCTGGCAGGCTTCAAAAGCAGTGATGAGGGGCCACATCATAAGCTACTTGTCCCATAGGAGGAAAAAATTCCAAACAGAGTTTGAGGCACTACATCATTCCCTCCTAGAAGCACAAAAGGAACATACGAACTCCCACAATGACAACTCATACCAAACCCTTCTTACAGCGAAACACCTACTAAATACGTTTGTACACACCCACGCACATTGGCAAAACCAATTAACAAAAAACAAATTTTACAGGTGGGGTAATAAGACGGGACGCTTGCTAGCCAATTTGTCCAAACAAAGACAGCCACACAAGCCAATATTGACCTTAAGACATACTAATGGGGATAGTCTTACAACAAAACAAGAAGAGGTGGCTCAAATACTGCACGAATACTTCGAAAATCTATATAGGGCAGAACCAACAAACGTACAAGACATAAATAACTTCTTAGAATCCGTGAATCTACCAAAACTAACAGAAGAGCAAAAATCCCTACTAGACGCCGACATACACGAGGAGGAGGTACGAGAGGCGATTACAACAGCACAAGGGGGGAAAACACCGGGCCCCGACGGATTTTCCATAGAATATTATAAAATACTAATAGCAGACATTGTGCCAGTCCTGACTCAACTCTACAACACAATATACACACACAACACACAGACAGAAGACTTTGGAACATCGAGAACGATACTGCTTCCCAAACCAAACAAGGACCTGACAGACCCAAGATCCTACAGACCAATAGCACTGCTAAACTGTGATTACAAGTTTCTGTCCAAGATACTAGCCAACAGACTCCAGTTAATCCTCCCATCCATACTAGACCCAGCACAGAAAGGCTTTACACAGGGGAGGAGTGCTCTAAAGAACATCAGAGCCGCCATAGCGGCGACGGTGGCAGCACAAAACCCCGAGGGCCAAACTACGATGCTACTGAGTCTGGACGCAGAAAAAGCCTTCGATAAGATGGCCTGGCCATTCTTAAACATAATATTGGAAAAAAGAGGTTTTGGACAGATCTTTGCGAATTACATAGACACGACGCAAATGAACGCCACTACCACCCTCACAGTCAACGGCCTTAACACCCCCAACATAGATCTATTTAGAGGAGCCAGACAAGGGTGCCCTCTCTCACCACTGTTATTTAATCTATCAATAGACCCCCTACTTAGATACCTGACACAAACGACACTCTTTACAGGGGCGACCTGCGGTGGTACTAAGATAAAAGTTGAAGCATTTGCAGACGACCTCCTATTGGTGATAAATAACCCCAGGGAAACACTAACCCCCATATTACAAGAAATCAAGAAAATCGGTAAACTCTCGGGCTACACTTTAAATCTAGACAAAACAGAGGCCTTGCTTCTCAGAGGACCGGCCAAACCCCCGTGGTCAACACAATATCCATTCAAGTGGGAAAAACATGCTATACAATACTTGGGGGTACAAATCACAAGAAGCCCACTCAAACTATATAGCACAAATATAGAACCCCACATCAAAAAACTAGAAACTACCCTAAACACATGGAAAAACTTCACGATCTCTTTCTTGGGAAGGATAAGCCTAATAAAAATGATAGAATTTCCCCGCTTATTATATATCCTACACTCGCTACCCATATTTTTAAAACTAAAAGATATAAAAAGAATAAACTACCTATATAGGAACTTTATATGGGGGGGAAGAAGACCGCGTATTGCGCTCAAAGCGCTACAGAAACATAGAGAGAACGGAGGAACTAACTTACCTAATCTCAGAGACTATAATTTAGCAGCCCAGGCGCGAATCATCCACGACTGGATTCACGATAAGTCATACTTCACAAACAGACCACTTGAACAAGAGATGGTCGGCACAACACGACTCCAGAATATCCTCCATCACACATATGCAGAACTCCCAGAAAAAACTAAAAAGAATCCCTTGATACTGACGGCCTGGAAAACATGGAATAAACTGCGCAAAGATAACCAAACATCGCCACAAACATCACTGTATTTGTCACTAATGAACAACCCCAATTTCCAGGACGGTAATCCCCACAATATATTTAGGGAATGGGGGGCCCAAGGAATACATACTATAGATAAACTATTACACATAAGAGAACGACGAGTTTTAACACACGACGAAATGAAACAAAAATACCCCGAACTCCGAATTCCACTATTCTCGTACCTGCAAGTCAGACATTACATCACAGAACTCATACCACGACTACAAGAACCTGATTGGGTACAAACAGGCGACACTTGGATGACCAGGAAAACGGGTCCGCGGGGCATGATCTCAAAGCTATACAGGGCAATAAGAAATATGAGAGAGCAGGAGGATATTGATCCGGGGGTGCGCAAATGGGCCACGGACAACCCCGATTTCACACCGACGCTGATAATGAAATCCCTAACCTCGGCACATAGGTATTTACCATCGGCCAGGTTCTTAGAGATGAGATTGCAAATTGTTCATAGATCATACCTAACCCCAAGCAGAGGATACCACATAGGAATTTACAATACCTCAAACTGCTTCAAATGTCAAGCACCACACGCAAACCTATACCACAGTTTGTGGACATGCCCCTCAATACAGGAATTTTGGACACGAATAGGCGACTACACAAAAACACACCTGACGAACTTTTGCCCACAAGAACCAACATGGGCAATACTTGGCTATTTAGATCCCGAAATCTATCACTGCTCAAGGGGTGTCAGGAAATTACTGCACTTCATAGCAGCGGCAGGACTAAAGGCCATTTTACAGACATGGATACAACCAACAGGGCCTCCATTTAGACTGTTCCTGGACAAGCTAGCGTTTCTGTTTCAAATGGACTGGGCAGAAACATCGCTTTTTAAAGAAAAAAAGGTACAAGCCTTCTTTGAAACCTGGGGGAGTTTCATTCAATTATTACCACAAAGGGTAAAAGATAGACTGAGAAGCTCCTTCCACTATACTTGCTGGTTCCAGGAACAGGTGGCAATAGGAGACATACCTATCTAGGGTGAAACACAGACCGTGCCGTAGCCGTGCGGGGCCTCCACAAAGTTTTGCAGATCCTCAACAAACAGGTCAGTAGACCAAAAAAAAACAAAAACTTGTGGTCAAAGTGGGTCAAAAGTTTTGATTTAATATGTATAATTTGTTTGATTTAATGTTTTATTTTATGTTTTATAAAAATACAAAAAATGCAGGTTGATACAAGAAACAAAGAAAAATCCTGCAAAACTACGATAACACTGAATGTATGTTTTAACCTGTTTAATAAAGACAAATTTAAAAAAAAAAAATAATAATAAATAATAATAATCTTTATTTGTATAGCGCCAACTTATTCCGCAGCGCTTTCAGGCATGGATAAATGCAAAACAATACAACAATTGCAACAATTACAATGTGAGATACATTGGGTTAGACACAAATAGGTTGAGGGTGGTACAGGAGGTGCAGGGGTTGGGGAACACAGGCAATAGGAAATTTTATGTACAGATCATTTATCAGAAGGCAAACAGGGTGGGGCACCATAGGGAGGGGCGAGGGACTAGGTCAGGAGATTTGGTATGCTTCCCTGAAGAGGTGCGTTTTTAAGGCACGTCTGAAATTTCGTGCATCGGGAATTGTCCGGATGCCTTGGGGTAGAGCATTCCAGAGGATGGGTGCTGCTCTAGTGAAGTCCTGTAGGCGAGCATGAGAGGTTCGTATTACAGGGGTGTTTAGTCTGAGGGTGTTAGCCGATCGGAGTGAGCAGGCTGGGTGGTGTACTGACAGTAGGGAGGCGATGTATGGTGGCGCAGCGCCATGCAGAGCTTTGTGAGTGAGGTAGAGGAGTTTAAATTTAGTTCTGCAGTGGATGGGCAGCCAATGCGGCAACTGGCATAATGCAGAGGCGTCTGAATAACGACTGGATAGAAAAATTAGCCTAGCTGCTGCATTTAGTATGGATTGGAGTGGAGTGAGTCTAGTGCGGGGGGAGGCCAATGAGTGGCGAGTTGCAGTAGTCAAGCCGGGAGTGGATGAGCGCAACCACGAGCGTCTTTAGCGTGTCCGTGGTTAGGAACGGCCGTATTTTAGCAATATTTCTGAGGTGCATGTGGCATGTTTGGGCCAGAGATTGGATATGGGGGGCAAAGGAGAGGTCAGAGTCCAGTGTGACCCCAAGGCATCGGGCATGCCGTCTGGGGGTTATGATGGTGCCAGACACTCGAATGGAGATGTTGAGGGGAGGTCGGTTAGAAGGTGGAAAGACAAGGAGGTCAGTTTTAGAGAGGTTTAGTTTGAGAAAAAGGGAGGACATAGTGTTAGAGACAGCGGACAGACAGTCAGTGATATTTTGGAGGAAAGGTCAAGAGATCTCACGAGAGGAGGTGTATAGTTGGGTGTCATCAGCGTAGAGATGGTATTGGAGGCCAAATCTGTGGATGGTTTGTCCAATTGGGGCAGTATAGATAGAGAAAAGAAGGGGACCAAGGACCGAGCCCTGGGGTACCCCGACAGCGAGAGGAAGTGGAGCAGAGATAGAACCAGCAAAGGAGACACTGAAAGAGCGGTCAGAGAGGTAGGAAGAGAACCAGGAGAGAGCAGTATCCTTTAGACCAATAGAGTGGAGCATAGTGAGAAGGAGATTATGGTCAACAGTGTCAAATGCAGCAGACAGGTCAAGGAGGATTAGTAGGGAGTAGTCACCTCTCGACTTTGCAATCATCAGGTCATTTGTTACTTTTGTAAGGGCAGTTTCGGTCGAGTGTAGAGAGCGGAAACCAGACTGGAGGGGGTCGAGGAGCGAGTTGTCAGAGAGAAAGCGAGTAAGGCGGGAGTAGACCAGGCGTTCCAGTAATTTGGAGATAAAGGGGAGGTTTGAGACGGGTCGGTAGTTGGCAGCATTAGTCGGGTCCAGGGTTGGTTTTTTAAGCAGAGGGGATATAATGGAGTGTTTGAATGAGGAGGGAAAAGTGCCAGAGGTTAGGGAGAGATTGCAGATTGTAGTAAGGTGAATAATGAGAGCTGGGGAAAGGGAGCAGAGGAGGTTAGAGGTGAGAGGGTCGCTAGCGCAGGTGGTGGGGCGGGCAGCGGAAAGGAGCCTGGAGACTTCTTTCTCTGTCGTTGGTTCTAGCGTAGATAGTGAGTAGGTGCTGGGTGCAGCTCTTTGGAGCTCTATATTTTCTACTCTGTGTCTGCAGGACTGGTGCTAATTTTATGTTATCTAGATAAGAAAACACGTTTAGCCTAAAGCTGTGCCTATACCCAATGGAATAGAATGCATATTAAATATATAGTCACAAGAGCACTACCACCCCTTCATACAGCTGATCAACGGGGGTGCTGGGTGTCAGTTCCCCATGAGTAGATGTTCATGACCTATCCTGAACACAGGGCAACAATTTTCAAAACCTGGATAACCCCAATAAAGCACAAAAGATGTAACAAGAAGTAAGGTGTGTGTAGACAGCACTGTGTGACACCATCTAATACTGGAGGTGATGGTTCTGGGATAGTGATCAAGGAGTTGGTTTATTCTAGATCATCCACCAGTCCTACCATATAAT